>NC_136419.1:147282500-147946250 GCF_052625555.1 Lactuca saligna | reverse complement strand
AAGGTTATAATACATAGTGTATGAGGACCAATTTAATATTTGATAGTTATAGCGATTACAATTATGTGACAGTTAGAGTAGCTATAGTTTTCTTAACAGTAAAAAATAAAAGGGTGTGATGGTTAGGGTCGAAAAGTCATGTTGGTTTAGTTTCAATATATACATATGTAAACAGATGTAAAAGGTCGTTCTTGGGGTTCTAAATAAGAAATCTTTGTTTTTGTAACATCCTGATCTTAAGGTAATTCTAATTTCAACCCTATAATTTCGTTATGTTGCATTTGGTCCCTAAATCCAAGAAAGTGTGCAAAAGGAAACCTAGTGACATTGTTTTAATATTGGCCTTGGGAGTATTCCATGTGTATGTGGTGTACGTTGAGCGTACTACGGGGCACCCTAGTATGCCAAGCGTACATCAGTGTACCCAGGACGTACTTGCCAGATAAGGAAACTTTAATTTTTAGGGTGTGACTCGTATTTAAGCATTATTATGGACTCATTTCACCCACCATAACCGCCTCCATCCCTCTCATACATTTGTGAAACTAGTTTCACCTTGAGGATCCTTTTCAAGCTTAGAAGAGTGTCTTTGGTGCCTTAGAAGAAGAAGGAAGGAAGCCAAGCTCATTTTGAAGGAGTAGAACACTTGGATATGGGATTTCTACTTCATTTGCAACCATTGTAAAGTAAAAAGCTTGCAACTTTATTCCTCTAGCATAGAGATCTAGTTTTGGTTGTCTTTATGGAACTTTTTGGTCCCAAAATGTTAGATCTTGAATATGGCATGTTCTTGACCTTTGAGTTGTCCTTTCAGAACCTAGGAGGGGTCTTAAGTCATAAAAATGGGTTCTAAATGGTTTGTTTTGCTTCATGCATCATTTAGAAGGTCTTAATGGATTAAGAGCTTGTGTTAAGCACTTTTTGGACATGCTAGGTCATAATGTTGGAGACTTTATGACTCGTAAGTGGATTTTAGCCATGGATCTTAATTATGGACATAAGAGCTTAAGCTATTAACCTCTTAATGGAGTTTGGGACTTGCGAGGGTACGCCCCGTGTACGAGGTCAACCACCTCGATAGTGGTAAACTGCGAGGCTGTGTGTATGCCCCGCGTACCTCCGGAGTATGCCTCGCATACGCACCCTGAGTTGACTCGATTGGGTTAACTAAGTTGACCTAGTTGGTTTGACCAATTGACTTTGACCAAGTTTGACCTTGAGGGTATTTGGGTATTTTGGGATTTTGATGGAAATTGGTCATTTGTGGGAATAGCTGTCGGGTAGAGAGCTGAGATTTGGAGTCGAGACCTCATCACCTTTTGTTCAGTTTGTAAGGTGAGTTTTCATCATTGTACTTTTGGGTCGAAGGCACCAAGGCTGGCCTATTGGATTGTTATCCTGGTTTATCGCATGTTGGTATGCTGTAGTGATCTGTTAGATCTGTATCCTGGTATATAGGATGATGTTATGCTTAGTGATCTATAAGATCTATCTGATTATATGTTGACTGGTTATATGTATGCTTATCTGTTATGTATATCTCGACATGGTTTATGTGTGGTTGGGTTGAGGCGGACCAGGGTAGACCGAAGGCTAAGAGACCCAAGGCGTCCCGGATAGACAGCAGACCCGAGAGGCATACCATCATATCATCATGATGATTTGGCTTGTGTAGTCCCACCAATGTCAAGAGAACCATGGGCGAGGCGATACAATGATTTTCCAAGTTCATCACCCATCATATCATCATGATGAATTGGCTTGTGTAGTCCCACCACCATTGCCAGATGGTCATGTGTCATTTCTTTTTCATGAACATTTCTATACTCCACATTACTATTACTAGGAATACCATTAAACTTTATGTTAGAGAGAAAACCAGTTTATATAATAAATCTTGGGCATTACATAAGCTTTAATTTGGTGTTATTGTAACACCCATTTTTTTGGAAGTACTTATTTAGTGAATTCAAGGAAGTGGAGAAAGAAGGGTTTTAGGAAAAAACTTAATTCGTGGCTCGCTTTGGAGATTCGTGACATGTGTCACGTTAATACTCGCGACACGACTAAGTATAGGCCACGACACTAAGTTGCATAAAGCCAAAAACCCTAATCTTGGACCTTAAGCCCTATATAAGGTCCTTAACTTCTATGTTTACCCCAAATTCGGGACCTCCAACCCCAAAAAGCCACTTCACCTCAACACCCTAGCCTCCTTGCCTCCATTATTGGTGTTTTATGCTTGGGAGGGGAGCTTGAAGAGGAAGTAAACCATTTTAGTTCCAATTGAAGAAATATCTAGAGTTTTTCCAACATCTTCACAACTCTCTAAACCTTTTTGAGATATAAAGTCTCCACCTTTACGTGTTTTTCTTCCTAGATCTAGGTTTTTTTTTACCATGTTTTAGTCCTTTTTATGGCTTTGGATGGATCCGAGGAAGTCCCAGGTCCTAAAGATTGTGTTTTATGGTCTCTCGGACCCATAGTTGTGGAAGATGTGATTTTTATCTTGAATTTTTATCCATGCATGATTCTAGTAACATTTTGGACTCCTTAATGTTTAGGTTTTAAGTTAGAGATTATGTTGGACTTGCGAATGGATAAAATTGGAAACTTGATCCATTAAAACCTATATTTGATTCAGATATAAGAATGTTAGCCTTTGTCTTGAGATATTAAGCACTTTAACAAAATAAGTGCTTTGCCCTAAAAAGTGTGACACGACCAAGGGAGGGCGGGAACGCGAGCCTGGAGTTGGTTCACGACTGTTTTGTCACCTAGGAGTCGTGACATGACCAAGAGCTGGGTCACAACGCGTTGGCCCAGCTGACCGTTGACTTTCGTTGACTAGTTTGACATTTGGTCAAACTTTGGTGGATTTGAGGATCAGTCTCTGATTGGTATTAAGTGGTTCGTGCTAACGGATTCGTTAATGTTGACTCATGTGCGAGGATTATGGTCGATCAACTAGATCCAATGAGTTTCCTACTATAGTATATGTGACATTACATGTCTAATGAGTGGTAGGATGCATGTGTGTTATAGGTATACAACTATGTGATAGATTAGGATAATATTAAGTTACTATATTTGTGAGGTTTGCTTGTTGAGTTGTGTTACTATTAATAGATTGTCGAGTGGATGACATAGGGGCTGTGCATAGTTATGATATCATAGCCTTAGGACTCTTGATTTGGCCTTATTGCATCATTCTTGTTTGATATATTTCTATGGAGTAAGAACATCTGTTCGAGTGACTATCTTTTCCTCGATTGTGTATGACAACGCAATCATAAGGTGAATTATCAATAATATTTGAACCTTGGTGTGTTTGTATGTTGGTTAAGGTGTATGGTTTGTGGACACTTGTTGATTATATAAGTAGACTAGTATGGTCTTTTGCATGTTGATTATATAAGTAGACTAGTATGGTCTTATGTTAATGGTGGGACGACACTAAAGGTGTGAGTTGACTAAATGGCACAATAGTCGTCAGCTGTTGTTGATGACTACATAGTACATTAGCCATTAGTCACCACTGATGACTAGACAACATGGGAGCCGTTATTCATTGTTGATTAGGTGGATCGGCACTAGAGACGAGAGTCTTTGTATTGTATGAATTGTATATGTGATGTGATATGTGGTATACTAGGGAAATCACTAAACTTTGTGTTTATGTCGTTAAGTTGATTGTTTTTTTAGGTTCTTTAGGAATACAGGGAAGGGCACAACATGATTGTACATCCACATTGATGGATTTTCATGATCTAGACTTCGCTGATTTTATGTTATTACTTTACATTGGAAACCATGTTTTTACAACACTGAAAAAATGGATTTTATATTATATTTTGGAATGAAGTACGTTATAGTTGTTCATAATGGTAAAGGTGGCATGGTTTTGAACAATGTTTGTTAGAGTACAGACTTGCGAGGTTATTTTCCATTACTATAGATAATTTATTACCAAATAATCTTTCGGTTCATTTTTTCAAGAATATTGCAATCAATAAGGTGGGGCACTTTCATGAGGTGAACATGTGTACTTAATTAAGATGTGCTTCAAATATTTTTATATTAATTTTAAAGATGGGTTGAAAGAGTATATTGAAAGTATAAGAAAGATTAGAGATGTGAGATATGTGAGATCTTCGTCTATAAGAATGTAAAAGTTGAAAGAGTGTGCCAAGAAAGCTAAAATCACAATAATTCAAAATTTGTTTTCCTTAAATGTTGCAACTCATTGAATTTCCACTTATTTTATGGCGGAGGTTGATGCTAAAAACTATTATATGGTTTTTGAAAGGATGAAGCAATATGATGTAGGTAGGATATGTCAATGAGTTTTGCACGAGTAAGGTGAAAATATTACCTAATAAAAATCATTAGGAGAATGCTATATTATTCATCAAGTTCTTAAGATATTTATAATCCTACTGTAAGAATATTGTATATGTTCAGTTTAAAATTCATAGGCTGCTAGAATTTGAGGGGAAATAAATATTTTGAATCAATTTTAAGTTGTGGTTGTTTTGCTTGATACTCACTATCAAGACCCATTTTTGCATGCATGTCTTAAGATGATGGTTGTAATCTAGATTAAGCTTCACGTCATTATGTAAAAAGTAGAGAGACTTTGGATTATATGTACCAAAGACTAAAACGTGACACACATATTTCTTCCATTAACCTTGAAGAACTCGTAAGGTTGTTGACGAAGATGTTGATGAGTACACTTTGTTTGATTAACTTTGCAAAAAGATTTTAAAGCCTACTGATTATTCAGAATTCAAGACTAAAGTTGATAGATACTGCAACTACTCAGCCTAACAACTTTAGGTTAAATTACTCATTTCGAATAGCCCATATTTGTAGGACCAGGTATGTTTTTTTATGTGTAGATACTCAAATGTGGAGAGAAATAGAAAGTAATTTTGTAACACGCAACAAAAAGTGAGGTGGTTTTTTTTGCTTAATCTAATACAAATCTCTCTCTATTTTTGTGGATGTAAGCATGTTCTTGTTGAACCACCTAAATTTGTTGTTATTCATTCTCTATTTACTTTCCTTATTGGTTATTGTCATTACTTGTTTTTGGGTCTAAGGGCATAACATGAATTTGAATAAAGAAAGGTTAGTTGTTGTCATTTTTCTATTTTTTGCATTTGGTTTCTATTTTTTGCATTGTTCCCACTAAAGTAACAATTGGTATCAGCGCTTAATATCAAATGCGGATGGTAGAGCTCAGATTTGAGGTATTTAGGTGGTATTTTGTGTTTTGCACACAAGGTGTTTGATAAAAGTGCTAAGAGAGGCAGATTCTGAAACAAGCGGGTAAATGACATCTACGAGCGAAATAATTAAAGTTAGGAATTATGAATTATAAAAGTTTAATGGGAAGAATGATTTTTCTTATTAGAGGATGCAAGTGAAAAATCTATTAATCTCACAGAAGTTAGATCACAAAGATATTATGCCTTGAAAGGGATGTTTCTTTCTTGGTTGGGAATGAGGAATCGATAGTTGCGGTGTGGGAAAAGTTGGAGGAAAATTTCATGATGAAAACTCTAAAAACATGATCTATTTGAAGTCCAAATTGTTTACATGCAAAATTGATGAAGGTTCTTCAATCCGGGAACACATCAATAAATTTGATAGGTGTATATAAGATTTAAAAGACATTGATGTGAAGGTAGAAGATGAGGATCAAACACTTTTACCACTTCTTTTGTTGTCAAAGTCTTATGAGAATCTTGTGCAAACATTGATGCTTGTGGGTGACAGTCTTACGATAGATGACACTAGAACGTCAATTCTAGCGAATGATCTTCGAAATATTGCAACTAGTGACATGGCTGCTGCTAGTGGTAATAAAGACCAGGCACAAGGACTGTTTGCAAGAGGTACAAGTAATGAGAGAGGAAAAAGCAAGGGAGGAAAGTCTAGGTCTACATCTAAAGCTCTTGCAGAAAGGTAGTGTTTCAAGTGTGGCAAGCCTAGACATTACAAAGAAAACTGTCCTAACAAGAGAGTGGGATGGAACAAAGACAAGAACAACAACAAAGGAAATCTATAAGAGAGTGATAAGGAAGCAATGATGATTGTTGCTTTGTCATTTCTGATGAAGAAATCTCTAGTAAATGGATTCTTTTTTTGGGTTGCTCTTACCATATGTGCCCAACTAGGAAGTTGTTTATTAACTATGGAAGCATAGATGGTGGAACCAAGATAGTGGGGAATACTCATTCTTACAAAATAGTTGGGTGTGGTTCAATTAGAATAAAAATGCATGATGGAGTGGTCAGAACTTTGTTGGATGTGAGACATGTCCCTGAGTTGCGAAGAATCTCATTTCTAAAGAAGGTGTATTGGACTTTGGTGGGTGTAAGATAGTTACATGAGAAGTAGTAAAGATGGTTTTTCGTGGTTCTTTGGTTGCAATGAAAGGTACTTGTCAAGGAAACCTTTATGTTATTTCGGGTACAACAATGACAAATGATGCGTCAGTTGGAAAAAATAGTAGTGGTGGTGATCCATGTGAAAGCACTTGGTTATGGCATAGACAGCTTGGTCATATGTCTGAAAAAGGTTCTTGATCTGCTTGGTAAAGAAGGTTTGTTGAAGAATTTGAAGAAACCTTGCATTGATTTTTAGGAGCATTGTGTGTACGGTAAATCACATAAGGTTCAGTTCAAGTCAAGCAAACATAAAAGTAGATGAATTTTAGACTATGTGGATACAGATGTTTGGGATCCTGCTTTAGTCACTTCCAAGGGAGGTTCCAGATACTTTGTCACTTTTGTGGATGATCATTCTAAGTAAGCTTGGATTTACTTTTTGGAACAGAAGAATGAGGCATTTGACACGTTCAAGAAGTGGAAAGAAATGGTAGAGAACAAAACAGTCAAGAAATTGAAGACACCTCCACCCCATTCCCGAGTTCAACTTAACGAAAGAAAAGAAAGGAAATGAATGGAAATGAGAAGAAAATAAAAGAAATTGGTGCTCCCAAATTTCATTAAAGGAAGGAAGTGGGGGGAAATGGAATGATCACTTTCCCTCCTAACTTTCCTTCCGATTTGGGAGGATTTGGAAAGAAATAACAAAATGATTAATTTTCCTTCAACTTCTATCCAATTCGGGAACACAAAAATTTTGTTTTCCTTTACCTTCTCTTCTTTTCTCTCCTGACTTTCTTTTCTCTTTTTTTTTTTTCTTCTGTTAAACTCTGGAACTAGGCATTCGATCTAATAACAGTATAGAGAATACTAAAGGTGTCTTCAAGAAATTATGTGATCATGAAGGAATTTCTAGACATTGGAGGGTAAGGAAAACACCACAACAGAATGGGGTCGCAGAGAGGCTGAATCGTACATTGCGAGATAGATCAATGTGTATGCGATCATATGTTGGTTTGGACAGAGAATGGTGGTCATAGCCGGTTGCTACAACTTTCTATATTCTTAATCGATCTCCTCATGCATCTCTAGATAGAGATGTACCCTATAGGGTATGGTCAGGGAACATGCAGGTCATGAGAAACTCAAAATCTTTGGGCGTACAACCTATTATCATTTTAGTGAGGGAAAGCTTGAGGAAAGAGCAAAAAAAGGCAATTTTCTTCGGATATGCATCAGGTGTGAAAGGTTATCGTCTTTGGTGTTTGGAAGATTCCAAGTTTATAATCAGTAGAGATATTACCTTTGATGAGAAATCAAATGTAGCTTCTTCGAAAGCTACGGTGCCAAATGGTGAAGAGATTGAGACGGTCAACTCTCAGGTAGTTGATATTGAACCTAAAATCCAACAAGGTTCTAGTCATGTTCAAGAGGAAGATCATGGTGGTATCACGATGATATTGAACATGAGACGGTTCAACAGGAAAATGTACATGAACCAGAGATACAATAGCTCAAGGATAATTTGGTCTCTACTAGACCGATGCGAGCATATAAGAAAGTTCAAAAGTTGGGGTCTAATCAACCCTTGAATCACT
Source organism: Lactuca saligna (assembly GCF_052625555.1). Lineage (NCBI taxonomy): Eukaryota > Viridiplantae > Streptophyta > Magnoliopsida > Asterales > Asteraceae > Lactuca > Lactuca saligna. The sequence continues at coordinate 147,938,251 of NC_136419.1, read as the reverse complement.
ACGGGCAAGAAAATTTGGTTGAGTATGCACTCTCGATGGAAGAAGACGAGTCGGTCTCCTTCAATGAAGCTATTCAGAATGGCAATAATGAGAGTTGGTTGGCTGCGATGGAAGAAGAGATGGAGTCTCTCCGGAAGAACCAAACGTGGGAGGTAGTCCTATTGCCCGTAGGAAAGAAAGTTATTGGTTGTAAGTGGGTGTACAAGAAAAAGAAGGATCCTTCTGAACTCAGTGGTACAAGGTACAAGGCAAGACTAGTAGCAAAAGGGTTTGCACAAAGAGAGGGAGTAGACTAAAATGAGATATTTTCTCCGGTAGCGAAACACCCTTCCATCCGGGTGTTTTTGAGTATTGTTGCTTATGGTGATTTGAAGCTGGAACAACTCGATGTACAAACTTCTTTCTAGCATGGAGAATTGGATGAGAAAATCTATATCCATCAACCTGAAGGATTCAAGTTTGTTGATAAGGAAAGTCAGGTTTATCGCTTGATGAAATCACTATATGGATTAAAGCAATCTTCTCGATAGTGGTACAAGCGATTTGACTCTTTCATTGTTGAAACGATGGTTCTCTAGAAGTCTATATGACTGTTGTGTTTACATGCGGAAACTTCATGGACGTGATTATACTTATCTTCTTTTGTATGTGGATGACATGCTATTTGCTTCGAAGAGCAAGGTATAGATAGACAGACTGAAATATCAACTTGGTAAAGAGTTCGATAAGATGGACATGGGAATTGCCAAGAAAATACTGGGTATGGAGATTAGAAGAGAGAGAACAAACCATCGATTGTTCTCGAGTCAGAAAGGCTACATTGAGCGGGTTATTGTGAGGTTCCAAATGTAAGATGCCAAGTCAGTGGTGACTCCATTGGCTCCACATTTTAAGCTCTATAGTAGACAATCTCCCACTACATATGAAGACAAGACATACATGAAGCGTGTGCCTTATGCCAGTGTAGTCGGCAATCTGATGTATGCCTTGGTGTGTACACGTCCATATATTTCACACGCGGTTAGTGTGGTTATCAGGTTCACGGCGAACCTGGGGAAGGCACATTAGGAAGTTGTGAAATGGATATTGAGGCATTTGAAAGGAACCACTAATATTGTTTTATGCTTTGGCGGAAATACATGTCGAATTACTAGATTTGTGGATTCAGATCATGCTGGTGATATGGATAGATGTCGATCTACTACTGATTATGTGTTCAATATACATGGTGCTCCGGTTAATTGGCGATCGATGCTACAAGAAATAGTGACATTTTCTACTACAGAGGTTGAGTACATGGCTACAACAGAGGGTGTAAAAGAAGCACTATGGTTGTGGGGGGTTTTTAGATGATTTGGGGTTTGAGCAAGATTGTGTAGTCTTGTGGTGTGATAGTCAAAGTGCAATTCACTTAGCTAAAAATCAAGTTTATCATGCTCGTACCAAACATATAAATGTTAGATATCGTTTTGTGCTGGATGTCATAAAGGATAGTGATATTTCCCTTATAAAGGTGCACATTGATGTGAACCCAGCAGACGTGTTAACCAAGGTGGTACCAGGTGGCAAGTTTAAGCATTGCTTGAACTTGCTGAATATTAATTAATGTTGATTGCGGTTGAGGGTGAGGTGGAGTTTTCACCCGGTGAACTACGGTGACTTGATCCTAGATGAGGGTACGTAGGCAACCATGGTAAAAATGGCACAGCCGGCTGAGTGTTACATATGAAGGTGGGCAAATTCTTCTTAGGTGTATCGTCCAAAATTTGAGGTCTATCAAATGATGTTCGAGGTGGAGAATTGTAACTGCGCAGCTTGAGTAGGCTTGGGTTAGCCCAACAACTTTAGGTTAAATGACCCATTTTGAATAGCCCATGTCTGTAGGCCCATGTATGTTTGTTTTATATGCTAATACTCAACTGTAAAGAGAAATAGAACGCAAGTTTGTAACATGGGACAAAAAGTGAGTTTTTTTTTTTTTTTTTTTTTTTTTTTGCTTAACCTAATATAAAGCTCTCTATTATGGTGGATGTAAGCAGGTTATTGCTGAACCATGTAAATCTGTTGTTCTTCATTCTCTATTTACTTTCCTTATTGGTTATTGTCATTGCTTGATCTTGGTCTAAGGGCAAAATGGGAATCTGAGCAGAGAAAGGTTAGCTGCTGTCATTTTTCTATTTTCTGCATTTGGTTTCTCTTTTCTGCATTGTTTCCGCTGAAGTAACAGATACTTAATAGAAGCAACTGAAAATATAGGAGTTGTTTCTATAAAGTGGACGATGTATTGGAGTTTGCATTTTCTACTGGTGGACGTTTCATTGATTCATATAGGAGTTGTTTATCGCCTAAGCATATACATCGTCCACTTAAATATACTCAAAACCGGATTCATCAAAAAACATCATTTGGTGGTTTTAAAAAAATGAAGAAGTGGAAGCATTAGAAGCTGGTAAGTGACAAAAAGCTTTCATATTTCACTTTTAAATTTATGTTTTTGAATGTTCCATTATGAATTATAACATACTAATATTGCTTTTCTCTTTAATTTTGTATAACTGTTACCATCTTTGGGTATATTGAAGATTCGTGACTTGGTAGTTGGTATTTTGGTTTAATTATGAAGTGTATATTTTATTTTGGAACTGTTAAGGATATGGATTACTTGCTTTGGAACCTTAATTAGTAGTTTACTTACTTATGTTTAGTCATATATCCCTACCATTCAAGCAAAATAATGATATCAATATCGTAAATCCAAATAAATGAAAATAGGAGATGTTTCAAGAATGGGAAAATATTCTCATGAAGTTATTTAAGAAAGAGAAAAGCAGAAGTGCAAACTCACCTTAGCAATAATACCCAGCTTTTCTAATTTTTGGACAGCATCATCCACATCAAAGTTGCATCTCTCACCAAACTCATCATTTATTAGTTCCTCACATTTTTTGTCAAGTTCCTGTAATATATATAACATGACAAATGACCCCATTTTACTGTTGCATTGTGAAAATTTGTTCATTGGTTTCATATTAACCACAAGGAGCAATACCTTTAAAGTTGCTTTGCCCTGTTCCATTAATATAAAAAAAGAAATGATCACCTCTTTTACCTGAAATGATTATTTGATTTTGTTAGCTACCAATTAGGGCATGTTGTTACTTAGGCCATTTAAGGACTTTTTTTTATGACTTCCGTAGAATGCTAAATATCACGAAAAAGAAAACAAAGAATTAAATGCAAGAGATAGCAACATATTTCCGTAATTTGTTTGTTATAGAATCTTACTTTTATTTCTTCCTATTACAAAATTCAAATTTGAAAAAACTGGTCAATTATAGCAGTGTCATCCAAATACAAAGCAATCTTTACTACTATAATAGGGTAGATTTTTCAAATCATAATGTCTTAATAAAAAATAACCAAAAATACCATGTTATAACTTGGATAAAAAATTTAAATTACAATGTCTTAATAAGTAAGATAATGAAACTACGACACCAAACTTACTTCTTGTTGAATCACATCATCGCACAAATGAAGAAGAGTTCCTTTTCCACTATCCAGTTGTTTGTCATACATGAATTGTGTAATTAAGTTCTGATACATTTCCATATTTGCCTGAAACCTACATTTCAATTGTATAATCAACAGATCAATTGAACCAATATGATGGTTTTTATTACCATCTTCAAGAACACCATTCACAAGAAGACATATAAGTTAACCTTATCCACTTGAATTTCATCAGAAAAAAAAAAACTCACGTAAAGTATATTTTGGCACAGTATCCAATCACTGAAGACACAACAGCAACAATGACCCAAAAGTCAGCTTCAGGTGTCTGGATTGAACCAGTTGCAGCTCCCTTAAAAAAAAAAAAAAAAAAAAAACATTTCAAATAAACAAAATGGTCCCTAAAGGAATTTCATGGATATTTTTTAACTACTAACCAGACCAAGTACAGCAGTGGTAAGGAATTTGACCCAGTCCATAGGTGTTAGACTTGGATTTTTCTTCTCAGGCTGTACAATACATCACAGGAATCTCATTAATCAAACTTAAATTCCAAATAAATAAATAAATAAATAAATAACTCACCAATACTATTTCCATATCTGCCATTGGGATCTGTTTTAAATGCTTCACATATATCCCTCTTTCCTTTTTTGTCTTACTCCCTGCTAGCCTGCATATGAACAACATCTTTCTAAATCCACAAACAAATCAAAGTATGAAATCTTCACAAAAATATAAATCATATTCATACCTGTAAACCACAATTATCCTGTCAAATGTAGGTTCTTGGATTGTAATCTTACTTGCCAAATTCTGTAAACTGGTTGAATAAGTACATTCTAGTGTCAGTTAGATACTGTTATCAGCTATTAATGTAAACTGATTGAATAAGTACACTTTTATTTAACAACCTGAAATCCAAATTTTCAATACGAATCCGCTCAACATACAAATCATCCTGAAATTCTTCATCGCTATTTTCACCTTCTTTCTTTATATCTTTCGTTTCATCCTCTTTCTTCATAACTTTCCTAATTATCGCCCTTGTTTTTTTAGGAAATAACTTCTCTAGCCTGAAAGCACAATGCACAATTTCTCTTTATAATTTAGGATATACAATTAAAAAAATATGGAACAAGATTAAATTAGTAAGTGAGGATCGAAAGAAAACTTGCCTAGTTACTCTCATGATCCATCCCCATATACGGGAAATGAAAATGTCCACTTTCTCCATTATAAAGTAATCAGTTGTCCGATCAATTCCAATTCCACGTCGAAAAATTATATACTAGAATAAAATATTTTTATTATATTAACAAAACGACTAAATTTCCACATGTGTATCGAATGAAAAGTATAATGGAAACACCTTATCTGCAAAGTCGGGAAGGTTTTCTCTAGGATGCTCTGAAAAGTACCTCTTTAACAGTTTCTTATCAAGCTACAGTAAGAAAGGGAGATATTAAGAAAGAAGAAGAAATGTTTATACCTCATTTATATAACCATATTCAAGTGCATATATATAATCTGTAACAAACCTAACCTTTGATTCATCCACTGAGATGGGAAGATTTAGACGATATTGCCCTGATTGTGCAACCGCAATCTCCTCCTCGGTAGCAATCTTAAAATTACTCTTTTCCATTACCTAAATTGATATGAATTGAATTTGTAGTTCAAAATTCGAATATACCCAACAGAGAAAACAATTTGAATAGTAGTTCATGATTACATGATCGAATATAATAGGTCATGGTAGATTTACATGATGACGAATACAGATGGTTAAGCACGTGCTACCTTAAACATGTAGTTGAGGAAGTTTTGTTCAAGAACATCAACCTCATCCGAGGACAAATGTTGTTGCTGAAGTTTCTGATCTCCATAGTCTGGATCAAAGAGTGCATATAGTTGCTACAAGAGAACAAAGGAAATCAAGTACAATTAATCTGCTAGAAAGAATTATTGGAGAACAAGATGGAATAAGTTGATGAATCAAGATAGTAAATACCATAAGATCTTCAAACTGAAGAAGATACCATGCTCGAATCGTGTACTCAACTCTCTTGCAGAGCTTCAAGAACTCTGATCGATCAGAACTCTGTTCTGCAATGCATCAAGAATTTCAACAAAGACACTTTGACGTTTGATGTTAAATTTGATAATTTCGAATTCTTAATCATTAACTTCTAGTTAAACTTTACAACACATACTAGAGGATCCAGCTACAAATGTCACTACTAACAAAACCAACACATGAATGTGAAAGTCAATATACAAGATGCCATTCTTTGGGTGTCTAAATTTCGTACAGGAGAAGAAATTCAGATAAACGTAAGTGATCGTAATCCAAAATTTAGAACACAACGAGTATGTGAGCCAAAAAAAAGCGCAGATACATCATTGCAACGGATCCTAATTTTTGCAAGGATTACGACTAGAATAAGATAAGAGGTTACATTCGTTGAAAAATCAATCGAGTTTAAACGAATATATATATTGAAAACAATGAGCGACAATAGATTATATATATATATATATATATATATATATATATATATATATATATATATATATATATATATATATTGAAGAAAAATATATAATTACCAATGAGGTTAGCCAAAGTCATGATGAGCTTAGGCTTCAAAACTGGAATTACAGCTTCACGCTCCAATCGGATCACTTCCTTAGCCTGTTTGCTACCAGTACTAGCGGTAGCCATTTTGTGTTTGTATGATCAGACCTTAATTGAATCTCGATCTTTCTTTCATCGTCGATTATCAAATAAAGAGAGTGAAATAACATCGATCTGATAGCAAATGCGATTGCGAAACGTAAAGGAAGGAGTCAAACAAACGGTTCGGACACGAAACCTTCATCTGCGAATTGAAGGTTTGCTTAATTAATGGCGAAATTCGGGTTTTAAATGCGATTTGCTTCAGGCCACTGGCCACCCCGGGCATGCAATGCAACCTATTTCTTTAGTTCCCTCAGAATATCCTACACTATTAATTAATAAATAAACAAAAACTAAAAAAAAAAATTATATATTCTGTCATAATGGATTTAATCTTTATATAATTTTTTTAAAAAATATTTATATATTGTCTAGCAATCGTATTAAATTTGATCCGGTCAAAGCTTATCTAACTTTTAAAAATTATATTTTTTATCTAGATTTCAAATTTTTTTATAAATTTGTTTCAAATTTTACACTTTTAACTTAGATTTTAAATTTTATTATAAATTTGGTCCACAATTTATAATTTTGGCCTAAATTTCAGAATTTTGTTATGAATTCATCATAACTGGAGTTTCATTTACAACATTTTTTCTTAACAAATTTTCGAATATATTTTTTCTTTATAAAATCATATTTATACAAAAAAATATATTTTCACATAAAAAGTCTTATACTTTCTTTTGTAAATATATATTTATATATTTTTATAAGCACCTATTTTATAATAAATACATATTTATATATTTTTCTGGGCCAAAAGTGTAATTCTTGGAAGTTGGATGATCTGTTGACCGGGTAAAAATGTTAAATTGAATATGATTATCGGTGAATATGACTTAATTGAATAAAAAATATATATATAAATACTAAATCGATTATGAGGCTAATTTATAAGAATTTTTTTTTGTAGTTTTCACAAAATAAAATAACCAATTTCTTTTATTTATTTCAAAGTGAGATACACCTAAATACCTATTTTTATTAACTTTTATTATAAAGCGGTTATTGTAGACAAAATTAATCAGTAATTTGTAGCGTTTATTCATATAAAATATCTTATAGTTTATAAATATATAAAATTACATAAAAATACTTCAAGTTTTAGATTAAAAACTTTTCATTTATAATAAAAGCTAAAAGGTCATGCTATCTAAGGTTTATTGAATTCAAGTTTTCCTTAAAAACTAAAAGGTAAAAACTCCAAAAAAAAAAACTCACCAATATATATCGCAAATATAAGACCATTAATATGTTATAATACATTTTCCAATAAAACCAACTTTTCTAAATGTTTGTGATATTCATATATGCGGCAAACATGCTTTTATGTATAATATGTATTAAAGACTCGCTAATCAAAATTTATCGGTTAGCAATGTAGATTAAATCTTTCGACCATTTATAGCCCATCATGGAACCAACTTTATATATAACTAGATGATAGCCTTATGTGAACATCATGTATTGATTTTAGAAATATGTTTTTAAAAATTGAGATTCAAAACTTATTGATAAGCTAGATGATGGAACAGGAAGACCTAGGATGTAGAAGATCATAACATGAGTGATTCGGTAGATTTTGAACAAGAGGTGTGAGTTTTACCTCAACAATTTGAGATAACTTCAAGCATAATAGTTTTCATATAATGCATACCTAAAAAATTTGAGACAACTTCAGACATTGTTTCCGAATAGTGCATAACATTTCATAGCTCGACCTAGAAAGAATTGTAGCACCAACTATGTTCGATACATTGGACACTCCATATATTCGGTGCACCTGGTGTAGCATATGTTCGGTGAACAAGAGGTATGATATGTCATATGTGCAATGTCTATGACACAATAAATGTTTGACAATGTACGAACATGCCAAAATTGGCCTTATAAATACAGTTTAAAAGTTGAGACTCGGAAATTATTCAAACAAATGGTATGAATTTGAGCTCAACAGCCTTAGATAAATTCATGCACAATAGTTTCCATAGAGTGTAAAACATTTAGAAGATCCACATAGAAACTGGGTATGTAATATTGTATGCAAACGATGACTTGACTTTAAAAGAAAAAATGTTTTTTATGATTTGGACACCATTTAGTGTCGTGGAGATGAAAAAGAAAACAATAACACATGAGCCCATTAATTCTCTCTTTGTCAATTTAAAGTGGTTCGTAATTAGTAAAATAAGATGAACATAAATATAAAAATGTTATATATTAAAGAAAATTGGATTTTATAATAACCTAAAACACAAATATATATATATATATATATATATATATATATATATATATATATATATATATATATATATATATATATATATATATATATATATATATATATATAAACTTATTTGGGACCAAGAAAATTTTGTGACACAGGAGGAAGAGTTTCTAGCTCCATAATTGTCGGTATGAAAAATCTATATATATATATATATATATATATATATATATATATATATATATATATATATATATATATATATATATATATATATATGTGTGTGTGTGTGTGTGTGTGTGTGTGTTCTACAAATTATAAGTGATAGTTAGGTTATTAGATTTCTTTTTATTGTTTAGATCAATGTTGTAGAACTCGTTACTCGGTACCTGTTTGGCTGACTACCAAGTGTCGAATACTCGGTGAGTACTCAGATTTGGTAATTCATGTAGAAATATTTTAGGCAAATTATATATGTCAAAATCATAAGTTGATTGAAATATATAACAAAATTAGATAATTGTGAATACACAAAAACTAAAAAACACATAGTGGTTTAACTTCGTGAATAATTAGTGAAAATTTAAGATATATCTTTAGTAATCACCATATGTAAGTGTGTTAAATAATAAATCATTAAGTATATTATACATATTAATTACCGATTCGACCGAGTTTTACAACACTGCTCAATTTAGTAATGGGCAATCAGGGAGTACTCGAGATTCTGTAACTCGCCTCGGTAAGGGATCGAGTAGCGAGTACTCGGAGGAGTAATCAGCCAATTCGGGGAGTTTTACAACATTGGTTTAGATGGTACCCTTCTCTTTTTAAATAAAGAGGGAGTGGTTATTCATTTTGTGTGCACTAAAAATGTAGTCTTCTATAAGGATGTAAACGAGCCGAACAAATACGAACAAATGTTTTTTCATATTCCTTCGTTTAAGTTAGCCAAACAAATGAATGAACACGAACGAGTTTTCTTGTTCATTTTCGTTCTTTTAAAAAATTACATTGTTTATGTTCGCACATTTTATGTTTGTGAGCAAGCTAAGCGAACATAAACAAACGTAAACATATATAAACATAAACAAACATATAATATAGTAATGTTCTCAAACACAATTGAACATATAGGAACATAAAAATGAACTTAAATGAACAGACATAAATAAACATAAACGAACGTTCACGAACATAAATTAACGAACGATACCGTTGTCCATATTCGTTCATTTAACTACATGAATGAGAATTTGTTTTCATGTTTGTTCAGTTATTAAATAAATGGACATAAACGAACTGCACGCTGAACAATTCATGAATAGTTCGTTGAACGTTCAGCAACCCTAGTCCTCTAGTTAGAGAGTAGTTCGTTTACAGCCCTAGTCCTCTAGTTAGAGAGAGTGGATGAGATCTCTCTGAACAAAGTTATAGTATTGTTATATTTGTAGATCTTTCTTTTTATGAAATGATTGGATTGCTTATCGTTTTATGACTTTGTATTTCATATCATTAACCTTAAATATTTTTTATTCCATACCAAGTCAACCGTCCAAATCGGTATCCTACAAATGGTATCAAAACCGCACCTTGAAGATCTAGCTGATTATTTCAAAGAACGATCCCGATTGGCTCTTTTTCTCTTAAGATTTTTCGATCTTCGTACAAGAATTTCTTGTATTCGCAACTTGAAATTTTTGTGATGAGTTTTTTCCGATTTTTTGTTTTGATTCAAGTTATTCAAAAATAAAAAATTGTTGTTATTGTCCGTTTCATTTTTCCGCTGAAATATTCGGGTTTATGAAGTTTTGTTTTGTTACTTGCTCCTCAGAAGAAGAAAATGATACTTTTTGTCTAAGCGAATTTGAAGTATATTACTCTAGACATTTTGATGTTCGGGAATGAGACAAAATATCTTGTATATTGTTGGTGTAGACTTGCATTGAAAATAAGATATAAGCCAATATCTTTTTGAGACAATTCTCTTGTGAAAATCATGCAATTATGTGAGTATGGGGATCTTGTATTATTTATGGCTAATATTTGTTTATTTAATAATCATAAGTAAAGATTGTACAACTTGTGATGGTGGTTCGACAAGAAATCAACATGCATTCAGCATTCGAGCGTGTACGTCACACAAAAAAAAATATCTTCTTGTCCTTTTGTCTACTACCACACGCAGTCACGCATAACCTCCATACGAGCAAACCATTTTTTTTAATGAAATATTTTAGACAAAACTACATAAATGATCTTTGTGGTTTCCTTAAAATTATCATTTTGGTCCAAAAAAGTTGGGACTAACACCATAAGTCCAAAGTTTTCATTTTATTGTGTCTTTGATCCAAATGGTTAACTGCCGTCTATTTCCTTCCGTTAATATGTGTTTGACTCGTCAAATTGGGGGTATTTTGGTCATTCCCAATTTATTCCCCTTATTTGATATTAATAAAAGAGAGTACGTATGTAATCATTGCCGTACGGATATATCGAGCCTAATTCGTATTTTTAGTCCTAAAAAATTGTTAGTCGTTTCAATTTCCCTCCTCATTGACTGAGGATCAAAAACCCTAATCTGATTACCAAGGTTGTTAGCTTCGATCGAGCAACTTTCGTAGTGAATGCATATAACAATGTGGCAGTTAAGGTTGTCAAGCACGTCATTCGACCCAAGGGCGATTTTTGGTACGTAATTTTGTTTTTTATCATTTACTTGATTTGCTTACAAGAAATCATACCTTTTGAAGCTTGTTTTTTGCTCTTGTGTTGAAGATGGACACCCTACACTATTTACTATCAAGCTACATCATGGAGGTGAGTTCACAAAGTTTCCAAAGGTGAACTACACTAAGGGTACTATGACGTACGTAAATATGGTTAATATAGAAGAGTTTTCTATTCACAAGATGGATGTGATTATGAAAGGGTTAGGATACTCAGTTCCTCCAGTTATCTGCTATCATTTTCGAGTGCCAAAAGGGAGACATGCATTTTGGGTTACGGGACCTTGTAAACGTGTCATTGTTGTCCGAAATGACAAAGCAGATAATGGTGAGAAGGTTGGAGAGTTGCACACTTATGCCCACAGGGTGTACTGGCTAGAAACATGGAAAGCAACTTATGTGTACAAGGTAGATCCTATTAAAGGTCGAACAATGTGGCCTATAATTGAATGTCCAATTAAAATCACCCTTCATCTACACCATAATCAGCCTGGAAGGCCCAAGAAAAAAAAAGGAAGCAACCTGTTGAGGAGAAAAGCCAGAAGAAGGGAGACAATGGTGTTAGTGGGAGTAGGAGTCAAAATCATGTTGCCAGTAGGATTGGAAAGCTTACAAGAAATTTTATCAAAGTAACTTGCAGCAACTGTAAACAAAAAGGGCACAATGCTAGAACTTAAAAAGGCCAAGGGGGCAACTAATGGGATTTCAAGGGATTTTGATGTATGTAAGGGTATAAGTGTCTTTTTGGGATAATGTAATGTTTATGTGTATTGTATGTTTAGTACTTGATGTGTTTTGGGGTTTAAGCTATTTGGATGTTCTTTTTGGTACTTAAAGGTGTGTACTATGATGTATGGGAACAATTTAGACTAAATTTGATGTAATGACTTATGTTATGTTTAATGTCTTGATGTTATTCTCATTTATAATTTCATGTTGTAGAACTTGACCAATGTGCCCTTTTAAACAAAAACATACAATTGTCATTGACAATGTGTAAACCATAAACAAAATAGAATGGTCAAAATGTACATACCAAAGATAATTACCATTGACTATTTGTTTCAAAACATGTCTTACATTGATTATATTTTAACCACAAAGTACTGCCCAAAAGATTACATTGCTTAAACAAAATACTACCCACAACATTAAAACACTACCCAAACCATTACACTTCAAATTACTTCTTATAAACCAGAACAAACACAAACAAAATCTAACTGCATAACATGTAACATTTGAGTCTTGTGTTTTGTGACTTCAATTTGTTGATTGTCCTCATCAGCCCAGGTATAATAGCTTCTGAACGTGCACACATTGGACCATCAAACCACCCAATAAATCGACATTTGGATCCCTTCAAAATTGAAGAAACAGAAGAAGATTGTAACATGTAATGGGAGATTTATGTTGAAATCCAAAAAAAAAAACATTTGCGTACCTTAGTAGGGCATCCCCAGAAGCATTGACCTGGATTTTTATCAGTCATGCGGTGCAAACTATGGCCATTTTACCACAAAAACAAAGCACCGTTTTTTATTTCGATTTCTTGAAGAAGAAAGGATTCACTCGATTTGTTGAAAATGAAGCAAATGAGAACAACGACAGAGTAATTTAGGGTTCGGTCTTATAGCTCTCTATTATTAATATTAAATAAGGGGAATAAATAGGGAATAACCAAAATACCCCCAATTTGACAAGTCAAACACAAATTAACTAAAGGAAATAGACGAGTGTTGTAACGCATATGTTTCTGGGCTTGTCATTAATGTTGGTATAATAGTCTAGGTTAACCTTTGTAACCCGTTTTGAAATAATATAAGTGTATTACTTGAGTATTATGTGTTATGTGCTTAATTGTGTGTCTTAATTTAATTAAGAATAAAAATAAGCGTCAAAATGAAATGTTAGATAAATCCTATATTTATGGATAATGTTGTAGTAGTTGAAACAATGTTTCCGAATATATAAAGAATGTCGAAATCCGAGTTATAACGAAGAAGTTATGACCTGTCGAAGTTTCGCGACAGAACCGGCATGACCCAGCGCGATGTAAATAGTGAATTTAAGGTAGATAGATATCTATCCTTAGTGATCTAAATGAGAATTTAAGATCTCGTCGATAGTAGTGCAACGACGGAAAGACGGACGAAATCGGAGTTCAGATGAAGGAGTTATGAATTTCGAACGGAGTTTTCCTATCCCGGCCTACTAAAAATAATATATAAGTAATATACTTATAATATATTAAAAATAAAGTCAAAATTAGCCAATGGAGTCTAAACGAGAGTTGTAGAGCATAATCTCACCTTCGCGGCGATATAAAGAACGTCGAAAACGGAGTTCGTATGCGAAAGTTATGAATTTCTGAAGTTCGGGGCGCGAAACCCCAAAAATGTCAGAGACCACGACGTGGCAAGCAGTGCCACGACGTGGCAAGTGTCCTGACACCTCCGGGAGGCCCCTAGATGCAACTTGGGATGACGCATGCAGTGACGACCAAGCCCACGACGTGGAAAAAGGTTGCCACGACGTGGCAAGGGCCAAATTTGCCCTATAAATAGATTTGAAGGGCCAGCCGTTTAGGGTTGCTATTTTTCTCTTCTCTCTCCCGTTTTGCATCGATTTGCATGCCAGAAGTACCCCGAAGCCCCGGTAATATTCCCGGGTCCCGAAGCAAGTCCCGAGATCCCGAAGATCCCGAGAAGTGTGGTTTCCGAGCCGAAGCTCTGCCCGCGAGAAGTTCGATTTTTGTAGAGATCTTCCAGATCTGCTGAGGATTACTACTTTTGCAAGTCGTAGTGCTGTCCGATCATCTTCTGATCAAGTGAGTGTATACTACCTTTCATAAACACGATAATAATACAAGTATGATTTGAGTGTATTAAGTATATTGTTGTTTATATGTGTGAATGTGTTGTTACTTTCTTCTAACGCATAATTATGAAGTAGTTTATACGAGATACGTGTTATGTGTATATTTTGTTGTTATGTGTGTGAATGTATATTCACTTTCTTCTATCTTAAAGATCTGATTATTTCTATATGAAATACGTGTTTGTGTGTGTGCCTCATCTGTTATATGGAAAATGTATTGATCGAGCATGCTATACGGGTTTTGAAACTATCTATAAAAATGTATGTTTTATCTACTAATATGTTGGGTAGAACATGGGTAGATAGTTGGTGTGTAATAAACAGATGAGAGGCCTCGATGTTGTTTTGATCCAGTCATCTAGCGGAATTTAGATGACGACCACAGACTTTTCTAGACAGTCCAGTGGAACGCTAGCAGGCTCATAACCTGTAGGTGTTAATGAACTTGGGTGTTCATTCACTGTATTCCATCCCCCTCATGGTTGCCTTATTTGACTTATATTGCTGAGAAACCCCCGAAGCATATGTTGTCACCCCGATGAAATATTTTTAGACTAGGTCCCTTGTGTTAGTTATTTTAGGGACATAAAGTGAGAATAATGGGAATGGGTAATTGGGTTATTGTTGGTTGATAATAATTAATTTAATTATTTATTGTGGGTTGAAAACCCTATATGCTCACCAGGCTCCCAAGCCTGACCCACTCAGTTTTATTTGTATTACAGGAAGTGGCGCAAGGGCGTAAGATGGATGAACCATCAAGTTGTTTTGTTTAAAAATATGTATATATTTGTTGAATGACTTGTAATGTTATCATTTATGCTTATTGGTCTGTATCGGAACATGACACCCCGAGTTTTGATTATATAATGAAAATACATATCTTTTATGAAATGCTTTGGTAAACATTGTTTTATCATGTTTTGTTTTTGGGAACAAATTCCGCAACTCTTTCAAATCAAAAGGATTTACTCTGAAATTATTTTAAAAGCATAAATGAAAATCGGTCTTTTCTGGCCGAGATTTTAGGGATGTCACAACTGTCACACCCCCGAACCATCAGGAAAACAACGGCGGAAACGTCCATGGGCGGAGACGTCATGCGTAGTATCACAACCATTGTACATAGTAAGCATAGTAAACACAACCATTACATTACAATAAGAATATCTACATTTGTTTTGAAAGCATTGAAAACATAGATTATATATATATATATATATATATATATATATATATATATATATATATATATATATATATATATATATATATCGGTATAAACAAAAGTATAGACGAGACTTTTATATGCTCCGCCTTCTCCAAAAGTAAGCGAGATACCTGTCTAACGTGAACCTGAGAATACAAACAGTTTTAGAAATATTAGCATAAAGCTGGTGAGTTCATAAGCGGTTGATTTCTGGTGAAAGAAAATGTTCGTTTGATTTTATGAAATGTTGTTTCCCAAGAAAATCCCATATTTTCTTATAAAAAGAAGTTTGGTTATCCATTTGTTAAACAGCCTGTTTATGAAAAGTTAAGTTATCCCAGGAAAAACCCATATTTTCCTTAAAAGTTAATGGTTGGTTATAGATCCAGAAATGAAGTGTACAAGTATCTACCATACTTGTATCGTTAGGTGAAGTTTCCTTGAAAAGTTGGTTACCCTCGATGAAATACATTAGTTTAAATACACACATAAAACTAATAAGTAGGTAGGGAACTAATTCCTAAGGGTATTGCTGATACCCTCTAATAATCAAAACAGTTATTACTTTGAGGTTAGTTCACTAGGTTCATCATTACTAAAAGTAAATTTCCATTATCTAAGTTTGCGAGTTCCATATTCATACAATAAACTGGATATCGCGCGCAACGGGGCCAATATCATTTTATGACTTTGTCACTCGTAGACCTGCCGGTCCCACTGTAGCTAGCAGCAAGGTGCGGGGTAGTCAGCCCCGTATAGATCTATACACAAAAGTCACGTTCTCCCTCCAAGAGATTCTGGTTACAGGGTTGGTCCTTCACTCGCGTATCTCCGTGGAGTGTTACCAAGGACGTGTCTCCAATCTTAAGATTAATGAATTTACAAGTAATAATACAAAAAATCCTGTTTTATGGTTGGCATGAATTTCTGGTTATAGGGTTGGTCCTTCACTCGCGTATCTCTGTGGAGTGTTACCAAGGATGTGTCTCCAATCTTAAGATTAATGAATTTTCAAGTAATAATACAGAAAATCCTGTTTTATGTTTGGCATGAATCCTTTGTAAAATATAAAATATAACATTTTATGATGAGATTCACGAGTTTCCTTGCTTTAGTAATGAAAACTAACTTTATAAGATGATTTATTAATCAGTTGGTAAAACGGTTTTCTATGTTAAAAGCATACTGAACATGTAAATGTCTCATACGAAATAATAGATTTTGAGTATAAATTCCCTTGTACTTTTGCTTGTATTCCCCCCCCCCCCCCCCCCCGCTGAAATCATGAAAAACTTGGAAAAAGGTGTATGGGGTATGAACTCACCTGCAGTGAATGGATGGAAGTGCCGGGTAGGAATGTTAGGTGTTAAGTGAGGACTTGAACACACGTGAGGATCCTATGTAACATGAAGTGATACACAATTGTATCTAATTAGTTATTTAATCACTAATTAAGTAAGTAAATACACTCTAATGCGTGAAAACACTTTATTTCAAGTGTTAGGAATGATACGGGTTGCATCTAAGGAGTGTATGCCCTCATTATGGAGTTTACTCTTCAAGTGGTGGCCTTAGAGGTGTTTACGGTTGAGGGACCATATACCCCATGAGCTTACGGACGTAAACTCATGGGAATGGTGCATTTGAGTGTTCCAAGGTCTCATGCTTCACAAGGAAAGGTCCTAGGGTTGAATCAAAGGCTTAGGAAGTGATTAGACCTTAAAATGACCCTTATCTGGAGTTTACGGTTTTTGAATTCTTCCGTGGTGAGTTTACAGTCGTAAACACATGAGTTTACGGCCGTAAACTCGTGTTTGCCACTTTCTTGGATGATTTGGTGCTTCTAGGGTAAGCATACAAGGTTCTAGCCACTCATTCAAGTCATAGAAGGTGTTAAGGGCATTTTAACACCCTTAGAAGGTGTTTACGGTTTTGGGATATTCCCCAACACTAAACTCAGGTTTACTCCTTTCTTTTCATGATTTGGGGTTCTAGATCATTCATGCAAGTTTCTAGGTCATTAGCCAAGCATTGGAAAGGTTTTGGGGCATCAAAACCCCCTTTTAGGGTGTTTACGGTTTTGGGTTGTTCCCAAACCGTAAACTCGTGTTCTTGGGGGTTTTTAGAGTTTAAACCATAGATTTGCATGTATACTAAGCAAAACAATAAGCTAGGAGGGTTTACTTACTTATGAGAGGCTTGGAAGAGTGTTTTCTTGATCAAATTCCAACTTTTGTAGAGCGAGAGTAGAGAGAGAAAGTTCTAGGGTGTGAAAAAGGTTGAAATGAAGAGCACTCAACCCTTATATAGGGTTGAGTTTACGGTCAGGATGGGTGGGTCCACCAAACACTAACCGCAAACGGGGTATTTCGCGTGATTTTTCGCTTTCCGTCATGTATGAAATTACGACAAATAACTCCAATTGATTTACTTAGCTTAAGAAATTATCGGAAAACTTTTAATAAAAATAAATTTTATTAACGGAAGTGGGTTACATTGACAGAGTAAATTTCGGGTTGTCACATCATCCCCCCGTTAGAGGAAATTTTGTCCCAAAATTTGGAAATAAGATACAAATCATGGATTTGGAAAAATATGCGGATACTTCTGTTTCATCTGATCTTCGCGCTCCCAAGTGAATTCGGGTCTCCGCTTGGCATTCCAGCGAACCTTCATTATCGGGATGCGGCTTTGTTTCGTTCATTTGATCTCCCGATCCATGATTTCGATTGGTTCTTCCACGAAGTTCAGATTTTCATTGATTTCGATCTCATCAAGAGGGATCACAAGGGTTTCATCGGATAGACACTTCTTAAGATTAGAGACGTGGAAGACATGATGGATGTTGCTAAGTTCTTGGGGTAATCGGAGTTTGTAGGCTACGGGACCGATCCTAGAAAGGATCTCGAAAGGTCCTATGTACCTTGGGTTCAATTTCCTGCACTTTCCAAAGTGTATCATGCCTTTCCAGGGTGAGACCTTCAACAAGACACGATCTCCAACTTGGAATTCCAAAGGTTTCCATCTTTTATCGACGTAGCTCGTTTGTCTGTCTCGTGAAGCTTTCAGTCGTTCTCGGATTTGAATGATTTTTTCAGTGGTTTCCCAGATGATTTCAGGACCAGTGAGAGTACTATCGGTGACTCGTCCCTTGGCTAGCTGCGTGTCGCCCACCTCAACCTAACACAGAGGGGATCTGCATTTGCGGCCATATAGGGCTTCAAACAGGGCAACCTTGATATTGGTATGGTAGTTGTTGTTATAAGAGAATTCAACCAAGGGATAATGAGTGTCCCATGACTTACCGAAATCGATGACACATGCTCTCAGCATGTCTTCCAAGGTTTGGATGGTTCTCTCACTCTGCCCATCTGTCTGAGGATGATAAGATGTACTCATATCCAGCTTAGTTCCAAGAGCTTTCTGAAGGGACTGCCAAAATCTTGAGGTAAACCTGCTATCTCGATCGGAGATAATGGATACAAGCACACCGTATAGTTAGACCACTTCTTGAATCTAGATTCGCGTGAGTCTTTCCATTTTGAACGTTTCTTTGATCGGTAGGAAGTGAGAGGATTTTGTCAATTAATCGACAATTACCCAAATGGTATCGTACCCACCCGAAGATTTGGGTAATTTGGTAATGAAATCCATAGTAATCATCCCCCATTTCCACTTAGGTATCTCGGGCTGTTGGATCAGACCTGAAGGTTTCTGATATTCGACCTTCACCTTGGCGCAAGTCAGACACTTGCCCATGAAGGTAGCGATTTCGGCTTTCATGTTTGGCCACATGTATAGTTTATTGAGATCCAGGTACATCTTATCCGAACCTGTGTGCACGGAGTATCTAGTCTTGTGAGCTTCGTTCATGACAACCTACTTGAAACCTCTGAACTTTGGGCTCCAGATTCGATCCATGAAACAATAGACTCCGTCACCTCTGATCTCAAAATTCTTATCCATTCCCCTCAAGGCTTCATTCAACACGTTCTCTGGTTTTAGGGCTTCCCACTGAGCCTCTCATATTTGTGCGGATAAGTGGGAATGGATGGTCATTGTCAGTGGAAATGGATGGTCATTGTCAGTGTCTTCGCCTTGTTTCCTGAGCTTTCCTTTCGACTAAGGGCATCTACCACCACATTGGCCTTGCCGGGATGGTAGCTGATTTTGCACTCATAGTCATTGAGCAGCTCTACCCATCGTCGTTGTCTCAAGTTTAAGTCCTTCTGATCGAAGATGTGTTGTAGGCTTTTATGGTCAATGAAGATTGTGCACTTGGTCCCGTAAAGGTAATGTCTCCAAATCTTCAGTGCGAAGACCACTGCTGCTAACTCCAGGTCGTGAGTTGTATAATTGATTTCGCGTGCTTTCAATTGTCTTGAGGCATAAGCAATGACTTTTCCCCGTTGCATGAGCACACAGCCTAGGCCCTGATTGGATGCATCACAGTAGACAATGAAGTCCTCCGTCCCTTTGGGCAGGGACAGGATAGGTGCGCTACACAAGGCTCGTTTCAACGTTTGGAATGCAGTGTCTTGCTTTTCACTCCAACAAAAGGGAACACCTTTTTGAGTCAGAGTAGTTAGGGGTTTGGAAATTTTAGAAAAATTCTGGATGCATCAACGATAATAACCGGCATGACCCAAGAATTGACGGATTTTTGCGGGTGTCTTCGGTGCCGACCAATTCTCTATAGCCTTGATTTTTGAAGGGTCCATATGTATGCCTTCCTCTCTTATCACGTGACCTAGAAAAGTTACCTTCCGAATCCAGAATTCGGACTCGGAGAATTTCGCGTACAGCTTCTCCGTCCTTAGGGTTTCCAACACTAATCTCAAGTGTTGTTTGTGATCTTCCTCACTTTTGGAATAGACAAGTATATCGTCAATGAACACAATAATGAACTTGTACAGAAAAGAACGACACACCCGCTTCATCAGGTCCATGAACACTACCGGTGCGTTGGTTAGACCAAAGGGCATCACTACAAACTCGTAGTGTCCATATCGAGTCCTGAATGCTGTCTTGGAAACATCACTCTCATGAACTTGTAGCTGATGGTACCCTGATCTAAGGTCTATTTTCGAGAAGTAACTGGCTCCCTAAAGTTGAAGTTAGTTCACTCGGTTCATTATTACTAAAAGTAAATCTACATTATCTAAGTTTGCGAGTTCCATAACCATACAATAAACTGGATTATGCGCGTAACGGGGCCAATATCATTTTATGACTTTGTCACCAGTAGACCTGCCGGTCCCACTGTAGCTAGCAGCAAGGTGCGGGGTAGTCAGCCCCGTATAGATCTATACACAAAAGTCACGTTCTCCCTCCAAGAGATTCTGGTTACAAGGTTGGTCCTTCACTCGCGTATCTCTATGGAGTGTTACCAAGGACGTGTCTCCAATCTTAAGATTAATGAATTTACAAGTAATAATACAGAAAATCCTATTTTATGATCGGCATGAATTTATGGTTACATGGTTGGTACTTCACTCGCGTATCTCTGTGGAGTGTTACCAAGGACGTGTCTCCAATCTTAAGATTAATGAATTTACAAGTAATAATAAAGAAAATCCTGTTTTATGGTTGGCATGAATCCTTTGTAAAATATAAAATATAACATTTTATGATGAGATTCACGAGTTTCCTTGCTTCAGTTATGAAAACTAACTTTATAAGATGATTTATTAATCGGTTGGTAAAACGGTTTTCTGTGTTAAAAGCATACTGAACATGTAAATGTTTCATATGAAATAATAGATTTTGACTATAAGTTCCCTTGTACTTTTGCTTGTATTCCCCCCTGAAATCATGAAAAACTCGGAAAAAGGTGTAGGGGTATGAACTCACCTGCAGTGAATGGATGGATGTGCCGGGTAGGAATGTTAGGTGTTAAGTGAGGACTGGAACACACGTGAGGATCCTATGTAACATGAAGTGATACATAATTGTATCTAATTAGTTATTTAATCACTAATTAAGTCAGTAAACACACTCTAATGCATGAAAACACTTTATTTCAAGTGTTAGGAATGATACGGGTTGCATCTAAGGAGTGTATGGCCTCATTATGGAGTTTACTCTTCAAGTGGTGGCCTTAGAGTTGTTTACGGTTGAGGGACCATATACCCCATGAGCTTACGGCGGTAAACTCATGGTAATGGTGCATTTGAGTGTTCCAAGGTCTCATGCATCACAAGGAAAGGTCCTAGGGTTGAATTAAAGGCTTGGGAAGTGATTGGAGCTTAAACTGACCCTTATCTGGAGTTTACTGTTTTTGAATGCTTCCTTGGTGAGTTTACGGTCGTAAACACATGAGTTTACGGCCGTAAACTCATGTTTTCCACTTTCTTGGATGATTTGGTGCTTCTTGGGTAAGCATACAAGGTTGTAGCCACTCATTCAATTCATAGAAGGTGTTAAGGGCATTTTAACACCCTTAGAAGGTGTTTATGATTTTCGGATATTCCCCAACCGTAAACTCATGTTTACTCCTTTCTTTTCATGATTTGGGGTTCTAAGATCATTCATGCAAGTTTCTAGGTCATTAGCCAAGCATTGGAAAGGTTTTGGGGCATCAAAACCCCCTTTTAGGGTGTTTACGGTTTTGGGATGTTCCTAAACTGTAAACTCATGTTCTTGGGGTTTTTAAGAGTTTAAACCATAGATTTGCATGTATACTAAGCAAAACAATAAGCTAGGAGGGTTTACTTACTTATGAGAGGCTTGGAAGAGTGTTTTCTTGATCAAATTCCAACTTTTGTAGAGAGAGAAAGTTCTAGGGTGTGAAAAAGATTGAAATGAAGACCACTCAACCCTTATATAGGGTTGAGTTTACGGTCAGGGTGGGGAGTCCACCAAACACTAACCGCAAACGAGATATTTCGCGTGATTTTTCGTTTTCCGTCACGTATGAAATTACGACAAATAACTCCAATTGATTTACTTAGCTTAAGAAATTATCGGAAAACTTTTAATAAAAATAAATTTTATTAACAGAAGTGGGTTACATTGACGGAATAAATGTCTGGTTGTCACAACGACAGTTAACCCTTTGGATCAAAGATGCAACAAAATGAAAACTTTGGACCTGTGGTGCTAGTCCAAACTTTTTTGGACAAAAGTGGCAATTTTGAGCAAACCACAGGGACCATTTGTGTAGTTTTGTAAATATTTTATATGTACCCCAAGTGCTTAGTTTACCCCTTTGTTAAATTTACGTCGGTGTCTAAAGATTGAAATCCTAAAATCAATTCATTTTTTGCAAGTTTCCACATTTAAATACAATCACGTCTAATAGAAGTACGACTCACATGACAATATCGTGGTTGTAGAGTATCTAGATTTAGTGAATTCAATGTTTTGTTGTCGAAGTGGTCAAAAGACAAGCATTTTTGAATCACAAACTTTGCCACCCTATCTTGAACTTTAGTCAAATCGTAACTCCACAATGTTGTATCATTCATCATGGTTGTTTGATTATGTCCCAGCTCAAATTTCATCGCGGGGCATCTCTTGGTCATATGAGTTTTCAATGTCAAATTCCCATCTTCATTGAAAAAAGCATCACATTTCTTGCATCGCGCTTTTCTTGGATTGCTCGACATTGCATACAAATCGAAATTGCACCAAATAGTCGGGTTTCTACTTGTTTCTTTGATGCTAACAACAGTAAGATTGTTTGATGAATCTCTAACACCAACGGAAGTCGAATCCATTGTTTGAATTAAGAGTGTTTTTTGAACTAAGAGAGGCTTTTTGAGGTTTGGTTAAGCCAAAACAACTAACAACTATTTATATTATCAAGTATTGGTGAATATTTCCAAAAGGGACCCAAAATCGAATGTGTAACATCCTTAAACGGCTATATAGCCGTTAGTATAGGACAAAAAACGGGCAGAAAATGTAACAACCCATTATTTTTCTAGTCAATAAAAGTCAAACTGCTATAAATAAAATTCGAGGTTTTGTTCATTTCATTAAATTCATAAGGGTTAAATAGGATTTAAATTATATAAACGATGTTTTTATATAAGTATTTGAAATAAAATACACTTAAAAATCCAAGTTTCCCTTTGGAACCGAGAACTTCAGACCGAGAACCCTATTTTCGGCCGAAAACCCAACTGATACATATGTTTCCATCTGAAAAATGAGTTATTTTCTCACTCTTTCACTCGAAAACACTTCCATTTTTCTCTCAAGTATCATCCAAGAACATTTATACCTTTAAGAAAAACCCTTCAAGTCTTCATAGATTTCACCAAGAACACCAAGAACATCAAGAACAATCTTCGAATCTTCAAGCTGGCCGAAACACCCTTGGACCGAGAACACCTTAGAACTGAAAACCTGGTCCTCGGTTGAGAATTTAGGACCGAAATCAAGGATTTTGATGGAGCCGAAAACCCTCTTCAACACTTCACACCATTTTCAGTAATACTTACAAGATACTACTTACATAAATCCAGTGTTGTCTAACACTTTAAATTTATTATTTCACTAATTTAAATACGATTACGTGTTTAAATAATTCTAGGATACCGATCTTATCACATACGCTAGCCCGAGGATCATTTCTTCAATCACGTTATCCAAACACGAACACATAACAGAGGCGAGTTCATACCCCTACATTTTCACTGTTTTCAATGCTTTTAGGGGGGATACAAGTAAAACACAAGGACTTTTGTGTTTTTATACAAACGTTTTCAAAGAGTTTCAAAATCTTTGCAATTGATTCAAACTGAGTATTCGTTCTATTTCATAAAAATATTCATATATTTTAACCCTTTTGTAACATGTCGAGCATAAGGGTATTTTTCCTTCATACAAGTAAATTGCAAAAGTTTTCAGTACAGTACAGAACATACAATTAAACTATAGTTGGTATGGTTTGGGAACACTACATCACTATTACCGAGTTCAATACACGAAACAAGAACATACATTCAAACTATAATAGATATAGTTTGGGATACATTACACTATTTTACAAGTTCAAGAACACTATTCATAAACAAACATATAAACTATGGTAGATATAGTTTATGGAACACTACACTATTTCCCCGATCCAAGGATACATTACTAAATAATTATTTAAGTATAATTAGTTTACATTACAAAGTACCCTACTAAAAGGTTATACATACAGTTTCAAGTACAAGAGAACACCATAATACTACACGTAAACTAGTTAATACAGGGTTTTGAGGCACTACTTCAACTGTATCCATTGGGGTATGAAACTAAATCCTATACAGTATAACCAGAGTCTCCTGGAAATTGAGCATGGTATTTGTGTATAGATCTATACGGGACTAACAATCCTACACTTGAACTGCTAGCTACAGTTAAACTGGCAGGCTTAGGGTGACAAATATCATAACACTTCGATGCCTGAAGAACGTCGTCGAGGTCACTATGTCATATCAAGTATGGTTATATGAAACTCACGACAGTATACACTAAATCAGTTGTTTATGGGATTAACATTTCTTCAAATGGTTTTATTTTAAGTAATAAAACTACTATACATTTCAGCTGGAGGATTCCAGGCATACAAACCAATGGTTTTATTTTAAGTAATAAAACTACTATACATTTCAGCTGGAGGATTCCAGGCGTACAAACCAATGGTTTTATTTTAAGTAATAAAACTACTATACATTGCAGCCGGTGGATTCCAGGCATACATACAAAGGTTTTCATACAAGCAGAACACTACTATACATTACAGAAGGTGGTATCCAAGCATATATACAAAGGTTTTCATACAAACGTTACACTACTATACATCACAACTGGTGGAATCCAAGCATACATACAAAGGATTTCATACAAACAGTACACAACTATACACTACTACTGGTGGCATCCAGGTTTTCATACATAGGTTTAATAACGAACACTATTACGATACACTATTTTCCTTGTATAGAGTACACTAGTACTAAATACGGCTTAGGAAAACATACATTATAACGTTATATTCACTAATAAGACTTTCTACACTACTACAGAGTACAATAATAACATACATTTTGGTCTTAAGGCCTAAGACTACATTTCATACACTATAGAAAATATTGGACTTTCTGGAGAAACATACTAGCATTTTCAAAGTACAAAGACAAGTTTTCCATCACTAAAACATACTTATGAACTTACCAACTTAAATGTTGATACACTTTCAAAACCACTTGTATTCTCAAGGAACCGGTAGACAGGTACACCCGCAGGTTTTGAGAAGACGGAGCTTTTAGAGTCACATCTTTTATACTTTTGTTATACATTTTGATGTAATACAAACTATGTATCAAACAAATGTAAATACTTTACTTTATCATGTATTGGTTGTGTTTGTTTTGATTCATATTATACAATTGTTGTGTTACTGTACATGACGTCCTTTGCCCCCGAACGTTTCTGCCGTTCCGATTTGGGGGTGTGACAGAAAATTTGAAGCTTTAAAACCGGTTCAAAACCGGTTCGTAATAAATCGGTTCGAAACCGGTCCCAACATTTGGCAAGTCGAATTGGTATAAACCGGCGGTCTGGTTCTTCGGCGGTTGGGTTCATAGGTGAACCAGTTCGGGGATAAACCGGTTTTTGGGTCATTGACCAGTTCGGTTTGTGAACCGGTTTTTTTACCCATGCCTAGCCATACTCACATGATAAGAATTTACCCAAAACTTTTTTTTTTATGAAAATTTTTGGGGGTTTTTGGGATAACTTTTTTAGCTCTAAAGTCCTTTTTATAAAAGGTATTAATATACTTTATGTCATGTGTTTTATCAAGACCTTCTTACATCTATGGGAGAATGGGAAGCTCTTGGTATCCGATGGTTTTATTTTAAGTAATAAAACTACTATACATTTCAGCTGGAGAATTCCAGGCGTAAAAACCAATGGTTTTATTTTAAGTAATAAAACTACTACACATTACAACCGGTGGATTCCAAGCATACATACAAAGGTTTTCATACAAGCAGTACACTATTATACATTACAGAAGGTGGTATCCAAGCATACATACAAAGGTTTTCATTCAAACAGTACACTACTATACATCACAACGGGTGGAATCCAAGCATATATATAAAGGTTTTCATACAAAAAGTACACTACTATACACTACTACTGGTGGCATTCCAGGTTTTCATACATATGTTTAATAACGAACACTATTACGATACACTATTTTCCTACTATAGAGTACATTAGTACTAAATACGGCTTAGGAAAACATACATTATAAGGTTTTATTCACTAATAAGACTACCTACACTACTACAGAGTACAGTAACTGTTGGGTTATGAGCATTCTAACACTCCTAAGTGTACATGCAACCCTAAATACCTTGGATCTATGTTTTCTCTATTATACATGCAAATATGAATATCCAAGGTATTATCCTAAACTAGCATACAAAACTATCAATATAACAAGATAGAATACATACCTCTTTGATGGTGCTTGTCTTCATGAAGCTTGAGTGCCTAGTGCCCCAAGTGTGACACCTTAAATGGTTCACAATCATCAAAACACTTAGAATAACTTAGAGGGAATTCTACACTTCATGAAATCGGCTAGCCCTTTCTTAGTCTCTCTAGTGGCCGATTTTCCTCAAGAATAAGATGCTTATATAGTTATACAATTAGGGTAAACCCTAATTGTCATGACTTTCCATTTCCTTGGATCCATGGGTTCAAATACACCATGGAGCATCCATGGAGCATCATATGGGTTTTGGCCCAACTAGATAATCCATGGAGCGTTAGCCCACTATACAAGTATGGATGATTTACACAATCAACCCACATATTTAATTAGTCTTCTTTTGATCACTCAATTAATGCTAGATTAATTCTTGATCAATACTAATTAAATAATCTCATTATTCTTATTATTTATATACTAGAACTTATAATATATTAATAACCATAAGTGTCTTATTTCTCTCATTTAGTCTATCCAAGTGCATGATGGTATGCAACCCAAATGGACCATGCCGGGTCGGGTCAAGTCTTACCAATTATAGATATGGACTTAGACATTAATCCAACAGTCTCCCACTTGGATAAGTCTA
Organism: Lactuca saligna; assembly: GCF_052625555.1. Taxonomy (NCBI): domain Eukaryota; kingdom Viridiplantae; phylum Streptophyta; class Magnoliopsida; order Asterales; family Asteraceae; genus Lactuca; species Lactuca saligna. The sequence goes on along the minus strand of NC_136419.1, from coordinate 147,910,845 downwards.
AAACTATTATTGCGTATGACTTCAGGAACCAACTAGCAATAGTAGCTCTCAAAAGCTTCTGTCGAACTCTGACCTTGTAGATGAACTCTGATCTTGTCAATGACTTGTCCATTAGATAAGGGATCATATATTCCTCCATTCTAGATATCATATGGACTGAGACATGGATTATAATCATTCTCTCTGTCCATTAGTTGTTTCCTGATTTCCGATTTATGACGACTGACTAATTGAACAAATCAAATCAGTCCTGGCCCGGCCGAGCACTTCCATTTGTCATCATCAAATCATCGAGGGGCCCACAGATATCGCTTTTATCCCGAAGGTAAAAGGAATGGATAAACTTCGACTCATATGGCTTGTTCTACTACTTGTTGAATCATACACAAAGGCACGTTTTATAGCACCGAGTTACCAAATGTGGGTTCGTGCAATCAATGTACAACCAACTCATAGTAACAACTCATATCTCTAGGTTTGAAGAATATAAGATATTATCGTCTCATGATCACTCGTGATAAAATCCATGAAGTGATTCCAATGAGCGCGGGTTGAATCCAATACTCAGAACTTATGAGCACTCATGAGTGTTGTAGCCCTTTGTCCAACACCTTAGACCTCTACAAGCCAACCCATGACAGTCTTAATTCATATATACTTCTAACATATAACCGACTGTGGATGGTTTGAATAACTTAGTCATTCTGGAAGAATGACCTAGTTTATTCGGGAAGTCAAAACATGCAAAGTAAAACACAATAATAATTGAATCCAATATGGTATCAAAACCTATGAACATAAATAAAACACCTTTTATTTATCACCATATGATTACACATTATTCATTGTATACTGTTTCAGCTATCAACTTTATTTTTGAATTTAAAACAATAGTTGTCCCATGCTCCAAGCATGTACACTATGTTTTCTAAACACTAGTCATGCCATACACCAAGTATGCATACTATGTTTGTCTATGATCTTTACTTTGTGAACTAGATCCATTGAGCATAACTTCAATGATTCTCTTTTCACACTCCCAAATCCTTACTGTAAATACAAGAATTCCAAATTCATGTCATTTACTGAAATCTGTTAGATTCTAAACTTATATGCATTGATCCTCTTGTAATGATTATGCACAAATTCATAAAGACTTGACAACAACCATTACAGAGCATTCCAAAGGAGATCAGCTCCTTAGAAACATCCTTATTGCATTAAGTTTCCTAATCTTAAACAGATTGAAAATTCTAACTTTGAAACATTTCCAGATTCCATTTTGACTATCACTTCTGAACAAGAGTTGCCTCCTTACAGATTATGTCAATATGGTCCTTCCAGAATTATCACTATACTTCCAGTTGTCCTTGAGCAACCAATCTTTGGTAAACCTTAGATTTTCCTTGACAATTGTTTAATCCTTTTAGTCATATCCAGTTCTAAACCTTTTCCCTTCTTAATGCCCCAGGCATTTGGAAAAATTTTAGAAAGGATGAATATAGCACATGTAATCGATCCTATATCCGAAGCGTATGGGACACGATTCATGATATCTCACATAAAGACTAAACCAGTCTTTTGCTATAACATTTCCATTTCTATTTGCCAAGTTCTCATAATTCAGATTATGAAAAGGGATGCCGTAATCATAATCGATTTTAAGAACGCAAATAATGGACCCATATACATAATTTCCTTATGTTGAGCCATTCCAACATGAAATTCATATATATCCTTGACTAAATGATTAAAACCTCACGATCTAAGCTTATAGATTTGAGATGAAGTATAATTTCCTCTCCCTTAATTATAGCAAAACAACTTTTTCCCAATTGAAACCTTTTGTTTTCTATAATTAACATTGCTAACTTGCAATACTTATCATAATTATCATGCTCCCACTAACATGATGATTATTAGCATAACACTTATGCTCCCACTAGCTTTGACATGTACTCAGAAATCAGCTGGACTTCTAGAAATCAATACTCTATTGACTTTCTTACCAAAGTTCAGATTTCTGATACTGGATTGTTTCGATAGAACTTTATCAAAATCATACACCTTCCCTTAGATAGCACGCTTGTATGTCTAAACAATTATGAAGAGGGATGCCGTAATCATAATGGTTAGACCTTTTGCCACTTCTCACAAGTCCAGGTTAGTGTGCCGGTAAACCACACACGCTCCACTAACGACTTTGAGAATGCAAATATCACAATTGCTATCCAGCTAAAATCTACTTAGTGAAAGTGTTTCCTCACCATCATTTTCATGAATCGGAGAGAAACCTTATGACACTTAGATTTAATGGTGTATGTGTTCTTATCCATGTGAATTGTCAAAACCATAGTCACAAGACAAGGATAATGACAAATCCAAACTCTTATGGACTAAACTCAATCTTAACTTCTTGCCACCTGGCGGCTTAAGGGCCTGCCATTGCTTCCAAGTTGTTGTGCAACCAATTGAGAACTCTAAGAACTCAACTTTAACTGGAATGGGCACAGACTATGTCAGCACGATAGGTTATAAACCTCAAGTCGTGTGCTAGTGAAGAACTTTAGGTTTTATTCTTGATTAGTTCTTGAGACTTTCAAGACCTTTAAGACTCCCACTGTCCTCTTGACCTATAAGACTCCCTTGTCAAACATCCAAGAGATAGTGTGGATTCTAACCAAGACAAACACTTCACACAATTGGCCTAAGTTGGTCTTTGTTTTATCCAAAACATCACAACTTACCAATTTCAAATGTACAAGAGTAGAAAACTTTTACTCTTACATTTGGTAAGTGTTCTTAAACCTTCTTTAAGACATGTCACTCATATTACAATCTTGGAGTATGACTCTAAGACTTGTATTAGAACGAAGTATGACTCATCTTCTTGATTTAACCATTTCAACAATTTCAAGATCCCTTATTCTTAGTCATAAGAATGCACTAAGAATTCCTTAGAGAACAAATTGTGCTATGGTTTCTTCATCATTAAGATGATCACAAAAACTGATACTAAAGTACTCTCCCATCTTTTCAGATTTGAGAAACTTTTATCCTTCTGCCTAATTTGATTCTTCTATTCGCTCTGCCATGCATTGGAACCTTTTCCAATGTCTCAGAGTTACACTTAAGCTTGTAAGTATAATCATGTTTACTGAGCTTTAGTAAACTATGACGAATAGCCTTATATCTTTTGTGGTGGACTTAATCAGTGCACATGACTATGTACTCGATCTCTTAGTCCATTACTTGACTTACACATCCATGTGAACAAGTAATTAGTCTTAATTTTTCCAATACTTGAAAGTTCTCATTCATCATGCTATACAACTTGCATGATTCCAAGTCCCGGTCCAATTGAGACTTTGGATGATGAGAATCTTTCCTTATTTGGTAAATTTAGACATTACCACAAATGAAGGAATCAATTTCATATTTCCACTCTTGCTATTCATGGAATCATATAAACAACAATTTTTCCTCAAATGCCATTGTAAGGATATTTTAAAATAAATAAAATCAAAAAATTTCTTTTATTTTAAAACTCTGCGGAAAAACTTATCCTTACAATCCATATGAAAACTTGTTGTTATCTATTCCTAAGCAATATCTCATAACTCCTAAGAAGTAGCTCAAGAATCCGATTTTCAAACTACGCGATAGAAATCCATCTATGCGATCAGATTCAGCATATTCTTTCTTTAAGTTCCTTCACTTTTCTTTGATTCTTAAAACATCACCATGTGACCCAGTCACATCATGTATCAAGAATCTCAGAATAGAAACTTAACAGAGTTAGACTAGTGGACTTTTCCTGAAGTAGAGTCAAACTTATTGACTTTAACATCCTTAGGTAAATTTGGCAGCTTCGCAACTACTGACCCTTTCTTTGGCAATATGGACCCTTTGATAATGGTACACGGGACTATCACAGACTTAGCTTTTCTCTTTACCATTTGTTCAACCGAGTTGACTATGGCCAATCCCTTTCCATTGGGAAGAGAATGCCTTTTCTGTATTTCCAGTGTCACCATTGTCAATGTCCATAAAGTTTTGAGGAAGTTGATCTTAACAAATAGATAAAATCATTAAGGGTCTTGTCATAGTCTGTTTCATAGGTGTTCCAAAAGATCTCACTATGTGACTTAGAAAGTGATTGAACCACCAACTTTCTCAAGACTTTGACACCCTTCTCTCCCGGCTTGTCAATATGTGACTACATCTCCAAGATGTGATCACACCTAGACCTTGCCTTGCCAATAGGGCTTGAGTGACCTTAAACTTTTCAAGAACTTGTGGGTTAGGGAGAATAATTGGAGGAGGAGAAAGAAGTATGATTTCCAAGGGACATCATCTTCATTTAGGAAAGCTTGTTTCAAGAGATTTGGGAAGATCATCAATGTCTAAACCAGACATGTTTTGGGAGATATTCAAGATAGTTGATCTATAGTCCTTAATATGACACCCAATATGAAATATTAAGGCTAGGACCCAACAAACTATTTTATAACTTAGAAGAGGTATGCCGTAATCCAAGCTATAAAACAATTTGAAGGTAGGTGAATGACGATTCACCAATTTCCACCAAGATAAACGAAATTTATTATTAGGTTTTAATTGGTTTTGAAACTCCTAGATCTTTTGAGATTCATTGAACTGCTCAAGGGCATGTTTCAATCTCGAGTGTGCCCTTCAGGTTTTGTGACTGGGATGCCGAGGATCACAAAACAAGGTGTGAAGTAACCATGCAAATTACTTGGTACCCTTAAGTGTTTACCCCTTAATCGATGTGCTGGTTAACCACACACGCTCCATCGATACTATGATAAACATTAAGTTACCCTTTGCCTACCTTGTTAAATACGAGTTAGTGTGCCGGTTAACCACACACGCTCCACTAACCGACTTAAACAAAGTGCAGAGTGTAATTTCATGGATTAGCACCTTATTCACATTTTCCTAAGTAACTAAGATTGGGAATTATTAAGAGTTTAGTTACTTAGTATTTATCATTAATACTTTTAATGAAGGGAGAATTATAGTCCTGTCAAACCCGTTCGGCTAACGACCCTCCACCAGTCAAGAAAGCGGTGGGTGAGAGTAGACACCCATTAAGTTGCCATTTTATAGGCAACAACCTTATACCCACCTTATAGACCGGCTTCGTGAAGGAGGCGTACTAGTGGTAAGACCGACTTTACTCTTATACATATATATATATATATTATTAACTTATAATATTATAAAGTATAAGGGTTGAATTTTAACTTTTAAAATTCTAAGGGCTAACTTGGAATTAAAGTATTCATAAGAGAAAACTTTACAAATTCCAAAACTTGAGGGCAAGTTTTGAAACTATTCAAAACTAATTAATTCCATAACTTATGTGTTTAAAGTAGTTTTAATCCAAAAACTCTTCAAGTTCCATAACTTGAGGACAAGTTATGGAAGACTTTAAACTAATAAAAGAATTAACTTTTCTTTATTTTATAACTTATGGAATTAATTATGGTTACATATTTTATTTATTTATTTAATGAAGAGACTCTTGGTCCTCCATAACTTGAGGACAAATTATGGAGTCATAACTCCAATTAATTAGAACTAGACTCTTCATTTTTGTAACCTTTGCCAATTTTTATGAGTTTTATGAAACTTAAATGTGACTTTTCATATAACTTGAGGACAAGTTACAAAAACACATTTTAGAATCAACTCTTAGATTAATTTGGATTGAAAACAACTATTTCATTCAACTTTTCTATTAATCTAAGCAACTCATAAGAACAAGATAATTCAAATCAAACTTTTTCATGTAATTAGTCTAAACTTTAAACTAATACAAAACATGAATCTATTGACAATTATCTTTGAAATTGGATTAGCATGAACATTACCACATCAAAAACAAGTTTATAAGTTCAAAAACATCTTAGGATAATGTTCCTATACCAATTCTAGCCAAAAACCTCGAAAGTATGTTGTCTGGGGTCCAACTCGTCGAGTTCATGAACACAACTCGGCGAGTTGGATGCATTTTGCCTTGGACTCGTCGAGTCCCTTCATGGACTCGTCGAGTCCCTTCATGGACTCGGCGAGTCTGCTCGGTAGACAGCAACAAAACTCGATTTTTCAGCTTCTATTGCAAGTATAACAAGAAAACAAGCCTAGGCTCTGATACCACTGTTGGGTTATGAGCATTCTAACACTCCTAAGTGTACATGCAACCCTAAATACCTTGGATCTATGTTTTCTCTATTATACATGCAAATATGAATATCCAAGGTATTATCCTAAACTAGCATACAAAACTATCAATATAACAAGATAGAATACATACCTCTTTGATGGTGCTTGTCTTCATGAAGCTTGAGTGCCTAGTGCCCCAAGTGTGACACCTCAAATGGTTCACAATCATCAAAACACTTAGAATAACTTAGAGAGAATTCTACACTTCATGAAATCGGCTAGCCCTTTCTTAGTCTCTCTAGTGGCCGATTTTCCTCAAGAATAAGATGCTTATATAGTTATACAATTAGGGTAAACCCTAATTGTCATGACTTTCCATTTCCTTGGATCCATGGGTTCAAATACACCATGGAGCATCCATGGAGCATCATATGGGTTTTGGCCCAACTAGATAATCCATGGAGCGTTAGCCCACTATACAAGTATGGATGATTTACACAATCAACCCACATATTTAATTAGTCTTCTTTTGATCACTCAATTAATGCTAGATTAATTCTTGATCAATACTAATTAAATAATCTCATTATTCTTATTATTAATATACTAGAACTTATAATATATTAATAACCATAAGTGTCTTATTTCTCTCATTTAGTCTATCCAAGTGCATGATGGTATGCAACCCAAATGGACCATGCCGGGTCAGGTCAAGTCTTACCAATTATAGATATGGACTTAGACATTAATCCAACAGTAACAACATACATTTTGTTCTTAAGGCCTAAGACTACATTTCATACACTACAGAAAATATTGGATTTTCTGGAGAAACATACTAGCCTTTTCAAAGTGAAAAGACAAGTTTTCTGTCACTAAAACATACGTATGAACTCAACAACTTAAATGTTGATACACTTTCAAAACTACATGTATTCTCAGGAAACCGGTAGATAGGTACACCCGCAGGTTTTGAGAAAACGGAGCTTTTAGAGTCGCATCTTTTATACTTTTGTTATACATTTTGTTGTAATACAAACTATGTATCGAACATATGTAAATACTTTACCTTATCAATTTATTAGTTGTGTTTGCTTTGATTCCTATTATACAGTTGTTGTGATACTATACATGACATCCTCCGCCCCCGAACGTTTCCGCCGTTCTGGTTTGAGGGTGTGACATGTTTGTGTCAGAGCATTTCTTTATAGTGAACTAAGTATATTAAACCTTACATGTTATACAACTATAAACACTATAGGGCCGAAACACTCTGAACTAAAAGTATACTTTTAAAATCTAAGTAATTTATAAGAAGTATACAAGGATACACACACACCAGAAATAGTATCACATGAAGAACAAAACAAAAGTATTTAGATGTTGAACACTACAGTTAAACCTGGATAGTTATGTAATCATATCTGGGAGAAATATAGCCTAATCAACTATACTTATTCGAGATACAACCAACATGTGTTTAGGAGTGATTGTGGTGTTGCAACAAGTTTAAAACTTACCAAAATCTATACAAAGGGAATAAAAGAACCGAACATACAGTTAAAATACTATAGGAGTACTTTATAGCACTACAATACTAGAGCCAAACACATTAAAACAAAGAACTCTTGCTGATAGATCTATAATTGCTAAGTGTATACATATAAGTTATATATAATTAAGGTCTTATAGACTTAGAATAGGTGATTTAGGTTTACTTCATGTTCCTTGTTTGGTTGTGGACTTAGAGTAGGATTACTTAATTGAAGTCCTATTTAGTTTTAGTTATATATAATTTGTGTACACCATGTAATTATAGGGGGATCAGGCACAAACCACATCATACAATATTTATTCCAAGTGTTGCTATAAATTTCATGGCGATTGTTTACTTGTATTAAGTAAACTTCCACTGTAAATCGATTAATAGAATGTTATAACTGTCAAGTTCAGATATACCTTGTTCAATATCACTTGAATTATGACTACTGTAGGGGACTTATCATCGTTTTATATTAAATCATTATAGAGGAAGATGCCTCCAAAGAAGTCCAACAGAAAGAACAACAATCCTCCAACAAATCTACCACCACCGCCTCCTTAATATGATCATGATGTTTTACAAGAAGCAGTAATAGCCACCGTGGCTTCCGCAATGTCACAAATCAATGCAAGTGGCACTAGCGGGGAGGGTAGTGGTGCTAACCCATCTAATCTCGATGATAGTCATGGACACCCTAAGGAGTGTTCATACAAGGACTTCACCAACGCCAAACCTCGATCTTTCGATGGCACTGGAGGTGTCATTTACTTAACATGATGTTTCGAGAAGACCGAATCAATATTCAAAATATATGCGTGCCTCAAGTCTATCAAAGTGAAATTTGTTGCATGCACATACACACGGACAGAGCTCTCACTTGGTGGAACAGCCAAGTCAAATCGATGACTTTCCCGATAGCCAATGCTATGAGTTGGGACAATTTGAAAGAACTAATGCTAACTAAATACTTCCCTAGGGGTGAAATGAAAAAACTAGAGCAAGAGCTCTAGAGTCTGAAGATGAAGGTGTCACACCCCCAAACCGGAACGGTGGAAACGTTCGGGGGCGGAGGACGTCATGTTTAGTATCACAAGACATGCATCATAGTAGTCAAAGTAATAAGTAACCATTTCATTAGAAAGAAAGTGTTTACAAAGTATGTGGTTCACAAAACATAGAATACATATGTAAATAACAAAACAGGACATGAACCAACTATGTTGGTGAGTATACAAGTTATTTAGAAAGAGTTGACCAACATTTAAGTTTGTGAGTTCATAAGATTTTAGTGATGTAATGTAAGTTGTAAGAAAATTGTATTAGGTTGTAAGTTCTGTTTAGAAAAGTTCTCCTGTTCCTCCAGAAAATCCTATATTTCCTGCTTTGATGAAAGATAAGTAAAACTGACTCTACAATCCTTTCTATGAGTACTAAGTGGATACAAGTTATATAAATCCCAGAGAAAACAACCAATTGATTGTGTATATCTTCCCTAAGCCCACAACCAAAGAAGGAACATGAAATGAGCCAGAAGGCACACCTCCCATTGTTTGTTAGATCATCGTGGAATATAACTCTGGCGTATTTACTTGGTACTCACGGAGTTAACTGTAATAGTTCCTCTATATTTGATGAGAAAATTCCTTAAGAAAAACCCTTATTTCCTTTAGTAAAAATGGTAACCATAATGGTTCCGTCTATAATCACTTGGTTTATACTAGCCATATATAATCTAATATCGAATAGATAGTTAGTTGTGTAAATTTGCCCTAAGTCCATAACCAAACAAGGAACAGGAAATAAGGCGGAAAGCACACATCTAACTATCTATCGGGTATTAATTATATATAACCTCGATGTATAAACCAAGGTATTATAGAGTTAACCACTTAAAGTCCTTTAAGTTATATTGGTTTAATAAAATGTATTAAACCCTTTATTAGTAAGTTTCTAGTTTAGTCTACTTCGTGTTCCTTCTGAAAAGTATACTTTCGTACTAGAAAACGATGTATTTGAATTAGATTACTACGACCTGACCTATACCTAGTACTCCTTATGATTACTTGGTGTATACAATATATATATATATATATATATATATATATATATATATAACTGAGATTGGATAGATAGTAGACCGGGTGTATCTGACCTACGCCCACAACCAAACAAGGAATAGGAAGTAAGGTGGAAAGCACACGTCCTACTATCTCTTAGACCCAATTAATATGTATCCTTGATGTATACACTAAAGAATCATAAAGTTAGCATGAAAGGTCTCTTTCTACTTAATGTTTATGTCAAGAATAAGTTATGTATCTTATTTATTATTGTCGGGTACTTTACAAAGAGACTTTGTATAAATAATCTCGATTTAATATATTTATATCACCTCGTGCCTGCTAACCCAGGTACGTGTAATCATACTAGTGTTAACGCATACCCGGAAAGATATATTATTATGCCTTATCACCTCGTGCCTGCTAACCCAAGTACGTGTAATTATACTAGTGTTATTGTAAACGCGGAAAGATATATTATGATGCCTTAATTTTTTCTAAACAATGAATTAAGGATACAATGTCTTCCTAGAGTACTAGGAACATTGTATAAGTGTGTAATTCTAGAATTGTTCGACTGTTATTGTTATAGTGTGTTCCTCCCTGTACATGTTATAATATGCTCTTCTCTGTATTTGTTATAGTATGAATTGAACCCCTAAACTATACCTATTATAGTTAACTAGTATGTTTAATTAAAATGATACCGACTTGAAGAAAAGACACATTTTATCTACTAAGTTATGATTGTACTTTAAAAATAGAGTTTTGTAAACTATGAAGTAATATAACTTTAAAAGAGATTTTGAAACGTTTTGATCACTTAATAGTACATAAGCAATCCTTTAAAAGATGTTTATCACAAAACGTTTACACAATTAACATTGTGTTCAACTTGTATTCCCCCCCCCCTCCCCGCCTTAAAAGCATTAAAAACAGTTAAAAGATTGATTATAGGGGTATGAAATCACCTTATGTGGGTGATTGAAATGAATGTGCGCGTAAGGATGAGAAGCTCCACTAGTGAAGTCTCGAGACATATACGAGTCCTAAATGACATAATGGTGCGTATTGGCATGAATATAGTGTTTAGAAGCAACCACATGCAAGAAAACACCTTTAAGGACTAGGAAACACTTGGACCAAGTGTTAGAATCACATGTGATTCATCTAAGGGGAGTGTACGACCCAAATGAGGAGTGTACGGCCAGGGAGTGTACGGCCATACACTCATGGTAACAAGTGCACAAATGTGTGTTTGAATGGTAGGGAAGCTTATGGGACTATTGCACGTCAAGTCTTGAAGCTAGATTTGCATTTAGAAGGCCCTTTAGGGGTGTTTTGAGGGGTGTACGGCCACACATCGGTGTACAGCCGTACACTCCTTATGATTTTGAGTTTTGGCCGATTTAAGGAGTTAATCAAGTGTTCCTAACATGTACTAAGCATAGGGAAGGAGCACTTACGATTCGGAGGCTCAAGAAGGTTCACAATCACCAAAAACAAGTGTGTGTTCTTGGTGAAATGGATGAAGATTTGAAGATATATCCAAAAGTTGATTTCCATGGATGAAATCAAAGGGTGTTAGTAGGAGAAGAAGGATAACAATAAATCAAAACGGAAGAAAGGCTTACATTCTTGAAGATTTGGTGAAGAGCTCGATGATAGTTGACAGAAAACTCGATGTTCTTGACTTGTAAACTGAGGAAATGGCTTAGGAATGAAGGGATATCACACTTATGGAGGGGGTGTATGGCCAACATGGGTGTACGGCCGCACACTCATGTGTAGGTCTGTACACTCCCTCACATGGAGTGTTCAGCTTGATTTCAATGCGAAGAACTTACGCAACTCGATCCTATACCCAATGATTGAATGTACTTAGCTTTGAACCCTTAAACAGACTCTAACCAAGGCTAAAAGATAGCAGAAATGAGTCTGACACACTATTGGATTGAATGGCTGAACTTACAGAGCAAAAAAATTCGGGTTGTCACATCATCCCCTTGTTAGATGGAATTTTGTCCTGAAATTAGCTTTCTTAGTAGTACAATTGGGGTTGTACTCCCCTGGTTGGCAAAATACCCACTCGTAGACCTGGCAACTTTTCCCTAATGTCCATGATAGGATTCATACTTGGTACGTCTATCATTACCTCGTGTATATAAGTCGTATATAATTTAAGATTAGTTAGACGGTCGGATGTGCGACTCTGCACCAGGTCCACAACCAGACAAGGAACAAGAGATAGGACGGAAGCACACATACTAAATAGTGATAGGTGGACTGTATTCGTCCTTAGCCTATGTGCTCGAACTTGGTCTGCTGGATGAGTGGTATTTCATGACGATCTGCTGAATATACTGCGGCAAGGTTTTAGAGGGAAAAATACTCTTCACATGAGTACTTCGGGGTTTAGAATACGAGAGACACAACTGAGGTCTAGGTCGGACTGTCGTTACAAATGACGAGGGTTTCGTGAATTTGACGGTCAAAGCGATAGAAACATATGAACTTAGTATAGTGAGGACCACGCGAACTCATAATGAATGATAGAAATAGACTCTTTACTGAAAAAAAGTTTGGTCAATTTGAAAGAAACGTCTGTTATACGATGATGTACTCCTAGTGTGTTCGACAATGTACTCTTTGTAAATGCTCTAGTGCTTTCTCTTTTTTTTTCGTTGATGCTAACACTTCTACATATCGTAACACGATGAGCGAGTACATACAGTGAAAGTGTTTTAATAAATGGTGTCTATACTTTATACTACGATCCTCTTTGGTACCACTATGATCGTTTGTCATATACAAGTTATGAATAATTAAGATGAATAAAACAGTCGAATGAGGAACTCTGCCTCAAATCCACAACCAAACAAGAAATAAGAATTAAGGCGGAATCACTCACTCTAAGTCTGCAAAATCTTAGTTATGCAAAACCATGATGTATATGCTAAGCCATCCTAGCTTCTCTGAACGTATCTTTTAGTTCTTTTGAATACTCTGACTTGTTTCAATAAGTGAGTTATTATAGTTACTTTTAAGTGTTTTCCCCCAAGTTTTAATCTTATATAAATATAAATTATTTTTTTAAGTAATTACTATTTTGAAAACATACCGCAGCTCGCTGGCGACTCCGGGGTTGATTCTCCTGTGGTGATCATCATAATTCATCCATCTGCTCTTGAGTTCTTTACTATCGGGTAGTCCCTCTGGTAGTGTCCAGTCTCACCACAGCCATAACAGGCTTGATTTTCTTCAACTCTGGGGACCTGGGAGATCGGTTGAGTCGGTGCCCTGCAGAAACGGACTGTGTGTCCCTTTCTGTGGTAGTTCAGGCACTGCATTTCCCGACATACCCTGGTGTGGTGATAGTTGAACTTTCCACACTTTGGGAGGGTTCCAGCATACCGACTGGTAGGTGCTGGAGCAACAGGCATTGTAGCAGCGTACATAGTACTCTTTTGTTGCTCTTGTGGGGGATCCTGTGTTGTTTGCTTCTTCTTCCTCTTGTTCCCGACTTCCATTCATAGTCCTCTCCCTTTGATGGCTTGGGAACGGGGACTTCCATGCCATGGAGGACTCCATGGTCGATGAGTTGTTGATTCAGACGTTTGGCACTATCGAATGTAGACGGTTTAGAAGATAGTATATTTCCTTGAATTGGGGTAGGTAGTCCCCTAATATACCTTTCAATCTTCCTACTCTCCGGGGTAACCATCTCAGGGCATAGTGCTGCCAGGTAGCTAAATCTGTCAATGTAGGCCATTATGTCCAAGCCTATCATGGAAAGGTTCCACAGCTCATGCTCCAACTTTTGTACTTTGCCCCTTGGGCTGTACTCTCCCATCATCATTTCCTTCAAGTTTTCACAGCTCATAGAGTTTGCCACTGATAGAATCAGTGACTTAACATGGCCATTCCACCATGTTAGGGCTCTGCCGGAGAAGGTGCAAGCATCAAACTTGACTTTTCTCCCTTCTGGGCATCAACAAATTTCGAAGACCTAATCTGTTTTCTTGAACCACCGCATCAGAGCAATGACTCCTCCATCTCTATTCAAGGATTTGGGTTTGTAGTTCACGAAGTCCTTATACGAACATTCTCGTTGGTATTTCTGTGGTTGGTTGGGTGAGCACCGTTACCAGATCCACTGGTACCACTTGCGCGGATTTGGGTTAGGGTGGCTGCTATTGCTGTCGAACTGTGGTGGTGGATTCTCTGTCGTGCTGTTAACTACGCACCGTATTAGTCTACCACAAGGCACATTTTGCTAAGAATACAAAGATGAGACGAAAATAAGTCTGTAGCAGATGTTATAAGCCGAAAGCTGAAAGATAAGGTTATCCTAGTTTTGAATGTATCGGGTCCTGACTTCCACAGGGTTCTGGAAATAATTCATAAAACAGTCTATATAGAATAAACTTTATGAATTAGAAGTGGCTATCCTCAAATGAATATTTGCGACCAGAATAAGTGTAACCAGTTGCATGCAAAGAAAATAATCCTACCACATAGGGTGAGCAGTCTTTCCATTAACTCATTAAGTTAACCAAGATTATCATTTATTAGTGCGACGCATGAGACGTTTTGGTTACTTCGGTTGATCCTTCTTTGAGAACTTCTCACGAACCTGCTCTTGTTCCTCGTTGACTCTTCTGTTGACCGCTATGAGGAAGTGGTTACATCTATATGGGTTTTTCCTGCGAGAATGGAAGTGTCTAAAGAATCTATGAGATTTAATTGAACATTATGGGGTGATCCTTACAGAGACCTGCTATAATTGCACAATGTATACAAGTTGTATATAATTTAAGATTAAATAGACCTTCGAATAAGTGATCCTACTCCAAACCCACAACCAAACAAGGAATAGGTAGTGAAGTGTAGATCACAAATTCCTAGTCTATCAAATCTCAATTATATAAAACCTTGGGAGTATACATTGCAAGATTATAGACCTATCCGTAAGGGTCTTTTAAGTTATCACATAAGTTATTTATATAGTGCCTAAAATACTCCTATAGTATTTTAATGTAATGTACTTGGTATGTTTTAAACTTGTTGTCGTGTTATAGTATCATAAAATACTCCTATAGTATTCTAACTCTATGTACTGAATTAGAATGTTTTTGACTAGTGTTAGGTAATATATGTAAACATATTGAATGAATAGAGTTGATCGGGCTATATTGATCCTATCTATGATTACATAACTGTCTAGGTTTGACCGTAGTGTTCAACGTTTAAATACTTCTGTTCTGTTCTTCTTTTGATACTTGTTATAGTATGTATATATGTAAACATGTATGTATACTTTTATAAAGTATTGTTATATTCTTAAAATATATTATTATTCAGAGCACTTATGTGACAACCCGAAATTTTCTATCATGTACAGTCAAACACTTCATTGAAAGTCAAACTCATTCCTGCTATTATTTAGCATAATTTGGAGTCTGTTTGAGCATTCTGAGCCTTGTACACTTAAGGGATAAGTGTCGGGGTTTATCTGCTGAAGTTATAGAGCAAAGAACAAGTCTGAAACCCATTTACAAAGAGTTGACGACCACCCCCAGGCCGTAAACACATGTAAAGGTCATTCTTGGACCTTAAACTCACCTAGCCTCTTGTTTAAGCCTTGAAACACTTAACCACATAAGACAACTTACCTTTAAGCCTCAAATGAAGACCCATTAGAGAGTTTACGGCCAGGAGTAAATTCCCCTGGCCGTTAACTCAAATAAGTATGGTCCATGGACCATAAACTCAAATACGATGCCTTGGAATCCTTTGTTGCAACCCAATTGACCAAAGTGTTTTCCACACATTAGGATGTTTATACTTGTCTAATTAGTGTTGTAATCACTAATTATATATATATATATATATATATATATATATATACACATATGTCTTTATATGTTATTAGGATCATTGTGTGTGTTTAAGTCTTCACTTGACACCAACCACTTTTCCGACACTTCCATACGATCCACTACTACAGGTGAGTTCATACCCCTTAATTAACCTTTTAAATGTTTTAAATGTTTATAAATGCTTTATGGGGGGGGGGGGTGGAATACAAGTTGAATCATGCTAATTATTATATCAATCACATGTTATTAATAACTAGCATACAAATGGATTTATTATACTTTTAGCTGTTTTACCAAACATATTACTTCAAATGGCTTTCTCAAATGTTTTTACATGTTAAAACTCTTTATTAAACTGTCTTACATACTGTATGTTTCCTTTCAAACTCTGTTACAATTGTGTTTCAAACAAAGGTTTTCCTTATACTTAAAATTGTCTTATCAATCAAACTACTTTCAAATCGTTTTATAAATTGTCATCAAGTCATCATTTCTTAGTTATTAAACTTTTCAAAGGTTTTACAAAACTACTTTTATACTTTTATATTGTCAAATGCATGCCCATATATGTATAGTTATATAAGTAATGTTTAAAGGACTTAGGACGCCTAGCTCGCTTTATTTCCTTTTCCTCGTTGGGATGTGGCCTTAGGGCATTGGTTATTCATCCGAATGTCGTCTAAATATTAGTTATATATCATGTATACATATCTAGACATAAAAGTTCCATCAGTTAGTCCAGTACCTTTCGGTAGCAAAGGCATACTTTCGGTTATACACATACATTAATAGTAACTATAATAGGTATAGTTAGGAGATACTCCTTACTATTCCAAGTACAAGGAATCACACAAGATTCAGTTCATTCATGAGTCTATACTAATACATTACATACTATATGAAGAGATACGATTAGATACAATTACAAGAAATACAATTACAAGACATACAATTACAAGACATACAATTACAAGAGATACGATTACATAGATATGTTTACATAGATACGTTTACATAGATACGATTACATATATACGTTTACATAGATACTATTACATAGAATCTATTACATACGTTTTGGGACTTACCATTCCACACCCAAGGCTATTAGCTGATGTACACTTTCAAAATAGTTGGGTCTTGGTAGAAGACTACTTTTTATACTAATAGGAAATATGGGATTTTCTAGGATTTTCAAACGTTTACAATTACTTACAAACATATTCATTGATACAAACTTTTCTTCAAACATTTACAAGTCTTTCTTTACAGTTTTACAAATCAAAGACACATAAATACTTATGCATTCACCAGCTTTATTGTTGATACTCGCTTTCAAAATAACTTGTATTCTCAGGTCACAAATAGACAGGTACGACGACCAGGTTTTGTGAAGACAGAGCAGTCAAGACTCGTCTTTTATTTTGATTATTCATTATGTTGTTTTATACTATGAAAGAACACACATGTATTTAAAATTATACTATTAATGCAGTGGATGATGTTGTTGGTTGTTTACTACTTTGCATTGTTGTGATACATTACATGACGTCCTCCGCCCCAGAACATTTCCTCCGTTCTCGTTTTTGGGGTGTGACAACTTAAGCCCCATTGTATTTATAGTTGTATATCTTTTATCGGTTGATATCCTTAGTACACTATAAACAATGCTCTGATACCAATCACCCCAAAACCGGAACGACGGAAACGTTCGGGGGCGGAGGACGTCATGTTTAGTATCACAAGACATGCATCATAGTAATCAAAGTAATAAACAACCATTTCATTAGAAAGAAAGTGTTTATAAAGTATGTGGTTCACAAAACATAAACTACATATGTAAATAACAAAACAAGACATGAAGCTACTATGCTCCATCTTCTGAATCCCAACGCATGTACCTGTCTTATAGTTTACTGAGAATACAAGTTATTTTGAAAGAGTTGATCAACATTTAAGATGGTGAGTTCATAAGATTTTAGTGATATAATGTAAGTTGTAACAAAGTTGTAGCAAGCTGTAAGTTCTATTTAGAAAAGTTCGTCTGTTCCTCCAGAAAATCCTATATTTCCTGCTTTGATGAAAGACAAGTAAAAATGGCTCTACAATCCTTTCTATAAGTACTAAGTGGATACAAGTTATATAAATCCCAGAGTAAACAAGCAATTGGTTTTTTGTATCTTCCCTAAGCCCACAACCAAAGAAGGAATAGGAAATGTGGAGGAAGGCACACCTCCCATTCTTTGTTAGATCATCATTGTATATAACTTTTGCGTATTTACTTGGTACTCACAGAGTTAACTGTAATAGTTCCTCTATATTTGATGAAAACATTCCTTAAGGAAAACCCTTATTTCCTTTAGTAGAAATGGTAACCACAATGGTTCCTTCTATAATCACTTGGTTTATACTAGCCATATATAATATAATATTGAATAGATAGTTAGTTGTGTAAATCTGCCCTAAGTCCACAACCAAACAAGGAACAGGAAATAAGGCGGAAAGCACACATCCAACTATCTATCGGGTATTAATTATATATAACCCCGATGTATAAACCACGGTATTATAGAGTTAACCACTTAAGGTCCTTTAAGTTATACTGGTTTAATAAAATGGATTAAACCCTTTACTGGTAAGTTTCTAGTTTAGTCTATTTCGTTTTCTTTTTAAAAAGTATACTCTGGTACTAGAAAACGATGTATTTGAATTAGTTTACTATGACTTGACCTATACCTGGTACTCCTTATGATTACTTGGTGTATACGAAATACACACACACACACACACACAAACATATATATATATATATATATATATATATATATATATATATATATATATATATAACTGAGATCGGATAGATAGCAGACTAGGTGTATCAGCCCTAAGCCCACAACCAAACAAGGAACATGAAGTAAGGCGGAAAGTACACGTACTACTATCTCTTAGACCCGATTAATATGTATCTGATGTATACACTAAAGAATCATAAAGTTAGCATTGTAGGTCTCTTTCTACTTAATGTTCATGTTACGAATAAGTTATGTATCTTATTTATTATTGTCGGGTACTTTACAAAGATACTCTGTATAAATAATTTCAATTTAATATATTTCTATCACCTCGTGCCTGCTAACCCAGGTACGTGTAATCGTACTAGTGTTAACACAAACCCGGAAAGATATATTATTATGTCTTACCACCTCGTGCCTGCTAACCCAGGTACGTGTAATCGTACTAGTGTTAACGCATATCCGGAAACATATATTATTATGCCTTATCACCTCGTGCCTGCTAACCCAAGTACGTGTAATTGTACTAGTGTTATCGTAAACGCGGAAAGATATATTATGATGCCTTAATTTTTTCTAAACAATGAATTAAGGATACGATGTCTTCCTAGAGTACTAGGAACATTGTATAAGTGTGTAATTCTAGAATTGTTCGACTGTTATTGTTATAGTGTGTTCCTCCCTGTACATGTTATAATATGCTCTTCTCTGTATTTGTTATAGTATGAATTGAACCCCTAAACTATACCTATTATAGTTAACTAGTATGTTTAATTAAAATGATACCGACTTGAAGAAAAGACACATTTTATCTACTAAGTTATGATTGTACTTTAAAAATAGAGTTTTGTAAACTATGAAGTAACATAACTTTAAAAGAGATTTTGAAACGTTTTGATCACTTAATAGTACATAAGCAATCCTTTAAAAGATGTTTATCACAAAACGTTTACACAATTAACATTGTGTTCAACTTGTATTCCCCCCCCCTCCCCGCCTTAAAAGCATTAAAAACAGTTAAAAGATTGATTATAGGGGTATGAAATCACATTATGTGGGTGATTGAAATGAATGTGCGCGTAAGGATGAGAAGCTCCACTAGTGAAGTCTCGAGACATATACGAGTCCTAAATGACATAATGGTGTGTATTGGCATGAATATAGTGTTTAGAAGCAACCACATGCAAGAAAACACCTTTAGCGACTAGGAAACACTTGGACCAAGTGCAAGAATCACATGTGATTCATCTAAGGGGAGTGTACGGCCGAAATGAGGAGTGTGTGGCCATGGGTGTACAGCCTGGGAGTGTACGGCCATACACTCATGGTAACAATTGCATAAATGTGTGTTTGAATGGTAGGGAAGCTTCTAGGACTATTTCTCATCAAGTCTTGAAGCTAGATTTGCATTTAGAAGGCCCTTTAGGGTGTTTTGAGGGGTGTACGGCCACACATCGGTGTACGGCTGTACACTCCTTATGATCTTGAGTCTTGGTCAATTTAAGGTGTTAATCAAGTGTTCCTAACATGTACTAAGCATACGGAAGGAGTACTTATGATTCGGAGGCTCGAGAGAGTTCACAATCACCAAGAACAAGGGTGTGTGTTCTTGGTGTTCTTGGTGAAATGGATGAAGTTTTGAAGATCTATCCAAAAGATGATTTCCATGGATGAAATCAAAGGGTGTTACTAGGAGAAGAAGGATAACAACAATTCAAAATGGAAGAAAGGCTTACATTCTTGAAGATCGGGTGCAAAGCTCGATGATAGTTGTGAGAAAACTCAATGTTCTTGAATTGGAAACTGAGGAAATGGCTTAGGAGTGAAGGGATATCACACTTATGTAGGGGATGTACGACCAACATGGGTGTACGACCGCACACACATGTGTACGGCCACACACTCATATGTACGGCCGTACACTCCCTTACATGGAGTGTTCGACTTGGTTTCAACGCGAAGAACTTACACAACTCGATCTTATACCCAATGCTTGAATGTACCGAGCTTTGAACCCTTAAACAGACTCTAAACAAGGATAAAAGATAGCAGAAATGAGTCTGACACACTGTTGGATTGAATGGCTGAACTTACAAAGAAAAAAAAAATGGGTTGTCACAGAAGGGCTCCGATATCGCTGCTTACACTGCTAGGTTCAGTGACCTGGCTCTTTTGTGTCCCGGGATGGTCACCTCGAAAAGTAAGAAGGTGGAAAGTTACATATGGGGATTGATGCCGCTGACTCAAGGAAATGTTCTACCTGCCAATCCACTTACGTTTGACAATGCCAAACGGCTGGCACAGACACTGATAGATCACGAAGATCGCCAAAACTCCATAACAGCCGCTCTAGAACCACCAAAGGAATGTGGTGGAAATAAGAAATTTTGGGACAAGTGAAAGGGCCAATCTTCGCACGAGCCCTCCAAGAAACAGCAAACAGTGGTAGTCCACACTGCTACCATTCCTGTTGTTGTTCCTACTACTCAAGCACCTCGTAGTCGATATGGTATGAACCTCCCGAGATGCAACAAATGCAACTTCCACCACCAAGGACCTTGCCGTGAGATGCAGTGCACCAACTGTGACAACAATGCGCATACAACTCATTTATGCAAGACCCCTGCGCAGCCTAATGCTCAGACCCCCGGAGCTAGAATAGGCCAGGCCTACTATGGGTGTGGTGAAACCGGACATTACAAGAGGGATTGCCCTAAATCAAGAAACACTGGCAACATGAGAAGAGTGCTAACAATGGTCCAGGAGGAAGCACTAGTTGATCCCACTGTAGTTATGTGTACGTTCCTTCTCGATAACTCTTATGTATGCATTCTCTTTGATAGTGGTGCGAAGAGGAGTTTCATTTTCCATAAATTCAAACACCTGCTTAAACACAAACCCCAATCACTACACGAAACATTCACTGTTGAGATGGATAGTAGGAAGAAAGAGAGCACTAACGACGTATTCATACGTTGTACCCTCACTTTAAATGACTATCCTTTCCAATTGACCTTATGCCGGTCTCCATAAAAAGTTTTGACGTTATCATCGGCATGGATTGGTTAAGTCCTCATCATGTTGATATCATTTGCTACAAAAAATCCATTCGTCTTAATTTACCAAATGGCGAATCCCTCATTATCTACAACGACAAACTCAGTACAAACCTTCGCATCATTTCGTGCATCAAAGCCCAAAAATATCTGCAAAAGGAGTGTCATGCATTCCTAACTCATATAATTAACGAAAAACAAGAAGTTAAAGACCTCGAGAGCATCCCCAAAGTCTACAACTTTCCTGATATATTCCTCGAAGATATTCCAGGAGTTCCTCCTGAATGCTAAGTCGAGTTCCGAATCGACTTGATTCCTGGAGCTACCCGGTAGCTAAATCCCCATATCGTCTAGCCCTAGCAGAAATGCAAGAATTTTCCAGCCAGCTAAACAAACTACTCAGTAAGGGATTCATTAGGCCAAGCTTCTCACTCTGGGGAGCACCGTTCTTGTTCATAAAGAAGAAGAATGGATCATTCCGAATGTGCATAGACTACCGCGAACTAAACAAGCTCACTATTAAGAACCGCTACCCTCTACCAAGAATAGACGATCTGTTCGACCAACCCCAAGGAGTGAGCTACTTTTCGAAGATTGAACTAAGATCAGGGTACCATCAGTTACGAGTTCAGGAGAGCGATGTTCCCAAGACAGCATTCTGAACTCGTTATGGTCACTACAAGTTTGTAGTGATGCCCTTTGATCTAACCAACGCGCCCACGGTATTCATGGACTTAATGAATCAGGTGTGTCGTCCTTTCCTAGACAAATTTGTGATGGTATTTATAGATGATATACTCGTCTATTCATGAAACAAGGAAGAACATAGTCAACACTTGAGACAAGTTCTAGAGACATTAAGGGCGGAAAAGTTGTATGCGAAATTCTCAAAGTGCGAGTTTTAGATTAAGAAAGTAACTTTCCTTAGGCATGTGGTTAGTGAAGAAGGCATACACGTGGACCCTTCCAAAATAAAGGTAATCGAGAATTGGTCAGCACCAAGACCGCCCATAGAAATCCGTCAATTCTTGGGCCTTGCTGGCTGCTATCGCAGATTCATACAAAACTTCTCTAGAATTGCTAAACCTCTTACTGCCCTAACTCAAAAGGGTGTAACTTTTAATTGGGGAGAAAAACAAGACATTGCATTCCAGACACTGAAGCAAGCCCTATACAGTGCATCTATTTTGTCATTTCCAAAAGGGAAAAGAAGACTTCATTGTATACTGTGATGCATCCAGTCAAGGGCTAGGTTGTGTGTTTAGGCATCGAGGAAAGGTTATTGCCTACGCCTTGAGACAGCTAAAGGAATACGAAGTCAACTACACCACTCATGATCTTGAGTTGGGAGCTGTAGTTTTTGCACTAAAATTCTGGAGATATTACCTTTACGGTACCAAGTGCACCATTTTCACCAACCACAAAAGCCTTTAACAAATCTTTGATCAGAAAGAACTTAACATGAGACAAGGACGATGGGTAGAACGACTCAATGATTACGAATGCGAAATTCGCTATCATCCCAACAAGGCCAATGTAGTAGCAGATTCCCTTAGTTGAAAGGAATACTCAGGTCGTAGGGTGAAGGCACTAACCTTGACAATCCATTCACATCTGTCCACACAAATCAAAGAGGCTCAGCTAGAAGCCTCAAAACCCGAAAATGTGGTGGGTGAAACTTTAAGAGGAATGGAGAAGAACTTTGAGATCAAGGGAAACGGAGTTTGTTATTTCATGAACCAGATCTAGACCCTAAAGTTCGGTGGTTTCAGGGACGTAGTCATGAATGAAGCATACAAGACTCGATACTCCGTTAACCCAGGTTCAGATAAGATATATCTGGATCTCAAGAAACTGTATTGGTGGCCGAACATGAAAGTCGAGATTGCTACCTATGTAGGTAAGTGACTAACTTGTACCGAAGTCAAGGTAGAATATCAAAAGCACTCAGGTTTACTTCAGCAACGAGAAATACCTAAGTGGAAGGGGGAGTGGATTACAATGGATTTCATTACCAAGCTACCCAAGACAACAGTTGGTAATGACACTATTTGGGTAAATGTTGACATATTAACCAAGTCCGCCCACTTCCTACCAATCAAAGAAATGAAAAAGATGGAGAAACTAACTAGAACTTACATCCGAGAGGTAGTACGATTGCACGGTGTGCCCATATCAATTATCTCGGATAGAGATAGTAGATTCACCTCACGATTTTGGCAGTCACTATAGAAGGCTCTTTGAACTTGGATGGATATGAGTACAACTTACTACCCACAAACTGACGGGCAGAATGAGAGAACCATTCAAACACTAGAATACATGCTCAGGGCATGTGTGATCGACTTTGGTAAGGCATGGGATACCCATTTGACACTTGTTGAGTTTTCATATAACAAGAGCTATCACTCTAGCATCAAAGCTACCCCGTTCAAAGCTCTCTATGGTCGTAAGTGCATATCCCCTCTGTGTTGGGCTGAAGTGGGTGACACGCAGCTAGCTAAGGGATAAATCCCTGATAGCACTCTCACTGGTCTAGAAATCATTAGAGAAACCATAGAAAAGATTGTACAAATACGGGAACGACTAAAAGCCTCTAGAGCGGACAAGAGACGAAAACCCTTGGAATTCCAGGTTGGTGATCGCATTCTATTGAAGGTCTCACCCTGGAAGTGCATGATATGCTTCACAAAGTGTGGGAAGCTAAATCCAAGGTACATTGGGCCATTCGAGATTCTCGCTAGAATTGGCCTAGTAGCTTACAAAGTCCGTTTACCACAAGAACTTAACAACGTATACCCGATCTTCCACGTGTCAAATTCTAAGAAGTGTCTATCTAATGAGACTCTTGTGATTCCACTTGATGAAATTGAGATAAATGAGTCTTAAATTTGTGGAAGAACCAGTAAAAATCATGGATAGGGAAGTCAAACGAACGAAACAAAGTCCCATACCGATAGTGAAGGTTCGCTGGAATGCCAAGTGGGAACCTGAATTCACTTGGGAACAAGAAGATTAGATGCAATAAAAGTATCCGAATCTTTTCCCTAGTCCATGATGTACTCACTATAGAAAGAATTTTTGGACGAAATTCCCTCTAATGGTGGGATAATGTAACAACCCGTTATTTTTCTAGTCAATAAAAGTCAAACCACTATAAATAAATTTCGAGGATTTGTTCATTTCGTTAAATTCATAAGGGTTAAATAGGATTTAAATTATGATGTTTTTATATAAGTATTTAGAATAAAATAAAATTCAAAAATCCAAGTTTCCCTTTGGAACCGAGAACCTCGGACCAAAAACCTCCCCACCGAAATCGGATCTCGAACAGGGAACGGATTTCAGCTGAGAACCCCATTTCCGGCTGAAAACACAACCGATACATATGTTTCCATCCAAAAAATTATTCATTTTCTCACTCTTTCATTCGAAAACACATCCATTTTTCTCTCAAATATCATCCATGAACATTCATACCTTTAAGAAAAATCCTTCAAATCTTCATAGATTTCACCAAGAACATCAAGAAAAATCTTCAAATCTTCAAGCTGGCCGAAAGCGCCCTTGGACCGAGAACACATCCCTGAACGAGAACACCTTAGAACTGAAAACCTGGTCCTCGGTTGAGGATTTAGGACCGAAATCAAGGATTTCTATGGAGCCGAAAACCCTCTTCAACACTTCACACCATTTTCGGTAATACTTTCAAGAAACTCCTTACATAAATCCAGTGTTCTCTAACACTTGAAATTTATTATTTCACTAATATAAATACGATTACATGTTTAAATAATTCTAGGATACCGATCTTATCACATACACTATCCCGAGGATCATCTCTTCAATCACGTTATCCAAACACGAACACGTAACAGAGGTGAGTTCATACTCCTACATTTTCACTATTTTCAATGTTTTTAGCAGGGAATACAAGTAAAATACAAGGACTTTTGTGTTTTTATACAAACGTTTTCAAACAGTTTCAAAACCTTTGCAATTGATTCAAACTGAGTATTCGCTGCATTTCATAAAAATATTCATATATTTTTAACCCTTTTGTAACATGTCGAGCATAAGGGTATTTTTCCTTCATACAAGTAAATTGCAAAAGTTTTCAGTACAGTACAGAACATACAATTAAACTATAGCTGGTATGGTTTGGGAACACTACATCACTATTACCGAGTTCAATACACAAAACAAGAATATACATTCAAACTATAATAGATATAGTTTGGGATACATTACACTATTTTACAAGTTCAAGAACACTATTCATAAACAAACATATAAACTATGGTAGATATAGTTTATGGAACACTACACTATTTCCACGATCCAAGGATACATTACTAAATAATTATTTAAGTATAATTAGTTTACATTACAAAGTACCCTACTAAAAGGTTATACATACAATGTCAAGTACAAGAGAACACTACAATACTACACGCAAACTAGTTAATACAGGGTTGTGTGGCACTACTTCAATTTTATCCATCAGGGAACGAAACTAAATCCTATACAGTATAACCAGAGTCTCCTGGAAATTGAGCATGATATTTGTGTATAGATCTATACGAGACTAACAATCCTACACCTGAACTGCTAGCTACAGTTAAACTGGCAGGCTTGGGGTGACAAATGTCATAACATTCTGACGCCTGTAGAATGTCGTAGAGGTCACTGGGTCATATCAAGTATGGTTTATGAAACTCACAACCATATAAACTAAATCAGTTGTTTATGGGATTAAGATTTCTTTAAATCGTTTTATTTTAATTAATAAAACTACAATACATTTCAGCTGGAGGATTCCAGGCATACAAACCAATGGTTTTATTTTAAGTAATAAAACTACTATACATTTCAACTAGAGGATTCCAGGCATACAAACTAATGGTTTTATTTTAAGTAATAAAACTACTTTACATTTCAGCTGGACGATTCCTTGCATACAAACCAATAGATTTGTTTTAAGTAAAAAAAACTACTACACATTACAGCTGGTGGAATCCATGTATACATACAAAGGTTTTCATACAAACAGTACACTACTATACATTACAGAAGGTGGTATCTAGGCATACATAGAAATGTTTTCATACAAACAATACACTACTATACATTATAGCTGGTGGAATCCAGGTATACATACAAAGGTTTTCATAAAAACAGTACACTACTACTGGCGGCATCCAGGTTTTCATACAAAGGTTTAATAACGAACACTATTACGATACACTATTTTCCTAGTATAGAGTACACTAGTACTAAATACGGCATAGGAAAACATACATTATAAGGTTTTATTCACTAATAAGACTACCTACACTACAGAGTACAGTAACAACATACATTTTGGTCTTAAGGCATAAGACTACATTTCATACATTATAGAAAATATTGGATTTTCTGGAGAAACATACTAGCATTTCAAAGTACAAAGACAAGTTTTCCATCACTAAAACATACTTATGAACTTACCAACTTAAATGTTGATAAACTTTCAAAACCACTTGTATTCTCAAGGAACCGGTAGTTAGGTACACCCGTAGGTTTTGAGAAGACAGAGCTTTTAGAGTCACGTCTTTTATACTTTTGTTATACATTTTGATGTAATACAAACTATGTATCGAACAGATGTAAATACTTTACTTTAGCATGTATTGGTTGTGTTTGTTTTGATTCATATTATACAATTGTTGTGATACTATACATGACGTCCTCTGCCCCCGAACGTTTCTGTCATTCCGGTTTGGCGGTGTGACAGAAAATTTGAAGCTTTAAAACTGGTTCGTAATAAATCGGTTCGAAACTGGTCCCAACATTTGGCAAGTCGAATTGGTATAAACTGGCGGTCCGGTTCTTCGGTGGTTGGGTTCATAGGTGAATCGGTTTAGGGATAAACCGGTTTTTGGTTCATTGACCGGTTCGGTTTGTGAACTGGTTTTTTTACCCATGCCTAGCTATACCCACATGATAAGAATTTACCCAAACTTTTTTTTGTTATGAAAATTTTCGGGGGTGTTTGGGATAACTGTATTAGCTCTAAGTCCTTTTTATAAAAGGTATTTTTTTTTTTCAAAAATTATGGTTAAAAATGTGTTTGGATGGTAAAAAGATAAAAGTTGCTTTTAAGTACAAAAGTCCCAAAATTTCCAAAAGTCACGTTTTTATGACTTTTAAAATCAGCCTTTTTTCCTTTGTTCAAAAATTGTTTAAAAAGAACTTTTTAATTTGACAAACATCTTTTGCATTTTTTGAAAAATGAAAAATCTAAAAATTGTTTTTAAAGCAATCCCAAACACCATCTTTATATATATATATATATATATATATATATATATATATATATATATATATATCCCAAGTGCTTAATGTACCCCATGTTATTGAAATAATATTTGCATACTCTCATAATCATAATTTGATAGTGAAATAATGTTAGTGAAATAATATTTCCATACCCTCATAATTTGATAATTTATATTAAAGGGATGCATTTTTTATTTAACATGTCCATATCTTTTTTTTTTCTTTTAATTATTTTTTTAACCACTACAGTTTCCCATCCAAAAACACCGGAGCTACCATCAAAATTTAACCCTTATAACAACCAAGTTACACTTTTTACCCAACAAAATTACAAATCCAACCCCCTAACTTCTATCATATTTTCGTTTTTTACCCACAAATCTTTCCCAACTTGGGTCTCCACCAAAGTTTAACCTTTTATTCCCCAAGTCACGCACTTTTTTAGACCATTTTTTTATTAACACTCATTTAACCTTATTTTTTAATATTCATTATTTTTAACACCGGATTTTTTTCTTTCACTAGACACCAAAGCCAAAACAAATACCTTATTTTTTTCAACAATTATTTTTTTATTAATATCATTTTATTTATATAAAAACAATTATCTTTTAACACTAATTTTCATCACCCTAACTCATGATTGGAAGCACTTTTACAAAGAATGTTTTTACAAGGTTATACTTATTTTCATCACAAAAAAATTATTCAAATATTTATTCAAGCTTCAACCGTCACGACAGATTATTTATTGATTATATGGAAGAATTTTATAAACATTTTCATGAGGATTGCCCTTTTAATTAATGTCTTTCGTCCAACAATCCTTGGATCGGTGTCTTAGGACCGTTTATCCCCCACACTACAGTCGGACATCATATTGTTTCTTTGTGAAATCCACAATACAATTATGTTTGATCAACAAAGTTGCCACACAACCTTCGCTCTTCGAGATTTTATATGGCTTGTAGCTTTTGACTTTTGGTTGACAAACCAAGTGTCTCGGGCAAGTGGACTTTATATATTTATGATTGCTTCAGGAGTCCCAACACCGCAATATGTGTACATCAACATTTTTCAGCATATCAGATATATTTCTAGTAGAGTTCTCATCACTACTTTGGTATTTGTTTGGAAAGTTTCAACGAACGAATCAACCAACTACACATGAACTTGGAAGTATTAATATACTTTTTGTCATGTGTTTTATCAAGACCTTCTTACATCTATGGGAGAATGGGAAGATCTTGGTATCCGGCATTCTCCGTTCGAATTTATTTATGTTTGATCTCATTGTATTGGTGATCACTTATCAGAAATAAGGGTAGAATATTATGTTAGTATCGGAATCTGATATTATGATTATTTGAGCATAGATTTTCAAGACTTCTGAAGATAATGATTTATTTAGTGATGTGAAATGACATTGGTTTTTGGTCATTAATGGTGTATAGAGAACGGATCATACACAAGCAGACATGCAAAATAAAGGATGAATCAAGACAGATGCAAGGCCCAAATAAACAATGTGGATCAGTAGTTAATCCAATAAGTCATGACGACTATTGCTAACCTATAAGCCAAATCTTTTGTACAAAGATCTCCAAAGTAACATCTCGGGAAACAAGGAAAAGGCAAGGTTATTTTATTAAAGAGGACCCAAAGAGGAAAGCTACGAACCAGACCAAACTTCACCTATAAAAAAAGTAATTTCATCTATTTTCAAGGGGTCGAAGGCAATCCTTTGCAATTCATTTCTATAACCTCTAATTGGCAACTAACTTAGGCATCAGAGAGTGATATGTGCATATATATATATATATATATATATATATATATATATATATATATATCATATCTTAATATTTTTAGCTTTAATTATGCTTATTATTAGGACAAAAGATGCTTAACTTGTTATATGTTGTGTTATAGCAGTAAAAGACATGCACAGGACCGAAAAGGAAGCAAAATGGAAGTTGGAAGATAGGAATTTGGATTAAGACTAAAAGAAGAAGGAAAGCTGGAGAACCACAATGTGGTAACCCTCACTACGACATGGTAACATGAAGAATCTCGATGTCTTTATGCCTTGCCAGATATGCGAATTTTGCACCACCTATGGCGTGGTGGCCTTTACCGCGTCATGGTGCATGAATTTTCGAAAACTATTTATAGACCAATAATTCTCTCAAAGATGTTGGATCCCAGAAGAAATTATCGACTTTTGGAGATCAGAGACATTCCTTGGAAGCTTTAGAGTGCAGATTTTGGTTATTAGCTTGATTTTTGGAGAGATATAAGGCAACATTGCTTTTTTTTACTTGTTTTACTTTGTTTTGATCATGGCTATCAAAGTGAATATTGTTTTTATATGTTTGTTTGCTGAAGTTATGGGCTAAACACCCTAACTTTCGTTTAGACTAGATTTCTTGCATTATTACGAGTTGAATTATGGACTGTATTATACTAAGCTAATTATTTGTTCTGTTAGCTTATTAAAGAACCTCTCTATATTTATGAAAATTACTTTTATGCTTATTGCTGAGTTTAATTAAGTTTGCATGACTTATCATTCGTAATTGACTTGAATCTTATGATCTTGTGATTGGTAAAATTGTAGGACTAGTGTTTTAACCAAAAACCTAGGGTTAAATAGAAAATTGGGTAAATAAATGTAGAAGCTAATATATGAATACTAATCATATAGTCTATTGATTCAATTAAACTAATAGATCAATCCATTATAAGCCTCACATAACTCAAAACAAACACTAGTAAATTTGTTAGTTTATCCGCTTGATCACCGAATGAATGAACTCATTTGCTAAAGGATTAGGTTACTAAACATTAATCTAGTCACTTTAGGAATAAGTAATCAACGAAACATTAATCCATTGCACTTCCATTAAATCAATCATAAAAGCAAGTATATCAAATCTAAACAAAAGTGTCTTAATTATCTTGGTAGAAATCATTTATTGTTTTCCTAGTTTTTCTTGTGCTTGCTAATTGTTTTCTTTTTATGTGTTAATGAAGTGGTTAAATTTCTAGTCTTCCAAAATAAGAGAAAAAAAATCCCCCTTTTTAATTAATCTTTTTAACTGTTAATGAATTTTGGATTTAAGTTCGGTAAGTTTTAAGGAAAATGAGAGTTGATAGGGTTGTAGAGATTCTCAACACATTTCTGAGGATATAAAGATCATCGAAATCAGAGTTGAAATGAAGTAGTTATGACCGTTTAAAGTTAGCGTGATTTTTGGGTCAGTCGCGTATGTTGGGCGTAAATTGAGTACGCTATGTGTACTGAGTATGTCTAAGTATTCTGGGTGTAAACTGAGTACGTTGGGCGTACGCGATCAGTGCCCAAGCCCTATTTTTGTGGTTTAAGCCCTATTTAAGCTCCATAACCTCCCAAACCCACTCTATTCTCAGCCTCCACCTCTCCAACACCCTCTCTTGTAACCCTAACCCTAGATTGAGCCTTGTGGGCAAAAAGAAGGTGTTTTTAGTGCTTTGGAGTGTTCTTGGTGCACCTTGGAGAAGATTGAACTAATTGAAGAAGTTTTGGTTGCATTGGACCTTATAGATCCAAACTTTGTTCGCCTTGATCTTTCTTCTAGAGGTATAAAGTTTGAATCTTGATGATGAAATTGTTAGATCTAGCTAGTTTTTGGGTATTATGGGCTTTGGGTCACTTTAAGTGCATAAAGTTTGAATCTTGAAAGTTTGTAACCTTGTTATGGATAAAGTTTGAAACTTTATCCATCTAAACATAATATTGATTCAAATCTGAAGGTTGGAGACTTGTACTTAATGGATTAAGTTGAAAAATATGCACTTTTGGGTCCTTTTGAGACTTAAAGACTTGATCTTGATTGTTGGGACCATTCTGATGGATAAAGTTGGAAACTTTATTCATCATGGAGCTATTATGAACCATAAAAATGTGATCTTGTCCCTTTTATCCCCTCCATACAAGAGCTGTGATGTCTTATTTGGTTAAGAACTTAGGGTTTTGGACATTAAGCATTTTATAGTCATGCAAAGTCATAAAGCTGGAAAGTTTATGACTTAAGACATCATTTTGGGCTTACATCTGAGTTTTGGACGTAAAGGCTTCATTGAATAAGCTTTTAATGTAGTTTTGGGACTGGGCTACATACGATGGGCATACCTGGAGGTACGTTGCGCGTACGCGCTCAACTCCCCGCTTTTGGTCAACATCAAAATATGTTGGGTGTACTCTCTTGGTACGTAGAGCGTACTCCGCTGGGAAGAACGATTGAGTTTTGGACCTTAACCGTTGACTTTGACTTTGACCGGGGCTGACCAAGTTTGAGCTAAGGACATTTTGGGTAATTTGATTATAGTTTGAGAATTGGGTTCTTGTTAATTGTATAGGTGACCAGTAGAGATAGCTTTTAGACTAGTGATCGGTGCAGCTTTTCTTTCAGACTAAGAGGTGAGTTTTCTTTACGGTATCCATGAGTCGAAGGCACAAATGCCAACCCACTAGTTTATGTTGTAGTTTGATGGCTGACTTCGTTACAACTGTCGGTTATGCTTATATTTGCTTGATGACTTTATGATTCCTGTTATGATATTATGTTGTAGTAGTAGGGGTGAGATAGACCCGGTATCTGGTTGAAATAGACCGAAAGGGATTGTAAGCACCCAGATATGATTGATAATATTTGGTTGAAATAGACTGAAGGGGTAGGCAAGCACCCATATATGCTTAATAGTATCTGGTTGAAATAGACCGCATGGGTATGAAAGCACCCATATGTGCTTGATAATATCCGGATGAAATAGACCGAAAGGGTAGACAAGCATCCATATATGTGTGACAATATGTTTGTTTAGTATGTGGTATTTTGAGGAACTCACAAAGCTTTTTGCTTACTGTTTTCAGTTTATGTTTTTGGTACTTCTGGTTCGAAGGGGAAGATCACGAGATGATTTCAGTGCATACACCACATCTCTTTGCATTTTATATTACACTGATATATTTGGATCTTATTTAAACACTTTGATTCACTATGGTTTTGATGGTGTTGTCTTGGATAATGATTTTATTAATTAAAAAATTAAAATTTTTAGTCTTAATTTTTGGGACGTCACAATTTAGCGGTAAGCGATGGTGTATCATGTATGGTAATTGTAATCTTATATAGAAAAGGAATATTATATATATATATATATATATATATATATATATATATAGAGAGAGAGAGAGAGAGAGAAAGAGAGAGAGAGAGAGAGAGAGAGAGAGATGATGGTTCAATTGAGAAAAAAAGGTTAAGAATGGGGGAATCATTCTCAGCCAATTATGTAATTAGCATCTTAACTTAAAATATACTGTGGAAAATTTGATAACAATTCAAATTCATTATACTCGATCGTTCATCATCCAAATTTCTTCTCCAACGTTCAACGATCATCCAGATTTCTTCAATTAAATCATCGATCAACATCATGTAATATTAATCAATCATCCATCTTCGTCAAAAACACGTTCATCAACATCATTCAACAGTAGATCAAAAAAATCGTTTTGGTTCTTTCAATCCAACCTTCAACTATGCTTGAATACGAGAATATCTTCAACATCTACGATTAATTTTACTCCCAGTGTCATTAGATCAATATCATCGATAATCAACAACAGTTTCACTTCATATCATTC
Organism: Lactuca saligna; assembly: GCF_052625555.1. Classification (NCBI taxonomy): domain Eukaryota; kingdom Viridiplantae; phylum Streptophyta; class Magnoliopsida; order Asterales; family Asteraceae; genus Lactuca; species Lactuca saligna. The sequence goes on along the minus strand of NC_136419.1, from coordinate 147,877,307 downwards.
ATTCAACATCGATCATCAAACAAAACTTCGAAATTATGGTTAGAAAAACATCAAATCATTTTTTTTTGAAAAATTTCATATAATTCTCTATCAATCTACTATTTTGTAAGTTTTAAATATTCAAAGTATCATGTTTTTAGCATTTTTAAGAAAGTTTAATTGTATGCACTCAAACTGTTTGATGAAATGCATAAACTAAATAACCACGTTATATTCACGTATGAATATGTTTTCGCACCTTAATCAATATATGATTATTAAAACACAAAAAAATAAACAATTTTATATGCTATTCATATATGAATAACATATAAAAATTATATATATTTGTGAATATATCTTGTAATATGCATATGTTAATATCCTGTGTAATATTCATATGTGAATAAACTATGTAATATTCACATATGAATATATCATCTAATATTCATAAGTGAATATAACATCTAATACCTACAAGTGAAAATATTATGTAATATTCACAAGTGAATGCATCGTTTAATATTTAAATATGAATATCCTGTATCATATTCACAAGTGTATATATTATATATTATTCATATATGAATATACTGTGTAATATTCATGAATGAATATATATCATGCAATATTTAGATGTGATTAGAATGTGTAATATTCACAAGTAAATATACCATATAATATTCACATATGAATCTACTATATAATATTCATATGTGAATATACTATGTAATATTCATTTGTGAATATACCATGTAATATCACATGTAAATATACAATTTAAAGAACATATATCATATAATATTCACATATGATTCTACATTCATATGTGAATTTACCATGTGATAATTAGAATGTGATAAATCGCTATTATTATGAATTAAAAGTATATTTTTAATATTTTTTATGTGTATTCACATGTTTTTCAGGCATCGTTATAACTCAATAAAAGAATAAAATTTCAATCAATGGTTGGTTCATATCTCGGTAGTTGACGATTGGTTGACGTAATTGAGAAGATATCATTGACGAAGACAATATATTATTATATTCACGTGTAAATGTTATACAATTTAATATATATTCTTCATTTTGATCGTATTAAATTCAAATGCAAATGATATTCATTAACCAATACAATGTTGTTTGTCTTAGTATAATGTTGATTTTACATGTAAAATAATAGTGTTACATTATACAAAAAAAACTACGCACAAACAAATTCTTATAATGTATTATTTATTTTTATATATAAAGGTTGTATTCACAAAATAAATAAATCAACATGTATAGTTTATTCACATAAATAAAAATAAAAGATTACAATAACGATGTTTTTACTAGTAGGATTAAAGTTAATAACATCATCAGTAAATATGTCATCATGATTTCTAAACTTTATTCATATATGAATAATGATGATGTCATCACTAGTAGGAATGAAAATTTAGTGACATCGCCGCAATGAAGTTTAGTCTCGGAATTGGACGAAATTCGCATATTTGATGTAAAATGGTGCGATTTACAAAACTCACCGCTTCGCCGTGACGTACGGTGTTTTTCGGCCATTCGAGGCTGTTTAGGGCCTCAAAATGACGTTTTTCTATTTTTATAATTTTCTGAAAAAAAAATTATCATTTATTCACAAATGAATATAACATTAATAAAAATATATATGCTTATATAATTATTTTATTAACCTAAAAAGATTAGTTGTATGTGAATAAATATATATTCTTATCAAATATGTTTTTTATCTTTAATTTTATATATTTTATAGTCCTCGGTTTTATTGACAGTTTTATTCATTTGTGAATAATACATTTATATTCACATTTAATTATTATATATATATATATATATATATATATATATATATATATATATATATATATATTCATTTGTGAATATTACGTATGTTTATATGCGGATATAATTCTTATATGTTATTCACATATGAATTACAAACTTACTTAGGACCTTAAAACGACGTATTACTTGTATTCATTTATGAATATTACATGTATTCATTTGTGAATATTACATGTATTCGCATGTGAATATATTTTTTATATATTATTCACATATCAATTACATACTTGCTCTGTGTTTTTAAAAGATATACATTGATTCTTGTATAAAGACATATTCACTTATGAATATTACGTGATATATTTAGTTTATGCATTTCATCGAACAGTTGGCGTGCAAATAAACTAACTTATATAACTATGGTAAAAAATTCACAATTGAAGCCAATAATTACAAAACAAATCAAATCCTATCAAAATCGATTAACAATCAATAGGTTTATATAAAAAATTGTGAAAAAAATGTATAAAAAACGAAGTTTTTCAAACTTGAAAAACGATTTTAAAAAAAATCTTCAAATATATGGTTATGTTGATGAACTTTTGATTGCTACCTGTTGTTTGATATTGGCGAAGGTTCCTTTGATGAGGTTTCGATGATTTGTGATCACTAAATGATGTGACATCGATAAATATGGATTATTTGAAAGATTTTGCTTGATGTCAATGAAACTGGACAAGATTGAATCACGAGTTACACTTAGTAGTACAAATAAATGTTTTTAATGATGAATCACAACATTTTGATGAATAAACGAAGATTTTTGATGAAGAATTGATGTTTTTATCAAGTGTCGATGTCTTTTTTATGAAGAACATGTGATTTTGATAGCGAACAAGTAGTAGAATGTATGATGTTGATGAAGAACATATGATGTTGTATGATGTTGATGAAGAACACAGAGGAACAATCGAGATGAATGAATAACAGATGGTGTTGATGAAGAATAGATAAACGATCCAGAAGAAATGGTATCTGTGATTGAAGGTTAATATATCATATTTACAAATTTGTCACAGTGTATTTTATGCTAATATGCTAATTAAATGATTGGCTGAGAATAATTCCCCCATTCTCAATCTTTTTTATTTTCTCAATTGAACTTATATATATATATATATATATATATATATATATATATATATATATATATATATATATATATATATATAGCATTAAAGTAGTGGCGAATCCAGGATTCAAATCCACGTGTGTCCGATTAAAATGAAATTATAAATCAAACAGGTCTAAAAACTTGGTTATCGGGTCGGTTTGTCAATAATAATGTCTTGACTAATTATTCATTAAGTTTAATACCAAAGATCAAAATAATTTTAAAAAAAATCACCAAAAATGTCTTAATATTGTTCACGACGAGTTGACATTTTTCTAAAAAAATCTATGATTATGTCGTTGCTAATACTATCTAACACATCTTTCTCAATATATGATACTAGACAGTCATTCATAAACTGATCACTCATCTTATTATGCAAATTGTTCTTTATCAACTTCATTCCGGAAAATGCACGTTCCACAGTGGATGTTGCAACTGGCAATGTTAATGCTAATTTTAGTAGAAGATATATCATTGGATATATTGTATGCTTGTTTGTTTCAACCATCATCTTTGCCAAGTTTCCAATTCCCTTCAAGTTTTTAAACCTTTCATCACCTCGTACATCCAGAATATAATTTTGAAGACTTGCTCTAAGTGCTCCAAGGTCATGTTCTAGGAACTCATTAGAATAAAACGTAGCCATCTTGAGTAACTCCTCTACATTAAAAGCTTGAAAAGAATTACTTGGACACAAAGAAGCCATGGAAACAAGTAATGACGTGTTTATTTCATTAAATCGATTGTTGAGCTCTTGGGATTGCATATCGATGACCGCAATAAATACATCAACTTTGTAGTGGTGCAAGTAGTTAATCTACGAGTTAAATACAAGAATGTGTTAATGATTAGTTAAGAAACTTGAAAAAAAAAGTTGTAGTTCCTAACCTGTGAAACTTTTCGACGACTTGTTCCACTATAATATGGATCTTCCATATTCAATATTTCAATATCAAATTTTTCACAAAACAAAGTAACATCTTTTAAAAATGATTCCCATCCTTCCTCCCGCATATGATTAAGCCTGTCCTTAGAGGATCTCACTTGATGCATTGCATTTACAATATCCTGGTCCCTTTTTTGCAGCGTGGTGTTCAAATCATTTGTGACCCCTAAGATATCAATCATCAAGTGTAAGCAAAAAATAAAATCAAAAGTTTGTAAAAACTTTAGGAGACGACGTGCTTCTGCTCTATGATCTTGACAATTGCTATTAACTTTAACGTCTTCAAGTACTTCACAAATTGAAGAATACACTCTCTTGATATTTAAGAGTGAACCAAAATGAGAACCCCAACGAGTATCACAAGGTCGTTTGATACCAACTTCTTGATTCAAACCCGTACCACTTTGAATGTCACCTAAAATTAACAAAAAAAAAAAGTAGCAACAAAAAGTATAAATCAATATAAAATAAAAATAAGACAAAATAAAAGAAACCTGTAGCCAATGCTTTTACCACTTTTGTTGCTTGTGTCTCTCTTAATTTGTCTCGATGTTTATAAGAAGAACCAATCATGTTTAACAAACGAGAAATCAAGTCAAAAAAGTCATTAATGTCTGGGTGATTCTTTGCAACAAACACAAGTGTTAATTGTAACTGGTGAGCAAAACAATGAATAAAATGTGCAGATTTCACTTCATTCAAAATCAAAGTCTTCAAGCCATTAAATGCATCACTCATGTTACTAGCTCCATGATAACCTTGTCCTCGAATCTTATATGGACTCAATCCACATTCTGTCAGAAATGAATAAATAGTTGTCTTTAATGACAAAGCCGAAGTGTCACTGACATGTTTTATGCCAATAAATCTCTCCACAACAACCCCTTGACTATTCACTAACCGTAAAACCAATGCCATTTGCTCTTTACAAGACACATCACGTGATTCGTCTACTAAAATTCCAAAGAATTCACTTCCGATATCTTTCACAATAACCTTAGTAGTTTCCTTTGCCGCAGCATGTACAATATCCTTTTGAATTGAACTACTTGTCATTTGTGAATTCTTTGGAGCATTCTTTAATACAACACTACCTACTTTATCATTTCGATCAGCATAGAACTGAAGAAGTTCAAGAAAGTTACCTCTATTAATCGAGTCTTCACTTTCATCATGACCTCAAAAAGGTAAGCCTTGTCGCAATAAGAATCTAACGCAATCAATAGAAGCATTCAATCTAATACGTTGGTTGGTCCTAACCAAGTCACTTTGCTTATCAAAAGAAGTAGCTATGGATTGTCTTTGGTTCATCAAATTTTGACACTTTAGGATTGCCATATTATGTGGAGCTCCATTATTGTGATGTTCTAGACTCAATCGTTTATTCCAAGTATTAAATCCATTTTTTACAAAATGATCTGAACCACCTTGGTTTTTTATCTCAGGTTTAAATAAATAACAACATAAACAAAATGCGGCTTCCAATTTTATACTATACTCTAGCCAATATTTGTAATCATTAAACCAAGAAGGATTAAATCTACGAAGTCTACCTCCAATATCTCTTTGTTGGAAAGAATGATCTCGAGGTTGACATGGTCCTTTTTGCAAGTAGGCTCTTCTAATTTCATCTCGTTGATTGACATGGTAAACTTCCATACTCGGTCTTTCTCCTGGATCCACGGGAAGTGTATTTAAGTCAACTCTCATATACTTCGAGGGATGTGTTTCTTGTATACTATTTCCACGTGTTTCTTCGTTATCATTAGATAAAGAGCTTGTATTATCTTTTTTTTTATAAAACCTTAACATTATACCTGAAACAAAAAATAATTATTGCAAACCCATAATCATCAATCAATGTACTAATAAAAAAAACTATAAATAAATAACACCAGATACGATATAAACTCTATGAATTAACAAAAAAACAATACGATATAAACTGTATGAATTAACAAAGAAACATATTTATTGTTTAATAATACATATGAACAATATAAGAAAGCAACGACTTACATATATATTTAATGGACAAATTTAATATATTTTAACTTTAAAGTATGTAACCTATTCCCTATGGCATGTGCTGTCAAATTCAAAGAAATGGTACATAGCTATGTTTCATAGACTTTGACTGTTTCACATATCATATCCACATTTAAATATTTAATTGCTTTTTAATTTTATAGTATTAAAGTAAGAGAGGGAACTAAAGAATGCATACCTCAAACCTCACGTCTCAATCTGTCTCACAGTTTTAAGAACACAAATGCAGTGAGAGTTTTAAGAGGAAGAAATTGGCCACCGGAAAAAATAAAAACGCACAAAAATCGCCAATAAATAGAAATGGAGGCTACCACAACAGCGACTATGGAATGACGGCAACAGGTTATCACAACAATGATGGCGGATTTGTTGTGGTGCCGTGGTGGAGAAAGGGTTTAGAGGATGCACGGTTGAGGATGTGCTGAGAGTCTAAACCCAGAAAAGTTTGTTTAGGGTTATTTCTTTATTCTATTATTCACAATTTTTAAATTTTTTTTACATATTAGATGTGATTTTTTATTATATATGTTAAGTGTTAAGAAAAGATTATTTCGTAACTGTTTCATTATACGCTCTCCTTATACATCTGTGATATTATTTATGTAAAATTAATATTGTTACAAATTTCTAATTTTGTTTCATTGGACCATAGGTGTCCATTCTATTTTATAAACAATGTCCATCTCAAAATATAATATACTATGTAATTTTTTTTTTCAAAATTAAGGGTGTCCATGGACACCCTTGATTATAAGGTAGCTTCGCTTAAAGCCAAGATGTAATACGTGTTTGTGCATGTATTCAAATAACTCCGTTTTCAAAATTTCTAGTTTTCGATGAGACGTTTTGGGTTCTACACGATTCGGGATTGTAAATATATTGATCTTGTTCAATTGTTAGATTAACTTATAATTATGTCCCCAAGATACTTCTTCTAGCATATTAACTTTAACTTCGATAATAATCCATATGGACTACAAACATGGGATGGATTTGGTTTTAGAAGCCTATAATGAGAAACTAAATCTCTACATCACATTTATAAAGAATTACAAAATTTAGTTTGAATCATGTGAACTGAAAATAAAATAAAAAAAGTCGGAGACAATGAGTGAAGTAACAGCTTCTCAAGTTATTATAAATAAGTTGTATTTGTAATGTTCTTATCTATTCCCTGGAGGTTTTGGCACGCTTTGATTAAGAGAATATATATATATATATATATATATATATATATATATATATATATATATATATATATATATATATATATATATATATATATATATATATATATATATATATATATATATATATATATATATATATATATAGGTTTCGTTGAGATTAAAAATAAAATAGAGCTCTCGAGATTCAACCTCAGCCACGTATTTCACATCTGCCACTCTAACCCTTCGGCGTACCGGCGCGGTAGGTCTGGTGTAATCATAAATGATTACACAGTGTCACCCGTTCCTTTCTCCTCCGCTACCATCCCCACCACCGTAACTGCCACCGTCACCATCACTATCACCACCTCTGACACCAGTCGACCACATCATTGCACCTCCATTACTTATACTACCATCACCTCTGTCACCACCACTTCTTCTGCGACTAACTGTAATAATCATTTATGATTACTCAATCTGTGAACAGACATATATGTATAATCATTTATGATTATGCATATACGTATAAACATGTATAATCCTGTATAATTATACCTCTCTGCCATATAATCATTTATGATTAGGCATACATCGTTGCTGCTGGTACACTGGAGCATTAGAGCGGCAAATGCGAAATATGTGGCTGAAGTTTAATTTCAAGATCTTTACTTTTTTTTATTCTCAAGTGAACCATCCCTTATATATATATATATATATATATATATATATATATATATATATATATATATATATATATATATATATATATATGGGTGAGGACTCTAAAATCGGTGAGGACTATGAAGACAAATCTACTCCATTCGTCTGGTTAAATCGTAGCCCATCATATTTTTTTGTTCATAATCATTTAATGTCATCAGATATTTAGATCGTGCGGGGTTATTTCCTGGAATTTTAGCTCAATGAAATCAATCAACCAAGTAAACTTCGGTCTCGCAATATTTTTTAAACACAGGTATGTTTTCCCTAATCAATTACTTAGGCAATTGATTTTGCGCTAGTTTTTAGTTCAATTTCGTAAATCTCTTATCACCTTTTACCCTAGATTTCTCTATTTCGTTCCGCCTACACTACCACCATTAGAGGTGCATACAAAAACCAGATCCTCGAAATGAAATCGATCCGATCCGAAAACCGGTTTTGACCAAACCGGATCGAATTAAACTACTGACCGGATTCAAGCCGGTTTGACTTTTCGGACTCGAAATCGGATTTACCCCCGGATCACAAACTGGATTCTACAAAAACCGGTTCTTAAACCATCGAAAAATCTGGTAAAACCTAAAAAAATCCAGATCAAACCGGTTTCAAATCGGATTCGGATTGTTGACCAGATTCGGATCGGATTTTGACCTGATCCGGATCGGATTTGACCAAATCGGATTGTTGACCAGATCAAATTTGACCGGATAGGATTGTTGACCGGATCGGATCGAATTGGATCCTTGGTTTGTGCATCTCTAATCACCATTGGAAGATCAATTGGAAGGAAAATTGACACTCAATTTGTCAACAAACAGGTGCACTCTCTCTGTACTTTCTTATTGTCGAGTTGGTAGCAATTAAAGATATGTTCGGCCCTCCTTCTTGTTAATCACCAAAGTAGAATTATCTCTCTTTTAAGTAGGTGGTGTTTAGTATGAATGAACAAGAATGGAATGGTGTTAGGTTCAAAGGAATGACAAACGTGTTTGTTTTTGTTTGATGGAATGGAAACAATTCGTGATTCCTCCTGGTTTTGTTAATTTTCATTTGATAGAAGTTTCATTTTTTCATCCAACTTTAGATCAAAAATACAAAAATTACACTATGATTGTTGTTTCTTATATATTAAATGTTTAAAACAAGTTTTCGAACTTTCAAATCAGCCAAAATATTTTCAAGAACCTCAAATAGACTTAGATTGGACTTGCACACATAGTAACTTTGTCTTTTTATTTATTTATTTTATTTTATTTTAAATTTCCAATGTTGATATAAGAGTACTAATATATCAATAACTACAACCAATATTACACAAAAAAATGCAGCCTGCTATTTCTCTTACTGTTGGGATATTTTGTGTTGTGTCAATTGTATTTTGTGCTAGTATAGTCCATTTTGTAATGGGTTGACCCTGTCCACCCGGTTTTTTAGTGGTTTTAGCGTTAGACTATATATAGTGCATGCATGCACCATGTAAAGTATTGTTTGTACTTGCTCTAATGTGCCTTTACAGAGAAGTTCTATATCAAGCTCTTCTTAGGCATTGATTCTAATCATCCGGCATAACTTCGATCATTGTTTTCATTGTTTGATTTACTTTCTTTTAATCTATCATTTAATATTTGTTCTAACAATTTGTATCAGAGCAGGAGATTGTGTAAATCATACGCAACTCTTCTGTCGAAGTGTTATTAGGATTTTTCCACTTTTATTGGATCTGTTCTTGCCGTCTTCATCGTTTTGATCAATTGTTGACATTGGATCTTGATCCTTATTACACCCTAAACTCGATTTTAGTTTTACACATATGATTCTTTATAGGTTTTAGTGAATCTACAAAATGCAACCTAAAGATCCACACACTTTGCCATACAATCTTTCTAGCAACATCGGATCTACTACCAGGATCCCTATTCTCTTCCCACAAGACTATGAAGTCTAGGCTTTACATTTTGAGGACTATGTTCTGGGTATTGAAGACCATGGAACGACGATTTGGAAAGCCATAACAGAAGGAACATTCATGCACATGGGAACCTGGAGAGTCATCAAAACTCAAGCAGGATACAATGCTCTTCTTATAGACGTCAAAGATATTCCACAAGATGAGAAGGATAAACTGCTGAGCAACATCAAAACTATGAGGATAATAAGGTTTTCTACCCTCGGACGCCTTTCAGCTGATGATTTCCTGCGAAACAACGAAGGATATCTGGGATAGAGTAAAAGAGCTCTATTCAAGTGATGCAGATCTGGAATACTCCATTTAGACGCTGCTTCTTTCAGGGTTTGGTGCCTTTGTTCAGAAGTCAGAGGAAAAGTTTGATCAAACGTTCAATCGCTACAACCATCTTTTAAGTAGGATGATAAAGCACAAAATAAAGCGTGAATTAATAGGAAAAAAAGGTCACGTTTATGAACGAGTTGAGGTCCGAATGAAAAGCGGTAGTTTCAACTGTAAAAGCTCACAAACAGTTTAAGAACTATGCATTGGAATAGCTAGTGGGAATTCTTAGGTCCTACGAAGATGAAGTAACAAAGGAAGGGAATGTTGTTTCTAGAATGGGATCTTTGACCCTGGTTGCGATGGGAAAAGCTGTAGTAGAAGAAGATTCGGAGTCTGATCTCTCAGATTGCGAACTTACGAAAGAAGAATACGCTCTTATGTTGTCAAACCCCAAAATTTTTGCGAAAAAGAAGTTTGGGCGTCCCAAAAATAGGAACTATCAAGGAAACTATAGTTCCAAAAAGGCTAAGGAAGAGAGCACTAAGAACTCTCAGATGGACGAGGCAAAGAAAGAAAAGAAGTTGCTGGGAGATTTCGGCTATGACTGCAATTTTTGTCATGACAATAATCATTTGGAAAAGGAGTGCATGTTAAGAAGGATGAGTGAGAAGAAACATGAGGAAGATGATGAAGCATACTATATCATAAAGTTAGAGGAGCTTAGAAAGAAGAAAGTGCTGATAATGCTAAACCTGCTTTGATTGTGCAGGAAGATGATGATGAGTTCGCTAGAGTTGAAGTGTGGTCGACTGATTCAGAGGATGAAGAAGTTCACAGACCCACTCATGGTGAGTGCTTCGTTCCGAATGCTAAGGTCCCCAGGTATGAGGGAAAGTTCATGATGGTTCACAATGACGTTTCGGAGTAAAGAGGATACGCTACGGATGGCGGCCATGTCACATACAACTATTTCACAGCAAAACCTGTTTCATATCAAATTAGTGAGTGTGAGAAAGTAATCAGCAATGTACATTCTATTCTCAAATCTCTTAATATTCCTATCTCACGATATGAAACTGAATTAGATGATTTAAAAGATACTATCTCCAGTTTAAGTGATATTTTAAAAAGAACCCGTTTAAGTAATTCTAACTTAACTGATCAAATCAGCAGGGTTACGAACAAAAGTGAAGAGAGACGCATGTGGATTGAGAAGTTGGAGTTAGAATTTTATAGGTCTAGGGATGATGTGATTTATTTAAAACGAGATAATTTAGAGCTTTTGAAACAACGAAACATTTTCTGTTTGATTGATAAACATCTTTATTTTAATACCACTCAGGTGCATCTTGATTGTGAAATAAGCAAAAATATCCATAAAATGATTTTGCCCTTTCTTGAATTGAAAGAGGACGGAATCGATGCAGATTGCTATAGATGCGAATCCATTGTTCCCTCTGACGATGTCTCCGATTCTTAAAAAATTAGACTAGACAAAATTGAAACTTACATACAGTCGACAGAACATAAGAACATGCTGAAATAAATTTTAAGTGAAAAAGATAAAGAGCAAATTAAATCTGATACTGTATAGAAATCTGACTCATTATGCACTAAACTGAGTTCAGAAAATACTCTTGATGTTGAAAATGTTTCTAAATTTGATGATGAAAGTGACATGAGTGAAATTTCTGTGGAGGATGAGATTAATTGCTCTGAATTTTTAAGAAGTGAATCTGAACCAAAGAAGACTTTGATTTCTGAAAATTCTGTTGAGTATGTTCGTATTTATTAAAATAAAGCTTCAAAGGTTTTTAAAGAAAAGGCAACAATTTTTTGGAAAGTTCAAACTTTTCCGAATCAGGTTTTTGTAACTTCTAGACTGAACAAGAAACAAACTTTAGAATTATCGTCCCTCGAAGAAGAAGACAATGTTGATGGGTGCGACGAGTACTTTTGGTTTTCTCCCATTGAAAATGCAGATGAAACCAAAGGTCTTTCTCAAATGACCTCTTGGAAAAAGAAGGGAAGATATGTGGCAGAACCACTGAATAAGGTTAACTCCAGTTACGAAAAAGGCAGTCCAAGTGGAACCAAAAATGTTCCAAATGATTCGTCATCTGAAAAGACTAACACTCCCATTAGAAAAGAAAAATCTAGAGCTAATATTCATAAATCAGCCGAGGAATTTGTTTCTAAGAAACGTCAACGAAATGCTAGATTTAGGAAAAATATGAAAGAAGGAAAGCATTTCTAGAAATCTAAGAGTTCCAAATCTGTTAATCAAAAAAGATCTATAACTCCGAATGTGAATGTCTTTTCAAATCCCAATCCTAGAAGGATTTCAAAACCAAAGCCTTCTCTACAGGTTTCGAAACCAATTTTTTTTCTTCAAAAACCATCATTTTCAAAACAAAAAAGTCCTTTGGAAAATAAGAAACCTAGTTTTCCTCCAAAATCAAATATTTCAAAACCAGCCAGCACGTCAAAAGACGTTAAGGGCAAAGAAAAGGTTGTTTCGGAATCTAAAATTTCCTTCAAGAAATCCGAAAAACACTTGAAATGGGAGGAAAAGAAGTTTGAGAAAAAGGTTGCCAAGCAACAAATTGAAGCTAAACAAAGAAAAATATATTTTAAAGAAAAGAATCCTAAAGATAATAGGATTGTTGTTTTCAAAATTATGAAAGAAGTGAATTCAACTTTGCATGTCCAATTCAAGAGTTAAAGGATCATCCTAAAACACAAGTAATCAGAGAAGCATCTTCAAGAGTTCTTACGAGAGCACAACAAAAGGCGAAGCAGACTGTATTATTCTCCAAGATGAAATTTTGCATGTCCAATTCGTTTATCTCCAAGATTGAGCCCAAAAATGTTAAGATTACACTTGATCATTCCGATTGGGTGCAAGCAATGTAGGAGGAGCTTAATGAGTTTGAACGTAACAAGGTTTGGAGACTGATTCCAACTCCGAAGGATGTATTGGTTATAGGACTGAATTGGGTGTTTCATAATAAGCTTAACAAAGAAGGAAATGTGATTCAAAACAAAGCTAGGTTGGTCGTTAAAGGGTATTGTCAAGAAGAAGGAATAGACTACGAAGAAACTTTTGCACCGGTAGCACGAATGGAGTTTGGTCGCATCTTCCTGGCATATACAGCTCATAAGAACTTTGAAATCTATCAAATGGATGTCAAGTGTGCCTTTCTAAAGGGGGAACTACAAGAAACATTACATGTGGAACAACCACCTAGGTTCGTAAATGAGAAATATCCAAACCAATGTTATATTATGGATAAGGCTGTTTATGGTGTGAAGCAAGCTCCACGAGCAATGTATGAAACTCTAACTCGATTTTTTTTAAAACAATCTAAGTTTAAATAAGGCTCGGTTGACCCAACATTCGTTTGCAAGAAAGATAGTGACCATCTAATGATCGTCCAAATTTACGTTGATGATATCATTTTTGGATCTACTAATCCTAGATTAACTGTTAAATTCTATAATTTGATGGAAACTAAGTTTGAATGATCTCAATGGGTCCAATTAACTTTTTCCTTGGATTGAATATTAGATAGAGTCAAGAGGGAATATTCATTAATCAGGAAGCTTATACGAAGACATTATTGACAAAGTTCAGAATGGTGGGAGATTTGAAGGTAAATGTTCTAATGGCATTCAGAACGAAACTTACAACGTCATTGGACAAACAGGCTACTGATATGACTATCTATCGACAAATGATTGGATCATTAATGTATCTAACTGTAAGTCATCCAGACATTATGTTTTCGGTTTGTTATTATACCAGGTTTCATGAAATCCTCGCAAACCCCATATGACCGCAATTAAGAATATCTTTTGATACCTGAAACAAACTACCTCGCTCGGAATTTGGTACCCGTCGAACTCAGGGTTCTTTGTGCATGTATTCTCTGACGCTGATCTTGGTGGTTGCAGTCTTGATCGAAAAAGTACAATTGGGAGATGTCAATTTCTTGATGGAAAACTAGTTAGTTGGCAATTAAAGAAACAAACATGTGTGTCCCTTTTGACTATTGAATCTAAGTATATGACAACTGCCTCTTGTACCTCACAAGTGATTTGGATCCAAAGTCAGCTAAGGGATTGTGGGATTAATATAAAGATAATCCCTTTATATTCTGATTCTGAAAGTACAATGCGTATTTGCTAGAACCTAATGCAACATTACAAGACTAAACATATTGCACTAAGGTATCATTTCATAAATGATCATGTAGAGGATCGCAATGTTGAAATTCGCTTCGTAAGATTTGCTGATCAACTGGCTGATATCTTTACGAAAGCCTTACCTAAACAAACTTTCAATCATATTTTTCAAGGCTTAGGAATGATAGAAGCAGAATTGTTTCCCAAACCATCTTCATAGTTGGCAATAATTCATTGTGAATGGGTCCGAATGCTTGGAGTAGGTCGCAGTATATTGTTCACGTTGCGAATTGGTCCGAACGCTCGGAGCCACTCGAAGTTCACTATTCATTCATAGATTCAGAACACTTTGTATCCTTTGCATATTTCTTAGTTCCTATTCATTAGTATTTCAGTGTATATTTTCTATTTTTATTTCTTCATCAGAAAATCAAAAATCCAAAAATATTTCTTTTTCTGTTTTTATTTCTTTTTCAGAAAATCAAAAATCCAAAATATTTCTTTTTCTGTTTTTAAATATTTCTTTTTCTGTTTTATCTTTTTCGGAAAATCAAAATTCAAAAATATTTTCTTTATTTTCATTTTTAATTCTTTTCATAGTAAAATTAAAAGACCAAAAATATTAGACATTTGAGAACGCTTGAAGTTACATATTCTTTATGGTCTCCATTCCAAAAGAAGGGACATGTATAAATTTCCGAAACTTTGCACTAGTTTAGTATCCCTAGAAGTATGTTGTTGCATGTTGTCAAAAGCCTCTGAGACTCTATGTTTGAAGCCTTAATGAATCGATAATACCAATCGTTTCTTCCCAATTAGGCTAAAAATTCACATAAGTGATTGAGCTACCTTACTCTTCTCATTCTGAGTTAAGAGTTGACTCCTTGGTAATTCTTGTATAGCAGAGATACATCACTCTTCGGAACCACCTCCCACTATTTCTCCATCATTCTCGTTTCCATAAATGTAACCCTTTAGACTCTCGGATATTACCACTGAGGTTTATGGTTACACAACTTCTTTGTTTATGATCTTAAATTTGTTATTTCCACGAATTAAGTGAAACCCAAAATCCAACACCAATTTCAGAATTGATGGTGAACAATAAAATATGTTCAAGATTATTCACCATGGAATTAACGATTAACAACCTTCGTGGCTTGTACCTTGGAATCTCTATATTTTATTTTTGGGACATCTTAATGGAATGTTCTAGACCTAAGACATGTCTACCCAAGAGATTCAGTTTTTGTTTTTCTTGATATTTACACACTATCCAACTACTCAAATAATTCCAAAGCATACTTGTTATAATGGCTACACTAGTCAGGAAAGTACTTCATCTGAACTATGTTGAGTTTCAAAGTTTGGTTGCAGATGAAGCCACCCTTAAGCCTAAATAAGAAGAAGCTTTCACTGTTTCTCAAAAAACAAATGATCGTAATTCAAATGGGATGCCACACAATCACTTTCGAGTCTCTCTTGACTTTGAAGGAAGAGATCATTGCCCGGGATCCAACAATGATTCGGATGCTCAGTCTAGTGATAATGAAGATGCCCCTGTTATGATGGAAGAGATCGTTGCCACACAAGCATTTCTAATATTTTCATTACACTTCAACGTTCAACATTCTAGTGATGATGAAGATGCCCCTGTTATGAAAGGGCAATTCAAAGATCTGAATGAAAAATTGGACATGATATTAGAATCTACAAAGTCTTCTTCCTCTTCTAAATACATGCTCACATCTCACATAGCATTAATAGAAACTTTGACGAAGGAGCATGATACGACTCTTGCCAAATCCAACAAAGTTGTTGAGGATAAAGAGAAAATGTGCAAGGAAATGACCAAAAAAGTCAAAAAACTACTTTCTGAGGTTACAACTTTCATGGGTAATTTCCAAAGCTGTCACACCCCAAAACAAAGAACGGCGGAAACGTTCTGGGGTGGAGGACGTCATGTAAAGTATCACAACACAGTATAATAGTAAACAAGTAAACAACATCATCCATTGCATTAAATATATAATTGTAATACAAGTGTGTTCTGTAGTATATAAGACACCAAAACATGAATCAAAATATAAGATGAGTCTAGTATGCGCTCCATCTTCTCAAACGCTGGCATCGGTACCTGTCTGCTGATGACCTGAGAGTACATGTTATTTTGATAGAGTTTATCAGCATTAAAGCTGGTGAGTTCATAAGTATTTAGTGTCTATGTTTGTATCAAAATGTTTGAAACAGTTTTTGAAGTACGAGTTTGTAAACGTTTGTAGTAAAAGTATGTGAATGTTTGTAAGTGTTTGTAAAAGTTGGTAACTCCTAGAAAATCCTATATTTTCTACTAAAAGTAGCCTTCTACCAAGGCACAACTGTTTTGTATGTTTGTTTCTTGTAAAAGTGTGTAATTTTCCTAAGTGTAACTATCATTATCAAAATATAGTTTGTACATTAATGTTTAAGTGAAGTGATCACCAATTAAGTGTAAAGGGTAAATTAATGTAGTATTGTAGTGTTGTATTATAGGAACTACTGCTGTACTAACTACCTTAAACTGGATTTATATCAAGGTATTATATGATTAATTGTACCATACTATCGATTGTGAACACGACAATGTAACTCGTCAAAAGGTATGACATTTGGCACCCGAAGACCTACCGGTCCCACTGTAGCTAGCAATAAGGTGTAGGATAGTTAATCCACTATAGATCTATACGCAAACTCATGCTCTCCCTCCAGGAGATTCTGGTTACAAATCGGGCCATGACAATGAAGGCATGCTCCGATACAGTGGATCACATTTATGTTATAGTATACTTGTATATGTAATGTATGTACTTGTGTAATGCATGTATTGTTTCTAATCATAGTATAGTTGTATATGTTCTCATCATAGTATAGCTGTATAAGTTCTCATCATAGTATAGTTGTATAAGTTCTCATAGTAGTAAGTACTGACTCATGAATAAACTGACTCTTGTATGCTTCATTGGACTAGAAGTAGTAAGTAGTATAACCCTAAACTATACCTATTATAGTTTATTAGTAGACTTGTTTGTATGACTGAATGTACTGAACTGAGATAAAAGTATTCATATCTATACATATATACATAATATATAATTAAGGATTCAATGACACATGGACAAACAACCGGGTACTTTAAGTCCACAACCAAACAAGGATAGGAAGTAAAGCGGGTTATCAGTCCTAAGTCCTTCAAACCTTATTTATATAACTATATATGTAGTAGACATGTTTTCAACAATATATAAGTTTGAAAACTGTAAAAGAAAGGTTTAGTATAAAAAAGTGAATTTGATAAAGAGTTTGACATGTAAAATAGTTTGATAAACAGTTTGAAGTCATTTGTTTGGTAAAAGAGTTTAAAGTATGGAAAATCCATTTGTATGCTAGTTATTAATCACATGTGATTGATCTAATAACTAACATTGTTCAATTTGTATTCCCCCCCCCCCCCCCATAAAAGTATTTAAAAACATTTAAAAACATTTCAAAGGTTAATTAAGGGGTATAAACTCACCTGTAGTGAGTGGTTTGTACAAAAGTGTTGGACAAGGTGCTAGGTGTCAAGTGAAGACTTGAACACACACAATGATCCTAGTTAATATATAATAAACATATATGTATCTAGTTAGTCATTTAACAACTAATTAATCAAGTTAAGACACCCTAGGACATGGAAACACTTTGATTCAAGTGTTATAGGTACCAAAGGGTTACATCTAAGGGTTGTATGGCATGGCATTGGAGTTTATGGCCCAAGGACCACTCATTATGGAGTTTACCATGGTCATTTCCCCATGAGTTTATGACCGTAAACTCATGGTATTAAGTGATGGGTTTTGAGCATTCTAACACTCCTATGGTGTACATGCAACCCTATAAGCCTTGTATCTATGTTTTCTCTATTACACATGCAAATATTAAATATTCCAAGGTTTCATCCTAACTAGCATATTATGAAACACCTATACTACAAAGTTCTAGTTAGATAACGTACCTTTTGATGTAGCTTGATGTGGTCAAGATTTAAGAGCTTAGCCCCAATAGTGTGGAAGCCTCAAGTGGAATCACAAATCACCAAAACACCTTGGAAGAACTTGAGAGAATATGTATGCACACTAAAATCGGCCCACTCTTATTTCCATACATACTAGTGCCCATTTTCTTAGCCAAGGACCCCTTTATATATTATGGAGGATTAGGGTTACATCCATGTAAACCCTAATAATACCCATGACCTTTCATTTACATAGGATCCATGGGTTAAAAGCTCCCTGGACTATCCATGTAGCTTAGCCCAACCTAAATGAACTTTGCCCATTCCATATATATAAGAGTCCATATTTAATTAGTTCCTTTTGATCACTTAATAAATTCTAAATTAATTCTTGATCAATACTTATTAAATAATATGATTCCATATTAATATATTAAGACTTATAATATGTTAATATTAATCATAAATATACTATTCCCAGTAGACTATCCATATAAATTAGGTCGGTGTAGTGTAACCCAAATGGACCATGCTAGGTCGGGTCAAGTACATACCAAATATAGTTATGGACTTAGAAATTAATCCAACAGTCTCCCACTTGGATAAGTCTAAAACTATTATTGAGTATGACTTCAAAACCTAACTGGCAATCATAGCTCTTAAAGCCGCTATCGAACTCTGACCTTGTCAATGACTTGTCCATTAGATAAGGGATCATATATTCCTCCATTCTAGATATCATATGGACTGAGAGATGGATTATAATCATTCTCTCAGTCCATTTGTTGTTTTCCGATTTCCGATTTATGATGATTGACTGATTGAACAACTCAAATCAGTCCTGGCTTGGCCAAGCACTCACATGTGTCATCGCTAAATCATCGAGGGGCTCATAGATATCGCTTTTATCCCAAAGGTAAAAGGAATGGATAAACTTTGACTCATATGGCTTGTTCTACTACTTGTTGAATCATACACAAAGGCACGTTTTATAACACCGAGTTACCGAATGCATTTTCGTGCAATCAATGTACAACCAACTCATAGTAACAACTCATATCTCTAGGTTAGAAGAATATAAGATATTATCCTCTCATGATCACTCGTGATAAAATCCATGAAGCGATTCAAATGAGCGCGGGTTGAATCTAATACTCAGAACTTATGAGCACTCATGAGTGTTGTAGTACACCTTTGTCCACCAACTGGGACCTCTACAAGCCAACCCATGACAGTCTTGATTCATATCGACTTCCAACATATGACCGACTGTGGATGGTTTGAATAACTTAGTCATTCCGGAAGAATAACCTAGTTATTATGGAAGTCAAAACATGTAAAGTGAAACACAAGAATAAATGAATCTAATATGGTATCAAAACCTATGAATATAAATAAAACACTTTCTATTTATCACCATACTGATTACTCATTATTCATTGTTTTGGTTTTATCAGCTTTATAATTGAATTAAAACACTAGGTGTCCCATGCTCCAAGCATGTACACTATGTTTTCTAAACAATAGCATTTCCATACACCAAGTATGAACTCTATTTTTGTCTATGATCATTTTCTTTGTGAACTTAGATCAATTGAACATAATTTCAATGATTCTCTTTTCACACTCCCAAATTCTTGTCTTAAATGTAAGAATTCCAAATTCCTATCGTTTATCACAAAGCCACAAAGACTTGGCAACAATCATTACAGAGTATCCCAATGGAAAGAAATTCCACGGAAACGATATCTCAAATTCAAAGCGCATTGCTTTGAACATGCTTCTTGCATTAAGTTTCTTTAACCATACATAGATTGTCTCCACCTATGAAGACAACTCTATATTCCCATTTTGACTATCACTTCTGAACAAGAGTTGCCTCTTTTCAGACTATGTCAATATGGTCCTTCCAAAAATTAACACCATACTTCCAATTGTCCTTGAGCAACCAATCTTTGGTAAACCTTAGATTGTCCTCGATAATTGCTTAATCACTTTAGTCGTATCCAATTCTAGACATTGTTCCCCTTAATGCCCCAATGCATTTGGAAAATTCAGAAAGGATATATATTATAGCACATGTAATCGATCTTGTACCCAAAGTAAATGGGAGACGATTCATGATGTTTCACATAAAGACATGGTTCTATACCAGTCTTTTGCCATAATAATGTTTTTTGCCATATTCTCAAATTTTGACTATGAAAAGGGATGTCGTAATCATAATCAAATTTTGAGAACGCAATATATATAATTTGCTTAAGTTGAACCAATCCAACATGAAATTCATATATATATATATATATATATATATATATATATATATATATATATACACTAAAGGTGATTAAAACCTCAATATAAGCTCTTTAGAATGATTATAAACTCAATCTAAGCTTTTAGAATTGAAATGAAGTATAATTTCCTCTCCCTTAATTATAGCAAAACAACTTTTTCAACCCTTACAACCTCACGAATTGAAACTTTTGTTTTCTATAGTTAACATTTCTAACTTGCAATTCTTATCATAATTATCGTGGTCCCACTAACACGATGATTATAGCATAACACTTATGCTCCCACTAGCTTTGACATGTATCCAGAAAACAGATAGACCTCTAGAAGTCAATACTTTATTGACATTCTTACCAAAGTTCAGATTTTTTTGATACTAGATTGCTTTGATAAGGCTTTATCAAAATTATACACCTTATCTTAGATAGCGCACATGTGTGTCTAAATAATTTCAGAACTATGAAAAGGGATGCCGTAATCATAGTCTCAGTTGTTTAGACCTTTTTCCATTTCTCATAAGTCAATGTTAGTGTGCCGGTTAACCACGCACACTGCACTAACGACTTTGAGAACTGCAAATATCACAATTGTTATCTGCTTAAAATCTATTTAGTGAAAGAATTTCCTCACCATCATTTTCATGAACCGGAGAGAAACCTTATGACACTTAGATTTCATGGTGTATGTGTTCTTATCCATGTGAATTTGTCAAACCATAATCACAAGACTAGGTTAGTGACAAATCCTAACTCATATGGATTGAACTTATGCAATCTTAACCTGGCTGCTCAAGGGACTGCCATTGCTTCCACGTAGCTATGCAAACAATTGAGAACATGTAGACTCAAATGTATAGCCAAATTAACTGGAATGGGCACAGAAATGGCAGCACGATAGGTTATAAACCTCTAGTTGTGTGCTAGTGATGAAATCCATGTTGTATTCTTGATTACCTCTTGAAACCCTTTCAGGATCTTTTAGACTCCCACTGTCCTATTGGCATATAAGACTATCTTGCCAAATATTCAAGAGATAGTGGGGATTCTTTATCAAGGTAAGCGCTTCATACAATTGGCCTAAGTTGGTCTTTGTTTTATCCAAAACATCACAGCTTTCCAATTTCAAATGTACAAGAGTAGAAAACTTTTACTCTTACATTTGCCAAGTGTTTTAAACCTTCTTTAAGACATGTCACTCAAGTTACAATATTAAACTATAACTCTAAGAATTGCTTTTGGAATGAAGTATGAATCATCTTCTTGATTTAACCACTTCAACAATTCATAACTCCTCTTCTTAACTATCAGAATGCACTTAGAGGATGAATTGTGATAAGGTCTCAAAATCACTAAGATGATCTTAAAACATGATACTAAATTACTCTCCCATCTTTTTCAGATTTGAGAAACTTTTATCCTTCTTCCTAATTTGATTCTTCTTATTCGCTCTGTTATACATTGAAACTTTTCCAATGTCTCAGAATTATACTTAAGCTTGTAAGTATAATCATATTTACTAAACTTTAATAAATCATGAAGAATAGTCTTAACTGTAACAACCCGAAATTCAGGTACAACCATTTAGCCTTCATCTTTTCATAATTGTCATTTTTGGCCCTTTGTGTTAGGCGAGTACGCTGGGCGTACAAAGAGTACACTGCGCGTACTCGCGCGCTTAATTGAAACGCGTTGTCACCCGGGTACGCCGGGCGTAACCGGTCCAGACCCAAAACCCTAATATGGCTTAAGGGCTATAAAAGGAATGAGATGGCCTTGTCCCTCAGCCACCATCCTTCCAAAAGAAACCCTAAGAGAGCTTTGCCTTCGTTTTTAGCTTGGGTGTGAGTGTTCTAAGCTTCAAGGTGTCATTTCAAGGTAGCAAAAGAGAAGAGGAGTCCATTGTGGAGGCTAGAAGTTGGTGGACAAGTGTAGATCCGAGGATAACAAAGGTTGTAGCTTCTTCCTGAGGTAAAAAGTTCAGATCTTGCCTTGTAGTTCTTATGGTGTGCTTGTTGGACCAATTTCTAGGGTTTTTAGTCCCAAGATGGAGACTTTATGAGCAAGTAGTCTCCATTGGTCTAGATCTATCATATTCCAGGTCTATTTGAGTTGTATATTCATAAAAATGTAATCTTGGACATAAATATTGAGCCATGCATGAGATCTAGATCTTTAGAGGAGAAAAGAAAGGTGTTAGAGGGTGTAGGAGCCTTTACAGCCATGCCAAGGCTTAAAGGTTCTGACTTTATGGGATAAGAGGCTTAAGGAGAGCCAGATCTGGAAGTTGAAGGAGTATCTTAACCGTTAAAGACCAAAATCCATGGAATGGCTGAAACTGAGACTTACGTTGGGCGTAACTCTCAGTACGCGCAGCGTAAGGGGTTGAGACCCCCGATTGTAGTTCATCAACATACGCCCCGCGTACTGTTGGCTGTTGACTTTTGTTGACTTTTAGGTTTTTGGTCAACATGTGGACTTTGATTCAAGGAAAGGTGAAATGGTCTTTTACCCCTCCATGGGATAAGGAAAAAGGTTGTAGCTTAGTCTTGGAAGCCTATATTAATTAGAATGATATTTCGTTTTGAATAGGCGGGGTTGGGTCGTTGTTTCGAGATTCGGAGATATCAAGCACGTGAGATTCTAGACTTCCTACGAGGTGAGTCTTCTAACTATACTGTACCCGGAAGGGTATCTATGTGTGACCGGAAGGTCGGATATGTTATAAGTTGTATGCATTATATGTGATTAAGTTAATCGTTTGTATGTGCTATGTATGCTATGCTTGATATGGCTGGAAGGCATTATATTATGGGCCGGAAGGCATTGTGATGTGGGCCGGAAGGTCGACACGGGTATGACATGAAGGTTTACCGGGTTTGGGACGGAAGTCCCCTGAGTTACATGGACCGGAAGGTCATGGCCGAAAAGGCTTATGTGCGTAAGTAGTATTTTGGGGAACTCACTAAGCATTTATGCTTACAGTTGTTGTGTTATGTGTTTCAGGTACTAGCGAGGACCGTGGGAAGGTGCCGGCGTGATCTGTACACACTGACGGAAGATTTATTTTATGATCTTGGGATTTGACATGTTTTGTATTATGATTATGATACATTGGATTTTATGGCTTGTTTTGGTTGGAATCATGTTTTAAGAATTGAAAATTTTGTTTTGAAAATTCACGTTGTTACATTAACGATCATTTGTGGTGGGCTTGATCAGTGCACAAGAGTGTGTACTTGATCCCTTAGTCCTTTACTTGACTCACACATCCATGTGAACAAGTAATTAGTCTTAATTTTCCAATGCTTGAAACTTCTCATTCATCATACTATACAACTAGCATGATTCCAAGTTTCGGTCCAATTGAAACTTAGGTGATGAGAATCTTTCCTTATTTGGTAAATTTAGACACTACCACAAATGAAAGAATCAAATTCATATTTCCACTCTTGCTATTAATGGAATCTTGTAAGCAACAAAGTTTTTTCACAAATGCCATTGTAAGGATATTTTAAAATAAATAAAATCTAAATTTTTCCTTTTATTTTAAAAACTTTGCGGAAAAACTATCCTTACAGTGCAAAAGCACATGAAAACTTTGTTGTTATCTATTCCTAAGCAATATATCATAACTCCTAAGTAACAACTCAAAATTTTGATCACCGAACCATGCGATCGAAATCCATCTTCGTGATCAAAATCAGCATATACTTCCTTCTTCATTATTTCTTTGATTCTTAAAACATCAAAATGTGACCCAGCCACATCATGTAATAAGAATCTCATAAAATAAACTTAATAGAATTTGATAGTGGACTTTACCTGAAGTAGAGTCAAACTTATTGACTTTACGAGCCTTATGATCTTTCAGGTAAATTTGGCAGCTTCACAACCAATGCCCTTTCCTTTTGGCACTTTAACATACGAACCCTTTGGTAATGGTACATAGGATTATCACATAATTAGTATTTCTCTTTACCATTTGGTTAACCGAGTTGACTATGACCAATCCCTTTCCATTGGGAAGAGAATGCTTTTTCTGGATTTCCAGTGTCACCATTGTTAATGTCCATAAAGTTTTGGGAAGTCAATCTTCTAATCAAATTTGCTTTACTAGCCTTCCAAATCATTGCTGATTCAGCAGCACCAAGCAAATAGATAAGATCATTAAGGGTATTGTCATATTAAGTTTCATAGGAGTCCCAAAGGAACTCACTATGTGACATAGAAAATGATTGAACCACCAACTTTCTCAAGTCTTTGACATCCAACTATCTCGGCTTTTCAATATGTGACTTCATCTCCAAGATGCGACCACACATAGACCTTGCTTACCAATAGGGCTTGAGTGACCTTGAACTTGTGGGTAAAGGAGAATAATTGGAGGAGGTGAGGTTTCAAGAGTCTTAGGAAGATCATAAATGTCTGAACCAGACATCTTTTTGGGAGATATTCAAGATAGTTGATTTAAAGTCCTTAATATAACACCCAATATGAAATATTAAGGCTAGGACCCAACACAATATTTTATAACTTGGAAGAGGGATGTTGTAATCCAAGCTATAGAATATTTGAAGGTAGGTGAATGACGATTCACCAATTTCCACCCTGAAAATTGAAATAAATTATTAGGTTTTTTAATTGGATTTGAAACTCCTAGATCTTTCGAGATTCATTGAATTGTTCAATGGCATGTTTTAATCTCGAGTGTGCCCTTCAGGTTTTGTGACTGGGATGTCGAGGATCACAGAACAAGGTGTGAAGTAACATTGTAAATTACTTGGTACCCTTAAGTGTTTACTCCTCAATCGATGTGTCGGTTAACCACACACGCTCCATCAATACTATGATAAACATTAAGTTACCCTTTGCCTACCTTGTTAAATACGAGTTAGTGTGCCGGTTAACCACACACGCTCCGCTAACCGACTTAAACAAAGTGCAAAGTGTAATTTCATGGATTAGCACCTTATTCAAATTTTCCTAAGTAACTAAGAGTGGGTATTTATAAAAGGTTTAGTTACTTAGTATTTATCATTAATACTTTTAATGAAGGGAGAATTTATAGTCTTTGTCCTATCCGTTTGGCTAACGACCCTCCACCAGTCAAGGAAGCGGTGTATGAGAGTGGACACCAATTAAACTACCATTTTATAGGCAGTAACCTTATACCCCCTTATAGACCGGCTTCGTGAATGAGGCCTACTAACGGTAAGACTGACTTGCTTTTGTACATATATATATATATATATATATATATATATATATATATATATATATATATATATATATATATTAACTTATAATATTATAAAGTATAAGGGTTGAATTTTAACTCTTAAAATTCTAAGGGCTAAACTTCGAATTAAAGTATTCATAAGAGAACTTTTTCAAATTCCAAAACTTGAGGGAAAGTTTTGAAAATATTCTAAACTAATTAATTCCATAGCTTATGTGTTTAAAGTAGTTTTAATTAAAAACTTTTCAAGTTCCATAACTTGAGGACAAGTTATGGAAGACTTTAAACTATTAAAGAATGTAACTCTTCTTCTTTGTAACTTATGGAACTAATTAAGGTTACACATTTTAATGATTTAATGAAGTGACTCTGGAACCTCCATAACTTGAGGACAAGTTATGGAGTCATAAAACCATTTAATGGGGAAAATCTTCATTTTGTAACCATTTCCAACTTTTATGAGTTTTAAGAAACTTTAATGTCACTTTTCATGTAACTTGAGGAAAAGTTACACAAACACATTTTAGAATCAAATATTAGATTAAAATGGATCAAAGACACATAATCAATCAACCTTTTTCTATTAATCTAAGCAACTCGTATGAACAAGATAATTGGAATCAAACTTTTTCATGTAATTAGCATAACACTTAAACTAATACAAAACATAAATCTATTGACAATTATCTTTGAAATTTGATTAGTATGAACATTACCACATCAAAAATAAGTTTATAAGTCCAAAAACAGCTTAGGGTAATGTTCCTAGTTCATTTCCATCCAAACAGTCAAATATATGTTGTCTGCGGGTCCAACTCGCCGAGTGCATGAACTAGCTCGGCGAGTTGGATGAATTTAACCTTGGACTCGTCGAGTCCCTTCATGGACTCGGCGAGTCTGCTGAGTAGACAGCACACAAATTCAATTTTTCAGCTAATTTTGCAAGTATAACAAGAAAACAAGTCTAGCTTCTGATACCACTGATGGGTTTTGAGCATTCTAACACTCCTATGGTGTACATGCAACCCTATAAACCTTGGATATATGTTTTCTCTATTACACATGCAAATATTAAATATTCCACGGTTTCATCCTAACTAGCATATTATGAAACACCTATACTACAAAGTTCTAGTTAGATAACGTACCTTTTGATGTAGCTTGATGTGTTCAAGATTTAAGAGCTTAGCCCCAATAGTGTGGAAGCCTCAAGTGGAATCACAAATCACCAAAACACCTTGGAAGAACTTGAGAGAATATGTATTCACACTAAAATCGGCCCACTCTTATTTCCATACATACTAGTGCCTATTTTGTTAGCCAAGGACCCCTTTATATATTATGGAGGATTAGGGTTACAGCCATGTAAACCCTAATACTCATGACCTTTCATTTACATAGGATCCATGGGTTAAAAGCTCCATGGACTATCCATGATAGCTTAGCCCAACCTAAATGAACTTGCCCCATTCCATATATATATATATATATATATATATATATATATATATATATATATAGAGAGAGAGAGAGAGAGAGAGAGAGTCAAGATCAAATATGAAGGAAATTTTTGGTAGGAAGGTAAGAAGTTTTTATTCTACATATTTTTTTCGCGAACAAACAAAATGAATCATTAGATGATTCATTTGTAAGATGATTCACAAGAAAAAATTCTCAAAAAAAAACATCTAGATGATTCATTTATATAATGATTTTGTTGTTATTCACTAAAATTGTTATAAAAGTGAATTTTTTCTGATGAATCATCTTACAAATGAATAATGTAGTGATTCATTTTTTTTGTTCGTCAAAAAACTATGTAGAAAAAAACACTTCTTACCTTCCTACCAAAATTTTTTTTTACCGGATCTATATCCTATATATATATATATATATATATATATATATATATATATATATATATATATATATATATATATATATATATATATAAGAGTCTATATTTAATTAGTTCCTTTTGATCACTTAATTAATTCTAAATTAATTCTTGATCAATACTTATTAAATAATATGATTCCATATTAATATATTAGGACTTATAATATATTAATATTAATCATAAATATACTATTCTCAAAAGACTATCCATATAAATTGTGTCGGTGAAGTGCAACACAAATGGACCATGCCGGGTCGGGTCAAGTACATACCAAATATAGTTATGGACTTAGACATTAATCCAACACTAAGTGCCATATTTTTTTTGATGTCTTACATTTCATGATTGAGCATCCAATGATCAAGTCCACGCCTTAGGAAAGCATTAGGGGCACCAGATCACCACCTTGTAGAGTTTACGGCCTAAGACCATATCCTTATGTGTTTACGGCTGTAAAATCTTATGGGGATATGTTTTGATTGTTGTTTAAGGTCTCAAACACTTCTAGGAAGGATCAAGACTAGCATCAAAGTCTTAGGAAGGGGCTAGGGTCCATTTAACCCCCTTTAGAAGGGTTTGTGGCCTATGAACATCCTTGGCCGTAAACTCCTTTGATCTTATGATTTGTGATGATTTTCAACTGTAAACAAGTTCATATTAAGCACACAAGAAGCTAGGGCAAGTGTACTTACAAGATAGAAGTTTGATTTGGTGTTTAAGGTCCAAGAACAGTAGTGTGTGTTCTTGGTGTTTTGAAGAACACTTGAAGATCTATGTGAAAATCAATAATGAATGGATGAAATGATGTATAACAACTAGATGTTAGGTTATAACAACAAATCAATTCGAGAAACACTTATGTTTTCGGAAGATCGGGTGAAGAACGGGATGCTACTTGAGAGAGAATGGGGAGTGTTCTTGAAGGTGGAAGTGAGAAATGAAGGATCTGGGGAGTAAACTCATGCATAAGAAATGAGTTCACGGCCACTTGAGATTTTACGGCCCAAATTCAAAAAGTTTGGCCGTGAACTGTTTATTAGGGTGTTACTTGTGGGTTTGCTACTCTGAGACCCGAGACGGTACTTCCTTTCGTTCGTTCGTTTGAAGAATAAATACTAAAAGCACTCAAACGCACTTTAAACTGGATAACAATTATCAGAAATGTAATTGACTTTTAAATGAAGTGCTTGACTTTAAGGTTTGTACAAATAAAAATTCCTAGTTGTCACATCATCCCCCTGTTAAAGGGAATTCGTCCCGAAATTAGAGTTTAAGCAAACAAAGTAGCTACAATATAACTAAGTGAATAGCTGAGGATATTTCAATTTCATTTGATCCTTGCACTCCCATGTGAATTCCGGTCCTCGCTTGGCGTTCCAGCGAACTTTTACTATTTGGATGCGGCTTTGCTTCGTCTACTTGACCTCATGGTCCATGATCTCTATAGGTTCTTCCATGAAGTTGAGGCTCTTGTTGATCTCGATCTCGTCGAGTGGGATTACAAGAGTCTCTTCGGACAGATACTTTTTCAAGTTAGCGACATGGAATGTAAAATGTAGTTACTAAGTTCGTTGGGTAGATTGAGTTTATAAGCTACAGGACTGATTCTAGCGAGAATCCCGAAAGGCCCTATGTATCTTGGATTGACCTTCCCACGCTTTCCGAAGCGTATCAAGCCTTTCTAGGGTGAGACTTTCAAAAGGTTTCCTTCGCTTGTCTGCATAGCTTCTTTGTCGGTCTTTAGAGGCTTTCAATTGTTCACGAATCTGAACGACCTTCTCTGTCGTTTCCCGAATGATTTTCGGACTTGTGAGAGTGCTATCAGGAACTCGTTCTTTAGCTAACTCGGTGTCACCCACCTCAGCCCATCACATAGGGGATATGCACTTCCATCCATATAGGGCTTCAAATGGAGCAACCTTGATGCTCGTGTGATAACTGTTATTGTAGGAAAATTTGACAAGGGGTAAGTGAGTATCCCATGCCTTCCCAAAGTTGATCACACAGGCTCTCAACATATCTTCCAATGTTTGGATGGTTCTCTCACTTTGTTTGTCGGTCTAAGGATGGTAGGTTGTGCTCATGTCTAGCCTTGTTCCTAGGGAACTTTGTAGTGACTGCCAGAACCTCGAAGTGAATCTACTGCCTCTATCGGAGATAATGGATATAGGAACACCATGCGGTCATACGATTTCCCTAATGTATGTTTGTGTAAGCTTCTCCATCTTGTCAGTTTCCTTGATAGGCAGGAAGTGTGCAGACTTGGTCAATCTATCGACGATGACACATATGGTATCAAGTCCACCCATTGTCTTGGGTAACTTGGTTATGAAATCCATAGTGATCCGCTACCACTTCAATTCTGGTATCTCTAGTTGCTATAATAAACCGGAGGGTTTCTGGTATTCGACCTTAACCTTTGCGCAAGTAAGGCATTTACTCATGAAGGTAGCAATCTCTGCTTTCATGTTAGGCCACCAATATAACTTTTTAATATCCAATTACATCTTATCTGAACCTGGGTGAATGGAATACCGAGTGTTGTACACCTCGATCATGACCAAGTCTCGGAGGCCACCATGTTTCGGTGTCCAGATCCGGTCCATGAAATATAAGGCTCCACCACCCTTGGCTTCTAAGTTCTTATCCATTCCTCTAAGGGATTCACCCACCACGTTTTCAGGTTTCAAGGCTTCAAGTTGAGCCTCCTAAATTTGTGTAGACAAGTGTGAATGGATAGTCATTGTCAATGATTTGACCCTTCGACCAGAACATTTTTTCCAACTTAGGGCGTCTGCTACTACGTTGGCTTTACCTGAATGATAACGAATTTCACATTCGTAGTCATTGAGTAGCTCAACCCACCGTCATTGTCTCATGTTGAGCTCCTTATGATCGAATATGTGTTGTAAAATCATGTGGTATGTAAATATGGTGCTTTTCATGCCATACAGGTAATGTCTCTAGATCTTCAGGGCAAACACAACTGCCCCCAGCTCAAGATCGTGTGTGGTGTAGTTGACTTCGTGTGTCTTCAGCTATCTCGAGGCATAAGAAATGACCTTACCTCATTGCATCAAAACACAACCGAGCCCTTGGTTGGACGCATCGCGGTATACAACGAAGTCTTCTATCCTTTCGGGGAGGGATAGTATCAGTGCGGTGCATAAGGCTCGCTTCAGCGTTTGAAATGCTTTTTCTTATTTCTCTTCCCAGTCAAAGCCTACTCCTTTTGGGGTCAGTGTAGTAAGAGGTTTCGCAATCTGAGAGAAGTTATGTATGAATCTACGGTAGTAGCCAGCGAGACCTAGAAGTTAACGAATTTTTGTAGGCGTCTTCAGTGCTGACCAGTTCTCAATGACCTTAATTTTGGATGGGTCCACATGGATTCCCTCTTCGCTAATCATGTATCCTAAGAATTCGACTCTTCGGATCCAAAATTCACATGTAGAGAACTTCGCATAGAGCTTCTCCATTCTTAAAGTTCCTAGAACTTGTCGCAGGTGATCGCCATGCTCTTGTTTACTTCGAGAGTAGATCAGGATGTCATCAATGAAGATGATGATGAACTGATCCAAGTAAGGACGACATACTCTATTCATTAAGTCCATGAACACTGCGGGCACATTGGTCAATCCAAATGGCATCACCACGAAATCATAGTGTTCGTAACGAGTTTGGAAGGGTGTCTTTGGAACATCCTCCTCTAGTACTCGTAATTATTGATAACCGGATCTTATATCAATTTTGGAAAAGTAATTCACCCCTTGCAGTTGGTCAAATAAATCGTCTAGGTGAGGCATAGGGTAACGATTTTTGACCGTCAGTTTGTTGATTTCTCTGTAGTTGATAAATATACGGAATGATTTGTCTTTCTTCTTAACAAACAAGAACAGTGCTCCCTAGGGTGAGAAGCTTGGTCTTATAAAGCCCTTGCTGAGTAGTTCATTAAGTTGACCAGATAGTTCCTGCATCTCAGCTGGTGCTAATCGGTAGGGCGATTTGGCTACTGGGGTAGCTCCTGGGACTAAGTCAATTCTGAACTCGACTTGCCGTTGTGGAGGTAATCCTGGTAGTTCTTCTAGAAAGATGCCGGGAAAGTCGTTCACTACCGGAATGTTCTTTAGTTCTTTCATTTCTAGGCTTGTATCGACAACATGAGCAAGGAATGCACAATATTCCTAACGTAGATACTTCTGTGCTTGAACACTTGAGATGATACGAAGACTCGTGTCGGGTTTGTCGCTGTAGATGATGAGAGTTTTGTTAGCCGGGAGGTTTAGACGGACTGCTTTCTCGTAGCACTTGATGTCGGCGCGATGAAGATGTTGGGTTTTGAGCATTCTAACACTCTTATGGTGTGCATGCAACCCTATAAACCTTGGATCTATGTTTTCTTCTAAAATACATGCAAATAATAATTTCCAAGATTTCTTCCTAACTAGCATAGCATAAGAATTATGAATCATAAAATTGCTAGTAGAAGTACATACCTTTTGATAGTGGTTGATTGCTTGGAGTTTGAGAGCCTAGCACCAATAATGTGAATGCCTCAAATGGAATCACAAATCACCACAAACTTTGGAAACTTGAGAGAATAGTATACTTTCTTATGAAATCGGCCACCACTAAGTCTCACACAACTAGAGTCTCATTTCTTGCATCATATCCTTCTTTATATAGTGTGCATGGTTAGGGTGAAACCCTAATAACCCATGTCTTTTCCTTTCCAAGGATCCATGGGTTAAAAGCTCCATGGATCATCCCTGGACTTCCATATTAGCTTAGCCCATTAGCAAATGAGTATTAGCCCACACTATATAAAATATAATAGCCCATAATTTAATCAGTCTTCTTTTTAATCTCTAAATTAATTCATAATTAATTTAAGACTAAAACTAATTAAATAACATGACTTCATATTAATATATTATAACTTATAATATATTAATAAATCGTAAGTATACAATTCTCATAAAATTATCCATAAATCGTTTCGATGAAATGCAACCCAAATGGACCATGTCGAGTCGGGTCAAGTATGTACAAAATAAGTTATGGACTTAAACACCTTATCCAACAGACTCCCACTTGTATAAGTCTAATAACTATATTTGCGTATGTTACTTCAGGAACCAACCAGCAATCGTAGCTCTCAAAAACTCGGTTGAACTATGAAGCGCCATTTTAGATAAGTGATCATATAATCCTCTGTTCTCATGATATCAGCCGGACAAATACATGGAACAACGTCGTACTTATTGTCCAGCAGTTTGTTTCCTGATTTTTGATTTGTTTGATAAAGAACTTAATCGAACACATCAATTTAGTTCTGACCGGCCGATACATAGGTCACAACAAAATCATCGAGGGGCCCAGATATCGCTTCTATTTCTAGAAGGAACAGATAAACTTCAACTCATATGCTT
This sequence comes from Lactuca saligna, assembly GCF_052625555.1. NCBI lineage: Eukaryota > Viridiplantae > Streptophyta > Magnoliopsida > Asterales > Asteraceae > Lactuca > Lactuca saligna. The sequence continues at coordinate 147,844,136 of NC_136419.1, read as the reverse complement.
GTTCTACTACTTGTTGAATTGTACACAAAGGCACGTTTTATAATATCAAGTTACTGATGCGTTTACGTGCAATCAATGCACAACCAACTCATAGGTAACAACTCATATCTCTAGGTTTGAAGATTTATATGATATTACCGTCTCACGATCACTCGAGATAAATTCCATGAAGTGATACAAGTGAGCGTGGGTTTATTCCAATACTCATAACTTATGAGCACTCGTGAATGTTGTAGCAACCATTGCTATAACTAAACCCATTTAGCCATCTACAAAATCGATTCATGACAGTCTTGATTCATACCTACTTCCAACATATGAACGAATGTGGAGTGTTTAAATAACTTAGTCATTCGGAAAGAATAACCTAGCTACTTTGGAAGTCAAAACATGCAAAGTGAAACACAATAATAATCGAATCCAATATGGTCTCAGAACCCTTTTGAATATAAATAGAACCACCTTTTATTTATCACCATATTAATTACACATTATTCATTGTATAATGTTTTAAACAATCAACTTAAGACTTGAATAAAAAACAACAGTCATCCCATGCTCCTAGCATGTACACTTTGTTTTTCTAAACAATAGTTATGCCATACTCCAAGTATGCACACTATGTTTGTCTATGATCCTTACATTGTGATGTAGATCAATTGAACATGATTCCAATGATACTCATTTCACAATCCCAAATCCTTAATGTAAATGTGAGAATCCCCGATTCCTATCATTTACCAAAAAATCTGTTAGATTTTAAACTTTTATGCAATGTTCCTCTTGTAATGATTATTCACAAAGTCACCAAAACCTTGTCACCAGTCATTACAAAGTATTCCAAAGAAGATCAACTTCTATGAAACGAAAGTCTCATATTCACAGTACATTGCTTTGAACATCCTTCTTGCATTAAGGTTTTCTAATCTTACATAGATTGAATAACTTCCACCTATGGAGACATTTCCATAGTCCAATTTTGACTATCACTTCCGAACAAGAGTTACTTCTTTTCAGAACATGTCAATACAGTCCTTTCCGACAACTTACATCATACTTCCAACTTTCCCTGAGCAACCAATCTTTGGCGAAACTCAGATTGTCCTTGACAATTGCTTAATCACTTTAGTCATATCCAGTTCTAGACTTTTCCCTTCTCAATGCCTTAAGCATTTGGAAAATTTAGAAAAGATGAATATTATAGCACATGCAATCGATCCTATATCCGAAGCATATGGGACACGATTCATGATGTTTGACATAAAGACATGATACTAGACCAGTCTTTTGCTACAATAATTTTTATTTGCCATGTTTTCAAAATTTAACTATGAAGAGGGATGTCGTAATCATAATCGAATTTTGAAAACGCAATATATATATATATATATATATATATATATATATATATATATATATATATATTCTTGACTAAAGATGATTAAAATCTCAATCTAAGCTTAAGAATTGAAATGAAGTATAATTTCGTCTCCCTTAATTATAGCAAAACAACTTTTCAACCCCTGCAACTTCACGAATTGAAACTTTGTTTTCTTTAATTAACATTGCTAATTTGCAACACTAAATGTAATAATCATGCTCCCACTAACATGATGATTGTCAGCATAACACTTATGCTCCCACTAGCTCTGACATATTTCCAGAAATCTGCTGGACTTCTGAAATTTAGATTCATACACCCTTTCTTAGATAGCTCACATGTGTGTCTAAACAGTTTTCAGAACTATGAAAAGGTTAATTTTTTAGACCGTTTCCATTTCTCACAAGTCCATGTTAGTGTGCCGGTGAACCACACACGCTCCACTAACGACTTTTGAAAATCCAAATAACACAATTGATATCTACGTAAAATCTACTTAGTGAAAGCGTTTCCTCACCATCATTTTCATGAATCGCAGAGAAACCTTATGACACTTAGATTTTATAGTGTATGAGTTCCTATCCATGTGAATTTGTCAAAACCATAATCACAAGATAAGGTTAGTGACAAATTCAGCCTTACATGGATTAAACTTATTCAATCTTAGTTTCTTGTCACCTTGGTAGCACAAGGCCCACTAATGCTTCCAAGTTGAACTCTGATAACTCACATGCAAATTCAACTTATTTGAAGTAGATACAGAAATAAGAATTATGTCAACACGATACGTTGCAAACCTTAAGTCGTGTGCTAGTGATAAATTACAGGTTTTACTCTTGATTAAATCTTGAAACTCTTTCAGGATCTTTAAGGCTCCCACTGTCCCCTTGACAAATAAGTTTCCCCAGTCAAGAACCATTCCTTGACAAAACAAATATTCAAGGGATAGTGCAGATTCTTATCAAGACTAACACTTCACACAATTGTTCTTAGTTGGTCTTTGTCTCATCCAAGACATCACAACTTACCAATCTCAAATGTACAAGGGTAGAAACATTTTACACTACATTTGATAAGTGTTTTAAACCTTACTTTATGTCACTCAATGTTACAATCTTGGAGTATGACTCTAAGAATTGTTTTAGAATGAAGTATGACTCATCTTCTTGATTTTAACCAATGCAACAATTCATGACCTCTCTTCTTAGCCATAACAATGCACTAAGACGTCCTTAGAGTATGAATTTGTGATATGGTTTCATAATCATTAAGATGATCATGAAATATGATACTAAAGTACTCTCCCATCCTTTCAGATTTGAGAAACTTTTATCTTTCTGCCTAAGTTGATTCTTCTCATTTGTTTTGTCATACATTGTATCCTTTCCAATGTTACAGAATTATACTTAACCTTATAAGTATAATCATATTTACTAATCTTTAGTAAATCATGACAAATCAAGCTTTGTGGTGGACCTTGACCAGCGCACACCCAGTGTACCTAATTCCTTAGTCCTTTAATTGACTCACATATACATGTGATCAAAGAATTAGTCTTAATTTTCAAAGATGAAAATTCTCATTCATCATACAATACAACTTGTATGATTCCAAGTTTCTGTCCAATTGAAACTTGGGTGATGAAAAACTTTCTTCATTTGGTAAATTCAGAGACTACCACAAATGAAAGAATCAAATCCACTTTCCAATATTGCTATTACTGGAAACATATAAGCAACAATTTTCCACAGATGCCATTGTAAGGATATTTTTAAAATAAATAAAATTTAAAACCCTTTTTTTCTTTTATTTTAAAACTTTGCGGAAAAACTTATCCTTACAATCCACATGAAAACCTTGCTGTTATCTATTCATAAGCAATATATTATAACTCTTAAGCAACAGCTCAAAATTCTGATTACCGAACCATGCGATCGAAACCCACCTTCGCAATCAGAATCAACATATAATTACTTTAAGCTTCCTATCTTTTCTTTGATTCTTAAAACCATCAACATGTGACCCATTCACATTATGTAATAAGAATCTCCAAATAGGAACTTAATAGAGTTAGTGAGTGGACTTTAACTGAAGTAGAGTCAAACTTTTTGACTTGATCAATCTTATGATCTTTCAGGTAAATATGGCAATTTCGCAATCAGTGTCCCTCCCTTTGGCAATGAAACATATAGACCCTCTGGTGATGGCACATGAGACTATCTCAGACTTAGCCTTTCTTTTTATCATTTGGTCAACCGAGTTGACTATGGCCGATCCCTTTCCATTGGGAAGATAAATGCTTTTCTAGATATCCAATGCTACCATTGCCAATGTCCATTTAAGGTTTGGGAAGTTGATCTTCTAATAAAATTTGCTTTACTAGTGCTCCAAATTATTGCTGAATCTGCAGCACTAAGCAAATAGATAAGATCATTAAGGCTCGTGTCATAGTCTGTCTCATAGTAGTCCCAAAGGCACTCACTATGTTACCAAGAAAGTGATTGAACATCCAACTTTCACAAGACTTTGACACCCAACTCTCCCGGCTTGTCAATATGCGACTTTATCTCCAAGATGTGAGCACACATAGACTATGCTTGCCAATAGGGATTGAGTGACTTTAAACTTTTCAAGAACTTGTGGGTGAGGGAGAATAATTGGAGGAGGTGGAGGAAGTGAAGCATGATGTTGAGGGACACCATCTTCAAGAGATTTGGGAAGATCATAGTTGTCTGAACCAGACATCTATAATGGGAGAAAATCAAGTTAGTTGATTCAAAGTCCTTAATATAACACCCAATATGAAATATTAAGGCTAGGACCCAACACAATATTTTATAATTTGGAAGAGGGATGCCGTAATCCAAGCTACAAAATATTTAAAGGTAGGCGAATGACGATTCACCAATTTCCACCGTGAAAAACGAAATAATTTATTAGGTTTTAATTGGATTTGAAATTCCTAGATCTTTTGAGATTCATTGAACTTTTCAATGGCATGTTTCAATCTCAAGTAAGCCCTCTCAAATTTTGTGACTGGGATGCCGAGGATCACAAAACAAGGTGTGAATAACCATACCAATTCACTTGGTACCCTTAATATTATCACCTAATCAATGTGCTGGTTAACCACACACGCTCCATTGATCTATGACAAACATTAAGTCACCCTTCGTGATCCTTACTAGTCCAAGTTAGTGTGTCGGTTAACCACACACGCTCCACCAACGACTTGGTAAGGTACAAAGTGTGAATTCCATGGGCTAGCACCAAATTCACATTTTTCCTAAAGTAACTAAGATTGGGAATTAAATAAAAATATTTATTTACTTTATAATAATCATTATACTTTTAATGAGAATTTATAAGTCCTTATCTTACCCGTTCGGCTAACGACCTTCCACCAGTCAAGCAAGCGGTGGGTGAGAGTGGACACACATTAAGTTGCCATTTTATAGGCAACAACCTTATACCCACCTTATAGACCGGCTTCGTGAATGAGGCCTACTAATGGTAAAATGACTTGTTCTTATACATATATATAATAATTAACCATTAATCTTATAATAGTGTAAGGGTAGAATTTTAACTTTTAAAACTTCTAGGGTATGGAATTAAAGTTTGTGTGAGACTTTACAAATTCCAAAACTTGACGGCAAGTTTTGAACAATTCATAAACTTTTGGATATTCATAACTTATGAGTTTTAATTAACTATTTAATACTTTTAATGAAGAGTCTCTTGGAAATCCATTACTTGAGGACAAGTTATGAAGTCCATAAAAGCATTTATTAGAAAAACTCTTCTAAAGTGTAACTTATGACTTCTTAAAAAAACATTTAAAAGAAAAAACTTTTGGAACTCCATAACTTGAGCACAAATTATGAATTCCACTAAAACACATTAAGATCAAGAATTAACTAACAAACAATTTGCAAATAATTCCTATGATCTAACAAAACTCATATGAACATAAACATCCACATCAACAATTTCAAGAATCATATGAACACATATAAACTTGAAATTTTGATTATAACTTTGAAATTGGTCCACCATCATCATTACCACATCAAAAATAGGTTTTATAAGATCAAAAAAGTTTAAGGTAATGATTCTAGACCAATTCCAACACCAAAACTCAAAAATCTGCACTCAGGCCCGCCAACTCATCGAGTGCATGAACTGACTCGACGAGTTGGTTGAATCTACACATGGACTCAGCGAGTGCCATGAATGGACTCGGCGAGTCTGCTATGCAGAATGCAGTTTTTCGACATTTTTTAGCAATTTGCATCAAGTATTCAAGAAAACAAACCTGGCTCTGATACCACTGTTGGGTTTTTAGCATTCTAACACTCCTATGGTGTGCATGCAACCCTATAAACCTTGGATCTATGTTTTCTTCTAAAATACATGCAAATAATAATTTCCAAGATTTCTTCCTAACTAGCATAGCATAAGAATTATGAATCATAAAATTGCTAGTAGAAGTACATACCTTTTGATAGTGGTTGATTGCTTGGAGTTTGAGAGCCTAGCACCAATAATGTGAATGCCTCAAATGGAATCACAAATCACCACAAACTTTGGAAACTTGAGAGAATAGTATACTTTCTTATGAAATCGGCCACCACTAAGTCTCACACAACTAGAGTCTCATTTCTTGCATCATATCCTTCTTTATATAGTGTGCATGGTTAGGGTGAAACCCTAATAACCCATGTCTTTTCCTTTCCAAGGATCCATGGGTTAAAAGCTCCATGGATCATCCCTGGACTTCCATATTAGCTTAGCCCATTAGCAAATGAGTATTAGCCCACACTATATAAAATATAATAGCCCATAATTTAATCAGTCTTCTTTTTAATCTCTAAATTAATTCATAATTAATTTAAGACTAAAACTAATTAAATAACATGACTTCATATTAATATATTATAACTTATAATATATTAATAAATCGTAAGTATACAATTCTCATAAAATTATCCATAAATCGTTTGGATGAAATGCAACCCAAATGGACCATGTCGAGTCGAGTCAAGTATGTACGAAATAAGTTATGGACTTAGACACCTTATCCAACAAAAGACTCAACCAATCCATGCCGATGATGATGTCGAACCTTTTAATCGAGACCGACATGTGGTCGATTGGAAATGAATGGCTATCTAGAGTTAAGGTACATCCTATGTATATGCTATTAGTGCTCTCAGTTTTCTTATTAGCCATTTCTACAGTGAATGGTTCCTTAAGTGTGTGTGGTTTTTGTGATTCATAAAGCTTCTCTCTGCTCCACTATCAAATAGTATGCATGCATAAGAGTTATCGAGGAGAAACATCCCAATGACCACTATAGGGTTGGCAACCGCTTCCTCATGGCCTATAGCCAAAACTCTTCCCATTCCACCGGTATTCCGTGCCTTTGGGTAGTTCCTTTTGTAGCGCCCACTTTGCCACAACCGTAGCAAGCCTAGCCCACACCACCACTGGGAACTTGGGTGATCGGCCTTGCCGGAGATTTGCAGAAATGGACAGTGTGTCCTTTCTTGTTGCAGAGCACTGCATTTCACGGCAGGGTCCGTTGTGGTGGAAGTTACATTTTTTGCACTTTGGCAAACATCCAACATACTGCCTTAGTGGAGTAGCAGTGGTAGGTATGATCACAGCATGAACCGCCACAACTCTCTGCTTTTTATCAGCTTTTTCTTTCTTCTTTTCATCCCAGAACTTCCGCTTATTGTTAGTGGGTTTGGAGGGTTTTGAGATGGCCAGGGTTGTTGTTGATGACAGGGATTGGACTCCATGATCGATGAGTCGTTGTGCCAACCGTTTGGCACTGTCGAAGGTAGCAGGGTGTGAAGATAAGTCATTTCCCTGATATAGAGGCACCAGCCCCCAAATGTACCTTTCGATCTTTTTCCACTCGTTAGGAACCATGTTGGGACAGAGGGCTACCAGTTTGTTGAATCTGGCGTTATACGCGACTATGTTGGAGCCCCTCATGGTTAGGCTCCAAAGCTCATATTCCAACTTCTGGATCTCGCCCCTCGGGTAGTACTGCTCAGTCATGAGGCCTTTCAAAGTTTCCCAGCCCATGTCGTTGGCCACTACGAGAGTTAGTGACTTGACATGGCCATTCCACCATGTCATGGCTTTCTCTTCGAAGGTGCATGCAACAAATTTAACTTTGCTCGCGGCAGGGCAGGAGTAAATCTCAAAGATTGACTCCATCTTTTCGAACCATTGTGAGAGGGAAATGACTCTACCATCCCCTTTGAAGGACTTTGGCTTGCAGTTAGTGAAGTCCTTGTAGGAGCACTCTCTCGAGCACACAAGGATTTCAACTTGAGTAGAATGAACCAATATTCCACCTCCGCTAGCACTAGCGGAGTGATACTGAGCCATGGCAGTTGCCACTGCCGTAGCTACTACAACATTCATAGCTTCCGTATCGATTGTTGAAGGAGGTGGTAGTGGAGGAGGTGGAGGATTACGCCTTGTTGATTTGCGAGGAGGCATCTTTCAACTATAAGTTTATAAAGATGAATGGAATAGTTAGAGTCAACTGTAAGCATGAAAAGAGTGTTCCATGGGATAAATCACCGTAGTCCAACAGCCGAATAAGTGTATGTTTTGAAATATCAGTATATTAGGGGAGTAGGAAAAACACAAGAGTACAGATTTTTCCAACATATTAGATAACTGTCAATATTACTGGTATTACTGATGTAAATGAGTTCGGGAAAAACGACCTAACAGTAGGTCTTACATCAAACCATATGAGGGAAAATGTTTGACAGCTTAGTAGACTAAATAGTGTACTGAAAGATAGAAATATTTTACAGACAAGTGCTTCATAGAGCACAGATACGAAAGGCTATTCCCTAATCAAAAGAAAAGATGAGCTAGACATCTTCTAACAGTGATGGGAATTCCTCGGGTGAACCCTAAGGTCTTCCACCTAACGAACCACTTCTTGGAGGTGTCGCTCATGAGCCCTCTGGCAAACTCGAAGTTCTATGACTTCAACTTGGGAGGCAGCTAGTTGTTGTTGCAGAGTCTGTCACACCCCAAAACTAGGAACGGCGGAAACGTTATGAGGTGGAGGACGTCATGTACAGTATCACAACAATGAATAGTAGTAAACAAGCAACAACATCATCCATTGAATTAATAATATATTTTTAATACAAGTGTTCTAACATGTTTAATAGACACTAAAGTATGAATCAAAATGAAAGATGAGTCTTGAACGAGCTCCATCTTCTCTAAACCTTGCATCGGTACCTGTCTATTGTTGACCTGAGGATACAAGTTATTTTGAAAGAGAGTATCAACTTTAAAGCTGGTGAGATCATATGTATTTTAGTGTCTGTATTTGTAAGACTATATTTGTAAGTATGAGTATGTAAAAGTTTTGAATAACCTAGAAAACCCTGTGCTTCCTACTGAAAGTAGCCTTCTACCAAGGCATCTAGTATCTAACTGTGTCTATTTTAAGAGTGTGTATTTTCCCAAATCTAACTATCATTAACCGAAAATATAGTATTTACATTACCGTGCATCGTGTGAATGTTCACGAAGTGAATGTAATGGGGAAATAATAATGTACTATAGTTTTATAATAAGTGACTATTGCTGTACTAACTACCTTAAACCAAATGAATTTTAAAGTAACATGTGATCGGCCTGTATCCTGCTACTGACTCAATAGTAAAACGACGATGTAATACGCCATAAGAAATGACATTTGGCACCCGTAGACTTGCAAGTCCCACTGTAGTGAGCAGCAAGGTGTATGATAGTCAATCCAGTATAGATCTATATGTAAACTCATACGCTCCCCAATTAAGGAGATTCTGGATACAAAAACGGTCATGGCAGGTAGTGCCATGACCCATTTAATAGCTCACATAACTGAATGTAATGTATATGTAATGTATGTGCTAGCTGTATTGTGTGTTCTTCCTCTGTCTAGCCTGTGTGTTTGTTTCTTATCACTATGTATTATGTTTGTTTCTCATCACTATGTATTATGTTTGTTTCTCATCACTAAGTATTATGTTTGTTTCTCATCACTAATGTGACAACCCGATATTTCGAGACAATATGATTGATCACAAGCCAAATTTAGGTCAAAATTTAACTTTCCTAAAATCTTATTTGGGTTAAATAAAGTAGTAGGAATCGTATCAAGGTTTCGTACATATAAAGAACCCTAGAATCCGAGTTATAACGAAGAAGTTATGACCAACCGAAGATTCTCGGCAAAACCGGCAACACCGATTAAACGAAAAATGCGAAGTTTCAATAAAATAGTTTTTAGCCTTAAATATCTAAATGAAAGTTGTAGATAACATTAAACCATAAACGTACGTAAAAAGAACGTCCAAATCTGACTTCATATGAAGAAGTTATGATTTTTCCAAGATCCGGATATAGCTAGATAGCTAAAAACTCGAAATAGAGATCGGGAGACTTTTGGCCAAAACAACCTAAATGAGAATCAAAGGTCTCAACAATAGTAGTGCAACAATGAAAAGTCGGACGAAAACGGACATCGGATGAAGAAGTTATGGATTTTTAACGGAATTTTCATGTCCCGCCTGTTAAAAATAAATAATTAAAAATAAAGTTAAAATTAGCCGATGAAGTCTAAACGTGAGTTGTAGATCATGTTTTCAGCTACGCGTGCATATAAAGAATGTCGAAAACGGAGCTCGTACGCGAAAGTTATGGAGTTTACAAGTTCGGGTTCCAAAATCCAAGGCTGTCAGGCCCCCACGACGTGGCACAAGCTTGTCGCGACCCGGCAAGTGACTGAGGGCATCCAATCAATGGAAGAGGATAAGTTTGATTCCCCACGACGTGGCCATCCCTTTCCACGATGTGGCACACCCCAAAATACCCCTATAAATAGATTTTAAGGGCTCCGAGTTCCATTGCTCAATTCCCTTCTTTCTCGCGCCGAAACTCTGCGTTTAAGCCCCCGCGACCCTCCCAAAGCCCCAGTTTTCACCTTCAAGTCCCAAAGGAGGGTTTTGTGTTCCCTAGATTCCCAAGAATCCCAAGATTTTCGTGCGTTTTCAACTCTTCCTGTCGAAGTTCTGCTCGATTCTTCTCTCGACTACTTCAAATCAACCATTTCAATCAAGTGAGTTCATATCCCTATAATTCACACTTTTAAATGTTTTATAAATACTTTTATATGCTTTTAAGGGGGGAATACAAGTAAAACACTCGATTATTATCGTGTGTTATATAATAAAGTTTCATTATACGCTTTTTATCAACGGAATCATATGTGATTTATAACTATTTTAGGGAAACTTTCGTATGCAAAATATATCGCGATAACATCATAACTTTTGAAATGAAAAATGTTGTTATATATATATATATATATATATATATATATATATATATATATATATATATATATATATGAATCAAACACTTTGCGTATGCGGTCTGTATATGTGTCCATCTTTGGTACTACTAACATACGATTAATTTGGCACGAAAACATCAATCTTTTGCTATACTTAGTGTTAATAAATTAATCATATGGAATTTATAACTAGTATACAAATGGATTTACTATAGGTTTAGCAGTTTTACCAAACATCTTACCTAAAATGACTTTCTTAAAACGTTTTTACATGTTTAAAGCTCGTTGTCAAACAGTCTTACACATTGTAAGCTTCCTTTCAAACTCTGTTACAAAGGTGTTTTCAAACAGAGGTTTTCCATATACATAAACTATATTATCAAACAAAATACTTTCAATCGTTTTATAAACTGACATCAGGTCATCATTTCTTATTATTAAACTTTTCAAAGGTTTTAGAAAACTTCTTTTATGCTTTTATATTATAAATTGCATGCCTTTATATGTATAGTTATACAAGAAATGTTTAAAAGACTTAGGAAGGCTATCCACCCTGTTTCCTTTTCCTCGATTTGGATGTGGTCTGGTGAGATATCGGGTACTCTTCCGAAGGTCGTCTAAATAGTATTTAGATATCATGTATACATATATAGGTATCAAGGTTCCATTAGTCAGTTCAGTACCTTTGAGTAGCAAAGGTAGACTTCCAGTTATACTCGTACATTACTAGTAACTATAATAGGTATAGTTAGGAGATACCACTTACTATTCCAAGTACAGGGAATCACACAAGATTCAGTTCATTCATGAGTCTATACGAGTACATTACATGATACATGAGTACGTTTACATAGGTACGCTTACATGAGTACGTTTACATGAATACTCTTACATGAGTACGTTTACATGAATACTTTTACATGAATACTTTTACATGAATACTTTTACATAGATATAATATGGCGAATTACTATTACATATTACATGTCTAGATACTGTTATATAGTTCTCCTTCCTATCTTTACCTTGTGTTACAATCACATCATCGACGATATAGATTGGACTTTATATCCTAGTTCCAAAGGATACTTTACGGGATTAACCATTCCTAGAATCTTTGTTAGCTACAGAGGTAAATGCACATCCACGGATGTCTTCGGTATTACAGGTATACTTTAAGGGACTAACTATTCCTACACCCAGTTGTTAGCAACAGAGGTAAATGTACATCTACGGAGGTCTAAAGTTAACATTGTTAGTTATCCTAGTATAAAGGGATAATACGTAAGTTAGTTATATTATTACTATTATCTTGTGACTCATTCACATAACCGATGAGGTGAATTGTATTTGAGTATCCTAGTACCAAAGGATACAATTTCTTATATTAATGGGTCTTGGTAGAAGGCTACTTTCAAAAAAGTCGGGTCTTGGTAGAAGGCTACTTTCAAAACAGTCGGGTCTTGGTAGAAGACTACTTTCAAAACAGCTAGGTCTTGGTAGAAGATTCCATCTATACTAATAGGAATCATAGGGATTTCTAGGGTTTACCAAACGATTTCGATTACTTACAAACATTTCCACACTTATACGAACTTTCTTTCAGAACAATATCAAGTCTTTCATTACAAGTTTTACAAATCAAAAACACATTAATACTTATGAATTCACCAACTTTTTGGCTGATACTCGCTTTCAAAATAACTTGTATTCTCAGGTCGCAAATAGACAGGTACGATGACCAGGTTTTTAGTGAAGACGGGGCAGTCCAGACTCGTCTTATTTTCTGATTATTCATTTTATTGTTGTATATTATGAAAGAACACACTTGTAATTAAAATTATACTATTAATGCAATGGATGATGTTGTTGCTTGTTTACTACTTTACATTGTTGTGATACATTACATGACATCCTCCGCCCCAGAACGTTTCCGTCGTTCTCGGTTATGGAGTGTGACAGATTGGTATCAGAGCATTGTTTATAGCGAATTAAGTATATCAACCCATAAAAGATATACTAACTATAACTACAATGGGATTAAAAATACTCTGACCAAGAGTTTATACTTTTAAATAATAAAATATTTAATTAAGTATACGTGCATGCATTCATACTAAAATCAGTGTCACAATGACAAGAACAAAAGTATTACGATTGTTGAATATCACAAGTAAGCTTGGGGATGTATGGTCAGTCCTGGGAATGGCATAGCCTGATCAACTATGTTGGTCTGAGGAGTGATTAGCATATGCCCAAGAATGGTTGTGATGTGGCAACAAGTCTAAAAACTTACCAAACACTACCATAATGAGAACATTATAACAGAACCTAAGTCTAAAATACTATAGGAGTATTTTGTGTTACTATAATTACTTACTTGAGAACTAAAAAGGATCTTCATTACTAAGTTGATAGTTGCTAAGTGGATATACTAAGGTTATATGTAGCTAGGATGTCCTAGACTTAGAATCTGTGAAATTCTGCTTTACCCCGGTTCCTTGTGAATTTGGAGTTGAGTTCACTTATTTGAAAGCCTATCCTGTTTTCATTACACATAACTGGTATGCACTTTACAAATAATGATGTAACTAATGAAGTTTATCTGATAATTATCTAGATACTTCGTCTAATAATTATTTGTTTACCCAAATTCTCGTGTAGATAACATACCTGGACTCCATCCCCACGACAACCCGTACTTCCCAAACAAAGGCAGTGCTGGATGGTTCAGAGAAGAACCAGAGAATGATCATCCACTCCCTTTTGAATGATCACCATGTTGAAGACCTTTCGGATGATGATAACTCCGAACTCAAGGATGAGAACCTACCCCCAGTAGCTCCCAATTCAAACCCTAACCCTCGTCCAGCTCTTCATGGCCCGACGCCTCCTTGGGTAGAATGCTTGGAAACATGGGGCGAAGAGCAAGATCAACCTATGCCGTTTAATGGATACCGAAGCTTCTACCACTCAAGCAAAGAAGTCTCAGCAGACAGAGTTCTACCAATCCTGATCCGTAGAGTTGCCCAAAACGAAATTCAGGGCATAACGACTCTCCAACGTATCTAAGAGGTTAAGGCCAATGACAAAATGCATACCATTCGCACCAATCTCCTTGATCACAAGTGAGAGATCCGAGAGAAACCATGAGACCCTATTGCAAACACTAGTTGAAACCCGAGCCGAAGTCATAGAGCTCCAAGTATGCTAGAGGGTGTACGAGAGATACCTGCTTGATATGAAACGTCAACTAACCGAACTAAGGGTTGACCATAGGGGTGACCGTCGCCAGTAGGAGATACCTTACTTCCTTCTTTGTTTTAAAGAATCATGTTCCTGTCTATGTTCTATGTAGTACTTTCTATGTGACTACCTTGTACTATAGTACTTTTAGTTAAGTCTTTATGCTATCAAAGACTTTTCTACTCTGAATATGATGTATGACCTACAACAAGGTCAATTTCCCCAAACCTATTACATCTTAAACATCAATGATATCGAAAGTCGGCTAACTCTCGTGTTACTCTTTGTTCAAATACCTTCATTATACTATCATTGGAGTCTATCTAAAATCCCACCTAGTCAAGTTATTGGACTATGGTAATTTAACTCCGAAATCATTTTCTAGCCTCTTTTAAAGGTTGGATCATATTATCCACCAACCTATAATACCTCGTCTTGAACGACAAAAGTTTAAAGACCATTCTACAAACATACTTCCACTCTGAACTAGGAATGCATCATAGGGATGTAGGTCAAACCATCATGAACATATTTCTAATTTGTATTAGGACTGCATCATAGGGATGTAGGTCAAACCTTCAAGAACATGCTTCTACTCACAAATTCATTTTCTTTTCATGTAACAGAATCATGTCGCCGAAGAAAAACAATCAACCCATCAACCAAACACCAACTCTTCAGATTGATGCAGCTACCTTTCAAGCTGCAGTCTCGGCTGTCGTGTCAGCTGTTCTGACCCACCTTAACGCTAACAACGCGAATGTTAGCGGGATTGTTAACAATAATTCCAATCCAAGTAACAATCAAATACCTCAACAAGCAACAAACTACCACAACACCCTGAATCCCGAACCCAAGAATAACAAATGAAAGTTCTGGGCTAAATCTCAAGGAAAATCACCCCAAGGGGCGAGCAAAAGACAACAACATGTGGCAACCTTCGCAGCCACAACATTTGTACCTCCTACTACCATCCCTTCTGGTATCCTATTTGTCCCTACACCAGTTAGGCAGTATGCCGGAAACCTACCGAAATGCAATAAGTGCAACTTTCATCATCTGGGTACTTGTCGTCCGTTACACTGCTTTAAATGCAACAAGAACGGACATACTACCAATTTCTGTCGGACTCAGACCCAACACATTACTTCAAACACCAATGTCAAAATCTCTCGAATATGCCATCTATGTGGTGTAATGGGACACTTCAAGAGGGACTGTCCAACAGAGAAGGACGACAGCGAATCCCAAGGAGTTTGACCTCGGAATGGAAAAAGGCAACGAAGGACCCTACTATAGTATAGGTTCACTTCCAATCGTCAGTATTATGTATGTATTTTTAAAATATGTTTAAAACTAGTGCAACTCGAGTCTTATTTTTTGGGAGATCCCATCAGTTAAGGGACCCTCGTGCTGCGTATACTTGCCTTTTGTAGTATAATTTGTTCGCAGCAGTATTCCTGTAGTTACTCTAAACTACTGTAACTATGTTAAAAAAAATTACACTATTGTGTTTTGTCTGTAATGCCTTCATGACCAAATCTAGTGCCTTTATTTCCAAGTGATTCCGATTTCATCATACGATCAGAGTCTATTTGATCCTCACAATACCAGTTTCGTGCGTAAATCTCTTTCTCCGAAATCGTCTTTCTAACGAAACTATCACTTCAGAACTCCGAAGTACTCATGCGTAGAGTACCTCATGTTTCTTATCCTTTCCGAAGAAACCTCAGCAAACCTCCCCGAAGTACCACTCGTGTAGTACGTCAAGTTCAATCCAAAGACCCACCTTTTCAATCTTAAATATGACTCGTATACCCGAGAATTTGATTGAGGAACCAGGTATGAGTTCTACTATGAGCTTCAGGATAGAGACAACCCAAGACTGCGAGTGATCATGCTTCCGTGAGAATAAACTTAGAAATACCTATCCTTTTTCCTTAATTCATGAGTAATCATACTTTCTTTTAGATCTTCACGACATCTAATCAACCCCAAGGTTCTGACTTCATAATCAGTATGAATTGGTTTTGTTCTTATGCAAGAGAAGGGTCACTTCTTATACCCCAAGATAGCTTAAGACACAAGAAGTTAACTATACAACACATGATCTTGATTCAGGAGCAATGGTAATTGCTTTGAAGATCTGGATACACTACTTGTAGGGTACAAGATGTACTATTCTCACAGTCCACAAAAACATTCAACATACGTTCGACCAAGAAGAGTTATCATGCCAGTTAAGTCAAACGAAAGAAGCAAAGTCGTATCCCGATAGTGAAAGGTTCGCTGGAATGCCAAGCGAGCAACCAAGTTCACTTAAGAACACTAGAAGCAAATAAAACTTCTAGCGGTAGCATGATTATCAATTCTGTTTAAACTCAAATTTCGGGATGAAATTCCCTCTAACGGGGGGATGATGTGACAACCCGATATTTCGAGACAATATGATTGATCACAAGCCAAATTTAGGTCAAAATTTAACTTTGCTAAAATCTTATTTGGGTTAAATGAATTAGTAGGAATCGTATCAAGGTTTTCGTACATATAAAGAATCCTAGAATCCGAGTTATAATGAAGAAGTTATGACCAACCGAAGATTATCGGCAAAACCGACAAAACCGATTAAACGAAAATTCTTACATGAGTACGTTTACATGAATACTTTTACATGAATACTTTTACATAAATATTATATGGCGAATTACTATTACATATTATATGTCTAGATACTGTTATATAGTTCTCCTTCCTATCTTTACCTTATGCTACAATCACATCATCGACGAGATAGATTGGACTTTATATCCTAGTTCCAAAGGATACTTTACAGGATTAACCATTCCTAGAATCTCTGTTAGCTACAGAGGTAAATGCACATCCACGGATGTCTTCGGTTGATACCATTACAGGTATACTTTAAGGGACTAACTATTCCTACACCTAGCTGTTAGCAACAAAGGTAAATGTACATCTACGGAGGTCTAAAGTTAACACTGTTAGTTATCCTAGTATAAAGGGATAATACGTAAGTTAGTTATATTATTACCATTATCTTGTGACTCATTCACATAACCAATGAGGTGAATTGTATTTGAGTATCCTAGTACCAAAGGATACAATTTCTTATATTAATGGGTCTTGGTAGAAGGCTACTTTCAAAACAGTCGGTTCTTGGTAGAAGGCTACTTTCAAAACAGTCGGGTCTTGGTATAAGACTACTTTCAAAACAGCTAGGTCTTGGTAGAAGATTCCATCTATACTAATAGGAATCATAGGGATTTCTAGGGTTTACCAAACGGTTTCGATTACTTACAAACATTTCCACACTTATACGAACTTTCTTTCAGAACAATATCAAGTCTTTAATTACAAGTTTTACAAATCAAAAACACATTAATACTTATGAATTCACCAGCTTTTTGGCTGATACTCGCTTTCAAAATAATTTGTATTCTCAGGTCGCAAATAGACAGGTATGACAACCAGGTTTTTGGTGAAGACGGGGCAGTCCAAACTCGTCTTATTTTCTGATTATTCATTTTATTGTTGTATATTATGAAAGAACACACTTGTAATTAAAATTATACTATTAATGCAATGGATGATGTTGTTGCTTGTTTACTACTTTACATTGTTGTGATACATTACATGACATCCTCCGCCCCAGAACGTTTCCGTCGTTCTCGGTTTTGGGGTGTGACAACTAAGTATTATGTTTGTTTCTCATCACTAAGTATTATGTTTGTTTCTCATCACTATGTATTATGTTTGTTTCTCATCACTATGTATTATGTTTGTTTCTCATCACTAAGTATTATGATTGTTTCTCATCACTATGTATTATGTTTCGTTTCTCATCACTATAAGTTATTACTCATGTATGAACTGACTCTTTGTATGATTCATTGTTCTAGTATTAATATTAGTAAAACCCTAAACTACGCCTATTGTAGCTTACTAGCAATATAACTTGTACGTATGAACTGATGGGTTTTAGGTAAAACAAATAAACTAGAAAACAATTCCTAAGTTCACATGCAACCTACTTTGGATCTATGTTTTATCTATTGAACATACAACTTTGAATTGCAAAACAAGAACCCTAGAGGAAAGAGGCTATAATCGAAATTTACAAACTAGGTTTTAGTAATTACATACCTTTCAATTGTTATAGTAAACAATTGATGATTCCCTTGATCTTGATCTTGATCTTCTTGGAAGCTTAGCACCACAAGTGTAATGCCTCTAATGGAATCACACCCAAACTAGCAAGAAGGAAATTAGAGGAGAGAGGGAAGAGGGAGTATGCAAAATTTCGGCCCTTAGGGTTTCTTCAAAAGAAAAGAGTGGCCAAAACATGAACCAGGAGGCTCCTTATATAGCTGAGGGATCTAGGGTTTAGGGGAAACCCTAGTTAACCTTGGCTTAGGGCCTAAGCAAACCCAAGGGCCTTATCCAAGCCCCTATGGACGAAATTAGTAGGGTTTCCCCTAAAGATTTCGTCCACCCTTATCCAAGGGGGTTCTAGAGCCTTCCACTCAACTATTAGATAATTGCAAACTAGTCCCTGCACCTTATAATTAATTCTTTCAACCCCGAAATTAATTCTAATTAATTTCTGGCTAACAATTAATTAAACAAAATAATTTCTTATTAATATATTAATCTTTTAACATATTAATAAATTCATTTATATTAATTTATTAATCTTATAATAAATTAATATCTCTCCTTTCATAATTTCCTTTTCCGGTTGCTAGGTTTGAGGGCAACCCAAAAGGACTGTGCTGCTATCAATTCAAGTACATACCAATTATAGTTATGGGCTTAGACACCTAATCCAATAGTCTCCCACTTGGATAAGCCTGTAACTATAATTGCTAGTATGCCTTCTAAATTTGACCAGCAAATTGTAGCTTCCAAAAAGCTTCTGCCGAACTCTGACCCAGTCAATTACATGTCCTAAGATAAGTGATCATATAATCCTTCATTCTGCTAGATATCCCTAGACAAAAGACATGGAATGCTATCAACCTCTTTGTCCAGAATCTATGTTTCCCGATTCCTGATTAGTGATGATGTAGGACTTCTAATTGAACACATCAATTTAGTCCTGGCTGGGCCCAGCACATAAGTCAACACCAAATCATCGAGGGGCCCACAGATATCGCTTTTTCCCATTAAGGAAAAAGGAACGAATAAACATTAACTCATATGCTTGTATCTTTTACTCATCAAACCATACATGATAATACGTTTTATAACACCAAGTTACTGATGCGTTTTCGTATTACCAATGCATAGCCGACTTGCAAATTACAACTCATATATCTCTGTTTCAAGATTATAAGATATTATCGTCTCAGTATTACTCGTGATGAATTCCATGAAGTAATACTCTGAGCGAGGGTTTATCCAATACTCAAATCTCAATTTCTGAGTACTCATGAACGTTGCAGCAAAATCTATTGCCATGTCTATCCTTAGACAATCTACAATCCAGTTCATGACAGTCTTGATTCACTACTTACTTCCAAAAGTACGAGCGACTGTGGAGTTTGAATAATCTTATTATTCGGGAAGTAAAACATGCGAAAATGAAACACAGTAATAAACAATTGACAAAAGGTAGAACCCAAACTTATAAATAATACTTTATTATTTAATCACCAAAAGTCAATTACATTTACTTTGTTACAAGTTTCAGAACAAAACTAATCTAACTACTAAAACTAATATCATCTTTCAGTCCTATGCTTCGAGCATGCTGAATATGCTTAGCCCTACTCAGACCCTTTGTGAGGGGATCTGCTGGGTTATCTTCAGATGACACCCTCTTCACTATAAGATGGCCTTCTTCAACTCTATGTCTGATGAAATGGTACTTTCTGTCGATATGTCTGGTTTTACCATGATCTCTCGGTTCCTTTGTCAAGGCAACCGCTCCTTCATTATCGCAGAATAGTTCCATAGGCTCCTGGATGGTTGGAACAACTCCGAGATCCCCGATGAAGTTCCTCAACCAAGCTGCTTCTTTCGACGCTTCACTTGCTGCTATGTACTCTGATTCACAAGAAGAATCAGCCACCGTATCTTGCTTGGAACTCTTCCAAGTAACTGCTCCTCCATTTAATAAGAATACCCAGCCTGACTGAGAACGGAAGTTATCTCTATCCGTCTGAAAGTTGGCATCACTTTAACCATCTACTCTCAAAGTATCATTGCCACCAAGTACAAGGACCCAGTCCTTCGTTCTTCACAAATACTTGAGTATATTCTTCACGGCTATCCAATGAGCTCTACCTGGGTTTCCCTGATAGCGACTGACCATGCTCAAAGCAAATGCCACATCAGGGCGAGTACATGTCATAGCGTACATGATCGATCCGACAGCGGAAGCATAAGGTACACGACTCATGTCATCTATTTCCTTATCTGTACTCGGGCATAGAGTCTTACTCAATTTGGTATTGCTCTGGATAGGTAGCTTTCCCTTCTTGGAATTTTCCATACTAAACCTCTTTAGTACCTTATCCAAGTATGTGCTCTGACTAAGTCCAATTAGTCTCTTCTTTCTATCTCTCAATATTCTAATCCCAAGAATATAGGCGGCTTCTCCTAGGTCTTTCATGGCAAAACACTTTCCAAGCCAAGACTTAACTTCATTCAAGGTTGGAACGTCGTTACCAATGAGTAATATGTCATCGACATATAACACCAGAAAAGTTACTATACTCCCACTAGCCTTGATATACACACAAAACTCATTTTCACTTCTAGAGAAACCAAACTCTTTGACTTTCTCATGGAAGCAAAGATTCCAGCTGCGAGATGCTTGTTTCAATCCATAAATGGATTTCTCAAGCTTGCATACTCTATTGGGAAACTTTGCATCAACAAAACCCTCTGGCTGACTCATGTAAACATCCTCAGCCAACTTCCCGTTAAGGAAGGCAGTCTTGACATCCATCTGCCAGATTTCATAGTCATGAAAGGCAGCTATGGCGAGCAATATCCTAATAGATTTAATCTTAGCCACCGGCGAAAAAGTCTCATCATAGTCAACCCCTGGGGTTTGAGTGAAACCTTTTGCAACAAGTCGAGCCTTGAACGTATGCACATTCCCATCCATGTCTATCTTCTTCTTGAAGATCCATTTGCACCCAACTATCTTCCGACCTGGTGCACTATCAACCAAATTCCAAACTTGGTTGTCATACATGGACTTAATCTCGCTGTCCATTGCTTCTTTCCGCTTGGAAGCCTCTGGGCCTGCCATTGCTTACTTATAAGTGACTGGTTCATCTAAGTTTACCAGTGTTCTATCACTTATGAATGTGTCACCATCTGAAGTAATATGAAAACCATACAACTCAGGTGGCACACTCACCCTAGTGGATCTTCGAAGTGGTAATGATTTATCAACCGGTTCAACAGGAACTGTTTCCTCTGGTTAAGTGCTAGTGTCATCTAAGGTTCCTTCATTGGTTGACTCTTGAATCTATTCAAGGTCAATGGTACTCCCACTGTCCTCTTTGAATATGAGCTCTCTTTCCAGAAAGACTCCTCTTCAAGCTACAAACACCACGTTTTCACTAGGTCTGTAGAACAAATATCCAAAAGACTGCTTTGGGTAACCAATGAAAACACATTTCTCACTTCTAGCTGCTAGCTTGTCGTGAGTCTTTCGTCTTACAAAAGCTTCACAACCCCAGACTTTAATATGTGCTAACGAGGGAACTTTCCCTGTCCACATTTCGTGAGGTATTTTGGCAACCTTCTTTGTAGGGACAAGATTGAGGATGCTGGCGGCTGTCTCTAAGGCATACCCCCAGAAGTGAATAGGAAGCGAGGCACGACTCATCATAGAACGCACCATGTCTAATAAGGTTCGATTATGCCTCTCAGCTACACCATTTAACTGTGGTGTCCTAGGAGGAGTCAATTGTGAGACTATCCCACATTCTTTCAGATAGTTGTTGAACTCGGTACTAAGATACTCCCTGCCTCTATCGGATCTAAGTATCTTGATCTTTCTGACCAATTGATTTTCAACTTCATGCTTAAACTCTTTGAACTTTTCAAAGGTTTCTGACTTATGTTTGATCAAGTAGATGAAACCATATCTGCTATAATCGTCAGTGAAAGTCACATAGAATCGATTAGCATCCCTTATGGTTGATCTGAAGGGCCCACACACATGTGTGTGTATGAGATCCAACAGACCTTCACCTCTTTCACAAGACCCTGCGAATGGTGATTTTGTCATCTTTCCCAAAAGACAAGATTCACACATATCATCTGATTTTAGGTCAAATGATTCCAACACTCCATCCTTTTGGAGTTGGGCTATGCGTTTCTTGTTAATGTGTCCAAGACGACAATGCCACAAGCATGCCTTGTCTACACTATTAGACAAGTCAATATTAAGTACACTATTTCCTAAGCTATCAACACAAGTCACTGTTTCATACACACCATCACAAGGTAAAGCTTCAAACACAAAAACACCATTCTTATAAACATAAATTGAACCATTCAAATCATTAAAAGAATATTTAAAACCTTGTTTGAACAATGCATGAAATGAAATAATGTTTCTCGTCATCTCAGACGAATAGCAACAATTTATTAACTCTAATCTAACATCATTACTAAGCAATAGTTGATAAACTCCGATCTTGGTCACTGGTGAAGACTTTCTGTTCCCCATGATCAAGTTTATCCTCCCATGCTCAAAAAAGTCAGGTCTTGGTAGAAGGCTACTTTCAAAACAGTCGGGTCTTGGTAGAAGACTACTTTCAAAACAGCTAGGTCTTGGTAGAAGATTCCATCTATACTAATAGGAATCATAGGGATTTCTAGGGTTTACCAAACGGTTTCGATTACTTACAAACATTTCCACACTTATACGAACTTTCTTTCAGAACAATATCAAGTCTTTCATTACAAGTTTTACAAATCAAAAACACATTAATACTTATGAATTCACCAGCTTTTTGGCTGATACTCGCTTTCAAAATAACTTGTATTCTCAGGTCGCAAATAGACAGGTATGACAACCAGGTTTTTGGTGAAGACGGGGCAGTCCAGACTCGTCTTATTTTCTGATTAGTCATTTCCTTATTGTATATTATGAAAGAACACACTTGTAATTAAAATTATACTATTAATGCAATGAAAGAACACACTTGTAATTTCCTTATTGTATATTATGAAAGAACACTACTTTACATTGTTGTGATACATTACATGACATCCTCCGCCCCAGAACGTTTCAGTCGTTCTCGGTTTTGGGGTGTGACAACTAAGTATTATGTTTGTTTCTCATCACTAAGTATTATGTTTGTTTCTCATCACTATGTATTATGTTTGTTTCTCATCACTATGTATTATGTTTGTTTCTCATCACTAAGTATTATGATTGTTTCTCATCACTATGTATTATGTTTCATTTCTCATCACTATAAGTTATTACTCATATATGAATTGACTCTTTGTATGATTCATTATTCTAGTATTAATATTAGTAAAACCCTAAACTACGCCTATTGTAGCTTACTAGCAATATAACTTGTACGTATGAACATGGAAGTATACCCTTGCTACCCAAGGGTATTGAATTGACTAGATGAACCTTTATGACTATATATGTACACATGATATATAATTAATAGTTAAACAACCCGCGGATGGATTCCTGATACCCTACCAGACCACATCCCAACGGGGAAAAGAAAATAAGGCGGGTTAGCCTTCCTAATTCCTTCAAGCATTACTTATATAACTATACATATTTAGGCATGCAATTGACAATATAAAAGTATAAAAGAAGTTTTGTAAAAACCTTTGAAGAGTTTAAGAACTAAGAAAAGGTGACTTGATGTCAGTTTGTAAAACAGTTTATTTGATAAGAACAGTTTAAAGTATAATGAATCCTTTGTTTTGGAAACACAATTGTAACAGAGTTTTGAAAAGAAACATTTAGTATGTAAGACATTTTGATAAAGAGTTGTAAACTAGGAAAAATGTTTTGGAAAGTCATTTGAAGTAATCTGTTTTGTAAAACCGCTAAAAGTGTAGTAAATCTAATTGTATGCTAGTTATTAATCACATGTGCTTGATTTAATAACTAGCATGTCTCAACTTGTATCCCCCCATAAAGCATTTAAAAACTTTTAAAAACATTTAAAAAGGTTAATTAAGAGGTATGAACTCACCTGTAGTGAGCGGATCGAATGGAAGTGTTGGACAAGGTGCTAGGTGTCAAGTGAGGACTTGAACACACACAATGGTCCTAGTTAACACATAATAAAACATATTTGTATCCAATTAGTTAATTAATAACTAATTAATCAAGTTAATACACCCTAGATCATAGAAACACTTTGATTCAAGTGCTATAGGTACGAAAGGGTTGCATCTAAGGGTTGTATGACATGGCATTGGAGTTTATGGCCCATGAACCACCCCTTTATGGAGTTTGGGGCCCATGACCATTTCCCCATGAGTTTAGGGCCATAAACGCATGGTAATAAGTTCCAAATTGTGTTTTGAGGTCTTACAAGTCATGATTGGGCATCAAATGATCAAGTCCAAGCCTTAAGAAAGCATGAGGGGCAAAATAAGACCACCTTGTGGATTTTACGGCCAAATGACCATATTCTTATGTGTTCACGGTTGTAAACTCTCTTAAGGACATGTTTTGATTGTTTTTTAAGGTCTTCAACACTTCTAGGAAGGATCAAGTTTGGCATCCAAGGCATAGGAAGGAGCTAAGGTCCAATTTACCACCTTGAAAGGGGTTTACGGACCAAGATCATCCTTGGTCGTAAACTCCTTGTTTCTATGGTTTCTTGATCATTTTCAAGTGTTATAAGAGTCATACTAAGCATACAAGAAGCTATAGCAAGTGCACTTACAAGATCGGAGCTCGGTTGGGTGTTTAAGGTCCAAGAACACTAGTGTGTGTTCTTGGTGTTTTGAAGATCTAATAAAAATCAACAATTAAATGGATGAAATGATGTATAATCACTAGATGTTATGATATAACAACAAATCAAGCCAAGAAGTACTTATGTTTTCGGGAAATCGGGTGAAAGACGGGATGGTAGTTGAGAGTGTTTGGAGTTTGCTCTTAATTTGCAAGTAAGAAATGAGGTAATTTGGGGAGTATACTCATGGTTAAGGCATGAGTTTACGGTTTTGGAATAATTTTTGGCCCAAACATAAAAGTTTGGCGTGAATTCCTTAACTACGTGGTACTTGCGGTTTTGGAATTTCAAGACTCGAGACGACACTTTCTTTCACCCGTTCGTTTAAAGAATAATTATTAAAATAATCAAACAAAATTTAAATTTGCCAAAAAAAATAAAAATGAATTTGACTTATAATTTGGAATGATTGACTTTAGGGTTTGACCGAATGAAAATTTCGGGTTGTCATAGATTCTTATTAGTCCTTCTGGTTCTTTCCATCGCCTCTTCGAGATGGTGAATACGGACCGTGTTGGCATCAATCTCCACTACTCGGCTGATTGTTGCTCGACCTTGCTCTACATTCCGAGCAATCCTACGGACCATGATGGGTAGGGCTCGATCAGCCGATCCACCTTCGCTTATGTTGTAGAAGCTTCACTCCCCGTTGTAGGGTAAGGGTTGACCCTGTTCATCGCTCCAGTGGTTCAAGTTTGTTGCCCACAAGGGTGTGGGACCCTGAAACGCTGGTCGGGGGTTGTTAATTGGGGATTGACCTACTTGGGGTAGGTTGTTGACTTCGGGTTCGGAGTCGGATCCATCCGAGAAGCCTTCTGCATGATGGCCATCCAAATGGATTTGATGCTCATCCTCAAGCTCTGCTTCAAGCCATCCAGCATTATCGTGGGGTGGAAAGTACGGGTCGCCATGATGATGGAATCCAACCATGATATCTACGCGAGAAAAGGGGTATAAGAATCTTATATAAATAGATGTACTACCTAAGATAATTATAGGATGATCTTTATCAGTTATGTCAATACTTGTGTAGTGTATACCAGTTATATGAAATCGAAGCAGGATAGACCTTCGAATAAGTGACCATAACTCCAAATCTACAACCAAACAAGGATAGGAAGTAAAGCAAAGATCACGGATTCTGAGTCTATAACACCTAAATTTCATATAACCTTATTGTATCCACTTAACTACTATTGACCTACTTGATAAAGACCTTTTTAGTTCTCAGATAAGTAATTATAGTAACACAAAATACTCCTATAGTATTTTAAACTTATGTTCTGTTCTAGTGCTTTCATTGTAGTAGTGTTGGTAAGTTTTTAGACTTGTTGCCATATCACAACCATTCTTGGGCATATGCTAATCACTCCTCGGACCAGCATAGTTGATCAGGCTATGCCACTCCCAAGACTAACCATACATCCCGAGCTTACTTGTGATATTCAACAATCGTAATACTTTTGTATTTGTCATTGTGATACTGATTTTAGTATGAATGCAAGCTTGTATACTTAGTTAAATATTTTATTATTTAAAATTATATACTCTTGGTCAGAGTGTTTTAATCCTATTGTGTTTATATTTAATATATCTTTTATGGGTTGATATACTAGATTCACTATAAACGATGCTCTGATACCAATCTGTCACACCCCAAAACCAAGAACGGCGGAAACGTTCTGGGGCGGAGGACGTCATGTAAAGTATCATGACATAGTATAATAGTAAACAAGTAAACAACATCATCCATTGCATTAAATATATAATTTTAATATAAGTGTGTTCTGTAGTATATAAGACACAAAACATGAATCAAAATATAAGATGAGTCTAGTATGCGCTCCATTTTCTCAAACGTTGGCATCGGTACGTGTCTACTGATGACCTGAGAGTAGAATTTATTTTGATAGAGTTTATCAACATTAAAGCTGGTGAGTTCATAAGTATTTAGTGTCTATGTTTGTATCAAAATGTCTGAAACAGTGTTTGAAGTACGAGTTTGTAAACGTTTGTAGTAAAAGTATGTGAATTTTTGTAAGTGTTTGTAAAAGTTGGTAACTCCTAGAAAATCCTATATTTTCTACTAAAAGTAGCCTTCTACAAAGGCACAACTGTTTTGTATGTTTGTTTCTTGTAAAAGTGTGTAATTTTCCCAAGTGTAACTATCATTATCAAAATATAGTTTGTACATTAATGTTTAAGTGAAGTGATCACCAATTAAGTGTAAAGGTAAATTAATGTAGTATTGTAGTGTTGTATTATAGGAACTACTGCTGTACTAACTACCTTAAACCGGATTTATATCAAGGTATTATGTGATTAATTGTACCATATTATCGACTGTGAACACAACAATGTAAGTCGTCAAAAGGTATGACATTTGGCACCCGAAGACCTGCCGGTCCCATTGTAGCTAGCAATAAGGTGTAGGATAGTTAATTCACTATAGATCTATACGCAAACTCACGCTCTCCCTCCAGGAGATTCTGGTTACAACTCGGGCCATGACAATGAAGGCATGCTCCGATACAGTGGATCACATTTATGTTATAGTATACTTGTATATGTAATGTATGTACTTGTGTAATGAATGTATTGTTTCTAATCATAGTATAGTTGTATAGGTTCTCATCATAGTATAGCTGTATAAGTTCTCATCATAGTATAGTTGTATAAGTTCTCATAGTAGTAAGTACTGACTCATGAATGAACTGACTCTTGTATGCTTCATTGGAGTAGAAGTAGTAAGTAGTATAACCCTAAACTATACCTATTATAGTTTATTAGTAGACTTGTTTGTATGACTGAATGTACTGAACTGAGATAAAAGTATTCATATCTATACATATATACATAATATATAATTAAGGATTCAACAACACTCGGACAAACAAACGGGTACTTTAAGTCCACAACCAAACAAGGACATGAAGCAAAGAGGGTTATCAGTCCTAAGTCCTTCAAACCTTATTTATATAACTATATATGTAGTAGACATGTTTTTAACAATATATAAGTTTGAAAACTGTAAAAGAAAGGTTTAGTATACAAAAGTGAATTTGATAAAGAGTTTGACATGTAAAATAGTTTGATAAACAGTTTGAAGTCATTTGTTTTGTAAAACAGTTTAAAGTTTGGAAAATCCATTTGTATGCTAGTTATTAATCACATGTGATTGATCTAATAAATAACATTGTTCAACTTGTATTCCCCCCCCCCCCCCATAAAATCTTTTAAAAACATTTCAAAGGTTAAATAAGGAGTATAAACTCACCTGTAGTGAGTGGTTTGTACGAACGTGTTGGACAAGGTGCTAGGTGTCAAGTGAAGACTTGAACACACACAATGATCCTAGTTAACATATAATAAACATATATGTATCTAATTAGTCATTTAAAAACTAATTAATCAAGTTAAGACACCCTAGGACATAGAAACACTTTGATTCAAGTGTTATAGGTACCAAAGGGTTGCATCTAAGGGATGTATGGCATGGCAGTGGAGTTTATGGCCCAAGGACCACTCCTTATGGAGTTTACGGCCCATGGTCATTTACCCATGAGTTTATGGCCATAAACTCATGGTACTAAGTGCCATTTTGTGTTTTGAGGTCTTATAAGTCATGATTGAGCATCCAATGATCAAGTCCAAGCTTTAGGAAAGCATTAGGGGCACACGATCACCACCTTGTAGAGTTTACAGCCTAAGGACCATATCCTTATGTTTTTACGGCCGTAAACTCTTATGGGGATATGTTTTGATTGTTTTTTAAGGTCTTAAACACTTCTAGGAAGGATCAAGACTAGCATCCAAGGCTTAGGAAGGGGCTAGGGTCCATTTAACCCCCTTTAGAAGGGTTTACGGCCTAAGAACATCCTTGCCCATAAAATCCTTTGATCTTATGATTCTTGATGATTTTCAAGTGTAAACAAGTTCATATTAAGCACACAAGAAGCTAGGGCAAGTGTACTTACAAGATAGAAGCTTGATTTGGTGTTTAAGGTCCAAGAACACTAGTGTGTGTTCTTGGTGTTTTGAAGAGCACTTGAAGATCTAAGTGAAAATCAATAACGAATGGATGAAATGATGTATAACAACTAGATGTTAGGTTATAACAAAAAATCAAGTCGAGAAACACTTACATTTTCGGAAGATCAAGTGAAGAACGGGATGCTACTTGAGAGAGAAGGGGGAGTGTTCTTGAGGGTGGAAGTGAGAAATGAAGGATTTGGGGAGTAAACTCATGCCTAAGGCATGAGTTCATGGCCACTTGAGAGTTTATGGCCCAAACTCCAAAAGTTTGGTCGTAAACTCTTTATTATGGTGTTACTTGTGGCTTTGCTACTCCGTGACCCGAGACGGTACTTCCTTTCGTTCGTTCGTTTGAAGAATAAATACTAAAAACACTCAAACGGACTTTAAACTGGCTAACAATTATTAGAAATGTAATTGACTTTTAATTGAAGTGCTTGACTTTAGGGTTTGTACGAATAAAAATTTCGGGTTGTCACAAAAGCTCTTTCGAATCAAACACAACAAATGCGAACAAAGTGATATCCAGCATCGGTGCAATTTTTCAAACCGAGAAAACAACTCTTGCAAATGTTTAAACTGAAATTCAGAATGATCATGCTGAAGTGAAAACATCCATTACTTCCAAGCTTGAAAAGCTTCAAGAGAATTTGGCCAATGAGAACAAAATCATGGATGAACTCGCAGTCAAATCTGAGAAGATGAAAGTTCTTTTGGTGAAGTTATCTCATGCGAACCAGCAAATTGATGAGCTCAAGTCTGAGAAAGCTATGATAAAGAGTTATGTTGCTTATGTGAATGTTTATTTGAATAATCTCATCTGGACTCATGATTCTCTACTCACGGTCTTTATTAGACAACATTTGGCTGACAAACTCAACCCTTTGTTCTCCATTCTTAATTGCATAGAGGGTGTTTCGGAATCCAGTGCTCTTCCAAAACAAGGGGGAGTAACTGAGAAAGGTTCTGATGATCATGAGCAAAATCCAAAGTCAAACTTTACGAAGGATAATGAAGCTTCAGGATCGAAAGTAAAGAAAATTTGATTGATGATTATGATGAGGAAGAAGAGGATGAGAGGGCAAAGCTTAAGCGAAAATCTCGTGATGCAGAGATTGATGAGAATTTGTGATTTGCCAGGGAAGCTGAAGCACGAGAGAAGGCAGCTCGTGAAGCCCAAGATATTTTGAAAAATCAGAAATCTATTTTTCTTCTTTGGATAATGGAACGAATCTTGAACGAAGCTATTGACAATCCAAGTGTTTACTGGTTGGAGCCAATTACATCGTTTGAATTAGAAAACACTTTGGATTCCCAGCTTGATTTTCCTACAACTCTAAAGGCGTTCCTATTTCGTAGTTTTGACAAAGTTGAGAAAGCTCCTAATTCTGATAACGATGCCAATCTTATGCTTATCTCTTTTATCTAAAGCATGACAAGCCCCAATATCAAACCTAGAGTTCAAAGAAGATTACAACAGTGAAGGTTTTTGGCCCCATTGAAACTGAAAGCTTCCTGAATGTTAGATTCAAAACAGCTAGAGGTGTTGGGAGGTCGGTGTTTTAATTTACGCTTGCAGACCTACCGTGCCTTAACCTGTTTGACTGGATATCTCTGTTTCATCTCTTGCTAAAGGATGAATAGAAATATGAACCTATTGTGGCGCATCTTAAAAGGATGCTAATCTCGTACATCCAAGAAGTTGGAAAAATGGATGTGGAGATTGTGGAGGTTCTACGAAAGAAGCATGTTGTTAATCCAAAAGAATCTTTGAAGGACATCAATAGGATGAAGCTCAGAAGGATTAAGAAAGACAATTGGAGTGTAATGTTTCAACAAAGTTGGTACGAGAATACTACTTTTTTTTTTTTTTTTGTGATTCTTGATTTGAGTTAGATTTACATTGTTGGAATGTTTATAGGATCATTAGGAATTTTTTGGAGGAAGAACACAAGATTGTGAAGAAGGTTTTCAAGATCCAATATTAAAAGAAAAAGCCTAGTCTAAAGTTAGAATTCATAATTCATTTGAGTTGGTATTATTTTAACTATTATAGTATTTTTGGATAATTCTGAAATGTGAATTCGACTATGATGTATATTTAGAATATGTAATGTAGTAAAAAACTTCTACTTTAATTTGTTCATTAATAACTGTTTATTTTATCAAGGATTTTTGATATAATTGGTATCGGTTATTTGAATATAAGTTCTATGAGTTATATTGATTGGATCGTGTTTTTTATGAATCATAGTCATTATCCAGAAGTTTATGGAACCTTTTAAAATCATAACATTTTAAAATCCAAAATGATATGATTCAAACATTTTATGATGCTTAAATTTGTTATGATTCTAAAATATTATGATCCAAAAATGTTATATCACCGGTTGTAATTTTTTATGATTCATAATTATATGATTCAAAAGAATATTATGATCCAAAATGTTATGAACAAAAACTTAATTTAGTTAAATATATACGATGATATAAAATAATTTGATTTAAAACTATATAATTTAAAATATTATGATTCAAAATAATACGATCCAAAAAGATATGGCTTAAAAATATTATGACGCATAATATCTTATGATTTGAAACTTTTATAATTGTTAAACATCAAAAAACTTGAACAAATATCTAGTTCAAAAAAGTAATAAATAATAAAGCAAAATAAAAACAAACACAAACACAAACACAAAAAGCACTAGTAATTTAAAATATGTATTAAAAACATTAATAAAAATAAAAATGATTTGATCAAAAGTTTTATAATCCAAAAATAATATGTCCAAAAAATCGTATTAAATGAAAATATTATGATGTGTGTTGTTTATGATTAAAAACTTTTATAATTATTAAATATTAAAAACTCGAACCAATATTCAAAAACATAAAAATGTAAAGAAAACAAACAAAAAAAAAATACAAAAACACTAGTAATTTCAAATATATAGAACAATAATTAAAAAAAACTAAAAAATTAAGAAAAAAAAAAAAGACAACATAAAAAGCTTTAAAGATTTACTAAAGACAAAAAAAAAAAAAAAAAAAGAGTAATAAAAAAAAAAAAAAAAAAAAGAAAAACTATGTGTTGATATGTTTGATAATTGCAAAAGTATTTCAACAAAAACTACAAAAATAAAAATATTAAAATGTTTATAAGTTGAACTAAATATTGGTTCGAGTTTTTAATATTTAATAATTAATATTGATATAAAATGTATATAACTTAATATTGACGGAATTAAAGTGTATTATATAAAAAACAAATATTTATTTGTAGCCTAATGTTTCATAACTTAATATATGGGTCACATAACTAAGGTGTTGTTTGTTTTTTTGAAACAAAAATTCATTAAGTCTGCGGACAACCTCTGCAACCATTTGTAGTAGAAGATGTGAACCGAACGACTGCAGACTGTAATAAGAAGCGTGTTTGTTTTTTTTAACATCTACATGATGTTGTAGATATTAAAAAATTAAAATAAATTTATTTTATAAACTGAAAATAATTTTTTAATACAAAAAATTTAATAATATATGATATTTTGACAAAAATTTATAATATTTCAACAAAAATAACGATAATTCAATCAAAAATAATGATATTTAAGTAAAAAATAATGATATTTCATCAATAATGATATATATCATTATTCAATAAAAAAACATCAATAAGAATAAAAAAAGTGAAATAGAATTTCAGCAATATGAAAAAAGTAGGAAATGTTGAAAGACGCAATACAAGTGTTGCGTCAAACAGAACATGCACATACATTTTTTACTCTGAATACTTCTAAAAAATAAACAACTACGTGATGAAAAGTGTTGCGTGTTTGCTGCGTCGCACAACAATAAGAGTTTTGAAAATGTTTTTTTTTTTAAATAAACAGCACCTACGAAATAATTACACAATCAGACGCGTGAACAAATGACCCATAATTTGGTGACGTAGCTAGATTTCGACATATGGACCAGATTAGGTTTTATGTTTGTTTAATGTGTTGACAAATTTACCCTTAGTAAAACGATTGGTTGAGAATTATCCTCGCGATTCTCACCAAAATTGAAGTTCTCGCCGGATCTGAACCATATATATATATATATATATATATATATATATATATATATATATATATATATATATATATATATATATTTCATTAAATAAACAAAAAAAAATGTGTTTCAATAATGTTTGTATCTCAACTTTTAAAAACTTATTTGTAAGGTCAAATATATGGTATATTTTGAATATTAATATATTGAGTAAATTATGGATTGGTCAAATTTACACGTTTGGTTTTTAATCTTTTTTTTTTTTTTTTTTTTTTTTTTTGCATCTAGATTATCTCTGTAGTTTTGATTTTATTGTATTTTTCATCATTGGCATACATAAAATTAGGGATCAAACGTGTAATTTTGATCAAACTATAGGAACGAAAACCTTAACAAAATCAAACCACATGCACGAGTGTAAAGAAAAGTTAAGGACCTAACATTTAATTTTGATCAAACCATAGGAATCATTTCAATAATTTTCACTAATTAAGGGCATGTTTACACATATCTATAAATATTTACGTTTAACCCCGTGTTTAAACATCTATAAATATTTGTTATTCTAGCTAATCACTTAATTCTTTGTTAATAATGCAAATTGAACTACAAATATCTCATAAGTTTGATTTATTTTCCATAATTTGTGAAATAGATTTATGTTACTTTTTTTGTTCATAAAATTTACTATCTACAAGAAATAAAAACTGTATGCCGACTAAAAGCGATCATATTTGTAAATAGATTTTATTTTGGAAGTTCGAGGCAGTTGTGTTACATGTTTGATATATAAAAAGCACTTTCAATGTTTAATACGTGTATAAATGGATAACTTTTACATGAAACCCATGTGTATCTTGAAACAATGAAAAGTACTATATGATAAGGATTTTGTTCAAAATCAAACCTCTTTTCTGGCATGAGGTAGAGGCTGCTTTCAGAAATCCTCAAAGTCAAACTTTCATTCCCAATTTCAGCTTCTTATGGGCAACAATTAGCCAAAGAATCTTGAGTGCTTATATCTATATGTATTCTCATATCCCTTTTCCTACACGAAAACAAATGAAGCTTAAAACACCGTATTTTTTCTTAATCCTCTTCTTCTTAGTGGTAAGTGCAGATGAAGTTGTATCAACGAATACCAATGGTGACTTTCTTGAGTGCATTATTCATAATTCTGATAACTCAACCTCAATCTCTCAAGTCATTTACACCCCGAATAACTCCTCATACACATCTGTTTTACAATTCTCCATGAACAATTTAAGATTCCGATCACCTTCAACTCCAAAACCTCTCTTCATCATTACACCAGTTGATGAATCCCAAATCCAAACAGTCGTTCACTGTTCCAAGAACCATGGAATTGAGATCCGAACTCGTAGTGGAGGCCATGACTTTGAAGGGTTATCTTACGTTTCACAACTCCCATTTGTGATTCTCGATCTTATAAATCTAAGATCCATCACAATCGACACTCAAAGCGCCACCGCGTGGGTTCAAGCTGGAGCAACTCTAGGTGAACTCTACTATGCAATTGCACAGAAGAGTCGGAATCTTGGATTCCCTGGAGGTGTATGGTATGCATTAGGCCTTGGTGGTCACGTTTCCGGTGGAGGGTATGGCGCAATGAGAAGGAAACATGGCCTCGCAGCCGATAATGTCATCGATGCTCAATTCATCGATGTAAATGGAAGGATTCTGAATAGAAAAACAATGGGGGAGGATCTTTTTTGGGCAATTAGAGGTGGAGGAGGTTCTAGCTTCGGAATCATTCTTTCATGGAAGATAAAGCTAGTTCCTGTCCCGGAAACGGTGACCATATCCACAATCGCCAAGACTTTGGAGCAAAATTTAACCAAAATTATCCACAAATGGCAATACGTTGCACCGAAGATTCACAGAGATCTTGACATTAGGGTCTTAATGTTCAGTGTGATCGATCCAATCACGGGAAACCGAACAATAAGAGCAACTTTTGAAACACTTTTCCTCGGTGGGATTGACAGATTACTCCGACTGATGGAATTAGAATTCCCGGAATTAGGTTTGAAAAGAGAAGACTGTACCGAAATGAGCTGGATTGAATCCGTGGTAATCGGTTCTAGTTTCACAAACGGAGAACCTCCAGAGATACTACTCAACCGAACTGCTATGCCAAAAAATTCCTACAAAGGGAAATCAGATTTTGCAACACATCCTATTTCAATAGAGGGATTGGAAGGGTTATGGGAGTTTTATAACGACAAAATAGAAGCAGGAATGGCACTTCTGGTGTTAACCCCGTATGGAGGAAAGATGGATGAGATTCCGGAATCGGCAACTCCATTCCCACATAGACTCGGATCATTGTACATGATTGAATATCTGGTTGTGTGGGATGGGAATGAAACGTCACCACATATAAGTTGGATTAGAAGCTTATACAACTACATGGGTTCGTATGTTTCTGATTCTCCTAGGGCAGCTTATTTGAACTATAATGATCTTGATTTGGGAGTAGGTGCAAGCTATGCTGACGCAAGTAGTTCTTGGGGTCCCAAGTACTTCAAAAGTAATTTCAACAGGCTTGTCAAGGTGAAAACATTAGTTGATCCTAGTAATTTCTTCAAGCATGAGCAAAGTATTCCTACAAGCTTCCAATCTTGACAAACTAAAACTAGTTGTTGACTCATGCAATGAAGCGGAATAATATCTTTTATTGTAAACCGAATTTCGAAAATGAATAGACTCTTTAATATATATCTATATCTATATCTGTATTTATACTACTTTATAATGTATACATAAATTGGACCAACCAAATTTTAAGACAAAATCTAAAAAACAAGGAGATAAAATCACATCCATTAAATCAAATTTGAAAGGTTAGATTTAATACATGTTGGTAATCCAAGTGAAAGAAAATAAACCAATAAGAAATAAGTCACTTAAAAGAAATAAAAAAGCAAAGATAAATACATACTTTCATCCTTTTAAACCTAAAAGAAACTCTCTACGAACTTTCTCTGCTTCTAAAACCCTAATTCCTCTCATCTCTTCATCCCCACCACAAGCTTTCCACTCATTCGACAGCCTCCAAGTTCTTCACGCGAGCTCCATCACCACCGTTTGAATGCAGACAACACCTCCACCAAACAACATCAACTTTGTAGCAACATTTCCTTCCTTCCATATACCGTATGTTTCTCTACGTACCATATCACTCACAACTGTTCTTCACCACAACGTCACCGAATCTCCGCCTTCTTCTCCAAAAAACGTAACCAAATCTGCAAAAAAAAAAATGAAGCCTTTGTTTCACCTTCTTTGTCAAAAGTCGTCATTAGCTTCCATTAGTTTTCTATCTCACATTACCACCATCGAACGCCAACTTGGTTACATCTTTCAAATGTATGGTTGTATAATGTACATCTGTCTAATGTATAAGCGTATGTTGTAGATGCGTCTGGTGTATGGGTTTATGTTGTAGATCTTTATGTTTATTGTTGATTCGTATGTACAAATATATTATATATGTATCTATGGATAAGTTTGGTGGATTTTTGTTCTTTTGTTATGTATACAAATGTATGTGTTTGTATAAATCTGCATGTTTTCAGGTCATACAAAGTGATAGGCTATTTGTTTTCACTTAACATTTAATTAAATTAGGTATTATTGAAAGTGTGTTGTTAATTTATTTGCACAATGGTTTTTTTTTTCGAATTTTATCATTGTAACAAAAAAGAAGACCAATGTTGTTTCAGATATTGTAATTCTATTGCTTAACTGAAAAAATGGATGAATGTTTTAGAACAGCAAGGAAAATTTTAATAGTATTTAATTTTGTAAAATGAATGAAAAGTAGAGTGTAAATATCAAACACCTTATGTGAGTTTGGAGGTTAGTGTTCTTGACTATAAAATATCAATTCGTAGTTGTCACATAGCTACAAAAGAAAACATATTCATCTAACCATAGTCTTTAATGATATCGATTCATAGGTAGTTGAACAAAAGAAACTTACCTTGAGTTGTCATCATTTTCCTATGTAATGACAGATTGTAAAGCTTATTTATTTCATCAAATAAATAAATAATTACAAATTTATTAATAAATGTAAAGTCAATGAAATATATTAAAATTTTCAAAATATTTTGTTCAACCTTTGGAGTTTGGAGTGTTTGGATCCCATATACCCCTCGATTATTATTATCAAGCATATCCATTTAGTGATTTTACTTGAATAATCTAATATGAATGCTAGAAATACCATAATTTTTATTTTGATTTAGTAAAAGAAATCATTTGTTTACAATAGATTTACTTGATAACTAAATAAACGTATCATAGAAGTTTTAACTTATATAAAATTTATTGTTTAATACTTATTAGTTATATCTATTTTTACTCTTATTTATATAATATGTTGTTTAAAAATCCAATCTATTGTTTGAAATGATTAAAACCCAATGCTTTTATGTCTATTTAAGTTTTGTCGTACACTACGTTCCATGTTTGATGGACTACTATATCCGTAAATGTATCAATATTGTAATATCTCGATATTTATAATTTGTCCAAGTTATTTGATTATATCAAATTAGTTAGTTATTTTAAGAATATTATGGAGAACCTCTACTAAATTATATAATTAAATTTTGTTTTTCTAAATTGAGTTATTTGTTTTTTAAAAGAATGAATAATTAAATAATAAAAAGGTACTCACCAATCTTACACAAGGTTCTTTAGTGGCATGTTCATTTTATAGCTTTATATATTGCATATTCCTAAGTACCATATCTTTTCTTGATAAAAAAAATCTTTTGATGTCAAACTATCAAAATATATTTACTTTTTATATAATTTAACAACTATATTTTGAAATATTATACAACTAAACCTAACCTATGTAATAATTTTTTCATAAATTTATAATACAATGTTTTATAAAATAGATTACCTACTATTTTTCAACAAAAAATTAATATTTAACGATATATCAAAATTTAAGTTGACATTATTTTTCAACAAAATTATAATATTTAGAAAAACAAGATGAGTGGTAAAAAAAAAAAAGAGTTGAAACATATAAGTGTTAAAGAGAAAAAGAAGACTCTTTTGCTAACGATCAAGAGTAAATAAATTTAATGTTAATAATCTAATGGAAAAAGTAATAACAAATATCATCATTTGTAAAACAATGTATGTAATAGAAGTTGATATCAAAGCTTTTCTCAATGTATGAGAATAAATAGAACCAAATGAATATGAATATATGATGCAAAATGATGACATGATATAATAAAATATTTATTAAAAATTAAATAAACATTTTAGTTACTCTTTATATAATTTAGATTTTATATAACATCACTAACATACATTTGATTCATGATATTATTTGTGAATTGATAAATTTCATCACTCAAATTAGAAAACATGATTGGCGGACTACAATTAGATTTACATTTATTATTATTATTTAGAAACTATAACTCTCAATTTAAACCTATCTACTAAACCAAATCAACCAAGAAACTTATGCTAATTTGGCTTGACCTTTGTCCTTAATTTTTTTCTTTTCTTTTTTTTTTGCATTTTGACATTTTAAGTACAAACATAACAAAATAAGAGAGTTTTGACTTGATAATCTTGACTCTAACATTTATTTTTACCCCAAAATAATAACATATTTTTATTTAAACCCAAAATAGTTCTCAATTTTATTGTTAACCTAATACAACAACATACTTTAAACAAACATTTCTATTAAAAATAAATAACCATGGAAATGAAATTATTCGGCAAAATCGACTATTCATCGCCCACCGAATGTTGTCTGTTGCATCGTGCAAGTATATATATATATATATATATATATATATATATATATATATATATATATATATATATATATATATATATATATATATATATATATATATATATATATATAGGAATGATCATTTGAGAACTCATATATATTCCTGAGAACCTGAGAACCAAATAATAGTCGTTAGATCAAATTAATAAAAGGTCAATATGATTTGTGGCATTTTTGTAAATAAGTAGAAAAAATAACACACGGAGGTATGGTAT
Organism: Lactuca saligna; assembly: GCF_052625555.1. NCBI lineage: Eukaryota > Viridiplantae > Streptophyta > Magnoliopsida > Asterales > Asteraceae > Lactuca > Lactuca saligna. The sequence continues at coordinate 147,804,931 of NC_136419.1, read as the reverse complement.
TGAAATTAATCGAAGGGCATTTATGGTACTTAGATCATTTCCACCAAATCAATTGATGCCATATTTCTCCCAAATTCTTCGATTGTCTCATCATCCCTCTTTCTCTCACAGCTTCATTGCCGATTTTTCCCCAATACAGAACCAATGTCCGAAATTCATCGTCTCCTCTGTCAACCGTCTTCCTTATTTATTGAATCGAGTAAGGTGAATACTCTAGATCCTTTGAATCTGAATTCTGAACCACAAAATGCGGTGGATTTTTTGTTTTGGTCGTCTCATCATCGACCAGCACACTCCGAGGTGAACTTTAGGCTACCAGACGACGCACCGTCTAAAGCTTCCAAGAGCTAGGATATAAACAAGATCTGTTTTATACTTACATTGACATTGAGAAACTTAGATCTAGTTGAACGATGGCGGTGCTTTGGATAACGATCGGATCAATAGTGCTCTGGGCGCTTCTTTACATCTGTCGTATTGGCGACACCGTTCATCTTGTCCACGCCATCTCCAGTCAATTCCTTCTCATGTGAAATTTCTTTGTTGTTCATCTCTCTAATTTAGCATTTCATGTTCAATACAATGAATGAATTGATCGCAAAATATCCTGAACACAGAAATGGTTGAAATACCAAGGTAATTTGAAACCAACTATAATCTGATCTTATAGATTCAAATGACAACCACTCAAGCTCTAATACCAATTGTGAGATCAAAAGATCTGATGCGTAGAGACAATGTTTGAGAACTCAAACCTTGAATTAATGCTTAAGATCAGTGTCTGCAACTAATGAATGTTCCAGTTAAGTCTGGAAAGACCAGTCAAGTCTAAGTTAACACATTCAACAAAGTATACGAGATATTAATGAAGAGAGAAGATAATGATCAAGGTAAAGACAATAAATGAAGAACAAAAAGAATGTTTGTGAAATTGACTTGAAAAAGAAAGTGAAGTGAACCAGAATATTGCTATGTTTGTTTGAACAATCTATCAAGTATTTTGTCATTAAATTCTCCTATAAATAGGAAGATTGATTACATCGTTTGGACTATAACACATATATAGACCCGGATAATAGAGTTTTTTCTGACACTCTGATTATCTAAGTTTTGACAAAATAGACTAAGTCCTATGACATGTTACATCAAACAAAATGACAAATATAATTAATACAGACGAAAGAGTAACTCTGGACATTCACCAATCTTCACTACAAACACCATACGATCTCCAGACTCGAGTTAACTCCGGAACAAGGACTGCCTTGGGAACTTGGTTGTCTTCGGAACATACAAAGGATAGTAATTGCTAGATGTTCACTTTTAGGTTCCAACAATCTCCACCTAAGCGAACTTAGCAATCTAGTCAGTTCTGCTTGAATCTTCTTTGATGAACACATACACCCTGTACAACCATTCTCGGACTCCAATGTACCATTGTAGCTGACTGATGAACTTGGACTTCACGTGCTCAGGAGCTTCGGAGTTGGATGCTCGACTAATGAACTTCTAAAGTGTCTTGGTAGGAACCAGGTGCTTATCTTGAGCTTGGAAGAAGTCGCTCTGATTTGTTTTTCTTTGATGGAAGAAAAAACCAAGCACTGGCTCATCGATGGGACCTTCTACTAAGATTTCAGCTTCTGGCAGTTTAAAGTCAATTTTGGCCAAGTGTTTTTCTGTTCCAAACAGATGGGCCAGTTCATAGTCGCATCTGCAGAATTCAGCGACATAATCCTTGAGAAAGCCTAGAGCAGCATGATAAGTTCCCATACTGAGATCATCTGACTGAATGCTTCAAAAGTGGGCAACAATAGTTAGGATGTCATTTGGATTGATCGCCGGGAATTCAACATCAGTAATATTTTTGTGAGTGGGTTTGCTCCGAAATATGTGAAACCGGAACAGCATGCAGTATAGATCAAACTTAGTCAGGATCTTTCTTCCGAAGGCATAAATTTTTGTTATCCTTTTCCGAGATCAAACTTCTTTGAAGGGAAGTGCATTCTTGGAATACAAAGTCTTCAATCTTTCGCATTCAGTTCGGATGATCACTTGAGGATCATCTTCCGGACAAAGAGGAGTAAATTTGGTGTAGGTCTTGCTGAACAGAGATAAGGGTAGGTTTATTTGGACCAAATCTTGATTCGGAAGATCATAGTACATAATGGGCACTATATCTACATCCTTCAAGATTCCATCTCTACAAAGCGGAGAGATACCCAGCATCAGATGAGGATTATCATCCTTGAAGGATTAGATCCAGATGCTATTTTTAAGGGCAATGTTAATCTCTTCTTGGGACCAGCCACTCCTATTAGGCAAGGATGGAGCAAAGAAAGCGACGTCTGAAATGTGCTTCTTGCCCTTGTCTTTGTGCTTCTGAAAAGAGGAGATGATAAGTTGTATATTTTCATTGATCGAAAATTTTGGAGGAGAGGAGGACAGAGGATCTTCCAGAAGATCATCTAGTTTTTAGAGTGGAGAACCTTCATCGATTGAAGCGATTTTCGGAGCTGGAATTTGTGGAAACATGGATGGGGTTACCCGGAAGGCGTCAACTGTCCTTAGCCATTTGAATACTTCTTTAAAGAACATCCGGTAGTGTGGTTGGCCATGAGACTGCAGACCAAATTCTTTGTTCTTATTCAGTCATCACTTTAGTGGGTAGCTTCATTAGAGCCTGAAGACATACTATAATATTTGAGACATACTCCACTTCTTCTCCACTATCATCATCAACATCATCATTTTCTCGAAGTCCGGAAGGAACTTGGACTTCATCATCAAAGCGTTCATCTCTAAGTTGATATTCCAAGGAATATTTAAATGGTTGATGTTTATGACTTGGTCCTTCTCCCCCTCTTGCATCAGTGAATCTCAGAACCTGTGCAAGCAAGGCAGATTCCTGCAGGTCTGAAAATTTATCAAACACCTTTTAAAAACTGGTGTTGATTTGACGAGTAACAGCATCGTATGCATCAACAGTGGGAGCTTGACCTTTGAGGTGATTGAACAGTTGGGAGAGAATAGAGAGCATTTCATCGAACTTGTGGTTGGGAACATCTACAATATTCCAACATGCTCAAAGAAGCTTGATTAGGTCCTGTTGCATGATGAGATTCATCTCATCCTTTTTTCGGATCTCCTTCTCCAATCGTTGGATCTGTTTCTCAAGATGAATATGAGTTTGCTTAATAAGTTTGTTAGAAGCACTGAGCATATCGTCATGGACCTTTAACATCTTGGTGATGGTGTCAAGATAGTGATCAACACTTTTATCATATTTATTCTCAACTTCCTCAATGGTGTGCTTGAGCCTTAAGGAGATGAGTTGATCCAGCCAGGCATCTCGTTCCGTAGTGGTGGGTCCGGATGATGTTGTTGCGGACAAGGAGTTCAGGATTGCATCCAGTCCGAAAACCTTTTCGTCGAGTCTTGTGTTGAGTCCGGCCACAATAGCTTTTATAGCATTGACTTTCTTCATGGTATCGGAAACAAAATCTCAGATTTCAAGGAGGGAAACGGATCAATGTAGTTGCCTGTGGAAGATTTGGTGTCTGAAGTGGAAGCTCGGGACTTGTTCTTGTCAGCTTCTTGATTGGGTTGTTGTTCAGGAGAGCCAGGAGGAGTAGGATTAGCAGCGATTTTCTTGGTAGTGGAATCAGTTTCACCTTCAGGAGTATCTTGGACATGTTATTTTGCATTAATTTCTTCATCAACTGATTCCAAAGAGGATGATGAAATTCTGAAGTCCAAATCTGGCCTTGATGAGAGAGGCTTTGAAGGAAAAAAGGAATGATGTGAACAACTGAGGAACAACAACGGAGGCACCTTAATCTGCAAACATAAACTCGTCAGAATGCTCTTCATTGGGATCTGAGTGCATTGAATCGTGAAATGGAGTTTTGGGTGTTTCTCCGGAAGCACACTCCAGATCAACTACTTCATTGGATGGAATAACAAAAGGCGTGTTGCTTTGAATGGACCTATTCCTCATGTAGATGAGTGTTCCTGCAACTTGGGATCGTGTAAGCTCCATATGCCTAGAGTGAGTCTTGTCAACAAAATCTTCCCAAAGTGGGTCGTTAACACCTGGTCGTCATGTACTCCTTCTGGTATCATACCAGTTTAGGCATCCGAAGTATGTGGGACAACTCCACTTTTGGAATGCTTGGGGTCCGGAACAGGGGTTCCGAACGGTGCATGTGTAGAAGAGATGGGGATATCAAAAGTGACACGTGGGTGCATTCCAAGGGGAAAGGAACTTTATTCAACACCAACATCACCTTGATAGGAAGGTGTGGGTGGATTATTGGTAGACTTCCCGTGAGTGTGTGCAAGTGGTTTTGAAACATCGAGGGGTACCTCAGATGAGTGGGTAGGAGGGGTAGATGAATGGCCAGAGTCAGTTGGAATGTCATGGGCTCCTTCCTTTTGAGAGGAGGAACTAACTTTGGATCTCTTTTTGGATTTAGGCTTAGATGGGGAAGGTTTGCGCTTGGCCGATTTCTTTTTCTTACCTCCAGAAGAACCTACCTTTCCCTTGTCCAAAATAGGCTGAACAGAGACAGGGGTGGATTGTGTTGGGTCGAACACAATCGAAGTCTCTAAATGTTGTTTCAAAAAAGGGGACTCAGATGGAATAAGGGCTAGCATGCGTTCTCGTAAGCGCCTAAAAGGTCCGAAGGACCTTTGGTCCAGAAGACGATAGGATTTAATAGTTTTGAATGAGAGAAATACCTCTTTCGGAATGATGTTGACAACAATTGGTTCACGGTGTTCCTTGTACAATTGTTCAATGGTGAGAGGCCAAAATCTAGGGCTTGAAATCTCATGAGGCTTTCAATTGATGGTGAATTTTATGAAATCTTTCCATAAAACTTCCGTAAGATCAACAACATTTGTTCTTCCGAAGTAAATGTTGTATACAATGTACAACCAATCCTTGCTTAAGGAGTCAGTACCGCCATGTTTGCCCAACAGACCTCGAACAATAAAATGCATCAGAACAGTTCACAAGCCTGAAACCGCCAATTTCTTGAAGTTCTTTGCCTTGTACACTTCATGATACCCAATGTGATTCAGAAATGACTAAAACTCGTCAGTCGTTGGCTCTTGAACAACGAAGCCTTTTGGGTTTTCTTCCATCCCAATTGCCTTCAAGAAAGTTTATTTATGAACATGCACAACCCTATCTCTAGTGATTTTTGTTTCTAGAATTCCATTTTCAATTTTGATGTGTTTAAACACTATGTGTAGTAGAGAAAGCAGGATTAGAGGATCTGGAATCTTCGGGAATGGCACAAAGATTGGTTGATGAGCGATAAACTTAATCATCACTCAAATTGATTTACCGTAGTCGTTTGGATCCAGTGAAAATAGTTGAGTTGTCTCCCTTAAGAAAGGTTCAGTTGATATGGAAGAAGATAAACCTTTGGATGATTTCTTTTTCGTGGTGGATTTGGAGATTTTGGAAGAAGTTTAGACATTTTCAGTGGGAGAAAAAGACGTCATTGATGAACAAGTTGAGAACTCGAAGAATAGTTTGAGCACTTGAAGAAGATGGGTTTAAGGGTTTTGTGTGCGTAAAGAGGTAAAAGGGTTTTAGAGGAGTTTATATAGGTGATGGAAACGGGTTGGATTAAGAAAGGTAATGATGAAAACCGAAAAGGAAATGGGTAGCATTTAATGCTTTTCCCTTTTTGGAATTGAGTTGACCAGTGATGAAGAAGGGTTGCGATGGGTGGAAGTTGGAATTACAAACAGCAAACGGCGGTGGGATGTTTGCTTTATGAAACATTCAAACGTGGCGCGGATTTTAACGAGGACATGATAAGGATCCTTGAAACTTACCGTTAAAAAACGTTTCGCCTAAAAAACCTTTGGACTTTACAATGTTTGATTCTGGAACCAGTGAGTTCCTGAAGGTATGAAGCATGTTCCGATGAAGAGAGTTTGAAAAAAGCATTTTAAAAAACTTGAGAAATTCTGGAACAAGGTTTTCGGAAAACAAGTTTGAAAAGAGTCCGGAGTTAAATTTTGAGATGAAATTCCGGAATAAGATTTTGGAAATTCCGGAGACAGTTTTCAAAGTTCTGGAGCAAAATTTTGAAATTCCGAAATGACCATTGACATGTTCTGGGGTGCGTTTTGAAATAAATTTCGGAGCATAATTTGAAAAACTTCCGAAGTGAGATTTGAGAAATTTCAGGAGTGAAACTTTGAAAGATTTCGGAATAGATTTTGAAAGTTCCAGAGTAAGATTTGAGAAACTTCCAGAGTTCAGAATACAATACCTTTCCAGATTTGAATTCTGGGATGACATTATGAAGTAAGTTCCGAGATGATATTGTTACCAATGTTACTATATTGGTCTTTGATTGTCAAAAGACTTAGGAACTGTACAACTTACACTGAAATTGAAGGTTAGATAAAAAAACATGTAAAATGATCCTGATTATCCCGAGAGATGATAGTCCTGAGATGTAAAAAGATTTTGCTTCGGACCAACTTTACTTCCTGATGTTTCCATCAGAGGGTACATACCTCTTGAAAGAATTAAGGATCAGGCATCATCATACCCATTTTGTTCAGAAAACCATTGAATTGGTTTCGTCTAATTCCTTAGTAAATACATCTGCTATTTCATCATCAGATGGAACAAAAATAAGTTCAATATTGCCATTTAAAACATGATCTTTTATGAAATGGTACCGTATGTCAATGTGCTTTGTCATTGAGTGCTGAATTGGATTGTGCGAGATTGCAATTGAACTTTGAGAATTAGAATAGATTGGAATGCGTTGAAAGTGGTAGCCATAATCCAGAATTTGAGATTTCATTCAGAGAGCTTAAGAGGTACGGCTAACAGCAGCAATGTATTTTGCTTCGGCTATTGAGAGAGCAATGCAGTTCTCCTACTTGGATGACCAATTAACCAATAAACCTCCTAAAAATTGACAACCACCAAAAGTGCTTTTTTTATACAATTGAAGACCGCCATAGTTTGAATCTAAGTAAGCTTGAAAGAGAAAACTCTCATTTGCTAGGTACCAGATTCTAAGACTCTTTGTTCCTTTGAGATATCGAAATATTTTTTTACGGCCAAAAGATGTGACATTTTTGGATTGAATTGAAATTTGGCATAAAGACATGTAGCAAACATGATGTCCGGACGACTTGTTGTAAGGTAGAGTAAGGATCAAATCAGTCCTCTATACTTCTTTTCATCAACAGCTACACCTGATGAGTCCGAGAAGATTTTGTAACCGAAACCCATGGGTACCTTGGCTAAAGCATAGGTGTCCATTGAGTACTTTTTGAGGAGTTCTGAAATGTACTTCTCTTGATGAATAAAGACTCCTCGATTGGTCTGTTTTACTTGGAGACCAAGGACGAAGCTCAATTCACGATTCATACTCATTTGAAATCTACTGACCATTAACTTAGCAAGGTCAGCAACCATTAATGAATCGGTGGATCCAAAAATGATGTCATCAACATAAATTTGGAAAAGCATGAGGCGTTTTCCATTTGATCTTCGAAACATAGTTGGATTGAGGATTCCTCTTTGAAAACCGAAGCATTTGAGAAAGTCAGTGAGTGTTTCGTACCAGGCGCGAGGAGCTTGCTTAAGGCCATATAAAGCTTTTCAGAGCTTATAGCAATGATTCGGAAATGAGAGATTGGCAAAACCAGGAGGTTGTTAATAGGGATGTCAATGGGGGTAAACGGGACGGGGAGTGCATCTCCCGCCCCCGCTCCTGAATCCCCTTTATTACCCCCGCCCCCGCCCCCAATTGATTTTGGGTTACTTTTTTTGGGCTAAAAGAAGTTTGTATTTAGGCTAAAAGAAACTATTGTTTAGGTAACAAATAATTATTTATAGCAGAATTTTATATGTTAAAAAAAAAGTTATGTCATTTTAAAAAATTATATTAACAACTTAAAAACATGTTTTTTGATGAATTTTGGAAGCTCAAAATCATGTTCTTGTTTATTATATTTATATAACTAATATATGTAAATATATGTGTCATTTAGTAACGGGGTCCCCATGGGGATTTCGGGACATGATTCCTACCCTTGCCCCTGCCCCCGAAACTAAAACAGGGGTTAACCTTGCCCCCGCCCCCGATTTTTTTTTTTAAAAAAATCCCCAAACGGGACGGGGCCCCCACGGGGCTTTTTGACATCCCTAGTTGTTGAAGATATACTTCAGTATCCAGTTCACCATTAAAAAAATCACTCTTAACATCCATTTGATAAACCTTGAAGCCTTTATGAGCAGCATAAACAAGAAAGATTATGATTGCATCAAGACGAGCAATAGGAGCAAAAGTCTCGTCATAATCAAGTCCTTCGATCTGGGTGAATCCTTTAGCAACCAGTCTTGCTTTATTCCGAATAATAACTCCAGTATCGTCTAGCTTGTTTCGGAATACCCATCTTGTACTGACAATTGGGTGATCCGGAGGAGGAGTGACGAGAGTCCACACTTCGTTTCTATCAAACTATGCCAAATCTTCCTGCATGGTTGTAATCTAATCAGCATGTTCTAATGCTTATTTAATGGATTTGGGTTCAACCATAGAGATAAATGCTGAAAAATGACATTCATTTTGAACACTTGTGGCTGAGCGATTTTCAATACCAACATTTGGATTTCCGATTACTTGGTTTGGAGGATGATCTCGAGTACAAATAGGAAGTCTCGGTAGCCCTTGAGAAGCAGATGATCCTATATCAACAATGGGATTGTGTTGCTCCCCCTGAATAGTTTGAACTTGTGGATAATGCTCCCCCTGAACTTCTTTACCAGAGAGGTTGACATCATCATCAGGTGGGAAGTGAAAGAAATTTACGTCATCATCATTGTTGATCGGGTCAAATTTAGCAGTTGTATCAAGGAATCTATTTGAATTTGATTCAAGTGAAGGTTGACCATTCTCCCCCTCAACCTTAGAAGGTTAAAATGGTTAAGAATCAAATAGAGGAAAAGTGGGTATTGGATCGGAGAAATTGTGAGAAATAGGGGCTTCAGGAGATGAGATTTGCCTTGTTCAGGATTCCAAATCAAGGGTTGTTTCAGAGGGTCCGAAGAGAGTTTCAAAGTCTACTTCATGAATTACTTGAATGTTCGGAGATTCCGGAAGAGGAGCATCGGACTCCATAATGTGAGTAGTGACATGATTAGGACCATAATTCCGAACAAATTTATCATCAGAGGTAACATCAAAGCTTTCTTCTATAACTCAAGTACGATGATTAAGTACTCGATACACCTTTGATTTTGTATAGTAACCTAGAAAGATGGCTTCATCAGCTTTGGGTTGAAACTTTGTAAGCTAATCACGACTATTTTTGATAAAGCATCAACATCCAAAAACATGAAGAAAGGAAATTCTTGGCTTCCGACCATTCATGGCTTTATACGGTGTCATGTTGAGGTGTCGATTGATGATACTCCGATTCTGAGTAAAGCAAGCAGTTGATACGGCTTCGTCCCAGAGATAGAGTGGAAGATCTGCAAAGTTGAGCATAGATCGAGGAGCCTCTACAAGTGTTCTGTTGCGTCTTTCAACTACACCGTTCTGTTGTGGAGTTTAAGGAGAAGAGAAGTTGTGATCAATTCCTTTCTCGGTGAGGAATTTCTCAATGGTGCCATTGGTGAATTTCGAGACATTATCACTTCAGATTCTTCTTACAGGAAGCTTGATGAGAACTTCTATTCCTTTGATGAAATTGATGAGTTCAGAGGCTATTTCAGACTTTAGCCTAAGGAAGAAGACCTATGTAAACCTTGTAAAGTCATCAACATTCACAAGAATATCATTTTTTATGATGAAGGCTCTCTACAGTTGAGGGTCCACATAAATCAATATGTAGAAGTTTTAATAGATCCGAGATTGATTTTTCGATGATGACAAGATGACCCTTCTTAGACTGCTTTCCACACTCACATGCAACACACAAATGATCATTTTCGAACTTGAGGAGTGGTAGTCCTCTTACCATTTCACTGGATACAAGATCATTTATGTACCAAAAAATTCAGATGAACAAGCCTTCGGTGCCATAAACAACTCACGTCAGGAACAACTTTCGAGAAAAGGAAAATTTGAGGTTTGCCAATGATCATGTTGATGTCGAGTGGGTACATGTTCTTATTGCGATTTGACTTGATCAAACATTGTTTTCTGTCTTCAGTCAGCACGTAAATATGTTTCTTACAGAATTCAACACACTAATTTGAGCCAGTGAGTTGAGCTATACTTATCAAGTTATGCTTTAAGGTAGCTATATAAGCCACGTTTGAAATAGAGAAATTTCCATTGGTGAGGATGCCATAACCACGAATCTGAGAGTTGGATTTGTTTCCATATGTCACATAACTAGCATTTAGAGAAAGTTTGAGATCTCGCAAAAAGTCCTTCTACTCCGTCATGTGCATGGAGCAAGCACTATCAATATACCATATTGTATCTTGCTATGAAGCACAAAGTGCCTGTAAAATTAGCGAGTGGCGGAGTTTTTAGGCTCCGAGTTGGGTTTTGGGATAGGACAATAGGCTTTGGACTTGGGTTGTGACTTCCGGACAACAGTATGTTTCTTATAGTTATTACGTAAACTTTTCTGAAACAAGCAAAAGGTTATGGTTTTCTCATCTATCCAATAATCATACTCAACAACATGGTGGTATAGAATGACCTTCTGCAGACATGTTGCCTCCGGAGCAGTAGGTGTGTCCGAAGTTAAAGGGATTTTTACTTTCCAAACTGGTTTTTGCTTTGAAGACTTTTGATAATTTTATCTCTTTGAAAAACTTTCTTTGTTTGATGGTACAGTTGATTTTGAAAAGGATTGAGGTTTGAAAATTGTACCATCTACTTTAGCTATAAAAATAGATTCAGTATTCTGAGAAGATCCATTTTCGGACAGGTTGAGTACTTGATATTTGTACATCAGGAGTGTGTTTGACAACATTCTTAGGTTCTGACTGACTGGGAAGATTTGATTGTCTTTTGGGAATCTTGACAGGACAAAATGTGTTATGATTCTATGAAGACGATTTGCTATTACTCTTAGACACATTTCTTTTGGAATTTAAAAGAAATCTAGAGTTTCGTCTATACCCGACTTTCGTCTTAAGAGCATTTTTGGCCTCATTCTTAGGACTAGTGACATCATTTCTGTTCAACGAGGGTTTCTTCCTTTTGTCTAGACCCGACTTCCTAGCATCGAAGAAGCAAGCTAGTTGGAGGATGCTTTTTTCTTTTTTATGGTTTATAGAATTTTACTGCCTGAATCCTGCTTGCTTTGTGATTTATGGGACCCATATTGATGTGGGATAACTATTAAATAAATGTGTTAAGTTACATGTTGCAAAGGTTCTAGAATGATTGATTGGGCCCTATTATGCAGCTCTTGTTTGAGTCTAACGTTGTAGGGTTGTGTATTTTATTTAAAAGACTATTTAAGTTTTGTTGTATGTAATTGTATTCATGAAGTAGTTAGTTGATATTAGTAGCGGTTCTTCAGTAGTTGATGGCAGGTAAGGTGGGAATCCTTGGAGATCCTAGGAAGTGCCTTACAAAATGATGCATTATCTAGTGGTGTATATTTGTTTGAAAGCGGGTATATGTAACTAGATCAGATAGAAGTGGACATGAGTAGTTACTTAGAGGATTCAGAATGATTCTTGAGGAAATTACTGATATGTGTGGAATGTAGTATTGGGCCCGTACTACTGAAAGCACAGGATCTGCACTCGAATCGAGGAAACTTTTGGGGATTCTAATGAGCTGATTGGGGGTAGATTGTATGGTTTAGAACAATGATTCATTGCAATGTGTTTCTATTTTTCTTCAGTTTATCGGTTTTGGTTGTTCAGATTGAGAATGGTATGGTGATTGTTTGGGCCTTAGTGGCCATATCAGATTGGGTTTGAATGGTGCAGACCTAGGTGAGTTAGTTGATTTGAGGTCTCGAGGGCCTTGTTCGAGGTAGTGCCATTTGAGTCGTGGGACTCAAGAAGGAAATGAATGTCATGATCGGCTCGAGGATTGCAACCATAGATTGAGTGATTGGCAGGAGGATTGGGATATCACTATCTTCGATGAGGGCTATGTCCTTCCAGCTTTCCATGATTGGAGGAAAGAGAGAGAAGACATGTGATTTTCAGAGTTAGGATGTAGACCTAGCATGGGACTAGACAGTTGCAGTTTTTGGCAGCAAGTATGATGGTATGGGAATGCACAAGAGGATTCTTGGTAGAGTTGCCTTGAGATGAGATCAAGGGTCTGATTTCTTTGAATATAGTCAGGTTAGGTGCTAGTTAATTATTTTAGGTGATCAAGGGAGGTGAATTAAGAACAACTACTTTTGTTGTCTATGGTGTATCCTAACAAAGAGAATGGTGCCTCTTGCATTTATGAATGATCCTTGCGATGAGTTGATGGTTGGGGATTTATGGTCGAGGTGAGTGGTACTCCATTTGTTTCTAGATAAAGCAATGAATGGACTATCGGAATTATCTTTTGTGCATATGTATGAGATTCTTGATGTTAGAGGCAGGTTATGATTGGGAGGTTTCTAAGGTCTCCATATGAGATTCATAATCTCTTTAAGTTTACTTGTTCTTTATCTGGAATATCATCTTGCATTGTGCTATACATTCCAAGGGTCAAAGATGCTATGTACCTTGATGAACCAATATGAGTTTTGCACTGGTTGCAATGTCAATTAGTGGTAGTTTGAACCCTAGGTAGGGGAGAATAGGGCAATATGCTTGAAGGATCATCGATCTTTCGAGTTTATGGTTTCAAAAGAATAAGTCATAGGGATCTGTGGTTTAGGTATGCATGACTTCGGTTCAAGATTTGGTCAAGACGGGGTGTAAAGCAAGTTGCCATCAGATGTATGTGCTCAAGAACGCATGAATTGTCTTCATGACAGGAACATGTTGAAAAAGGAGATCGTTGTAGCCACTGGTTCCTTCGGGATGTCGGTAAGTAGATCAAGATGCATTCAGGTCCCTCAGATTGAATATCAATTATTGAGGGATTCATCAACTCATTGTATAGTTTGCTATATATAGTCTAAGCATGGGTTTTGGTTCAATAGTGTATTGGATCATTGGATTCATTTTCAATTCATTCTCGATCATTTTCCAGTTCGTTCGTCTCGTTCGTCTTCAATAGCAAAGTTTCTTCGAATGTTTCGAGTTGTATCAGTTGAATTTTAATAGATGCGTCAACCTATTTTCAAATTTTATAAGTTGTGTATTGGTTTCTAGGTATGGTTACCCTTAATTGTTGGTTGTGGAATTATTTTTCATAGCAGGCTCGAGGTTATAAAATTTCCTTGGTTATTGGAATTTTGGATCTGGGGAATTGTTGTTTAATTTTTCAGGTGTGGCTTTGGATATGTGCCGAATCCAATTTTGACATGTCATGTCGGCAGGGTTGGTATCTGGATTGACCTGACCATGGTTTTAATAACATTTCTGAATAATTTTGAAAGTTTTATCAATGAATTACATATTGGTAAGATCTGTTTGGTTTCAATCAAGGTGTAGGATCTTGTATCATTCTTTATTGAGGATGTTTCAGTTAACGGTTGTGGTTCGTCATTTCGGTTACATCTACCGGTACCACACCCTCTGGTTAAGGTTGTGAGGAAGAAGGAATGCATTAGATCTAGGGTTAGTTATGTGTTTCCCATGAGAAGTGTATGTGGACTGAGTATGATAGCATGACAACATGTGGCTCGTGTTATTGGCATGGTTCTTATTGGTTTTATAGCTCTTGAATTGGAACAAGAGTGCAACTGACTATCCCATTCTTTGGTTTTGTGTGATCATGTTTTCATCTGATTTTACATTGGTAGCATCTTATACTGTAAAAGGAATTGTGCATGATAAAAGGGTATGACCCTTGTTGTGTTCGTTTAGCATTGAGAGGGATGTTTATTGGGTTCCTGCAAGTTAGTGGATTGAAGATTGAGTATTTTTAGGCGCATGTGGTGTTGGTCATGAGTCTTCAAGATAGTGATGGAATAGCAGCAGGATCGGCATAGTACTGTGAGTTTATCTTTCTAGTGGCTAGAGCGTTCCACAATGTATCATGAACCAGTGATTGTATGACTCATATGGGAGGGACCTAATAGTCATCTGATTGAGACTCTTAGGTCTCAAATTGTTATTCTTATTGGCATGTTCGGGTGTTAGTGTATTGATTGGGAGTCAGGTGACACAGTGACCAGCCGGTTTGGATCATCTGGACAATAAAAATTTTATTGGGAATATTAGTTATTTATCGGAAGTCGCTTAATGAAGGTTTGCCATTGTGGATCTTGTTTTCTTGAGGATGGTTAATTAGGGGTTTGGTTGCCAATGGTGGGTATTGGTTCTAAAATCTTGATTCATGAAGTTCGTTGTAGATGTCTCTAGTGATTTGTCATGTGGATGTACCGCTGAGCTAATAAGGGATTTGGATGCAACGTGAGATTCTTAGGTGGACCATGTAACATCCCAAAATATGGTCCCAAAAGTTTCATTTTTAAAATATATAAAATAGTATTTTTTTTCCCAAACATCATCTATACATCCCAAAATATCCAATGTATCAAAAGTCATAAAAATTAGAGAAAACATCATATGCGGAATCTCAATGGTGTGTGCGATGCAGTCAACCCAGGCTCTTCCCTTTGCTACTGGAAGTACCTGAGACATAAATTGAAAATAGTAAGCACAAAGCTTAGTCTTCTCCCCAAACTACCCCATATTTATACATAATTTGTCACATACTAGGCCCCTGCCCAACTTCCGACATCACCCAGCATCGAGCACCGCTCGGTTTACAAATCTTTTATTTTCAGGCCTCACCTATCATTGGGTCTTGCCCGTCAAAAACATTCAATCGATATCACATGATCATACTAATACACATAACAATCATAAACACTAGAATATGTTCCAATCTTTAGGCCTCGCCTAGCATTGAGCCCCTCTCGCTATACATAGCAGCACAGAATGCATGCAAGAGTCACGTAGACTCCTAGCATCCTAACATAACCAATAAGGACCAGCATTGGTGCCTTAGACCCGCTATAGCCCAGTGAAGGAACTCACCTCAGATGTTGATTCTCATAGAAAGAAATCCCTAGTCACGGTCCTAACAACTCCTCAAGCTATCAGTATAAAATAAGAATGAATCAATACTTGGGTTCCAATTACTATCCAATAATCCATTCTTGGGGTAAAATGACCATTTGACCCCTATCCTAATCTGACCCATGGCTAAAGCCCAAATCCATCATATGAAAGGCCCAACACCAAGTAATCTACCACGGCCCACTAATAACCCACTTATGGCCTAATTTTCAAAATTAGGCCCAAACTCCTCAAATAGGCCTTACCCTGAAACTCAAACATATTCGTAGCCCAAAAATCTTATTTCTAATGACCCAGTAAGGCCCAAAGCAACAAAGTCCAAGGAATGGCCCAAACCGAGGCCCACATGTGGGAAGCCCACTCTGACTTAGTACACAGGGCGTAGCACGTACTGGCTTCATGACCTGTATGTTGTGCGTACCAACTTGTACGCCCAGTGTACTCCTTTATTAAGTCCTTTTTGCTATTTAGCACTTAATGCTTTAAACCAATGGTCTAAATAACAGATTTGGGTCCTACTTAACATTTAAACCCATAAAGTCATTGGCTTTGTGACTTTGGATGCCCTAAATAAGCCCGAACTCCAAAAATAGCATTCTACTTCCATGAAAATGGCCTTAACTCATGCATGGGTGGATTTCAACCCCAAAAATGTCAATTTTATGATTCTAGGTCCCAAATAACACTAAGAGTGGAAACTCTAAGTTCAAAAAACGATATGGACTCATGAGACTTCATCAATGAGACCAAAAAAGACCATAAACCCAACCTAAAAGAGATCTAAGAAAATAAACACCAAGTTCAAGACTTTATACCTCAAATGAGAGACAAAAGTTGATGAGGTTCTGGATCCAAAAGCTTTAACTTCTCCAATGAATCTTCAAGAGTGAAATCCTTCTTCAAAAGCACCAAAATACTCTTATAATGGCCTTCTAAGCTCCAAGAACACACAAGAGAGGATTAAGGTTCGAAAGTAGGGTAAAAGGGAACAAGGAGGGTGGTGAAATGAGGGTTTCAAGTCCATAAGGATGCTTATATAGTGGCCATCCCCTAAAATTAGGGTTTTCATGAACCATCGAGTATGCCCTGCATACGAAGTTGTACGCCCCTCGTATGCATCCAGAACCCTCGATCACCCTCGCATGAGTACGCTAAGTGTACCACCAGGTATGCCCCTCGTACTCACCTCATCACTTGTACGCTAAGGGTACTTCGTTATACGTGTTGGATTAATGTCTAAGTCCATAACTATTTTGGTATGTACTTGACCAGATGGTGGATGGTCCTTTTGGGTTGCCTTCACCAAAGCAACTTGATAGGATGAATTATGGAGAGAAAGGATTAAATATGATTTATTAATATTATGGGAATAATATATTAAATGAGAAATCATATTGTTTAATTAATATTAGTTAATAATTAATTGGTAATTAGTTTTGTGACTAAAAGAGATTAATTAAACTTAAGGGACTAGAATTATAATTATACGATAATTGCAATTTGGGCCATGGATTGCCTTGAATCAAGGGGTGGACGAATTCTATGGGGAAGCCCATAAAAAAATCGTCCAAGGGCTTGATTAAAAGGAGTCTATGGGTTGCTTAGGGCTTAAGCATCCAAATTAGGGTTTCCTTGTTAGATAACCCTAATAGCCCAACTATATAAAGACCCCTTAAGGCTAAAAAATGTGGCTAAGCTTCTTGTTAGGGTTTCTACACGTTTTTGGTAGCCTCCAACCTCTCTCCTCTTCATCCTCTTGCTTATGGTGTTTGTGAACCATTAGAGGAGTGACACTTGTGACTCTAAGCCTTCCAAAGTCAATTCAAGGAGATTTGGGATTGTTATTGCTACATAACAATCAAGGTAACATTATAAACTTATTCTTATGGCTAATATGATTATTTGAATGCTAGACTTAGGGTTTATAGTCTTGGATAACTTGCATGTACAATAGAGAAACCTAGATCCAAGCTTTAGGGTTTGTATGAGCACATAGGATGTTCTTAGGACCAAAACCCATCAGTGGTATCAGAGCCAAGCTTGGTTTCAATTGTATTGATGCATTACATGTTCAAAAAATTCATTTTTTGATGTTTTGGAGGCTGGACTCGCCGAGTCCATAGCTGAACTCGCCGAGTCCATGCAGACTCGACGAGTCCAAGCCTGACTCGACGAGTCAACTCGTCAGATGGTGGGTATCTCAGGTTTTCTTGCTGTTTTTGCTTATGGATAGTTACCTTATCATGTTAGATCAATATTAATCCGATTATATGATATATTTGACTATAATTTTGATCTAATTGAAGATATTTATCAATTAATAAGATAATTGTTTCCTTATGTGATAATTGATTAATTATTCTGAGTAAATTGATAAATTGTTTTGCAAGAAATCATTAAATAAATCAAATATGGATAATTATGTGATTAAATGTTAATTTGAATTATTTGTTATTTGATCCTTGTTGTTATGAAAAGTTTCATATTTTGCTCTTTAGGTTTTATAGTTTAAATTTGAACCCAAAAGTTTTGTTGTTTTGAAATTTAAATAGTTGAAACCCTAATGTTTTGAAAAATGTTCAAAACTTGCCCTCAAGTTTTGGAATTTAAATTTTGATTAAATAGATTAATTTTGATGTATATTTAAATTCTAAACCCTAATGTTTTGAAATGTTTCAAAACTTGCCCTCAAGTTTTGGAATTTAAAAGTTGATTAAAAGTTTAATTAGGAATGTTAAATTCTAAAACTCTAGTAATGTTTTGAAAAGTTCAATTCACACCCTTATGGTTTTATTAATTAATTAAGGTGTATAATTAAAAGAAGTTTAATAAATCCATAAAAGTTTAGGTTTACAATTTAATTGAATTAAAAGTATAATTGTTAAATTTGATCACCTAATATTTTAAAAGTGTAAAATTCACCCTGTACTATATATAACATTAAAAGTCTAACATTATATATATGTATGAGTAAAAGTCAGTCGTACCGTTAGTAGGCCTCATTCACGAAGCTGGTCTATAAGGGGTGTTTAAGGAAATTGCCTATAATATGGCGATTGACTAGTGGAGGGTCGTTAGCCGAACGGGTAGGATAGGATGAAACCTTCCATTATAAGTATAATGAAATACAAAAGTAACTAAATGTTTTTATAAATTCCCAATCTTAGTTACTTAGGCAAAAGTGAATTGATGCAATTCCATGAAATTACACTTTGTACCCTTGCGAAGACGTTAGTGGAGCGTGTGTGGTTTACCGGCACACTAAATGGTTCTAAGAAAAGGTAGCAAAGGGTGACACAATGTTTGTCATAGTTCGGTGGAGCGTGTGTGGTTTACCGGCACATCGAATAGGTGACTGTAACATGTGAGGGCACCATGTAAGTTTGCATGGTTATTCACACCCGCTTTGTGATCCTCGGCATCCCAGTCACAAACAAGAGGGGCATATCGAGATTTAAACATGCCATTGAAATGGTCAATGAATCTCAAAGGATCTAGGAGTTTTCATAGATTTAAAACTTAAATTTCTTTTTCGTTTTTCATGGTGGAAATTAGTGAATCATCATTCACTTACCTTCAAATATTCTGCAACTAGATTATGGCATCCCTTTTCTAGTTTGTAGCATATTGTGTTGGGTCCTAGCCTTAGTATCTCATTTGGGTGATTTACTAAGGACTCAATCAATCAATCAACTAACTTGAATTTGTTTCTCCCGTTTTGTAGATGTCAAAGTTCGACAACTATGGTCTTCCCAAATCCCGTGGAACAAGCATTCCACATGAAGATGGTATTCCACGATTCGATCGAGGAACAAGATATCATGCTTCACTTCCTCCACCTCCTCCAATTGTTCTCCCTAACCCACAAGATCGAAGAATTGAAAGGTTCAACATCACTAAAGCCCTATTGGAAATGAAACATGAAGATGGTAAACCCGTGTGTGCTCACGTTCTAGGAATGAAATCACACATTGATAGGTTGATAATGTTGGGTGTGTCATTCCCGAATGAGTTGGCTGTAAATTGGGTTTTGCAGTCACTTCCTGAATCATATAATGAGTTCAAAAGAAAGTATTATATGATGGATCATGATGACAACCTCATTGACCTAACTTACATGCTCATTGCTGCTGAATCAGAAATGATTTGGCGAAGCAATGGATCATATTTGTTGGGAGAGTCAACCAACCATGCTTCCGAGGACGTTGTAAGAGAAGCGACCTGCGTTTGTTGCCAAGAGAAAGGGTGTTGGATAGAAGTCTGCCCCAAGAGCCTGAAAATTCCAAAGATGGGAGAGTCAAAGCGTATGACTGTGCTTCAGGTAAATTCCACTATCTAACTTCGTTAAGTTCCTATTCATTGATTCAAATACATGATGTGATAAGATTGCATTTGAATGTTTTTGTAGGATCGGTGAAAAGAAAGGAAGCTTGGTGAAAGAGCAAGATGAATCTAATCACAAGAAACAGATCTTGATCGCATGGACTTGAAGATTAGATTTTGAACTTAGATAGTTATGATAGAGTTGTTAGAAATTTTCCTTTTGAAATACATAGTTTTCAATGGATTTTGCATTGTAAGGACAAATGTTTTCCGTGGCTTTTATAAATAAAATAAATTTTGTTTGACTTATTTATTTATTTGTTCACTCCCTTGCAATGAAATCGTTATGAAAATTGATGTTTGCATATTTCTACAACAAATGGATATGATTCTTATTTATGGTGATTATGGAAATGTCGAGAATTTACCAAATAGGGAGAGTTTCTCATCGCCCAAATTTCAAATTGGACAGAAATTTTGGAATCACGCAACTTGGTTGCATGATGAATGAGAAATTTCATATTTGGAAATTAGACTAATTCGTTGACAAAGTGTCAAGTGAATGGACTAGGAGATCGAGCACACAAAGTTGTGTGTTGATCAAGTACACCATAAGAGTAACAAAGCTTTTCATCATAATTTACTAAAGGTTTAGTAAATATGATTATACTCATAAGATTAAGTGTAATTCTGAATTGATTGAAAAAGTTTAAATCAAAAGCAAAACGAATAAAAATCAAGTAGGTAGAAAGATAAAAGTTTCTTCATTCTAAGAAGAAGGGAGAGTACCTTTTATGCTTTGTGATAGGTCTTTATGATTAAGAACCATATCTCAATTGATCCTCTAAGTGAGTCTTAGTACAATTGTATGTTTAAGAAGAGGAATCAAGAATTGAAGAAATGGTTAAATCAAAAGGTCAATCATACTTCGTTCAAATAACAAGTCTTAAAGTTAAGATTGTGACAATGAGTGAAAATTATTAAGAAGGTTTATTACATTCATCAAATATGGAAAGTTGTGATGTATTGGATAAGACAAAGGCCAACTAGGACCAATTTATGAAGTGTTTTGACAAAAACTACACTAACTCTTGAATATTTGTTTGTCAAGAATTGTTTATTGACAAGAGAATCTTATAAGTCAATGAGTCAGTGGGAGTCTTAATGGTCTTGAAAGATTTCAAGAACAAATCAAATAAACCTTATCGATCATCACTAGCACACGAGTTGAGGTTTACAACCTATCATGTTGACAATATTTTGATTTTGTGTTGTTCCAATTGAGTTAATTATGCATGTGAGTCCTATGAGTTCTCATTTTGAACGCATAAAAGACAAAGCACCTTAATCAATGAAAGGTACATTGATAGGAAAAGGTGGGCTGCTTAACTACTTGGAAGACGTGGTGGGCAGCTGTGCTACCATAAGGCAAGAAATCAAGATTAAAAGAGTTCGCTCCATATGAGTTTGAATTTGTCGTAAACTTTGGTTTTGACAAATTCACATGGATAGAAACATATACACCATTAAAATCTAAGTGTCATAAGATTTCCTCCTTCATGAAAATGATTGTGAGGAAATGCTTTCACTATGAAAGATTTTAAGAAGATAGTGATTGTAAAATTGCATTCTCGAATTCGATTATGGTTACGGTATCCCTTTCCATAATTTGAATTGTGAGGTTTGGCAATTAGTCTTAATTGTTTAGACACACATATGAACTATCTAAGGCAAAGGTGTATAAGCTTAAGAGGCCTTGATAAAAGATTATCAAAGCATTAAGTATTAGAAACACGGACTTAAGAAATTCAATAGGTATTGTTTTTCTGGAAGTTAAGATGTTTTGAATACATGTCAAAGCTAGTGGGAGCATAAGGGTTATGTCTTTATAGTAATCATCATGATAGTGGGAGCATAAAAGTTATGATTGTATGATTATTATGGAAAGTTTTGCAAGTTGGCAATATTAATTATAGAAAACAAGACTTATACCTTACAAAGTCGTAAGGGTTGTAAAGTTGTTCTGCTATAATTAAGGGAGAGAATATTATGCTTCATTTCAAATCTAAAGGATTAAGTTGAGAAATGTTAATAAATTTAGTCAAAGGTACATAGTGTGTTCTTAAAATTTCGATTATGATTACGACATTCCTCTTCATAATTTGGATTTTGAGAACATAGCAAATAAAACATTATGCATCGTGTCCCATACGCTTCGGGTATAGGATCGATTGCAAATGCTTTAATATTCGACCATTCTAAAATTTTCCAAATGTCTAGCGCATTTAGAGGGAAAAGGGATTAGGATCGATTTTGACTAAAATAATTAAACAACTATCAAAGGACAATCCAAAGTTCAACGAGGATGGGTTGCTTGTGAGTAGTTGGAAGCATGGTATTGAATGGACCATATCGACGTTATTATGAATAGATAAGATTCTATTAAGAATAAGTTGTCATATGGAAAATATGGAAGCGTGTCCATATTGGGAATTGAATATTGAAAATCTATGTCTAGATTAGAAACTTTTATGCAAAAGGATGTTCAAAGAATGTACTTTGAGTGAGAGACATCATATCTAAGGAATTGTCTTGTAACAATATCCGATAGAGGATTTGTAATATCATTGGCAATAGTCTTTGTGACTTTGGTGCAATGATATTACGAAAGGATTGTTGCATAGAATGTTAGAATCTAGCATATTCTATAAGTAGCAAGAATATGATATTCTTTCACTTATGGAAAAGGATTTGGAGTTTTGAAATGAGAATGATTGGAAATGTGGTCAATTTGATCTATTTCACAAAAGTAAGAACCGTAGGTAAACATTGTGTGCATGCTAAGAGCATGGGACAAGTGTTATAATTCAAGTAAGAAGCTGATTACCCGAAACGACAAATAATGAGTAATCGATATGGTGATAAATTAAAAGGAGTTTTATTTATACTCAAAGGGTTGAGGCCATATGGGATTAGTATTATTCTTGTGTTTCACTTTGCATGTTTTGACTTCCTGAATAGTTTAATTGGTTAAGAATAATCAAATTATTCGAACGGGCCACAGTCGTTCATATGTTGGAAGTAGGTATGAATGAAGACTGTCGTGAATTGGTGTGTGGATTGTCTAAAAGAGTATTAGACATAAGAAAATGTTTGCTGCAACGTTCGTGAGTGCTTATGAATATGAATTTGAGCATTGGATTAAACCCACGCTCACTTGGATCACTCCATGAATTGTATCACGAGTGATTGGTGAGACGATAACATCTTATATTCTTGAAACTGAGATGTGTGAGTTGTATCTTGCTAATCGGTTTCACATTGATAATATGAAAACACACTAGTAACTTGGTGTTATAAAACATATTGTTGTGTGTGATTCGGTGAGTGATTGCAAGCAAGCATTGTATCAAAGTTTATCCGTTCCTTTTATTCAAAGTAGAATAAAAGCAATATCTTTGGGCCCCTCGATGATTTAGTGATGGTAAACGTAAATGCTCGGCCGGTCTAGGGCTAATTTGATTTGTTCAATTAGTCAGTCGTCATAAATTGGAGATCAAGAAATAGTACAAAGATAATGATTAGAAATCATATCTCATACGATATCTAGAAAGGAGGAATATATGATCCCTTATCTAAGGACACGCGTATCTAATAGGATCAGAGTTGACAGCGGCTTTGGAAAGCTACGATTGCAGATCAGGATCTGAAGTCATACGCAGAATAGTTATTAGACTTATCCAAGTGGGAGACTGTTGGATTAATGTATAAGTCCATAACTATTTTGGTATGTACTTGACCCGATGGTGCATGGTCCTTTTGGGTTGCCTTCACCAAAGCAACTTGATAGGATGAATTATGGAGAGAAAGGATTAAATATGATTTATTAATATATTATGGGAATAATATATTAAAGGAGAAATCATATTGTTTAATTAATATTAGTCAATAATTAATTGCTAATTAGTTTTGTGACTAAAAGAGATTAATTAAACTTAAGGGACTAGAATTGTAATTATAAGATAATTGCAATTTGGGCCATGGATTGCCTTGAATCAAGGGGTGGACGAATTCTATGGGGAAGCCCATAAAGAAATCGTCCAAGGGCTTGATTAAAAGGAGTCTATGGGTTGCTTAGGGCTTAAGCATCCAAATTAGGGTTTCCTTGTTAGATAACCCTAATAGCCCAACTTTATAAAGACCCCTTAAGGCTCAAAAACGTGGATAAGCTTCTTGTTAGGGTTTCTACACGTTTTTGGTAGCCTCCAACCTCTCTCCTCTTCATCCTCTTGCTTATGGTGTTTGTGAACCATTAGAGGAGTGACACTTGTGACTCTAAGCCTTCCAAAGTCAATTCAAGGAGATTTGGGATTGTTATTGTTACATAACAATCAAGGTAACATTATAAACTTATTCTTATGGCTAATATGATTATTTGAATGCTACAATTATGGTTTATAGTCTTGGATAACTTGCATGTACAATAGAGAAACCTAGATCCAAGCTTTAGGGTTTGTATGAGCACATAGGATGTTCTTAGGACCAAAACCCATCAATACGCCCCGCATACAACTCAAGGGTCTAAAAGGGACAATATAAATTTGCAAGGTTAAATGAAGAACTTACCGAGGCTTAAGCGTTACAGTTCTCCCCGATTAGAATCAAACATCATCCTTGAAGTCCTTAGTCTCGAACAACTCAGGATAATGCTCCCGCATCTCTGCCTCAGGCTCCTAAGTCCATTCCGACCCCTTGCGGTACTTCCACTGCACCTTCACCAGATCTATTACCTTGTTCCTTAAGGTCTTCATCTTCTAATCCAAACTTGCTACTGGTCTCTCGATATAATTTAGGTGGTCATCCACCCGAATTTCCTCCAATGGCACAACTGTGAAATCATCCACTAAACATTACCGCAGCTGAGAGACATGAAATGTGTTGTGAATCTTATTGAGCTTGGCAAGAAGATCTAGACGTAAGCAACCCGACCCACCCGAGCCAAAACCTTGAAGGGTCCAATATACATGGGACCCATATTTCCCCGCTTCCTGAACCAAATGACCCCCTTCCAAGGCGACACCATCAATAGAACCATATCTCCCACCTGGAACAAGTCTGACCAACGCCTGTCAGCATAACTATTATGCTGTTTCTGAGCAAATCGGGGTCCTGAACTTCCTCCCGTAAAGGATCTCAAAAGGAGTTCAATCGATGTTGGCGTGATAACTGTTGGTATACAAAAACTCCGCCAATAGAAGATATGTATTCCAACTCCCACCGAAATCCCACACACATGCTCACAGCATGTCCTCTAGGATCTAAATAGTCTGGGCACTCTGACCATCTATCTAGGGATGAAATGTTATACAAAAATGAAGATGAGTACCCATCTCTTCATGGAATTTCTTCCAGAACCTGGAAGTAAAACAAGCATCCATGTCAGAAACCACTGATACCAGCACCCCATGACGTGCCACCACCTCCCAGAAATAAATCTCGGCCAACTTCTCTGTAAATATACTCTCTTGGATCGGAATGAAATGTGCGCTCTTGGTCAAATTATCCACGATGACCCAGATAGAATCCACTCCACACGCGGTCTTGGGAAGCTTCGTGATGAAATCCGTTGTGACGTCTTCCCATTTTTATACGGGAATCTCAACTAGATGCATCTTGCCATGAGGTCGCTAATGCTTATCATTGAATTTCCTGCAAGTGAAGTACCGCTCCACAAACCATCCTATATCCCACTTCATATGGGAATCGAAGGAGGCCACCTGACCTACAATCCGTTCACACTTCTGGTGCTCCTCCTTCAAAACCTCAACTTGTGCATCCCAAATCCATTCCAACAACAGAATAATCACTGTCATCCTCAAGCATAGACCATAAATTGGAGCCTCGACCGCCTTGTGCCTGATGGAATCAGCCACCACATTGGCCTTCCCCAGGTAATAAAGGATCTCACAATCATAATCTTTCACCACATCCAACCAATGACGTTTTCTCATATTCAGGTTTGGCTGGTCCATCAAATACCTCAGGCTCTTGTGGTCCATGTATATAGTACAACAAACCCCATAGAGGTAATGCCGCCAAATCTTGAGGATGAAAACCACATCCTCCAACTCCAAATCATGTGCCGGATAGTTCACCTTATGAGGCTTCCGCTGCCTCGAAGCGTAAGCGATCACACGACCCCGCTGCATCACCACCGCACCTAAACACATGATTGAAGCATCACAATAAACCACAAAATCATCAGCACCCTTCGGCAATGTTAGAATTGGAGCGTCACACAACCGCTGCCTAAGAATTTCAAAAGCTACCTGCTGCTCAGGTCCCCAATTAAAAGTCACCGGCTTCTTGGTTAGTCGGGTCAATGGAACAACTATCTTGGAGAAATCCAGGATGAATCTCTGATAGTAACCTACCAGACCAAGAAAACTCCGAATCTTAGATGGAGACCTCGGTACCTCCTATTGCATCACGGCCTCAAACTTGGCCGGATCGACCAGAATGCCCTTCTGGTTGACAAGGTGCCCCAGATACTGCACCTTGCTCAACCAGAACTCACACTTGGAGAACTTCGCGAAGAGTCTCTCTCTCTCTCTCTCTCTCTCCTCAAAATCTCTGGTACCTCTCTCAAATGCTCCTCATGCAGTTCCTAAGTCTTGGAATAAACCAAGATATCATCAATAAAGACTATCACATACCGATCCAGCATCGGTCTGCACACACAGTTCATAAGGTCCATGAACACAGCAGGAGCATTGATGAGCCCAAGTGGCATCACCACAAACTCATAATAACCATATCAAGTCCGCAAAGCCATCTTCTGCACATTCTCATCCCGGACCCGCATCTGATGATAATCTGATCGCAGATCAATCTTGGAGAACCAAGATGCACCCTAAAGTTGGTTAAAAAGATCATCACTCCTCAATAGGAGATAGAGGTTCTTCATCTTTAGCTTATTCAACTCCCGATGTTCGATACACATACAATGAGACCTGTCCTTCTTCTTCATAAAACAAATCGGGGCACCCCCAATACGAACTGTTCAACCTAATAAATCTCTTGTCTAACAGCTCCTGCAGCTGTGTAGACAACTCTTGCATCTCAGGAGGAGCCAACCTATATGGTGACTTGGCTCCTGGAACCAAATCAATTCTGAAATCCACTTGCCTCTCCGGAGGTACCCCTAGCAATTCCTCTGGGAACACATCCGGATAACATCGCATGATCGGCACATCCTCCATGGCCGTCTTACCGAGATCCCGGGTATCCATCGCATAGGCAACAAAGCCTGAGAAACCCTGATATAGATAACATCTGGACCTCGCTGTAGAACACATAACCACCCCACACTATGGTCTCTCACCCTGAATCACCAGCTCTCCCCCACTAGAGGTACGAACCCGCACTAGTTGTTTCTCATGGTCAATCACTGACCCATTAGGGCTTAACCAATCCATGCCTATGATGAATTTGTTCCCTCGTAGAGGAATGGGAACCATACCAACTAGATATCGCTCGCTGAACAACTGGAGAGTACAATGCCAATGAACTCTCACAACCCTAACCGTCCTATCATCAGCAATCTCCAAATCAAGAGGACGATCCAGCTCCCCGGAGCTCCAGCAAATCTCTTGGTAAGCTTAAGCGACACAAAAGATCGGATAGCCCCCGAATCGAACAATACCAGAGTAGAGATACCATTCACAAGGAACGATCCTAAAATGAAACACATAAACATGAGCAATAATTCAATATAAATAAAGAGAAAAGGAAAAGATACATACTCATCACAACATCGGTAGCTGCATGCGCCTCCTCTGCTATCAGTTGGAAAACCCTGCTCTTTTCCGCAGGCGCCTCTACCCGGCCTTGTGTCACAACTAGGAATTCTAATGCTTTTGTAAACATTAACAATGATAACGTTTGTGGCTAAAACTTGAAAGTATGCATGATGTTTATTCAATGACAACAAAATTTCATCAAACACTCTATGCAAACACTTCAATGGTCAACAAAAGATTGGAAACCCTAAAAATCCCGGTTTAAGTCCATTATGGAGTAGGATTTCTTATTGGGCCTAATGGACCAATAAACTTCCAATTTGACTAGTTTGGGCTTAGGACGCCTAAATGAGCCCTAATTAGACCCACTTTCATGAAACTTACAGTTTAGGCCATAATGGATCCAAAATCAATTGGTTTACCTTAATGGGCCTTATTGGGCCATAATTGATTCAATTAACTTTCATGAACCATAAATCCATTCTTTTATACAAAATTGGGTTGTGAACTACCTTAAAGGCCCAATGGGCAGAAAACATTCTCATGGACATCAAAAATTTCGAACCAAGATAAGAAGTGGGCCAAGTTAATCTATTTCCTTTCTCCTTAGCCCAAGATTTAAAAAAAATGAGAATAATGGGTGATTAAGGGGGGGTGACACCTCAAATTTATATGTGGGATATCCATTCACATTTCTTACCTCCCCATGCATCTATCACCTCACTCTCTCTCTTCCCCCCTCCCCCCTCTTCTTACCTTCGGCTGTAGGCAAGAAGCACACACACAAACCACATCAAACTCTTCATAAAAACACATTAAAGAACACCTCTCCCTTCTCATCAAGAATTTTCAAGAATTAGAAGTATTTCAAGGAGGTTTCAACCAAAAATCACTTCAAGTTACACTCTAGTGGTAAGATCTCACAAACCTAAGTAGAATACTTATTTTTGAACTCATTCATCCCTCTTACCACCTTAAATTCAAGATCATGACCCCTAGAACCCATCCAAGTTCGAGATCTACTCAAGGGAAGCTTGCAAGAGCCAAAAATTTCAACTTTTCTTCACTAAAACCGAAATCAACAAGCAAGGTGAGCTTCATACCCCCTTGTTTTCGGTTTTTAGTTGTTTTAGGGGGAGAATACAAGTATTATATGATGATCTATGTGTGTTTCCATGCTATATATGATTTCTTTAGTTTTTGGTTATGATAATGTGTAAAATTGGTTACATTTCGAGATCTATAGCAAAAAGGGTGAAAGAGTCATAAACAAAAACATCCTAAACAACATACATCATATATCTAAGAGTCTTTAAGTTTAAAAATAGAAAAACAAAACCAAAAGAACCTTACAAGTGTCATATTTGAAAAAATAGAAAAGATTGGGTATAAACTGTAATTTGTCGGTTTTATGAGGGTTATAAGTTGGTTATTTATATAAAAACTGATTCTTAAGAAAATAACACTTTCCAAAGGGTCAAAAACATAAATTTTAACTTAATGGGCTTAAAAATGGGCCTAATAGGTTTTGGGCCCAAGTTTGCAAAAAATGGGGATTTAAGGGGCTTTAAATTGAAAAAAAAAAAAAAAAAAAAAAACTATGAATTTAAAATGTAAATAAACTATTTCAGGGATTAAAAATGAGTTTATTACCAAGTTGGACTAAAAATGCAAAGTTTTTGAGTTTGGAGTCAAAATTGTAAAACGTACGGAAATTGGGCTAAAAATGTAAACTTCTTACAAATAAAAGCTGGAAATGAAAATTACAATAGTTTTGGGTAGAAATTACCATTTAAACAATGTTTAGGTTAAAACGGTCAAGAAAAATGGTTTAAGGACCAAAAATGTCAATTTTCATAAAAAGGGACTAAAAGTGCCAGTTTTTATAGAAAAAGGGGCTGAAATGGTCAAACTAAATGTTTTTGGACAAAATAAGCAATTATAAATTTTTAGGTTAAAAATATCAAGTTTATAACCCACGGTTTAATATATATATATATATATATATATATATATATATATATATATATATATATATATATATATATTATATATATTATATATTATATATATATATATATATATATATATATATATATATATATATTATATATATTATATATATATTATATATATATATATATATATATATATATATATATACATATATATATATATATATATATATATATATATATACACACACTAAAGCTTCGTTATAAGTCAAACGTTAAGATATTTTTGTTTTATCATTGCGAATAAACAATTAACATAAAACAAATACCAACACTACGAACTTAAACTCGACAAACCATAAATGATTCAATGATTGGACTGAAATATCTCCTACTCGTGCTATTGGGCCTTATGACCCAATATCATGATTTCTTGGGCCCAATATAATCGCACATTTTATTGGACTTCTGGTGACCCAATAGCATGCCTAATGGACCCTCAATGACTTTTACATGTTGTCGGGCCTTAGTGGTCCAATTGCATTGCTAGATTGGTCCAAAAATCAATCATATGCGTGATGGGCTAACGCATTCTCCGCACACTCGATAGCTTATAAAAATATACATGATTAGTGGGCCTCTATTTCCCTCTTCTCTTCGTCTGTTAGGCTTACCTTTTGGTTCAACTAAACATAAATCAAGTTGTTAAACAAGGTTATTCAAATTCAGTTGGATTTAGTGGGAAATAACGGGTGACGCCAATGACTGTCAGTCGTAGTCTTTAGTTATAACCAGAGTCTCATGGAGGGAGAACGAGAGTTTGTGTATAGATCTATATCGGGGTGACTCCCCTACGCCTAAGTTGTTCACTACAGTTAGACTCAGTCAGTCTAGGGTGACAAAATCTTAAGTCAATACCGTCATTTGCAAGAATGCCAAGACAGACGAATTAGTCATCATTATGAATGGTTATAGTGACTCACATAGAGATCCAACACCATCTAAGTAATCATGGGGAATCATATCCATTCGATTGTGAAGATACAGTAATACAAAAATATCATACTATTTAAGTTGGAAAACATCGGGTTTTCCTTGGGAACAACATTATTCACTTTTACTTTCAACAACGATAATACAAGAATTTATTATGGGAAACATATCACTTTACACGTATGAAATCATTCACGCATATACTTATGGATCATCGCACCTATTTCGTAAACAATTGTTGTTTCAGAAAATATCGGATTTTTTCTGGGTTTTACAAACAATACAAACTATTTCTATATCAAACATGCTTATGAACTCACCAACATTATATATGTTGACCATTTTCAAAATAACTTGTATTCTTAGGTAACTGCTAGAATGAAGAATCATCAAGTGTGTTTTCTAAATTTCTTTTGTGAGATGTCAGCCATCAAACCATGTATGCTATGGATATGTAATATTTAAACAATGTACTTATTGTGAACAATGACAATTGTACTATGTAATGTTGGTGATGTATGTGTTTTTTTTATGTATATTCATTGTGATGATATTTCTATTTACGTCACATGAACCCCCGGACATTCCGCCGTCTGGTTCGGGGGTGTGACACCCTGATGACCGTTAGTAATCCTCAAGGTTACAGGAGCGGGTGCTGACACCAGTACCGCTGCAGCCAAACTTGAACACTGGGCCTTCTTATGGCCCCTCGGATTACAATGGAAGCAAATCAGATTTGATCCATTGGTGGTGGTAGTAGTACAATCCCTACTATAATTACTAGTCTGGTCACACTTGAAGCATCCAGAACCACCACCACTCCCACTCATTTATGCACCCTCGTGTGTCCTGCCGCACTTGCCACAATAGCTACAACCCTCATAGCCCCTCGATCCGGAATCCGATACCTTGGGCCTCTTGCCCGACCCCCTGATGTATGAACCTCATATGGATTCCTCTTCCTCTCCATCTACAAGTCAATCTCCCTCTCCATGGATTGAGCGATCATATCCTCCAGCGTCTTGCAGCTGGATCGGCTCACAAACTATCGGATATCGCTCCTACGCATCTCATGATATCAGAACTTCTTCATCTCCTCGTGCACCACATATTGCGGAACCAAAAGTGTGACATCCCCATTTTCATGGCCAAAAAAGACTGATTTTGTTTATGTTTTATAAAAATCAGAGTATCTCTTTGAATGAAAACATTGCAGAATTTGTTCCCAGAAAAACATGATAATTTCATTATCAAAGCATTTCCGAAGAAATGTATTTTTATTCCTTTTGAAACATTTGGGATGTCATCGTCAATACAGAAACATAAGCATAAATAGAACTTACATTCATCTACATTAGTGATCTATATCTCCTTAATCTCTCAGTGTAATGTAACTTCACATCGTCACGTGTAATAAAAGTAAACTGAGTGGGTCAGGTTGGGAAACCTGGTGAGTACATAGGGTTTTCAACCCACAATAATATAATTATTATGTTTAATCATCAAAAACTTAACCCAATTACCCATCCCCATTATCTTCTTTATTCCTAAGTACCTTCCCTAAGGATTTATCCTAAGGGTTGTCTCCTACATCATATTTACCTCTCATCTCCTTACATCACATTTCCTTATATGTTTGTTCCTAAGGACTCTCCCTAAGGATCATCGCCTACATCACATAGATAGTATTAATTCAGGGATTAATCCCTCAATATGTGCCCAACAAGGGTTAGGGTATCATCGCATGAATACGTAGTTACAACATCGCCTGAACTCGTAATTCATAGTAAGGGGTTAGAGTATCATCGCATGAATACGTAGTTACAACATCACCTGAACTTGTAATTCATCACCTACAGGTTATGGTCTGCTGGTGTTTCCACATGGTTGTCTATACTAGTCCATGATGACTACATTTCCAAATTGTCGAACAAGGTTATAGTATCTTTCATCCTACATCATCGATCCATCATCGCCTATCTATCCTCACCTAATTATCATCACCTATCTCTCATCATTTTATTTCATCACACATCAACTATTTCATCTACCCATGTTTTATCCCAACATATTTGTAGATATAAAATAAATATATAGTTTAAATCATTTAAAACATGCATAAAATCATTCATCCAGCATAGACAACAAGTATCCAGACAATATGCACACATAGCACGTAATTTATATTAAAATACTTCATATCTACGTGTAAGATGAAAGGGACTATGCACTCACTTGAAAAGGTGGTGATTCCAAACTCGGACAGCGCTTTGCTTCTTAAGAATATAATTTTCTTCGACGAAACCTAATATTATTACCACTAGATTTTAGTCTAATATTTACCGTGACTAATTATTAGTCCTAGCATTATTATTATTATTATTATTATTATAAGCGTTTAAATAATATTTTCCAACCACTATGTACAGACAGGGGTCAGACATAAAACACCGGAGGGAATGACCATTTTGGCATATAGCACTTCTAAAATCCAACAACCCTATGCGGCCCTTTAAACCAGATTCCCCGTACCGCGAGTGGTTAAAAATATATTATAACGACACTTATATAACTCATAATAATAGCCCAAACAATTATTATGAGGTCCGAATAACATTACTATATTTTAAATAAAATCTATATTAGAAATAGTGTAGGCGTAGCTCACATACAGCGGGTTTTTATTAAAAAAAACTGGGCTTCGCTGGAGCAGTGTTTCTGAGACGAAATCTCTTCTTCTCAGAGCTGTCGGGGGCTCTGGGGTTTCCTTCTCGTGCTAGGGAGGTTCCCTAGACTTGGGAGGGGTTTAAGGAGGCTAAAGAGAAGTCAGAGAGAGAAAGAGAAGAAATAATGTGAAAGGTGTGAAGAAAATGAGTGTGGGAGAGTTTTTATTTGTAGGGTGAAATATGGTTGAACTTAATGCCACATGTCACCATCAGGTTGTGCCACATCACCCATTTGGGGAGAAAGCAATGGCCAAAATTGTGTCACGTCACCCATTTTCACACAGCACACTTCCGACTTCTAAAATTCATAACTTTCACATACGAGCTCCATTTTTGACGATTTTAATATCCACTCATTGGTAAAAATAAGATCTACAACTTTCATTTTGACTCCGTTGGCTAATTCTCGGCCGATCTTAAATTTAAGAGTACGAGAAGATTAAACTATTAAATGACCGCAAAAAAATTGTAACTCCTTCATATAGACTCCGTTTTCATCTGTCTTTTAACAGTTGATTTCCTATTAATTAGATCTTTAAATCTCATTTAGGTCGCGTAAGCCAAAAACCGCTCGAACTAAAATTCGAGTTTCGAACCGTGCACTGCTAAGCAAAATCTTATAAAAATCATAACTTCCTCATATGAAGTCAGATTTGAGCGCTCTTTTTATGGACGCTCTCAGGTTAACATATTCTATGATTTTCATTTAGATAACTAAGGCTAAAAGTCGCTCTATCATAAATTAACTATTTACATCTCCCCGGTGTCGTACTGGTTCCGTTGCGAAACTTTGACGGGTCATAACTTATTCGTTATAACTCGGATTTCGGTGCTCTTTATATGTACGGAACCCTTGAGACATATTCTACAACTTGGTTAAGATTATTTATTCTAAATAATCTTTTGTCAAAAAATCATTTTCGACCCCTATTATCTCTAAATTGATTAGCCCAGATCTACGGGCGATACAATTATCTCCCCCTTAGGATGATTATCTCTCGGAATCATTAACAAAACAATGCTCACATGATGACTCCATATGTTATCTCTTCATCCTAAGTAATAACCGTAGCTTTCATGTTTCTTCGAACGAGTATCTAACTCTAAGACTTACTGACTGCAGGCGGTGCCCAATCTTGGACCCGCTCTCTCTATCTTATGTTAGATTTCCAATCATAATCTTTATGTTGCAATCTCGATCTTTGTTGGAGACTATTTCTTTAACAAACTTGAGATAAGTTTCTTCCTTCGATTATCATAATAGACCGACGGGTCATGTTCTACTGACCTCTCATCGTATGATGCATTGCTTGGACTCAGGTCTTTTAGAGTCAAATTCCAAAACAGACCATACCTTCCTTCGTGTTCTAATCACACCTTAAAAGGTAGTGCTTCTAGCTACAAGAAACCATCGCGATACCTCTACCGATCGCTTTGATTATCTTTTATTTCAATCTTCCGACTTAAGTCAGATGCTACATCAATCATGGTTCTCTGAACCACGTAACATACTCATCGTAGTTGGAATCAATTAGATATGATACTAGGTTCGGAATAACAAGCATCTTCTTAGTCATTACCGAAACGATGGTAACAACATACTTGAATAAAATGAAATCAATTACTAGTGTCTTGGTAACCTTGTGACTTTTCCTAATCCAAGCGTGAGTCATGTGCTTCCGGTAGTATATGCATCTACTACCTTTCAAACCTACTCATACTCGTCCCAAGTATTGTCTCGCAATTTTCCAATTAACCATAAAAAAGTCACATAACAAATTGACACATCAGATAACAAAACCAAGGTTTTATATTATTCCTTGAAACGATTACATAGGTGTTCAAGTTCAACCTATATTATGCCTCTAATATGCTACACCTCCTGATACTATCCGCTTGACTTCTTCATAACTTGATCCTCGGATATCCATCCTCACTCCTGATTCCTTGCATTGCCATCTACTTCATCAAGGATCATTTGGAATACTCTTGCTTTTGGCTTTAGCGGCGCATTTTTCCTTGCAGCTTCATTCTTCTTTGGACAGTTCTTCGAAATATGCCCATCATTTCCACATTCGTATCACTTCTTGTTGTCGAATGTACAATCTTTGGAATAGTGACCGGTCCTACCACACTTATAGCACGTCACTTCTCCATCGCATCTTCTGAAGTGATTCTTTTTGCACTTCTCACACCATCTTGTTTCACCTCCTCCTCCTCGAGACTTCGAGAATTTTCTCTCCTTGTTGGACCTTGAAGATCCTTCATTCTTCTTTTTCTCGCCAACTTCAGCTCTCTCCAGATCCTTTTCTCTTATCTGGGTCTCCACATTCTTACCAGCCCAGATGGCGGCTTTCAGAGTGGTTGCTTGCTTGACTGTTGGACCAAAGTCCGTTGGTAATCTTTGGGCAAACTTGTTGACCTTGGAGAGCTCAATTGGAACTAGATAAGGAACGAGTTTCATCTTCTCCGTAAAACTTGTAGAATACTTGATGACACTCATCCTCCCCTTCTTCAGATTCTGTAATTCATTGTTGATCTCCAGAAGATCCTGCTCAGAGCAGTGCTGCATCTTAAATTTCACTATGAAATCTTCCCAAGACATCTTGCTTGCTTCTCCCGTAGGCATCGTGTTAGCTAGTAGCTTCCACCAGCTCAGTACTCCAGACTTTAACAGAGGGACCGCAAGGGCGGTCTTTTGTTTATTGCTACACTCGCAACTCTCAAACATTGTCTCCATCTCTGAGATCCAATCCATAACTTCCACCAGTGATTGGCTTCCAGAAAGACTCGGGGGTTTAGATGCCATGAAATCCTTGTACTTGCATCCACGTTCATCATTTCCTCCATCCTAATTGTTTCATCTAACTATCGGTGGGTTGTCTTGACCAACCATCCCACTGTAGTTCCCTCCTTCTGACTGCCCATCATTCAGCTCGAGCTGTTCAATAGGCATCGTAAGTTCCTCTCGATGTTGTTGAAGTAAACGCCTTGTTTCCTCCATTTGACGATCGAACATCATTTGGATCATCGCTTGTACCCCGACCATGGTGATTGGCTTGGGTGCGGTTACTACAACATGTATTTGTTCAATCACTGGGGGTTGTCGATTCCTATTTCCATTCGTGTTCCCGACTCCACTTCGGATTCCTATCATTTCGATCTATACACCAAATCATACGGTCGGTGTATAATGAAGAGAATTAAGATAGGAAAGATTTTATCTATGATTGACCTATAATCCCCTTATCTCTCCAAGAAGCTATATGCAGTTCTAATACCGTAATTAAACGTTTAGAAACCTGAACATGTAAAGTTTCCATATTCGTGCAGCAATAGACCATAGATCCAAACAAACAACAGCATATCAGGCACAAAGTATTTAGCACATAAAAGCATTTTTAGGCACAATTCCTAAAATAAGCTAGTGCTCACATCTCACAGTCATTGCTTAGCATTCTAAGTTTAAGTCTAGAAATCCCACAAATTCCTAGTTCTCATAAACTAATGCTTTGATACCAACTGTGACATCCCCATTTCACGGCTAGAAAAGGCCGATTTTGTTTATGCTTTATAAAAATCAGAGTATCCCTTTCAATAAAAACGTTGCGGAATTTCTTCCCAGAAAAACATGATAAATTTCATTATCAAAGCATTTCCGAAGAAATGTAATTTTATTCCTTTTAAAACATTTGGGATGTCATCGTCAATACAAAAACATAAGCATAAACAGAACTTACATTCATCTACACTAGTGATCTATATCTCCTTAATCTCTCAGTGTAATGTAACTTCACATCATTGCGTGTAATACAAGTCAACTGAGTGGGTCAGGTTGGGAAACATGGTGAGTACATAGGGTTTTCAACCCATAATAATATAATTATTATGTTTAATCATCAAAAAATTAACCCAATTACTCATCTTCATTATCTTCTTTATTCCTAAGTACCTTCCTTAAGGATTTATCCTAAGGGTTGTCTCCTACATCATATTTACCTCTCGTCTCCTTAGATCGCATTTCCTTATATGTTTGTTCCTAAGGACTCTCCCTAAGGATCATCACCTACATCGCATAGACAGTATTGATTCAGATATTAATCCGTCAATACGTGCCCAACAAGGGTTAGGGTATCATCGCATGAATACGTAGTTACAACATCGCCTGAACTCATAATTCATAGTAAGGGGTTAGAGTATCATCGCATGAATACGTAGTTACAACATCGCTGAACTCGTAATTCATCACCTACAGGTTATGTCCTGCTGGTGTTTCCACATGGTTGTCTATAATAGTCCGTGATGACTACATCTCCAAATTGTCGGACAAGGGACGTTCCCTAGACTTGGGAGGTTCCCTAGACTTGGGATGGGTTTAAGGAGGCTAGAGAGAAGTTAGAGAGAGAAAGAGAAGAAAGAATGGGAAAGGTGTGAAGAAAATGAGGGTTGGAGAGGTTCTATTTATAGGGTAAAATATGGCTGAACTTGGTGCCACATGTCACCATCTGGTGGCATGAATTGGGGAGAAAGCAATGGCTAAGATTGTGTCACGTCACCCATTTTCGCACAGCACACTTCCGACTTCTAAAATCTATAACATTCACATACGAGCTCCAATTTTGACATTCTTTATATCCACGTGTAGGTAAAAATAAGATCTACAACTTTCATTTTGACTCCTTCGGCTAATTCTCGACCGATCTTAAATTTAACAGTACGAGAAGATTACACTATTAAATGACCGCGAAAAAATTGTAACTCCTTCATACAGACTCCGTTTTTGTCTGTCTTTTTACCGTTGAGTTCCTATTAATGAGATCTTCAACTCTCATTTAGGTCGCGTAAGCCAAAAACCGCTCGAACTAAAATTCAAGTTTCGGATCGTGCACTGCTAAGCCAAATCTTAAAAAAACATAACTTCCTCATACGAAGTCAGATTTGGGCGTTCTTTTTATGGACGCTCTCAGGTTAATATATTCTATGAATTTCATTTAGATCACTAAGGCTAAAAGTCACTCTATCATAAATTCACTATTTACGTTTCCCCGGTGTCGTGTCGGTTCCGTCGCAAAACTTTGACGGGTCATAACTTATTCGTTATAACTCGGATTTTGGCGCTCTTTATATGTACGGAAACCTTGAGACATATTCTAGAACTTGGTTAAGATTATTTTCTCTAAATAATTGTTTTTCAAAAAGTCGTTTTTGACCCCTATTATCTCTAAATTTACTAGCCCGGATCTACAGACGTTACAAAAAGTGCCCTCTCCCTGAACATGGCAGTGATCTCATCCACCGTCTCAGTAGTATGAAGGAGATCTTGGAACTCTTTTGCCAACTGGTACACCTCGATGATCAATGCAAACTCATCTCGAAACCTGGTCTAGGTCATCCCATCAACCACATCATCACCCACAACATTGCCCACCTCTTCCCACTAGTCTCGAGCCCCGTCCTTCAGAAGGCAGGAAGCTAATCTGACCTTGTTCCCCTCGGGACAATGACTGGTGTGGAAAGTGTTAGCAACATCTTCTAACCAACGTCTGCTCGCAATGGGTTCCTTCTCCCCATGATAGTTTGGAGCTCCACAAGCCTGGAACTCCCTTAATGTAAAAGATCGAGCTCCTGCTGCATCCATCATCTCAGAGCTAAATGAGCTCAATCGATCCTCCAGAACCTCCAAGATACCCTCCTTGACTGAGCCGAAGATCACAGGAGTCTGATCGAGAATGCAACGAGTAATCTCTAAAGATAGGAACTCCTTAGTCTGCTCATCGAGCTGCATGGCTCCAGATTCCAAGCCTGAACCCTCCATGGCACCAGAAATGCCGACTGATCTGCCTCATAATACCAGCATAATGAAAATAGACCACAAAACTATCAGAATACACACCATAAATACCAGGGTATTACAATCCTACCAGCTTTTTGATTTTATCACATCCCTCCTTAAATCGAGTACGGATCCTATGCTTTTAGTAGTACGGGCCCATACTACCTTCCACATCTATCCGTTACTTTCCTCAAGAATTGATTTGACTCAACCAAGTTACTCCAAGCCGATCTATCCATCCCTCACAGATAAGGCTCCCAACACTAGATCTTCTCCTAGGTTTTCCTAGGGCAACTCCACACCACTCTCCACCATCAGCTGTAGAAAGAGTTTCTACTATCTCCTTCTAACTAAGTCGCGAATACTATTACATATCACTAAAACTAGATAATTCTTTGAGTGAGAGGTCTCACACTACAACAGTTGGACTCAAACAAGAGCTGCGTAATAGAGTTCGAACCTAAAATTCTAAAACTATTTAGTTCCCATGATATGTAACTTAACATATTCATTTATTAGTTAGGTGAAGTTAGCTAGAATTCCTAAAAGAACAAATCAAGCAGCATTCAGGCATCAAGTATCAGAATCAATCATAACCTAATCAGGCCATCCTATCACTGACTGATCAGTACTAGCATGCAAGTCTACAAGCTCATACAACAGGCATACAAAGGCATATCTCCTAGAATTCTATCATGCAAAACTGAGCAGATCCTTGGCCCTAACTAGCATGCAATTCACATATTCAGGCATACCAAATAACATGTATGGGTAATTTGGGAAAACTTACTTGAGCTCGGTTGATTGCATGTACCACACCCCTTTATATCCTTTTAAAAAACTTTTTTTAAAATGTTTTTCTTTTGAAAATTCTATCAAATCCTAAATTTGAGTTCTGACACACCCGAGAGTGTGCCCGAATCCCTCAAACCAACGCTCTGATACCAACTTGTAACATCCCAAAATATGGTCCCAAAATTTTCATTTTTAAAATAGATAAAATAGTATTTTTCCCAAACATCATCCATACATCCGAAAATATCCAATGTATCAAAAATCATAAAAATCGAAGTAAACATCATATGTGGAATCCAAATGATGTGTGCGATGCAGGCAACCCGAGCTCTTCCCTTTGCTACCGGAAGTACCTGAAACATAAATTGAAAATAGTAAGCACTACAGTCAACCCGAGCTCTTCCCTTTGCTACCAGAAGTACCTGAAACATAAACTGAAAACAATAAGAACAAATCTTAGTGAGCTCCCCAAACTACCCCATATTGATACATAATAAATCACATACCGGGCCCCCGCCCAACTTCGGGCCTCACCCGGCATCGAGCACCGCTTGGTTTACAGATCTTTTATTTTCAATCCTCACCTGGCATTGTGCCTTGCCCATCATACACATTCAATCAATATCACATGATCATAATAATACACATAACAATCATAAACACTAGCATATATTACAATCTTCAGGCCTCGCCTAGCATCGAGCCCTGCTCGATATACATAGCAGCACATAACAAATGCAACATTCACGTAGACTCCTAGCATCTTATCATAACCAATAAGGGTCAGTATTGGTGCCTTAGACCCGTTATAGCCTAGTGAGGGAACTTACCTTAGATGCTGAATCTCATAGAAAGAAATCCCTAGTTGCTGTCCTGACGAATCCTCGAGCTATAAGTATAAAATAACACCCAATCAATACTTGGGTTCCAATTACTATCCAATAATCCATTCTTGGGATAAAATGACCATTTTACCCCCAGCCTAATCTGACCCATGGCTAAAGCCCAAATCCATCATATGAAAGGCCCAGCGTACTCCTCTATTAAGTATTTTTCTCTACTAAGCACTTAATGCTTCAAACCAATGGTCCAAATCACAAATCTGAGTCCTACTTAACATCTAAACCCATCAAGTCACTGACTTGGTAACTTTGCATGCCCCAAATAAGCCCGACCTCCAAAAATAACATTCTACTTCCATTAAAATGGCCTTAACTCATGTATGGATGGATTTCAACCCCAAAAATGTCAACTTTATGATTCTAGGTCCCAAATAACTATAACACCATGTTTATTAATTAGATAAATAAATAAATTAATGATGCCCTAAAATAAATAATTATATATCAAAGGATGGTCTCGAGGAGTTAATTGTTACATTTTTAGAAATTGGGGGTTAAAAGTGTAAGTTCTGGATTTAATTTGAAAAGTTTTTAGAAGTCAGAGTGCGTTTGGTAATTATTGGACTTGATTTAAAAGGGATTTTAGAAGACAGGGTATAAATGGTAAATTATGTACCTAAATGGAAAGAAATTTGTCATGAGGGGCTATATGGTAACTATTGGAGTTCATTTGAAAAAGAATGGATGGGGAGGGACCAGAAGTGTATATTTGGGCATAAGTTTGAAAGGGATACGAGGTATAACCGTTCCTTCCCTCATCGCACGGATGAAAGAAACCCTAAACCTAATGTTTTGCAACAGCCGCCACGCTCCTTTCCTCCATTTCCGACCGTCACCCTTCATGGCTTGTCCGACCACCGAACCGCCACTATGCTATCCCATTGAAGGCGGAATCCTCCCCTAGACGTCGTGGCAGTGAGGGATCGACAGGAGGTCATTTGTGGCATTGCTATTATCCTTCCCGATGGAGGCCGCCACCCTCACGCATCTTCTCCTGTACCACCACCATTCTCCGTCGTCACCACTGTGAGGTTGTGGTTGTTATCGTAAAAGTCGTCGCTGCCGTCGCCTCTTCGAAGATTCTGCCACCGTCAAACACCATAGGTGTGATGTGTGTGCCTCTCCTACCGCTGCACATATCGTGTATAAGGTGTAGCTGATGGTTGACAACCACAAAGAACCACCATAGCCACCAGCCATGGTGGCTACCATTTTTTCATTACCGCCACTAGCCACCGTGGGAGGTGGCTATGTGCATGTTTCACTTAGTGTTTAGGTGGGTGGTTGTATCTCCACTAATAGTCATGGGTTGGGTGTTTTGTATAGCAGGAAAAGCAAGACAAAGCATCACCACCACCATAGGGTGGTGGCTACCGCCATGCGCCACCGCCGGCCACCATTAGGTGGTTGTGGGTGTGTTTACTTTGCTTAGTGTAGTATGTGTAGACGTTTATTGTTAGTATCTTCTTTGTAAATTGTAAAATGGAATAATGAAAGGAAATTCCACCACCT
Organism: Lactuca saligna; assembly: GCF_052625555.1. NCBI lineage: Eukaryota > Viridiplantae > Streptophyta > Magnoliopsida > Asterales > Asteraceae > Lactuca > Lactuca saligna. The sequence continues at coordinate 147,762,915 of NC_136419.1, read as the reverse complement.
TAGGGTGGTGGTGGCTGCCGCTACTGGCCGCCGTGTCGGGTGGCGGTGTGCTTGCCTTGTGAGTTAACTCGATTGGGGATGCTTGAAACCCTAATGGGCCTTGTAAGCCTAATGGGCCCAATGAAGCCAAATGGGCTTAATGAAAACCCTAATGAGTCTAATGGACTCTAATTGACCCAATAAAACTCTAAAGGGCTTAATGACATTCTAGTGGGCTTGATAGGCCCAATAAAGCCCTAAATAACCTAAAAGTCCAACAAATTAATAAATGGGCTAGTATTTAGGTTGGAAACCCTAAGTAGGGTTTGGAAAACCCTAATGCCAATAAAATCCTAATTTTGAGAATCATTGGAACACTCACGTGAGAATTATTTAATAACCTAAAATAATAATTAATAATCATTTGCAACTAGCTTAAGGCAATAATGGACTTAACGGATTAAGTCCTTAATGGGTTAAGTAAGAAACACTTAACCCTAATCATCATTTCATGTGAAAGCCCTAATCTCACTCGGGCCTTGAATTGGGACTTCCTATCGGGATTTTACGATTGGACTATTGGTGGGCCATCTAAGAACAAGTTAATGGACCAAAGTAATTAGATGGGCTTTAGGATAAGGCCCATGTGAGGACTTGGGCCCAATTTGGAAAATTGGGCCATAAATGAGCCATAACTGGACCTTTATGATTATGTGATAATGGGCCAAGGGAATTGGATTGGAATAATTGGATGGGCCTTTAGGAAAGACCATGTAGTGGTCTGGGCCCAATTTGGAAATTTGGGCCATATGTTGGGCTTTGGCCCATGATTTGACCTTTAGGATTTTATAGTGTGAGTTCAACCTTGGGCTTGTAACCTAATTTTTAATTGGGTATTGTTTGATGTTGACAGTGCGGGAATCTGTCAACCAGCAGCTGGAGTTGTATCTGCGGGACTTCAGCAGTGTCAGGTGAGTTATCCTCACTATACTAAGGGGTCTAAGGCACCAAGGCCGGCCCATTGGATGTATTATCCTAGCAGTGTTAGATGTTGATCATGAGTTAGTATTGCATGCTAGTGATGTATGCCAGTTGGTATGCTAGTTTGGTAGGTCTTTAGGACTACTTGTGATATTGTCTGATTTCCTGCATGTGTATTTATCTATTACATGTCGACATCTTATGTGGAATGCGTTGAGGTTGTACTGCTCTGTGCGGTAGCCAGCAAACCCTAGAGTATTCGAGATATGAGCTGAGGGCCCAATAGGCATTCCAGACTCATACTGAGGACTCGGGAGCATTCCAGATACGAGCTAAGGGCCCGGTAGGCATTCCAGACTCGTACTAAGGGCTCGATGGCATTCCAGATATGAGCTAAGGGCCCGATAGGCATTCCAGACTCGTACTGAGGGCCTAGGGGGTAACCCATCTTGTAAAGTTGTGGACCCATTGCATGCTGTTCAGTTGTTATGATATGTTATATGTTCATGTGTTATTGGACTGTATGTGTATTGGTATTTTAGGGGTAACTCACTAATCCTTCGAGCTTACATTTATTGATTATTGTTTCAGGTGCAGCAGATGACCGCAGGAAGGCAAAGGCGTGATCGTACAACTCCTCATTTTCATGGATTTTATGATTTGATTATGGGGATACTCTGATATTTAAACTATTTTGAAACCAAACTATAATAACTTAACGATTCTTAAATGTATTAAAAAGTTTTAAATTGGCTTCAATTTTATGGGTGTTACAAGTTGGTATTAGAGCCTTGGGTTGAGTGAATTAGAGGAACACTCGTGTAACTCCAGTCTCAAATCAAGGAAAGGATTTTCAAAATGATTTTTCAAACAGGTTTTCAAATGAGTAAAGGAGGATGCAAGGTGTACGATCAGCCGAAGCCAGTAAGTAGACCCCAAAATACCATACAAGTTATTTGATTATGAGATATGTTAGAACATCATGTTAGTACTAGGCTAGGGATCTTCAGGAATTGCATGATAGAATAGTCTGATTTCATGTGCCTGCTAGCCTAGGGTTTCCTTTATATGAGATTGACATCATTACTATAGTTGCTTAGTGTATGTCATCACAGTTGTACATAATTAAGATCTTATAGCCTGAGAATGTTTGATTTGGCCTTATGTTCTGTTCTTGTTTGATTGGAATCTTAGGGTAGGATTGGATATTCGAAAGTCTATAGGGTTCAGCGTTATGTATGGCTAGCATACACTAGTACTGCAGGGTTGGTGGAAGTTTCATGGATGGGTGGGTTGTGTGAGTCCGGGAGGCCAGTTATGAGATATTTAGCATTCCTCTAGGAGTGAGGATTGAGCGCTCACCATGTTGTGTATAGTGTTAGGGTGTTGTGGTGATACTTGAGACAAATATGGGTAGGTGTGGCAGGTAGTAGGGGCTTATACTACTAAAAGCACAGGACCAATACGCGTGTTAAGTAAGTCACAATCCCTAGGGTTGGGTTGGGAGCTGGTCCCCTGTCATTATATTCATTATCAGAGATCTTTCTGGTGTCTTACCAAAATGGTGGTTACAAGACGGATTGAGACCGGATCCTGGTTAGGATCGGGAGCTGGCAGCCACGATAGGTCAGCATTGTCAAAGGACCGTGTCAGTGAGATCATCTGGGAGGAGGTCGAGTTTGTTTGGGGATAGTTACTAGAGATGTTAGGGTCTATTAAGACCGCCATGGTTGAGTATTTCAATGAGCGCTACACAGTCATTGCTGAGACGGCTGCCGCAGCAGCTTTAACAGCTATAACGACGATAGGGGTAGGAATTGACCGAGCTTTCCAGTACCGGGACTTGTTACTAGGACATATTCTGATAAGCAGAGGGCTACAGTAACTTGGGATCAGGGAGATGTTTTGTACTTGTTACATTCTGCAAGTTAAGCGAGAGAGTCTAGCACATGAGTTTCTAGATTTGAGGCTTCGGGGGTTTGCTCGAGGCCAGAATGTGAGTCGTGGGGACTCCAGAAAGGAGTAATGATTATGTTTAGTTGGAGTTATGTAGCTATAATTAGAATGGTTAACTGATAGGATTGGAATGTTGGTTTCCAGGATTGAGCAAGCTTGTGACCAAGGATCAGGTTGTATTCCAGCTCGGGTCAGTTAGTCGCAGGGGTTGGCGACACTATTTCAGTGCTGGTAAGCGCAGGTCAGTCGATATGGCATAAGTATTTTGTGAGGTTCGGTTCGCCTTTGATCTCTTGTATCAGGTGTTAAGGATTAATTGTGTGATCTATTTTACTTCAGGATTAAAGACTAAGTTATGGGAGTAGTTTGTAGCCCGGTTAGAGTAGAGGTTGCTTCAGTTACTGCAGTTCAATTATGGAAGATTGAGCTGGTAAGTGAGTCAGGGTGCAAGACCCTAAATGATCTGATTTCTAAAGCTCGAAAGCAAGAGATTTGTTTGGAGCACTTGGGAAGAAGGGTATTATGTGGGAGGTTGCGGACAGAGTCCCATAGGATGGTTATTCAGCATTGTCAGGGTTCATTGGTGTTAGGAATCGTTAGTGATTGGCGCATGAGAGCGCTAAGGGAAATCGCTTGTTGCTGAAGTATTAGTAGAGCATCTACCTTTGGACTTCAAGATTTGGTTGAGGGATCATTCAAGCATCAGGGAGTGTCGGCTAGGTTATGTTGTGTTCCACACCAGTAGGTGTGGTTAGTGTTCTAAGTGGGGGAGAACTATCATGAGATTCAGAAGCAGGATCAGCTTTGAAAGTGGGATAAGTTTCACATCGTTGTCAGGAAGGAAGACAACCCAAGTGTCTGATTGGTTTGAGGTTTGTGTGAGTTGGGAGTTCAGTAAAACTCCCCGGCGTGTGAATCGTGTCATCTCGGTGCTTGATAGCAGAATTGGGAATTCTAGGTTAAGCATCAGCCATTTAAGGGTTTGTCTGTTGCTGTTCAGATTATGGTTCCAGAAGGGTTGGACAGGCGTTAATCGGTGAACCTCTCAGGAAGCGTGAATTCTCCGAAGGAATTCAATAGGCGACAGTTGAGAAGCGGGGAACGCGTCACCAATTTGGTTGTGCAGTGTGCTTATATTTCTTAAGTCTTTGGAGTATGTTTCCCCTCAACGGTGAAATAGAATTTTGATTTGTATCAGACTCGTGTTTCGGTAACCTTCGGGATAATTGTAGAAGTCTTCTCGGACTAGTTGACATTAGTAGAATCAGATCGGTCACGATCGGGTATGGGCTTTGTGACAAGTAAGTATGGAGTTAAGGATTCCCAAATATGTGCATGGTAGTGATTCTTCGTGTATATCTATGAGTATTCTAGGTGGTAATAGAGTTGGTTCAGATTACGTGTGATCAGGTTTGGGTTATAGTCTGCAAAGTTGAATCTGGAGTTCATCTATCATTTTATTCAGGGGTCAAGTGCGACCAAGGGTTGTAGGATTTTGCTTGGATAAGCAACTTGTTCTATAGGTGGATCGTGCATAGTGGAATTTCAACATGGTAGCACAGGTTGGTGTTGTGAAGAACACTGGTTAGGCCTTTCTTTTGGATAAGGTTGATAGTTTATCAGTAGCATGCCAGTCATGAGCTGAGGGCTAGGTAGGGCATACCAGACTCATGTTGTAGGCTTAGAGGCAATCCAGACCTATGTTGAGGGCCTTGTAGGGGTATTCCAGTCATAGGCTGTGGGCCTAGTCATCCTAGTAGTTCATTCTTCTGTTGGAGTTCTTTCGAAAGAAAACATTGTTTTGTTGTTCCAAGAGGGTTCACCACCCAACTTCCATCTCGTTGTTCATTATATCGCTAGGAATTGGTTATCAGAATGAAATTCTCTTGAAGGAGTACCTAATCTCTTGTCAAGAAGGGAATTACAGGTAGTGGTGTGGGAGTTGTGATTCTGTTATCGGGTGGGAACCCCGGGTTCTTAGCAGTTGAGTAGCCAATTGGGAGTTAAGTGCAAGGAATTACATCTCAAGAATTCAGATGTTAGATTGAGTACATGTGATCATAGTGCAAGGGATTCGTTTATTTCCAGGTTTTGGAACCCTGCGAAGGCTGGTTGCGGTTGCCTTGGAAAGGCTAGGGTTATACTCGGGATTGTAGCCAAGTAGTTCAAGTTGTTTGGGTGTGTAAGGAATGGTAAGGAATGATTTTGAGGACGAAATCTAATTTAAGTGGGGGAGAGTTGTAACACCCTGTTTATTTATTAGATAAATAAATAAATTAATGATGAAATGGTAGCCCTAAAATAAATAATTATATATCAAAGTATGGTCTCTCGAGGAGTTAATTGTTACAATTTTAGAAGTTGGGGGTTAAAAGTGTAAGTTCTAGATTTAATTTGAAAAGTTTTTAGAAGTCAGAGTGCGTTTGGTAATTATTGGACTTGATTTAAAAGGGGTTTCAGAAGACAGGATATAAATGGTATGGAAACAAATTTGTCATGAGGGGCTATATGGTAACTATTGGAGTTCATTTAAAAAAGAATGGATGGGGAGGAACGAGAAGTGTATATTTGGGCATAAGTTTGAAAGGGATACGGGGTACAACCATTCCTTCCCTCATCGCATAGAGAAAAGAAACCCTAAACCTAATGTTATGCAACAGCCGCCACTCTCCTTTCCTTCATTGCCGACCGTCACCCTTCTTGGCTTGTCCGACCACCAAACCCCCGCTATGCTATCCCATTGAAGGCGGAATCCTCCCCTAGACGTCATGGCAGCGAGGGATGGACAAGAGGTAATCTGTGGCGTCGCTATTATCATTCTCGATGGAGGCCGCCACCCTCTCGCGTCTTCTCCTGTACCACCATCATTCTCCGTCGCCACCACTATGAGGTGGTGGTTCTTATCGCAAAAGTCGTTGTTGCCGTCGCCTCTTTGGGGATTCTGCCGCCGTCAAACACCACAGGTGTGATGTGTGTGCCTCTCCTACCGCTATGTATATCGAGCATAAGGTGTAGTTGATGGCTGACAACCACGAAGAACCACCATGGCCGCCAGCCATGGTGGCTACCATTTCTTCATTACCGCCACTAGCCACTGTGGGAGGTGGCTATGTGCATGTTTCACTTTGTGTTTAGGTGGGCGGTTGTATCTCCACTAGTAGTCATGGGTTGGGTGTTTTGTATAGTAAGAAAAGCAAGACAAAGCATCACCATCACCATAGGGTGGTGGCTACCACCATGCGCCACTGCCGGCCACCATTAGGTGGTTGTGTGTGTGTTTACTTTGCTTAGTGTAGTGTGTGTACGTGTTTATTGTTAGTATCTTCTTTGTAAATTGTAAAATGGAATAATGAAAGGAAATTCCACCACCTTAGGTTGGTGGCTGCCGCCACCGGCCGCCGTGTCGGGTGGCGGTGTGCTTACCTTGTGAGTTGACTCGATTGGGGATCCTTGAAACCCTAATGGGCCTTGTTAGTCTAATGGGCCCAATGAAGCCAAATGGGCTTAATGAAAACCCTAATGAGTCTAATGGACTCTAATTGACCCAATAAAACTCTAATGGGCTTAATGACATTCTAGTGGGCTTGATAGGCCCAATAAAGCCCTAAATAACCTAAAAGTCCAACAAATTAATAAATGTGCTACTATTTGGGTTGGAAACCCTAAGTAGGGTTTGGAAAACCCTAATGCCAATAAAATCCTAATTTTGAGAATCATTGGAACACTCACGCGGGAATTATTTAATAACCTAAAATAATAATTAATAATCATTTGCAACTAGCTTAAGGCAATAATGAACTTAATGGATTAAGTCCTTAATGAGTTAAGTAAGAAACACTTAACCCTAATCATCATTTCATGTGAAAGCCCTAATCTCACTCGGGCCTTGAATTGGGACTTCCTATCGGGATTTTACGATTGGACTATTGGTGGGCCATCTAAGAACAAGTTAATGGACCAAAGTAATTAGATGGGCTTTAGGATAAGGCCCATGTGAGGACTTGGGCCCAATTTGGAAAATTGGGCCATAAATGAGCCATAACTGGACCTTTATGATTATGTGATAATGGGCCAAGGGAATTGGATTGGAATAATTGGATGGGCCTTTAGGAAAGACCATGTAGTGGTCTGGGCCCAATTTGGAAATTTGGGCCATATGTTGGGCTTTGGCCCATGATTTGACCTTTAGGATTTTATAGTGTGAGTTCAACCTTGGGCTTGTAACCTAATTTTTAATTGGGTATTGTTTGATGTTGACAGTGCGGGAATCTGTCAACCAGCAGCTGGAGTTGTATCTGCGGGACTTCAGCAGTGTCAGGTGAGTTATCCTCACTATACTAAGGGGTCTAAGGCACCAAGGCCGGCCCATTGGATGTATTATCCTAGCAGTGTTAGATGTTGATCATGAGTTAGTATTGCATGCTAGTGATGTATGCCAGTTGGTATGCTAGTTTGGTAGGTCTTTAGGACTACTTGTGATATTGTCTGATTTCCTGCATGTGTATTTATCTATTACATGTCGACATCTTATGTGGAATGCGTTGAGGTTGTACTGCTCTGTGCGGTAGCCAGCAAACCCTAGAGTATTCGAGATATGAGCTGAGGGCCCAATAGGCATTCCAGACTCATACTGAGGACTCGGGAGTATTCCAGATACGAGCTGAGGGCCCAGTAGGCATTCCAGACTCGTACTAAGGGCTCAATGGCATTCCAGATACGAGCTAAGGGCCCGATAGGCATTCCAGACTCGTACTGAGGGCCCAGGGGGTAATCCAGCTTGTAAACTTATGGACCCATTGCATGATGTTCAGTTGTTATGATATGTTATTTGCTCATGTGTTATTGGACTGTATGTGTATTGGTATTTTGGGGCTAACTCACTAAGCGTTTGAGCTTACATTTATTGATTATTGTTTCAGGTGCAGCAGATGACCGCAGGAAGGCAAAGGTGTGATCGTACAGCTCCTCATTTTCATGGATTTTATGATTTGATTATGGGGATACTCTGATATTTAAACTATTTTGAAACCAAACTATAATAACTTAACGATTCTTAAATGTATTAAAAAGTTTTAAATTGGCTTCAATTTTATGGGTGTTACAAGTTGGTATCAGAGCCTTGGTTTGAGTGAATTAGAGGAACAAGTTTGAAAGTAGGGTAAAAGGGAGGATTAGAGGTTGAAAGTAGGGTAAAAGGGAACAAGTAGGTTGGTGAAATGAGGGTTTCAAGTCCATAAGGATGCTTATATAGTAGCCATCCCCTAAAATTAGGGTTTTCATTAACCATCGCGTACGCCCCACATATGAAGTTGCATGCCACCTACGTGTCTAGAACTCTCGATCACCCTCGAATGAGTATGCTAAGTGTACTACCAGGTACACCTCGCATACTCACCTCATCACTTGTATGCTAGGTGTACTTCATTGTACACCCCGCATACAACTTAGGGATCTAAATGGGAAAATATAAATATGCAAGTTAAAAGAAGAAGTTACCGAGGCTTAAGCGTTATGAACCATCATCATGCTCATGGGAGCAGTGGGTTAACAATGACTTGTCGGGAAGTCAAGTGTGTATTTAAGGTTCTTGTGCACAAATTTTGAATTTGGGACTCATTGCAGATGTCTTGTGTATTCTTTATGCATGTTTTGGTGGTATTCCTAGTCAAAGAATAGGGGTAGGTACGACGATGGATGATCATAAGTCTTAGAGTATGTGTTTAAGATATTATACTGTTGGGTCCTCAGTTTTTTGGGTTTATTGACAGACTTAGTTGTAGTTCCATATTTTGAGAAGCTTCTCAGTTAGAGTGGTTCAACTAGGAGTTAGGCCTTTTGATTAGGGACAAGATGGTAGTGGTTGCGGTTGAATATTTTCAAGTTATTGGGTTGTTTGTCGGAAGCAGTAGTTTCCGATTAGTCTCTCGAGTTTTCTTTATAAGATGTCTTGATTTTGAAGTGGTATGAGGAAGCTTATGGAATATGTTGGCGTGGTTTTCAGAGATCCTAACCAAGACGGATTTCAAGGTCAAAATCCAATTTAAGTGGGGGAGAGTTGTAACGTCAGGTTTCAAGAAGTTTCTTATTTTGGGATTATGGCAATAAATGAATTAAGTAAAGGCCTTAGGATTCAAGTGAATAGGCCTTAAGATTCAAGTAAAGGCCTTGGTTTATGTTTTGGAGCCAAAGGGTAAAATAGGAAAAGGTATATGTTAGGATTCTTGCATGGATTATGGTTTTTAGTTAGACAAGTGTTAAGAAAAAAATTAACTAGATAGAAGTGTGGGGTTCGGCAATACCTTTCTATGGATATAAAGATCACCGAAAATGGAGTTGAAACGAAGAAGTTATGGTTGTTTAAAGTTGAGGTGGATTTTGGTGTGTAACATCCCGAAATAGCAAGAGTTGTGTGGAAGGGCTAAAAGTGTAATTTGGGAAGGAGTGACTCGTCGAGTCCATGGATGGACTCAGCGAGTAGAGTCGCGACTTGGTCGCGTGTTAAATAGCCGACTCGGCGAGTAGGCGCTGAGTGGAGAAAACCCTAATTCTCGGGGTTGAGCCCTATATAAAGAGCATTATGTTTCCTCCCCAACCTCTTTATCACCCCTTTGAGTCCTTGAAACCCTAAAATCGTGGAGAAGCACCATTGATGAGTGGATTGGAGCTTGAAGAAGTAATTGTTGGAGAATGTTTAGAAGTTTGAAGGTGTGGAGCAAGGGGTTTTGCTTGGATTCGAGATTCCTTGCAGTTTAGGGCACTCTTTGAAGGTAAAATCTCGTTCTTGAGCTGCTATTGTCTTGTCTCTTCATTTTGGGGTTTGGGGGGAAACTTATCTTGAGTTATTTTGGAGTCTAAAGGTTGGATCTGAGGTTGCTACCTCAGATCTGGAATGGAGGAGGGTTAGAATGCAGGAAAGTCCCTGTGTTGAGTGTTGGATGAAGCTATCCTGTCCCAAACCTTAGCCCTAATGTGCAAAATGCATAGATCTCTTTGGATTCACGTAAAGATTGCCACTTTACGTGATGGATGAGTTGTAGGAGGATAGATCTATGTTTTGGATCAATTGCATGGTCTGGAACGCTTCTGTTTGGATTCAGACCGGTGGTACTCGGCGAGTCACATGGGTGGACTCACCGAGTTGCTTGAATACGAGCTGAAACTCAACGAGTTGGAAGAACAACTCGGCGAGTTGGATGAAGATGGCCTGGAACTCGACGAGTTGGATGAACAACTCGGCGAGTAGGTTAAAGATAGCCTTGGACTCGACGAGTCCATTTGGACTCAGCGAGTCTTGTCGAAGAGTCCCAATATTTTCTGGTCGAGTCGAAGAATCGGCGAGTCAAGGGATGACTCGGTGAGTTATGTGCGAATGGACTCAGAGTTGTTGGACTCGGCGAGTCTCGGGGTGACTCGGCGAGTTAGGTCGCAGATTGAGTGAAGTTTTGAGTTGGGAACTCGGCGAGTCATAGGGTTCACTCGGCGAGTAGGGTCAGTCAGAGGTTGACTTTGACCCAGTCTTTGACCAAGGGTTGACCAGTGGTTTCCAGGGGTATTTTGGTAATTGTTGGTTATGGTTTTAAGTTCAGTGCATTGGTGGCTGTCCAGTGGTGGAGATCGTATCGGAGATCGGAGCAGTTCGGGTTATCTGTTCAGTCGGCAGTTTCAAGGTGAGTTATCCTCACTATATCTATAGGGTTTAAGGCACCAAGGCCGACCCTTTTATCGGATGGAAATCCAGGTAATTGTCTGTTGTATGATATTGCGGGATATGGGTCGGAAGGCATTACATGTTGCGGGCCGGAAGGCAATGCGTTGTGGACCGGAAGGTCATGGCCTGGAAAGGCGTATGTGCATAATTATTATGTTAGCTGAGTCGTAGGGTGATGTTATGCTAGTGATCGGCTAGGCTGGTATCTTGGTTAGGGTAATGATATGTTATGTGATCTGTTGATCGATTTGCTAACTGTGAACTGCTATATGATTACATGTTATGTGTATGGTCGTCTGGTCTGGAGTGTAACCCGGTATGCACGGTTGTTCTATGTTCTCTCATGATATATATATATATATATATATATATATATATATATATATATATATGCTATTACGTTGCGGGCCGGAAGGTGATATGTTATGGGCCGGAAGGCATTATGTTATGGGCCGGAAGGCAATGTGTTATGGGCCGGAAGGCATTACGCAATGGGCCGGAAGGCGATATGTTTGGACCGGAAGGTTGTGGCCTGGAAGGGCGTATATGTGGTTGGTATTTTGGGGGTATCTCACTAAGCTTTCGGGCTTACAGTTGTGGTTTTTATGTTTTCAGGTTCTCAGGAGTCTGTGGCAAGGCAAAGGCGTGATCGTACCATCCCTCGCGTTGGTGTTTTATGAAATGGACCTGGGAAAATACTCTGTTAAATATTGTATTGAAAACCTTTTTGTAAACAATTTAGTGAAAATCAGGTTGTTTTGAAAAATTTAAATTGATTGTATTTTTCGGATGTTACAAGTTGGTATCAGAGCCTTGGTTTGAGTGAATTGGAGGAACACTTGTGTGACTCCAGTCTCAAATCGAGGAAGGTTTTAAAAGAGAAATCAAAATGGTTTTAAAATTTAGTAAAAGGAGGACGCGGAGGTACGATCAGCCGGAGCCAGTAAGTAACCCCAAATTACCATTCATGACATTGTTTTATTGAGCTTTGATAGAACAGCATGCTAGAGTTCGGCTAGGGATCTTCAGGGATTCGTGTTAATGTTGCCTGATTGTGATGCCTGTAGCCTAGGGTTCCTTATGGGAGATTCTCAGTGTTTCCCTAGTGGTGAGGGTTGAGCGTTGTTATGCATGTTTCTATAGGGTGTTGTGGTAGTACTTCATACAAATATGGGTAGGTGTGGAAGGTAGTATGGGCCCGTACTACTGAAAGCACAGGATCCATACGCGTATCAGGGAAACCATGACCTCTAGGGTTGGGATGAGAGCTGGTTCCCGGGATAGTGGAATATGTCTGAGATTGGTGTTTTATTTTCAGTATGGAGATTTCAGGGCACGCTGGGAGTGGATCCGGGTCAGGATCAGGAGCAGGAGAGGGAGTTCCGGGTGGGTCTGTACAACCCGAGGTTGTCAGTCAGATGAGTACGCACGAGTTAGATGCGAGGATTCGTGAGATCCTGCATGATGAGGTTGATGCATTGTTTCGGGCTGAGCTGTCGGAGTTGTTTGGGTCGATCAAGACTGCCATGGTTGAGTATTTTGATGAGCGCTATGCGGCTCTCGCGGAGACGGCTGCCGCGGCAGCTACAATGGCTGTAGCAGCAGTAGGGGGAGGAGCTGATAGGGATTTTCAGTATCGGGACTTCGATAATACGGAGCCTCCCACTTTTGATGGAGTTCAGGATCCGATCGTTGCTATGAGATGGTTATCAGATGTGGAGGGATGTTTCTTCATGTGTTCATGCCCTGCTGATTTGAGGGTGAGGTGTGCTCTGAACCTGTCGAGGCTCGGGGCAAAGGATTGATGGAGGTTGACCACAGTGTCATATTCGGAGGCGCAGAGGGCTGCGATTTCATGGGATCAGTTCAGAGAGATGTTCAGTACTCGTTATGTTCCGCAGGTAGAGAGGGAGAGGTTGGCTCGGGAGTTCCTCGAGCTAAAGCAGGTTTCGGAGTCGGTGACGGAAATCACCAGAATGTTCACTGAGAGGGCGATGTTCTGCCCTGAGTTCACTTCGGAGCAGGCTCAGATGTCCCGATATCTGAGCATGCTAAAGAGAGACATCAGACAGTTTGTGTCCGCACAGAGGTGCGGGACATTGTTGGAGTTGCAGGAGGCCGCCCGGCGGCGTGAGTTAGAGATTGAGTTGCAGTTGCGTGAGCTGAGGCAAGTTCCGGTTCAGTCGGAGCCGGCAACGAAACGATCTAAGACCGTTGATTCCAGGATGGGGGACCGGAGCAGCCGCACTTGTGGGAAGTGTGGGAGGAGTCACACCGGAATTTGCAGGTCCGGTGGTGCATGCCGCAAGTGCGGAAAGGAGGGACACTATGCGAGGGATTGTCGGCAGTCAGCGCCGGTTCGGGATTTGAGGATTTGCTATCATTGTCGTCAGATTGGACGTATGAGGGTCAACTGTCCACAGTTTTCCGTGGGGCCGGTGCAGGCTACAGCACCGGCCACTTTGAGGATTTCAGGAGAAGGTCAGGGTGGCGCGGAGCCCCCAAGGGCTCAGGGTCGTGCTTATTAGCTTGCGGCAGAGGAGGTCAGAGAAGTGCCGGATGCAGCTGCGGTATGTTTCTTTCTGGATATCATGTTATCTTGCGATTATTGTGGTGTATTGTTTGTTCTGGTATCTTTGTGTGGTTTTTGATGCGGTATTCGTCGTTTTGTGGGTTTTCGTCTTGGTATCTGTTGTTCCTTGAGGGTTTGGCATGGGTATGGATTTGTGATTCGGGTTTTTGTCTTGGTATCCGTTGTTCCTTGAGGGTTTGGCATGGTTATGGATTGTGTTTCGGGTTTTCATCTTGGTATCCGTTGTTCCCTGAGGTTTGGGTATGGTTATAGTTGGTGTTTTGTGCTTTCGTTGGTTATCATTCGTGAGGGTTATTAGTGGAGATGCGACATTGGGTTGAAGGTCGGGTAGCATCGGCTTTCCGAGGAGTGGTTAGATACAGTTTGAGTTTCTTTCGAGCGGGTTAATCAGTGTTGATATGAGATCTCGTTAAGGTTGTTTATGCTTGTGGGAAGCAGCCCGCGTGTAAGTGTTTCTTTGTACAGGGTTGTTTTGGAAGGTCGGTGATGGCGACCGGTGGTTGTTAATCAGTGCTATAAGTGGGGGAGAGTTGGAGAACTCTCTGGGAGATCGATGAGTATTTTAGAGTGCTTAGCTGTTGGGATTCAGCAGTGTTCTGTCAGCCCAGAGTATAGGCTGATAGGAGAGAGTGTCGGGCATGCGGGGCGAGATACCGACCTAGGGCATTTGATTGTGGAAGCCTAGGAGCAGGCCGGGATCGAGTATGTATGATGGAATTAGAGTTCGGAAACCCCTAGAGGGCTAGAATGGTATGCATGGGAGGATTTCCGGGGGCGATAGCTCGGAATGATGAATGCTTGTTGAGCGGTCCAGAATGGACTAAAGGCCTGATAAGACGGTCCAGTCATGCTGAAGACTCTGTAGGTATTGTTGGATCAGTTTGAGGATATGGATTGGGTATGTTGCAGTGTGTTTGCATTAGAAGGTCTGGCCCCGGGTAGTGATCTTGGTGAGTTGAGATAGTGCATGGGCTTGAGAGTCCCTGCGATGAGAGTCAGAGTATGTGTGTTGGATGGATAGCGGATAGGCTATGAAAGGGTGGTGTAGCGTTGGGCGAGCACCGTGGCACTTGTCGGAGTGACATTGTGGTCGAGTGGCTTCCTTGGTAAAGGAAGAGAGAGTGAGGTGTAACTTCGAGAGGGGGTGCAAGTTCACGGAAGTGAAAGCGGCAGAGTAGAGTTGTGATTAGAGTGATTCGAGTATGGTTTTTGAGCCGCATGTTTGCGGCAGTGGAATCGGAGCTCATCCGGTTTGGGATGCCTGCTGAGGTTGCGAAGGAAATTCCGCAGGTGTAGAGCCAAGAGGCTCAGAAAGGATGCAGGGAGAGAGTCTTGAACTCTCAGTGTGATTTTGATCAGGGTATGGGGCATGTATTAGTGGCTTATCCCGGGGGATGTTTGAGGATATTATCAGTGTATCAGGTTTTCCCAACCTGAGGGTGTTAGGACTAGTTCAGCATGCGTATGCGGTTGCAAGGGGAGAACTCGTGGGAGTTGCTCTGAGATTGAGAATGGGTCTCTCAGTCGTCCCGGATTGGATAAAGTGGGATTCGGATCAGGGATCCGATGGTTCAAAGTTTTCTAACCCTTATGGGTCGAGTGATTATTGAGTTTGGGGCAGTAATGCATCTTGGGTAATTCTCGGGTATTGAGTGTGATTATCAGAGGGTACAGTCGGTGCCCGGTTCGAGACAGTAGACAGGACACCGTAAAGGAAGGGAAAGTGTGTTCGAGTTTCGACGGGTATGCCTTGCGGGACCTGGTCCGGTTAAGGCCAGATGGCGTGTTGTGGGGAACATCTTTGGAGATGTATTGTTGTAGGCTTCGGGGGCGAAGCCTAATTTAAGTGGGGGAGAATTGTAACATCCCGAAATAGCAAGAGTTGTGTGGAAGGGCTAAAAGTGTAATTTGGGAAGGAGTGACTCGTCGAGTCCATGGATGCACTCGGCGAGTAGAGTCGCGACTTGGTCACGTGTTAAATAGCCGACTCGGCGAGTCATTGAGATGGACTCGGCGAGTAGGCGCTGAGTGGAGAAAACCCTAATTCTCGGGGTTGAACCCTATATAAAGAGCATTATGTTTCCTCCCCAACCTCTTTATCACCTCTTTGAGTCCTTGAAACCCTAAAATCATGGAGAAGCACCATTAATGAGTGGATTGGAGCTTGGAGAAGTAATTGTTGGAGAAAGTTTGGAAGTTTGAAGGCGTGGAGCAAGGGGTTTTGCTTGGATTCGAGTTTCCTTGCAGTTTAGGGCACTCTTTGAAGGTAAAATCTCGTTCTTGAGCTGCTATTGTCTTGTCTCTTCATTTTGGGGTTTGGGGGGAAACTTATCTTGAGTTATTTTGGAGTCTAAAGGTTGGATCTGAGGTTGCTACCTCAGATCTGGAATGGAGGAGGGTTAGAATGCAGGAAAGTCCCTGTGTTGAGTGTTGGATGAAGCTATCTTGTCCCAAACCTTAGCCTTAATGTGCAAAATGCATAGATCTCTTTGGATTCACGTAAAGATTGCCACTTTACGTGATGGATGAGTTGTAGGAGGCTAGATCTATGTTTTGGATCAATTGCATGGTCTGGAACGCTTCTGTTTGGATTCAGACCAGTGGTACTCGGCGAGTCACATGGGTGGACTCGACGAGTTGCTTGAAGACGAGCTGAAACTCGACGAGTTGGAAGAACAACTCGGCGAGTTGGATGAAGATGGCCTGGAACTCGACGAGTTGGATGAACAACTCGGCGAGTAGGTTAAAGATAGCCTTGGACTCGACGAGTCCATTTGGACTCGGCGAGTCTTGTCGAAGAGTCCCAATATTTTCTGGTCGAGTCGAAGAATCGGCGAGTCAAGGGATGACTCGGTGAGTTATGTGCGAATGGACTCAGAGTTGTTGGACTCGGCGAGTCTCGGGGTGACTCGGCGAGTTAGGTCGCGGATTGAGTGAAGTTTTAAGTTGGGAACTCGGCGAGTCATAGGGTTGACTCGACGAGTAGGGTCAGTCAGGGGTTGACTTTGACCAAGGGTTGACCAGTGGTTTCCAGGGGTATTTTGGTAATTGTTGGTTATGGTTTTGAGTTCAGTGCATTGGTGGCTGTCCAGTGGTGGAGATCGTATCGGAGATCGGAGCAGTTCGGGTTATCTGTTCAGTCGGCAGTTTCAAGGTGAGTTATCCTCACTATATCTATAGGGTTTAAGGCACCAAGGCCGGCCCTTTTATCGGATGGAAATCCGGGTAATTGTCTGTTGTATGATATTGCGGGATATGGGTCGGAAGGCATTACATGTTGCGGGCCGGAAGGCAATGCGATGTGGACAGGAAGGTCATGGCCTGGAAAGGCGTATGTGCATAATTATTATGTTAGCTGAGTTGTAGGGTGATGTTATGCTAGTGATCGGCTAGGCTGGTATCTTGGTTAGGGTAATGATATGTTATGTGATCTGTTGATCGATTTGCTAACTGTGAATTGCTATATGATTACATGTTATGTGTATGGTCGTCTGGTCTAGAGTGTAACCCGGTATGCACGGTTGTTCTATGTTCTGTCATGATATATATATATATATATATATATATATATATATATATATATATATATATATATATATATATGCTTTTACGTTGCGGGCCGGAAGGCGATATGTTATGGGCCGGAAGGCATTTTGTTATGGGCCGGAAGGCAATGTGTTATGGGTTGGAAGGCATTACGCAATGGGCCGGAAGGCGATATGTTTGGACCGGAAGGTTGTGGCCTGGAAGGGCGTATATGTGGTTGGTATTTTGGGGGTATCTCACTAAGCTTTCGAGCTTACAGTTGTGGTTTTTATGTTTTCAGGTTCTCAGGAGTCTGTGGCAAGGCAAAGGCGTGATCGTACCATCCCTCGCGTTGGTGTTTTATGAAATGGACCTGGGAAAATACTCTGTTAAATATTGTATTGAAAACCTTTTTGTAAACAATTTAGTGAAAATCAGGTTGTTTTGAAAAATTTAAATTGGTTGTATTTTTCGGATGTTACATGGTGAAAAGTCGTGGCCATGATGTGAGGATCAAAGCCCACGGCGTGGCAATCAGTCAGGCTTAAGCCCATATTTTTTTTAGGGTTTTCAACATATTTAAGCTTGATGTTTTGCATTTTTGGGCATTTTATCAGCCTTCACCACCTCTAGGACCCCTTGGGAGAAACCCTAGCCTCCACCTTCAAGATTTGAGCTTCACCTTTCTCTCCTCCCTCCTCTTTTGGATGATGTTTCTGTTATTCTGATGGAACTTAAAGATCAAGAAGGTTCTTTTGTTTGAAAGGAATGATGCTTCAAGTTTGGGTCCATCAAAGGCACTATATTTATGGACCATTGTGAGTATAAAGTTCCAATCTTGCTATCTGGTTCATTAGATCTTGTCATTTGGGGTTTTTGGCACTTTTGGTCCATTTTATGAGTGATCTTGGAGTTGAGTGGACTCCAACATCTTTTGATCAGTTTGGAATGTTTCTTGGACCTTATGGACTAGGAAAGTTTAGATCTTTTGTCTTCCCTTTTAGCCATGCAAGTTATCTTGATCCTTTAAGTCATTTTGGTGTATTAAAGTTTAGATCTTGGAAGATTGTTGCATTATTATGAATAAAGTTGGAAACTTTATTCATCTAGACATCTTGATGATTTAGATTTGAAATTTGGATAGTTGGACTTAATGGATTAAGTTGAGAAAGATGCATCGTGGATCTCTTTAAGACTTAAAGTCTAGATCTGTGTGGTTTGGACTTTCCTAATGCATAAAGCTAGAAATTTTATCTATTAAGACCTTAGAAATGATCAGATTTGAGTTTTGGAGCTCTTGGAATCGAAAGAAAATGGATTAAGTCGTTTAAGTTGTTCAGACCAGTTCCCTCGACCTAGCGATTAGGGGATTAGCAATTGTTTTGGCATTTTGTGCCCACGATGTGGCCACGGAAGGCCACGATGTGGAGGGCTACTGGCTAGCAATTTTGACTTTGATTTTAACCGTTGACTTTTTAACCCATTTGACTTTTGGTCAAACTTGTGTAGAATTGAGCATTTGGTTTAAGGACTAGTTTCAGTTTGGCTTTAAGAAGCTTGGGTTGGATGTTCTATTGTTGAGGTAGTTGTTGGGCTTCTGCTGAATAACCAGGTAAGTTTGTTCACTGTACTTGTGGGTCGAATGTATCAATGTCGGCCCATTCGATTATGTTTGTAGGATGATAGTTGTCTTTGTGACACTTGCTGATATGTCAATATGTGCTTGTTGTCTTTGTGACTCTTCCTTATATGCATGTATGCTTAGCTCTAGAGGTTAAATAGACCCAGTACCGGTTGAAAAATACCGAAGGAATGAAATAGACCCAGTACCGGTTGAAAGATACCGAAGGGGGTGAAATAAATCCAGTACTGATTGAAAGATACCGAAGGGATGAAATAGATCCAGTATTGGTTGAAAGATACTGAAGGGGGTGAAATAGACCCAGTAGCTTTGAGTTGTTATGTATGTTTCTTATGTGATATTTTGCGAACTGCCCTTCTAGGACCCATTTTTCCTGAAATGACCAACAAAAACATCCAAGATATCAAATTAAAAAGCAAAACAGCAAACTGGTTGCCCAGTTTCCACGTCGTGGGTTTCATCTGCACGTCGTGGAACTGGTCTGAAACGTGGTTCTAGAATGGACCATTTGTGGGCAAAATCAACCATCAATCTCTCTTGGGGTTTGTTTATTTCATCAATCTATGGCCTTACATTACACATGCATTCAAAAAATAACCAATATTTATAATCCATTCAAATTCACGATAGAGAAGTTGATTTATTAAAATTTGCAGATACATGCGCTATGAATCCACAAATAACATACATAAAACATAAAATATTGAATCTGTGGGACATAATGCTTATGTGACTTGTACTACTTCAATTTTAAGACTTTTATAAATCGTAAATGGTTTATATGATAGTAAAGACACACGATAATTACTTTATGGAACAATGTTTTTTTATCTAGCTTATGCAACAATATAACCTTTTAATACAAAAATATGTAACTGACACTTAAAGAAAGTTTAATAAGTAGCCCAATAAAATACAATTACATTTAATCGAGCGCATGTAAGGTATTTATAGATTACGGTGACGTAGAGTATATTGCCTGGAAACTAAATTGGTGATTGAAGCCTCTCCAACTTCTTCCGGAAGCTTATAGTCAAGATCTTCCGATTCATCTTCAGGTAAATCAGTGTCGACCCATGAAGACCAATCCACATCATCATCATCATCACCATCATCATCATCATCACATAAAGATTGTTTATTTCCTTGCATGCCATTAACCTTCTCAATTAGTGATTGTAGCATCTGATGGTTCAGTGTCTCATAGTCTCTGCTTCAATTCAAAAACACAATACAATGAAGTGATTACAACATCATACTTTTAATTTGTGTTTCAATATTACATAATTGTATGTTTTATCTAAAATGTTGTAGCAGATAAATGAAAGTACATTCCTATTTCTTGTATTTTACCTGAATGTGTAAATGGCATAAAGAAGTTGACATGATGCGAGAAACACAAATATTAACCTAACAATGCTGATAATCCATGCCTGTTGTTCAATCTCATTTCCATACCGAAGCACCATAAATTCAATCAAGAATGTCACACATAACCCTGCACAAACAAAAAGAAAAATTAAAGAACATTGTATAATATAAAAAATTAAAACTATTCACAACTTAAAATGATTGAAAATAGTAACTGAATCACCTATATAGAGCCTGGATCTCACGTTGTAGGTTTGCTTTGTACTTGTAAACATATAGAGCGTGAAAATTAATATAGAATATACAAGAAAAGATTTAATAACCCGTGATTCCAACAAAATTGCATTGTGCAAATCAAAAAGCTTTTCGATTGCAAGAAACATGCTTGCTTGCTTCGACTCAAAAGTTTCCTATCAAACATCAAAAAGAATTATTCAAATTGATAAAACAAAAGCAAATACCCAAAATATATATATTAAAAAAAAAAAAAAGTTAACTTGAGCAGCCAATATGCTTTTTGAATTCATAACTAGATCATCATGAGCTGCTTTAAGTTGTTGTTGCCTTTGTATGAGTTCCTTTTGTTGACTTTGACCAAGCTCAATCAACTGTTGCAAAGTTCCCCTACAATACAATTTCAAAAGTGACAAGGGTTTTTTTTTTCTGCAGTAAATTTCTCAAATATTTAAAAAATCGAGATTTTTTTCTTTTTCTGGTTTACCTGCTTTCTTCTAGAGCTTGGGACTGAAAGCTAGTGACAGTATGAAGAACCTCAAGGGCAGCAGTCTGACTATCAATAAGTTGTTTTTGTTTGTCTAATGAAGTTTCAGCTATATTCTCAATATCATCAGCCTTACTTTGTAACCTATTCATCTTCATAAACATCGCATCTCCAACTTTACCAATTTCTTTTTCTATTTCAACCGCTTCATTTCTTAAATTCTTCATTTCTTCCCCAATCCTATTCGTTGATTCATTCAACATCATCATTCCTTCACCCAGTCTTTCATTCATTTTTATTTGTCCATCGCGAAGTTCCATTTGAGAATCCGATAGTTTCACGGATTGATTGTAAACCGATTGGGAATACTGTAACACAACACCAACATGTTCTTGGATGTTTCTTGATGTTTGAGACACTTGTTGTGTTTGGACATCAATGGAAGATAAAGATTGTTGAATATGATCTGAAGTATGCAACAATCCTTCAGCCTGGTTTTCTATTCTCTCTAATTTGTCCTCTGCATATTCAGCAGATTTTTTTAGTTCATTCACCAATCTTTCTGTTTGTCTCTTGAATGCATCCGTCCTACAATACAAGATTGATTCACTTAGGCCTTGAGAGAGAGAGAGAGAGAGAGAGAGAGAGAGAGAGAGAGAGAGACTCAACTGTAATTGATGACAAATGGAGTTGGTTTCAAGATAAAACTCAAGATAAATGGTATGAGCAGTCTTATCTAAAATTTTGAGGCAATTGACAATTGGATTTTTGACATCACAAAAAGGGAAAGGAGGCCTCCCAGTGTCCTTCTGAAAGCAATCACTAAGATGCCAAGCTAATCTAGACCGATGTTCTTCACCTGCTAGAATCTCTGAGCATCCTGCAAATAAATTTCCATATGCATTTTGCCAACAAGAATTAGGCATAGCGACCTTTCTCTTGGCTTTTTCAACCAATGAGATTCCCTTCTTGCTACTCAATGATTCCATGGAAAATTCAGCATGAGATGAAGGCTTCTCGTAAGAATCAACTTTTCGTGTAGAGAATAACCAACTAAATGAGTAGATGCTGTGTGAAAGCAACACAACAACCCATAGGAACCCTAATTTGTAATTTTTATGCCTGTTATTCATCAGATCTGTTGTGCAACAATAAAAGATCGTTCAAATAGGAATTTCGTTTTTAGCAAACAGCATTTATAAAGCAATTTCATTTTTAGTAGGAAATATTCTGATATCACAAAGTGATTATCCTATAATCTTTAATAGCCTAATAGGTAAAAGCAATGTATACACATTACACACCTTCCTTTTTGGTCCTTATAGATAGCATTAAGCATAAAACCTGATTCGATTAAAAGAATGATCAATACTTTTTGAAACAAACTAAATACTGCCATACTACCACATGGTCTAAGGAGAATATTAGATGCAGATGACTAGATATGTTGTGCTTTTACATGATTAAGAAACAATAGGAAAATAGACAAATTTGCAACTTAATGTTCAATATGACTTGTACATATTTTGTGAGTACGTTGACAACTTGAATCAAACTTCGTATCAAGTACTAATAATAGGAGAACTCGTGTGCGATTTAATAAAAAAAATATATAGATTAACAGAGATATAGAAAGTTAGAAACATAGGAACATACTTTCTGAGAATCAAAACCCAGACAGAAGTTCTTGAGCAACCAAGCAAAACATTGATTTCACAGAATCATGAAAACGAAAGCAGCCAATGGGATAGCGTCAAATAATCATATCCAAATTAACGATTTTAAAAACCAATAAAACATGAAATCCTAATCATAATCATGTCGTAAAAAATAAACCCTAAATTACAAAACAAATCAGTGAACTTACCCTGCTGCCTGCCTTTCAAACTAGCAAATGCTGAATTATTGATGTTGATGCTCTCGAGTTTTAGCCAAAACAAATCCACACTTGAAGACCGTTACCAGGAATGTGAATCGTTGCCATCATTGAGATTAATTTCGCGAGTATCGTCGAGATTAGTCGTTGCAGCGAACTCTCCCTCTTATCTTTTTTTTTTTCGGATTTTTGTGGGAGCAAAAAAGCAGAACCGCGGGATACAAAAATGTATTTTTTTTTTTTTTTTTTTGTTCAAAAAGACGCGACGGTTGAGGAACCATTTTCCGGCGGTTATTTTAGGAGACTGGCCAGTTTGCGTAAGACGGCGGAAGCGTACCGATGATAAGAGGGTACGAGGGGCGGACCGAACCAAAAGGGAATGGCAAGGAGGTCGCGGGAGGGTAGGGGCGATCGAATTCGAAAGGGGTGTACGCTTGAAGGGGTTAATCTGGTTAATAATTTTCATTAAAAACAAAAAAAAAAAATTAAAAAAATTAAAAAAAAAAAAAAAAAAAAAAAAAACCAGCATAATAGCATTTTTTTCAAAAAAAAAATCCATAATTAACGAGGTTTGGGTTTGTACTCGGCATACGAGGTTTCATCCTACATATTTGTAGTCTCGATGGCCCAATCTTTGACATTACAAGACCACATATTACGTAACAGTGATGTATGTGGTATAAACTCTGATTACCTTTGTGTTTGGACTCATCTTCGCGATACGATACTAGGATTTGGCTGTAGCGGTTTCACTAATAAGGACACCCTCCCCCTAAATCCCAAAAAACATTGGCGTGTGCCCTTTTTAACAAAATCGTCAAAGATATAGAAGTTAACTTCAACATGACTGTTAGATAGAAAGCAGTTTTTGAGTGTCTTCGGGCACCTTATGCTCAAGATTTTCTACTAATTATCCCTATTTATGGCCTCGTCCAACATATGTCTCTTGTAGAGTATAAAACTATCATTCGTTACCGCCTCATGAATCTTCTATTCTCGATTGACGAGATATGTCCAGTTTACCACAAGGCATGTTTAGACATTTGTGGGGAACATGCAGTTCATTGAAGAGATCTCCTTGGTTTCAAGTACCGACATGATGTGGTTAGAGATGTTCTCTTTGATCTTGTCGGCGTGCTGGTATCTTCGTGAAGAAAGAAGCGCCAGTGAACTTTTTGACGAACCCGCTGGATAGAAGATCTACACTCAGGTTGGATGGCATTTTGGTCTTTGGATAGATAGGGGTAAGCACGCTTGTGTGGATCTTACTGGGGTATCCTTTCTCGTCGGTTTAAGAAGGGGAGGTTTCACAGTAGGGCATGTTGTTTTGAAAGCGACTAGTGTAAAGTGGCAAAGCATGAGAATGCATGCGTAGAAAATCAATATGGGTTTATACATTTTACCTTTGATACCTTTGGTTTTCTCGCACCAGAAGCAGTGGAGCTCCTCAACAGAGTCCAATTGGGCATGCATTCTAATATTATATATCATAGATGTAATATCCCAGAATTCAGGTTCAACCATTTAACCCTTCTTCTTTTCCAAGTTGTCATGTTAGGTCCCTTGTGAGAATGTTAAGCTTGTGAGTACGCTGGGCGTACTAAGGAGTACGTTGCGCGTACTCGCGCGCTTAATTTGCATGCAGATTCATCCGGGTACGCTGGGCGTACCCAAGGTTACGCCGGGCGTAACCGGCCCAGATGCAAAACACTAATATGACTTGAGGGCTATAAAAGGAATGAGATGGTCTTGTCTCTCAGCCACCATCTCACAGAAAGATACCCTAAGAGAGTTGTCCCTTCATCCTTAGCTTGAGTATGAGTGTTCTAAGCTTCAAAGTACCATTTCAAGGTGGTGAAAGAGAAGATGAGGCCATTGAATGAGCTAGAAGTTGGTGGACAAGAGTAGATCTGAGGTTTCTTCCTGAGGTATAAAGTTCAGAACTTGCCTTGTTATTTGTGTTGTATACTTCTTGGACCAAATTCTATGGTTTAAGGTCCCAAGATGGAGACTTTATGAGCAAATAGTCCCCATTGGCCTAGTTCTATCATATTCCAGGACTATATGAGTTGTATGTCCATAAAAATGCAATATTGGACGTAAATGTTGGACCATGCATGAGATCTAGACTTTTGGAGGAGAAAGGAAAGGTGTTAGAAGGTGTGGGAACCTTTATAACCATGCAAAGGCTTAAAGGTTTCGACTTTATGGATTAAGAGGTATTAGAATGGCCAGATCTGGAATGTGAGATTATGTCTTAACTGTTTAAGACACTAAAATGAAGAAGGTAAGAAACTAGGATTTACGTTGGGCGTAATCCCAGTATGCGCCGCATAGGGGTCGCGTTCCCCGTTTCTGGAGTGCAAGGGTACGCCCCGTGTACAGGAGTTGGTACGCCCCGCGTACTGCTTGCTATTGACTTTTTTTAACTTTTAGGGTTTTAGTCAACATGTGGACTTTTGAGTCAGGGAGGGGTAAAATGGTATTTTACCCTTCTGTGGAATTGTAGAAAGGAATGTAGTATAGCCTTGAGAGTCGTTAATGATTTGGAATGGTTACTTGATGTGATTAGGCGAGGCTAGGTCGTTGTTTCGAGATTCAGAGATATCGAGAACGTGAGACACTAGACATCATACGAGGTGAGTCTTCTAACTATACTGTACCTGGAAGGGTACCTATGTGTGACCATAAGGTCTTGTATGCTATAAGATATATGCATTGTATGCTATGAGTTGTCTGTTTTGTATGTGATATGTATGATATGCTTGATATGGGCCGGAAGGCATTATGATATGGGCTGGAAGGCATTATGATGTAGACCGGAAGGTTTGGGAGTCATGGATCGGAAGGGTTTACCGGGTTGGGACGGAAGTCCCCTGAGACACATGGACCGGAAGGTCGTGTGGAGTATGGCCTGGAAAGGCGTATATGTGTAAGTAGTATAATGGGGAACTCACTAAGCATTTATGCTTACAGTTGTTGTCTTATGTGTTTCAGGTACTAGCGAGGACCGTGGGAAGGCGCCGACTTGACTCGTACACACACGCAGGCGGATTTGGATATATTTGATCTTGGGATTTGATATGTTTTGTATTATGACCATGTTACATTGGATTTTATGGTTTGTCATGAATGAAATTATGTTTTAAAGAAATGAAAAATTGTTTTGAAAATTTACGTTGTTACAAGTTGGTATCAGAGCCTTGGTTTGTGGGACTCGGATGCACCTTTAGGTGTATCTGAACTCAAACTGAGGATTTGAGAATCTTTCAACAATAAAAAACTAAATTTTCTAAAAGAGCAAGGAGTTTTGAAACAAACAGAGCAGAGCAGTGTGTACGGTCAGCCAGCACCCGAACGGTTAATCCCCAAAATACCCTTACAGTATGTGTTATGAGATATGCTATGTTATGGTATGCATGCTAGAGTAGGCTAGGTATTCATATTAGGACTAGAGTGGCCTGATTTGTGATGCCTTAGCCTAGGAGATTTCTGCTGCTATGAGATGCTTTAAGAGCGAGTAGGTAGCAGTTACGAGCTCATGAGAGGTCTATCGGAGGGTAGCCAATGCATAGCGAGAATAGAGTACTTGAAATCTGGGATCCAAGGAGGAGGACTTGGGGTGAATGTTGATGCGGTGTGGTCAGTAGTATAGGGCCCGTACTACTGAAGACACTGGATCAGTGAGCAGCCCAAGCAAGAATCCTTTGGGTATTGGAGGGAGAGTAGGGTTGCGTTATCGAGTGCGAGTATGCTCGATCGAGTCTCTGATATTTTTATATTGTATTTTAGAGGCATCATGGTTGGGACGCGACACACACCTGAGAGCAGTAGGGCCAGTGACGAGGAGATCCATCGATTGATTCATGAGGAGGTAGCTGCTGCCATCCTGGCTGAGATTCCAGAGATGTTCGGGGACATCAAGACCACATTGATTGAGACCTTTGATGAGCAGTGTGCAGCGGTGACTGAGGCTGCAGCTACTGGTGCTGCCAGACCTCAGGGAGGTGACTCATTGCTATTTCGGGAGTTCAGCAATACGAAGTCACTAGAGTTCGATGGGACGCAGGACCCGATTGTTGCGATGAGATGGATCTCTGACATTGAGGGATGTTTCTGATGGGTTTTGAGCATTCTAACACTTCCTAAGTGTACATGCAACCCTAATAACCTTGGATCTATGTTTGTCTAATTTGTCATGCAAAGTTGATTTCCAAGGTTATATTCCTATCTAGCATACATGGGGAACAATTTTAACATAAAGTATAGATAGAATAACTTACCTTGTTGTTGCTTGTGTTCCTTGAAACCTTGTGAGCCTAGCACCCCAAGTGGTGATGCCTCAAATGCTTCACACAACACCAAATGCTCTTGGAAGAACTTATGAGAGTATACTCACTTCTTCAAATCGGCTAAGCCCTCTATTTCTTTGTTGCAACCGATTTTGGTGCAGATTATGCTTCTTATATAGTGTTGACACATCTAGGGTTAAACCCTAATGTGTCATGACTCTTCATTTCCATGACCCATGGGTTTGTAACTCCCATGGAGCATCCATGGAGCATCCTATGGGTGGAACCCAACTTGATGATCCATGGAGCCTTTTAGCCCACTATACAAGATATGGATGATTTACTTAATCAACCCATATATTTAATTAGTTATCTTTTGATCACTTAATTAATTCCAAATTAATTCTTGATCAAACTAATCAAATAATATTATTAATATATTAGAACTTATAATATATTAATAATCTCCAAGCGTTATTTCTCTCATTTAGTCTATCCAATTGCATGGTGCCATGCAACCCAAATGGACCATGCCGGGTCGGGTCAAGTACATACCAGAAATAGTTATGGACTTAGACACCTTATCCAACAGTCTCCCACTTGGATAAGTCTAGTAACTATTACTGCAAGTATGACTTCAGGAACCGATCGACAATCGTAGCTCTTTACAAGGTTTCTCGAAACTTGAGAAGATGATGGTACGCCATTTAAGATAAGTGATCATATAATCCTCTGTTCTAGATATCAGTTGGACAAATACATGGAACAATGTCTTACTTATTGTCCAACATTTGTTTCCCGATTTCCGATTTGTTTGACAAAGAACTTTATTGAACACATCAATTTAGTTCTGACCGGGCCCGGTACATAGGTCAAAACAAAATCATCGAGGGGCCCAGATATCAGCTTCTACTCCAAGAAGGAACAGATAAACTTCGACTCATATGTTTGTTCTACTACTCATTGAATTACACATAAGAGCACGATTTTATAGCATCGAGTTACCAATGCGTTTTTCGTACAATCAATGCATAACCAACTCGTAAGTAACAAATCATATCTCTAGGTTTAAAGACTTATATGATATTACCGTCTCACGATCACTCGAGATAGAATTCCATGAAGTGATTCCAGTGAGCGTGGGTTGAGTCCAATGCTCAGAACTTATGAGCACTCATGATTGTTGTAGCCTTGTCCCAGACCTCTACAACCAAACATGACAGTCTTGATTCATACCTACTTCCGACATATGACCGACTGTGGAGGTTTGAATAATATGTTATACCAAACAAAATTATTCTGGAAGTCAAAACATGCAAAAGAAATATAGTAAACGATCGACAAGAGATAGCAACACTTTACTCATAAATAAAACACTTTTATTCATCATCAAATGTCAATTACACTTTACAAATTTCAAGATTATCTAACTACTAAATCTAATATCATCCTTCAGCCCTATGCTCCGAGCATGCTGGAGATGCTTAACCCGAGTCAGTCCCTTCGTGAGGGGATCTGCTGGGTTCTCATCCGATGATACCCTCTTTGCCACGAGGAGTCCTTCTTCGATTCGATGTCTGATGAAATGGTATTTTCTGTCGATGTGTCTGGATCTCCCGTGATCCCTTGGTTCCTTGGCTAAGGCAACAGCACTTTCACTATCACAGAAAATTTCCATCGGCTCTTTAATAGCTGGTACAACTCCAAGGTCTCCAATGAAGTTTCTCAGCCATAACGCCTCCTTTGCCGCTTCGCTAGCTGCAATATACTCTGATTCACAAGTAGAATCTGCCACTGTCTCTTGCTTGGAACTCTTCCAAGAAATTGCTCCTCCATTTAGGGTAAAGACCCAGCCCGACTGAGAGCGGAAGTTATCCCTATCAGTCTGGAAGCTAGCATCACTATACCCTACAACTCTCAAGTCATCACTTCCACCGAGGGTAAGGACCCGGTCCTTAGTCCTTCGTAGGTACTTGAGAATATTCTTTACCGCAATCCAGTGTGCCTTGCCAGGGTTCCCCTGAAACCTGCTAACCATGCTCAAGGCAAAGGCTACATCAGGTCGAGTACACGTCATAGCATACATGATCGAACCTACAGCCGAAGCATAAGGTATTCGACTCATTTCTGCTATCTCAGCCTCAGTGCTAGGGCTTTGTGTCTTACTCAACTTGGCGCTACTCTGGATGGGCAACTCTCCTTTCTTGGAGTCTTGCATTCTGAATCTCTTCAGAATCTTCTCCAAGTAGGTACTTTGACTAAGTCCAATTAGTCTTTTACTCCGATCTCTCAAAATCCTTATCCCCAAAATATAGGCAGCTTCACCAAGGTCCTTCATAGCGAAACACTTTCCAAGCCAGGACTTTACTTCCTGCAGGGTTGGAATGTCGTTTCCTATGAGTAGTATGTCATCCACATACAATACCAAAAAGCTAACTATACTCCCACTAGCCTTGACATATACACAAGATTCATCTTCACTCCTAGAAAAGCCAAATTCCTTGACCTTTTCATCAAAGCAAAGATTCCATCTGCGAGGTGCTTGCTTTAATCCATAAATGGATTTCTCAAGCTTACACACTCTATTAGGGTACTCGTTACTGACAAAACCCTCTGGCTGACTCATGTAAACATCTTCAGCCAACTTCCCATTAAGGAAAGCGGTTTTGACATCCATTTGCCAAATTTCATAGTCATGAAATGCGGCTATGGCTAACAGAACCTGAATAGACTTAATCTTGGCTACCGGAGAAAAGGTCTCATCATAGTCCACTCCAGGAATTTGAGAGAAACCCTTTGCAACCAGTCTAGCCTTATAAGTGTGTACTTTACCATCCATGTCGGTCTTCTTCTTGAAGACCCATTTGCACCCTACAGTCTTTCGACCTGGTACATTCTCAACCAAGTTCCAAACTTGATTGTCATACATGGATTGTATCTCGCTATCCATAGCCTCTTTCCATTTGGCAGACTCGGGGCCCGCCATGGCTTCCTCGTAGCTGTTAGGGTCATCTTGACTTACTAGTGTCTCATCACTAATAAGTGTCTCACCTTCTGCAGTAATATGGAATCCATAGTAATGCTCAGGTGCACTCCTAACTCTCGTGGAACGCCTCAGAGGTACAGATTCGTCAATTGGCTCAACAGGAGTTTCCTCCTCAAGTTGAGGGCTAGAGTTTGAAGTTCCTTCACCACTTGATTCTTGAATTTCTTCAAGATCAACTTGCCTCCCACTGTCTCCTTGGCTTATAAACTCTCTTTCTCGAAAGACTCCTCTTCTTGCTACAAAGACCACATTGTCACTAGGTCTGTAGAAGAGGTAACCAAAGGAATGCTGTGGGTAGCCGATGAAAATACACCTCTCGCTTCGGGGTTCGAGCTTATCATGAGTCTCGCGTCTCACGAAAGCCTCGCAGCCCCAAATCTTGATGTGGTCTAGTTTAGGTACTTTACCAGTCCACATCTCGTGAGGAGTTTTGGCAACTTTCTTTGTAGGGACTAGATTGAGGATATGGGCGGCAGTCTCTAAGGCATACCCCCAGAATGAGATTGGTAGCGAAGCTCGACTCATCATGGAACGAACCATGTCTAACAAGGTTCGATTACGCCTCTCAGCCACACCATTCAACTGCGGTGTCCTGGGAGGTGTCAATTGTGAGACAATCCCACATTCCTTTAGATAGTCGAGGAACTCTGAACTAAGATACTCACCACCCCGATCGGATCGAAGCATCTTAATGTTCCTGCCCAATTGATTCTCGACTTCCTGTTTAAATTCCTTAAACTTCTCGAAAGTCTCTGACTTATGCTTGATTAAGTAGACATATCCATATCTACTGTAATCATCAGTAAAAGTCAAATAATAACGATTAGCATCCCTTGTGGCATGTTTGAATGGTCCACACACATCCGTGTGTATAAGGTCCAACAAACCTTCACCCCTTTCACACGAGCCTGTGAAGGGTGACTTTGTCATTTTTCCAAGTAAGCATGATTCGCAACTATCATTTGACTTTAGGTCAAACGACTCCAAGACTCCATCCTTTTGGAGTTGGCCTATGCGTTTCTTGCTTATATGTCCAAGACGACAATGCCATAACGATGCTTTATCCAAGTTATTATTATTAGAAGAATCAATACACAAAACATTATTTCCTAAGTTATCTACAATAGATACAGCTTCATACACACCATCACAAGGTAATGCTTTAAAATAAAGAACATTATTAAAGAAAGCATTAATCGAACCAACTTCATTATCACACGAAAAGGTGAAACCTTGTTTGTACAATGCATGAAAGGAAATAATATTTCTTGCCATTTCTGGCGAATAACAACATTTATTCAAATCTAAATCTAACCCACTACTTAGCGATAAAGTATAAACTCCAATCTTGGTGACAGGTGTAACTTTCCTATTCCCCATGATTAAGTTTATTCTTCCTTGCTCCACATTCTCACT
This sequence comes from Lactuca saligna, assembly GCF_052625555.1. Classification (NCBI taxonomy): domain Eukaryota; kingdom Viridiplantae; phylum Streptophyta; class Magnoliopsida; order Asterales; family Asteraceae; genus Lactuca; species Lactuca saligna. The sequence goes on along the minus strand of NC_136419.1, from coordinate 147,731,809 downwards.
TCTTCCTAGTCCCTGCAAGTCACAACAAATATGAATACCGCAACCTGTATCAAGGACCCAAGATTTCGAATGGGGTGAGTTATTAGAAATGATAGTGTAAATACCTGCATGGTTGGGTTTGACTTTCCCATCCTTCACATCTTGCTGGTACTTTGGGCAGTTCCGCTTCCAATGAGCTTTTTCATGGCAATAGAAGCATTCAGCCTCTTTTGGGTCAGAAGAAGGAGTAATGAAACCTTTCTTGGTTCCACTTGAAGAAGAGCCATCAAGGGTCCGAGCCTTGGTACCCTTCGATGATCTTTTTCTCTTCCTCCCTCGACTTTGCCCGATTGCCAAGACCGGAGTTGAGTCTGGAGTAGGAGTGATAGCAACCGACTTCCCCTTAAGACCTGTTTCTGCGGTCTTGAGAAGTCCCTGAAGTTTGCTGAGGGTGACCTCTTCCTTGTTCATGTGATATGTCATGTGGAATTGATCATAGCACGATGGTAAGGAGTGCAAAATGATATCTATTGCAAGCTCCTCAGGGAAGTTCACATTAAGCTTCAGCAAACGATCCACATACCTTTGCATTTTCTGCATGTGGCTCGTGACGGACTCTCCGTCCTTCATCATGGTTGTTATCATGGAGCAGATGACTTCGTACCTCTCTTGTCGTGCACTTTGATGGTATCTTTCCATCAAATCTTGGTGCATTTCATAAGGGTAGAAGTCTTCATAAGACTTTTGGAGTTCAGCTGTCATGGTGGCTAACATGATGCAAGCCACCTTGGTTGCATCTCTTTCATGAGTATGAAAGTCAGCGATCTCCTGGGGAGTTGCAGTGGACTCGTCAATTTCCTTAAGCTCCTTGTCAAGGACATATTCTTTGTCCTCGTAGCGGGTAATCATCCTGATGTTTCTGATCCACTTATTGAAGTTGGATCCATCAAAGGTGACTTTCCCACATAGACTCATAAGAGTAAAGGAGCCATTAGGATTCGAGCCAGAAGCATTAGTTGAAGACATCTGAAAAGGAAGAACAAGTTTAGTTTAGATTTAAGAGAGTCCTTAATAAAACACCCAAATGTAATATTAAGGCTAGGATCCAATCACAATATAATATAACTTAGAAGAGGTATGCCGTAATCTAAGCTATACCATATTTGAAAGGTAGGTGAATGACGATTCACCAATTTCCACCACGAAAACCGAAATATTAAATATTTAGTTTTTATTGGTTTTAGAAATTCCTAGATTCTTTGAGATCCAATGAACTTTTCAAAGGCATGTTTCGATCTCGGGAGTGCCCTCCAGGTTTTGTGACTGGGATGCCGAGGATCACAAAACGAGGTGTGAAGTAACCATGCAAATCACTTGGTACCCTTAAAGTTTATCACTCAATCGATGTGCCGGTAAACCACACACGCTCCACCGATACTATAATAAACCTTAAGTCACCCTTTACCTACCTTGTTAAGTCCAAGTTAGTGTGCCGGTTAACCACACACGCTCCACCAACGACTCAGACAAAGTGTAAAGTGTAATTTCATGGATTAGCACCTTATTCACATTTTTCCTAAAGTAACTAAGATTGGGAATTTAATAAACATTTAGTTACTTTATATATATTCATCATACTTTGAATGAGAATTTATAAGTCCTTGTCTTACCCGTTCGGCTAACGACCCTCCACCAGTCAAGCAAGCGGTGGGTGAGAATATTCACCCATTAAGTCACCATTTTATAGGCAACAACCTTATACCCACCTTATAGACCGGCTTCGTGAATGAGGCGTACTAGCGGTAAGACGACTTTATTCTTATGCATATATATATAATTATTAAATTATTATAATATAAGTATAAGGGTTGAATTTTAACTTTTTAAAATTCTAGGGGTTGGAACTAAAGTTTTAACTTAACTTTACTTGTTCCAAAACTTGAGGGCAAGTTTTGTAACTTTCAAAACTTTTCATTTCTTGTAACTTATGAGTTTAATAGAGTCATAAAATGAAGACTCTTCATTTTTATAACTCTTGTGTTTTCTTAATGGTTTTAACTCAAGTGTGACTCTTGGTTTTCCATAACTTAAGGATAAGTTATGGACTCCATTAAAACACATTATGATCAAGAATTAAACTACCAAATAGGTTACAAATAATTCCTATGATCATCTAAAACATCATAAGAACAAGAACATGAATATGAACACAATCAAAAATTACATAAAACTTTGTAATTTTGATAACTAGTTGTTGTAAATGAATTAGCAAGACATTACACCACCAAAAACAAGTTTACATTTACTAAAACAGTTTAGGGTAATGTTTCTAATTCATTTTCCAGCAACTGAATCGAAATTCTGCACTCATTCGACCCTACTCGCCGAGTGCATGAACATGACTCGCCGAGTTGGTTGAAGATACACATGGACTCGACGAGTCCCCCCTATGGACTCGACGAGTCCGATCGCAGACAGCAAATTTTCGATTCTGTTTTCAACTTTTAAGCACAAATAAGAGCAAACAAGCCTAGGCTCTGATACCACTGATGGGTTTTGAGCATTCTAACACTTCCTAAGTGTACATGCAACCCTAATAACCTTGGATCTATGTTTGTCTAATTTGTCATGCAAAGTTGATTTCCAAGGTTATATTCCTATCTAGCATACATGGGGAACAATTTTAACATAAAGTATAGATAGAATAACTTACCTTGTTGTTGCTTGTGTTCCTTGAAACCTTGTGAGCCTAGCACCCCAAGTGGTGATGCCTCAAATGCTTCACACAACACCAAATGCTCTTGGAAGAACTTATGAGAGTATACTCACTTCTTCAAATCGGCTAAGCCCTCTATTTCTTTGTTGCAACCGATTTTGGTGGAGATTATGCTTCTTATATAGTGTTGACACATCTAGGGTTAAACCCTAATGTGTCATGACTCTTCATTTCCATGACCCATGGGTTTGTAACTCCCATGGAGCATCCATGGAGCATCCTATGGGTGGAACCCAACTTGATGATCCATGGAGCCTTTTAGCCCACTATACAAGATATGGATGATTTACTTAATCAACCCATATATTTAATTAGTTATCTTTTGATCACTTAATTAATTCCAAATTAATTCTTGATCAAACTAATCAAATAATATTATTAATATATTAGAACTTATAATATATTAATAATCTCCAAGCGTTATTTCTCTCATTTAGTCTATCCAATTGCATGGTGCCATGCAACCCAAATGGACCATGCCGGGTCGGGTCAAGTACATACCAGAAATAGTTATGGACTTAGACACCTTATCCAACAGTTTCTATACGTGTTCTTATCCATAACACTTGAGGGTACGGTTCGCTTTGAACCAGCTCCACTTGGGAGCGAAGGATTGGTGGAAGTTCGTGACGGCGAGCTTCACTCTGGCAGAGATTTCTGAGGTGACCTGGGAGAGGTTCACCGCCATGTTCAGGGACAAGTATGTTCCCTCGGTGGAGAAGGAACGGTTGATTAAGGAGTTCTTGACCCTCAAGCAGGGTACTGATTTTGTTACAGTTGTTACCAAGAAGTTTCATGAGAGGGCGATGTTCTGCCCTGAGCAGGTGTCTACTGAGTAGGCACGGATGATCCAGTATTTGGGCATTTTGAGGAGAGACATTCGAGAGTTCGTGTCGAACTCGACATACCGTACATTTTCTGAGCTTCAGGAAAATGCCCGGAAGCGGGAGATCGAGTTGGAGATTCAAGCCAGGGAGGAGGCCAAGTCTTAGAGGATGGATCGGCGACCGACTCAGTCTCAGCCGGCAGCCAAGCTGACCAAGTCTGCTAATTCAAGGACTGGAGGCCAGAAGGGCCACACTTGCAGGAAGTGCGGCAAGGGTCATGAGGGGTTCTGTCGATCGGGGCTTGCTATAAATGTGGCAAGGAGGGGCATATCGCCAAGGATTGCCCCAAGGGATTTATGGTTTGCTTTCATTGCAACCAGACTGGCCATCGGAAGGCCGAGTGTCCACAGTTGCATCAAGGGTCAGCGTAGGGATCTGCACCTGCTGCTAGGGTTACCGAGGTTCGATCAGTGAAAGTCGAGGCTCCGAAGGCTCGTGGGAGAGCTTTCCAGTTGACATCGGAGGAGGTCCGCGCAGCACCTGACGTTGTGGCGGGTATGTATTCTTCTCTCTATTTATTTAAGTATGAGATATTATGCTTATATTATGTTATGCGTAGGTACTTTTCTTGTGAATTCTGTACCTGCCTTAGTGCTATTTGACTCGGGAGCGAGTCGATCTTTTGTGTCGTTAGCTTTCAGTCATCATATCAGTATTTGCCGAGAGGCCTTGAGTTGACCTTTGCGAGTTTCTATAGCTAACGAGCGAGCAGTGTATGCCACGAATATGATTCGAGGATGTATCCTTCATATCTTCGGTGTGGAGTTCCTGATAGATCTGGTCCCGATTGCGATGGGAGACGTGTGTGTTATAGTGGGCATGGATTGGTTGAGCCGATTTGGAGCTGTTATAGACTGCGAGCATCAGTTGGTGACGATACGAGACCCTAGTGGGGGAGTACTTACGGTGTACGGTGAGGGTACTCGTCCTGATTCAACATTTTGTTCGGCTGCTAGGGCGAGATAGAGTTTACAGCAGGGCTGTAGAGGATTTGTGGCCTATGTGATGGACACACGAGTGGCCGCTGGGAGGCCAAGTTCAATTGATGAGGTCCCAATTGTGCGGGAGTTCCCTGACATTTTCCCAGAGGAGTTGTCGGGTGTGCCTCCCGAGAGGCAGGTGGAGTTTCGTATCGATTTGGTGCCAATGGCGGCACCTATTGCCAAGGCACCCATTCGCCTTGCACCATCCAAGATGCAGGAGTTATCCTCACAGCTTCAGGAGCTGTTGGGAAAGGGGTTTATTAGACTGAGTAGCTCACCTTGGGGAGCGTCGATCCTTTTTGTCAAGAAGAAGGATGTTTCACACCGGATGTGTATTGATTACCGGGAGTTGAACAAGCTGACGGTCAAGAACCGTTATCCGTTACCGAGGATCAATGATTTGTTCGATCAGTTGCAGGGAGCGTTTTGGTTCTCCAAGATAAACTTGAGGTCGGGTTATCATCAGATGAGGGTTCGGGATGAAGATATCCAGAAGACAGCGTTCAGAACTCGTTATGGGCATTACGAGTTCGTGGTGATGACTTTTGGGCTCACTAATGCACCAGCCACGTTCATGGATCTCATGAACAGGGTGTGCAGACCGATGTTGGATTGATCAGTGATTGTTTTCATCGATGATATCTTGGTATATTTGAAATCCAGAGAACAGCATGAGGAGCATTTGAGGGAAATCCTCGGAGTTCTAAGATCGGAGAGGCTTTACACCAAATTCTCCAAGTGTGATTTTTGGTTACGGGAGGTCCAATTCTTAGGGCATCTCGTTAACCAGCAGGGAATATTGGTCGATCCGGCCAAGATTGAGGTTGTGATGAGTTGGGAGGTGCCGAGGTCACCTACTGAGATCAATAGTTTCTTAGGGTTGGCAGGCTATTATCGGAGATTTATCAGGGATTTCTCCAAGATCGTCGTGCCACTCACCAAGTTGACCCGGAAGGGTGTTGCATTTTCTTGGGGTCCGGAGCAGCAGACCTCATTCGAGACACTTCGCCAGAGATTATGTGAAGCCCGGGTGTTGGCCCTTCCGGAAGGGATGGAGGATTTCGTGGTATATTGTGATGCATCAAAATCAGGGTTGGGAGTGGTGCTTATACACAGGGGGCATGTGATAGCATATTCATCGAGACAGCTAAAGCCTCATGAGTCGAGGTATCCCACTCATGATCTGGAATTAGGGGCTGTAGTGTTCGCCCTCAAGATCTGGCGTCACTATTTGTATGGGGTTTGGTATACGATATACACGGACCACAAGAGCTTGAAGTATTTGATGGATCAGCCCAATCTGAACATGCGCCAGAGGAGATGGTTGGACGTAGTGAAGGATTACGGTTATGAGATCCTGTACCACCCGGGCAAGGCTAATGTTGTAACTGATTCCCTGAGCCGTAGGACGGAGGGCCCCCCGATATGAGATATTTGCATGAAATTGACAGTGATGACTCCGTTATGGGCCACCATTCGAAGGGCCCAGGCGGAGGCCGTAAGATCGGAGAACCGCAAGAGAGAGTGAGTGATCAGGCAGGTATCGGAGTTTGTTACCGATATTCAAGGACTTATGACCTTCCAGGGTCGGGTTTGGGTACCGTTTGCGGGAGAAATGCATACCATCTTGATGTAGGAGGTGCATAGATCGAAGTTCTCGGTCCACCCCGGGGCCACTAAGATGTATTTAGACCTGAAGGAGTATTGGTGGCCCTGTATGAAGAGGGATGTTGCATGGTTCGTAGAGAGGTGCTTGACCTGTCGCAGGGTTAAGGCCGAGCACCAGCGTCTGCGTGGTAAGTTGCAGCCGTTAGATATTCCCAAGTGGAAGTGGGAACAGATCACCATGGATTTTATCACTAAATTATCGAGGACTGGCAGGGGTGTTGATGCAATTTGGGTGATTGTGGACAGGCTGACGAAGAGCGCTCAATTTCTTGCTATCAGTGAGAGCTCTTCTGTTGAGAGGCTGCCAAAGTTGTACGTGAAGGAAGTGGTATCGCGGCATGGAGTTCCGATCTCGATTGTTTCAGATCGAGATGTGCGTTTTACTTCCAGATTTTGGAAGAAGTTTCACAAGGAGTTGGGTACGAGGCTGCATTTCAGTACCGCATACCACCCACAGACGGATGGACAGAGTGAGCGGATGATTCAGACACTCGAGGACATGCTTCGGGCATGTGTATTGGATTTCGGAGGAAGTTAGGACACATATTTGCCCTTGGCTGAGTTTTCCTACAACAACAGCCATCACTCGAGCATTGGCATGCCACCCTTTGAGATGTTGTATGGGAGGAGGTGTCGGACCCCCATTTGCTGGGGAGAGGTAGGGAAACGTGTGATGGGTAGTACGGAGATAGTGCTTCGGACGACAGAGCAGATACAGTAGGTCAGACAGAGGTTGTTGACCGCTTAGAGTCACCAGAAAATTATGCGGATAGGCGACGATCCGAGCTCGAGTTTCAGATTGGGGATTTTGTACTCCTAAAGGTGTCTCTTTGGAAAGGAGTGATTCGATTTAGGAAGAGGGGAAAGCTGGGGCCCCGATATATTGGTCCGTTTAGAGTGATTGCGAGGGTAGGCAGAGTAACGCATCGACCAGATACATGATACCTTCCACGTGTCTCGGTTGAGGAAGTGTATAGCCGACGAGTCGGGGGTAGTGCCACTGGAGGATATTCAGGTGGATGCGGGCCTGAATTATGCCGAGAGGCCAATTACGATTCGGGATCGGAAGATCAAGGTTTTGAGGAACAAGAGGTACCATTGGTGCAGGTTTAGTGCCAACATCGGAAGGGGCCCGAGATGACGTGGGAGTCAGAGTCAGAGATGCGGGAGCAACATCCGGAGTTATTCTCGGTATAAGACTTCGAGGGCGAAGTCTGGTTCTAGTGGGGGAGAATTGTAACATCCCGGAATTCAGGTTTAACCATTTAACCCTTCTTCTTTTCCAAGTTGTCATGTTAGGTCCCTTGTGAGAATGTTATGCTTGTGAGTACAATGGGCGTACTAAGGAGTACGATGTGCGTACTCGTGCGCTTAATTTATATGTGGATTCATCCGGGTATGCTGGGTGTACCAAAGGTTACGTCGGGCGTAACCGGCCCAGATGCAAAACCCTAATATGACTTGAGGGCTATAAAAGGAATGAGATGGTCTTGTGTCTCAGCCACCATCTCACAGAAAGAAACCCTAACAGGGTTTTCCCTTCATCCTTAGCTTGTGTGTGAGTGTTCTAAGCTTCAAAGTACCATTTCAAGGTGGTGAAAGAGAAGAGGAGGCCATTGAAGGAGCTAGAAGTTGGTGGAAAAGAGTAGATCTGAGGTTTACAGAGGTTGGAGCTTCTTCCTGAGGTATAAAGTTCAGAACTTGCCTTGTTATTTGTGTTGTATACTTCTTGGACCAAATTCTAGGGTTTAAGGTCCCAAGATGGAGACTTTATGGGCAAATAGTCCCCATTGGCCTAGATCTATCATATTCCAGGACTATATGAGTTGTATGTGCATAAAAATGCAATCTTGGATGTAAATGTTGGACCATGCATGAGATCTAGACTTTTGGAGGAGAAAGGAAAGGTGTTAGAAGGTGTGGGAACCTTTATAGCCATGCAAAGGCTTAAAGGTTTCGACTTTATGGATTAAGAGGTATTAGAATGGCCAGATCTGGAATGTGAGATTATGTCTTAACTGTTTAAGACACTAAAATGAAGAAAGTAAGACACTGGGATTTACGTTGGGCATAATCCACGCGTCGCGTAGGGGGTCGCGTTCCCCGTTTCTGGAGTGCAAGGGTACGCCCCGCGTACAGGAGTTGGTACGCCCCGCGTACTGCTTGCTATTGACTTTTTTTAACTTTTAGGATTTTAGTCAACATGTGTACTTTTGAGTCAGGGAGGGGTAAAATGGTATTTTACCCTTCTGTGGAATTGTAGAAAGGAATGTAGTATAGCCTTGAGAGTCGTTAATGATTTGGAATGGTTACTTGATGTGATTAGGCGAGGCTAGGTCGTTGTTTCGAGATTCAGAGATATCGAGAACGTGAGACACTAGACATCATACGAGGTGAGTCTTCTAACTATACTGTACCTGGAAGGGTACCTATGTGTGACCATAAGGTCTGGTATGCTATAAGATATATGCATTGTATGCTATGAGTTGTCTGTTTTGTATGTGATATGTATGATATGCTTGATATGGGCCGGAAGGCATTATGATATGGGCTGGAAGGCATTATGATGTAGACCGGAAGGTTTGGGAGTCATGGACTGGAAGGTTGACACGGGTAGGACCGGAAGGTTTATCGGGTTGGGACGGAAGTCCCCTGAGACAGATGGACTGGAAGGTCGTGTGGAGTATGGCCTGGAAAGGCGTATGTGTGTAAGTGGTATAATTGGGAACTCACTAAGCATTTATGCTTACAGTTTTTGTGTTATCTGTTTCAGCCTGATCGCGGTCACATACTGCTATTTGAGATCGCGGTGGTATAGCGGTGCAATAGAGGTTTTTTACTATTACTTATAATTTATAATTTTATATTATATTTATATAGAATTTATATATTTGAGTATTAATACTATAAGTCTATATAGAATTTGTATCATCAAATATAAAAACTCATATAAAAACATAACATAATATTCTATTATAGTAATATGGAAACTAGTTAGTGTCAAAGTGTCAAATAGAGTTTAATTGCATTGCACGGGTTCAATATTGTATTAGTAGGTCGCGTTTGATTTAAGGAGTTATGTCCCAAGTCGTAGCATCATAGGTGTGGGTCGATTTACAACAAGCATTAATGGAGTCCGACCATAGCAGCTCAAGTCTTCGTGAGTATAGAAAGAGATGAGAAAGAGTGTTATCGGTAGACGTAGTTGCTATGCATGCTTTTGATTATGTTAGTTGTTCAGACTTTTTAAAATGAATGTATAGTGAGATCATTAGAACTAGTTTTTCATTATCAAAGTAACGAAATGGCCCAAAATGTGAACGAAAATGCAATAGCGCCCGTAGCGCCGCAATAGCGGTTATTGAAATAGCGGTAAATAGCGGTGAATAGCGCCGCTAATAGCAGTACCGCGAAATGAAATTGCTAAACTGAAAATAGCGGTTATTGACCTCTGCGAAACGCTATAGAGCCGCTATAGAACCGCTATAGCGCGCAATTGATAGCTTAGGTTTCAAGTACTAGCGAGGACCGTGGGAAGGCGCCGGCATGACTCGAACACACATGCAGGCGGATTTAGATATATTTGATCTTGGGATTTGATATGTTTTGTATTATGACCATGTTACATTGGATTTTATGGTTTGTCATGAATGAAATTATGTTTTAAAGAAATGAAAAATTGTTTTAAAAATTTACGTCATTACACTAGATCAACAGATGTTTTCAAAAGAATTAGTTTTGTCATCCAGAAAGGGCTAGCAGTGCAACTTGTTGCCTGTTTGCCTTTGGTTGATATGTATAAAACACTGTTTTTTTAAGCAAATTTTCATTTAAATTAATGAAATTCGAACAATAGTCATGAGTCTAAAGGACATGTAAAATCATCATTTGGGCTCCAAAGTCATATAAGGGGTTGAGGAATCATTATTTCGGTTGTCTAATGGTCAGGTCATGGATTTTTTTTACCTTTCGCATTTATTGATATACTCTCTCAAAATAAAAATAGAATAAGACGATAGCAATCTAACATTTAGAGTAAGTTTTTCCGTCTTTTATACTTTTTATATAACTATTTGTTACATTTTTTGTTATTTTATAGGGTTTTATTTCACAGCTAAAACATAGAGTTTTGCAGATGTCATCTGTGAAATTCTCGTATCTACTTGCAAAAATCTTGTTTTCGTAGATATAATCTCCTATGCCATTGTTACACCCTAAAATCGAGAACGGCGGAAACGTTCTGGGGTGGAGGACGTCATGTGAAGTATCATAACAATGCAAAGTAGTAAACAAGCAACAACATCATCAATTGCATTAAATATATAATTTTAATACATGTGTGTTCTTTGTAATGTAATAGAAACCAAAAATGAATGATTCAAAATAAAAGATGTGTCTTGTTTGTGCTCCGTCTTCTCAAAAACCTGTCCCCGGTACCTATCTACTGATGACCTGAGAATACAAGTTATTTTGAAAGCATAGATCAACTTTTAAGTTGGTGAACTCATAAGTATTTTAGTGTCTTTGATTTATAAAACTGTAAGGAAAAGACTTGTAAATGTTTGATGAAAGAGTTCATATAAGTATGAAAACCCTAGAAAATCCCATACTTCCTACTAATATAAAATGTAGTCGTCTACCAAGACCTTATAGTTTTGGAGGTTCGCTTCTCCGTATGAACGAAAGTTTTTCCCCATGTACAACTATTATTATCAAAATATAGTCCACCTCATCATTTATGTGAATGTGTCACAAGATAAAAGTAAGAGGGAAAATAATATAATCATTGAAATCGTATCCTTTTGCACTAGGATAAACATGGCGTGGTAACTCGCCGAACAGTACAACCGTAGACATCCGTCGATGTACATTTTCCCACTGTAGCTAACATTCGGGTGTAGAATGGTTAGTCCCATATAGTATATAATAGTATCTATTCATATAGTATGTAATAGTATCTCATCATATAGTATGTAATAGTATCTCTTCATATAGTATGTAATAGTATCTCTTCATATAGTATGTAGTACATTTGTATAGACTCATGAATCGACTGACTCTTGTATGTTCCAATTGTACTAGGAATAGCAAGTAGTATCTCCTAAACTATACCTATTATATCTTACTAGTAATGTAGTTTGAAGTGTCCATGTATATTTATACACCTATGCTATACAAAGTGTTGGAGCTGAAGTCGTAGCTATCTTATCAATACATATATATATATATATATATACATATATATATATATATATATAGAGAGAGAGAGAGAGTTAGGTTCATATATAAACTATAAGTGTCGTGTGATTGTATAACCAATTTTAGACCAATCACCATTTAGGGGTAAATTAGTCAATTTGTTCAATGTAATTATAATATCATTAATCAACTAATTAAACAAACATAATTAAAAGACTATAAGAAATGAATTTAACCATTTCACGTTGTAGAAATGTTCACCAGGCTGTAATCACCACCAACTTTATATTGGTCGTCATTATCTCCTTCACAATCATCATCATCTTCCTCACTATAATCAGCTTCGTCACAACTAATCGCAACCATCCTAGTCTAAGTGACTACCATCTTTATGCCATTCTTATACCTCAAAAACATGTTTGGAATTTCCTAAAAACTTACCAGATCTCAATGTCGTTTCCTTCAATTACAAGACGAAACAATTCGAGTGGTTATCTCAATGAAGCATCGAGAATTATGGGGGGGGGGGGGGGGGGGGATTCACCCAAGTTGTATGATGTTTACGTGTTCATTTGTAGTATAAAAATTACCATGAAGTTGATGGAGGTGACAGTTAAGTATAGATAAGAGCTTCTTCATCATTTAAAAAATTTAGGTGGCAAAGAGAAAAGAAAACGCAAGAATGTTAGTGTTGTAATCACTTTTAATAAAGTATCCGATGAGTTCTTGAAGATATGAATTGGTTTTTTTTTTTTTTGGGTTTTATATTCATAAAAAATATTAATTTTTTGTATAGCAACAAATTAGATTTATTCAAAACATCCTTTATTTATCTTTGTTTTGTTGGGTGTAATTTTCTTTTGCTTTATGTTGCTAGAAACAATATACAACATATAGAAGTTTTTCAATTCTAGTTCTTCCAAGAATGTTCTTCCTATTCTTAAATTTTTGTTGTTATTCTAAGATTGTTGTTTTTTTCAAGAATGTATTTTATTTCTTTTAAGAATATATATTATTTATATTCTTTAAGAATATCTCTTATTTAATTGTTATCACATAATCACTATTATCTGTTTCAAGAATATTTTCTAATTCTTCAAGAATGCATAACATATTCTTGAAGAATGCATAAATAAAATATTCTTCAAGTAAAAGATTCTTCAAGAATGGATCAACACCATACTTTTCCTATGTGATATATATTCATTAATTGTGATTAAAAAATTATGACTGAAGTTGTAATTTATGTTTTTTTTCTTGTAAGTCATTCATTATCAACAGAGTTTCGTAATTGTATTTGTATTTTATGGTCATTCTAGATTATTTCCAGTTGTAATTTATTTTCATTCTTATGCAAATGTTAGATTTCCATCTATAATTTATGTATTCTTTCACTTTCATTCTATCGTTGTCATGATAATAGTGGTCTAGTGGTTTCACAACATTTGTCAGGAAACGAATTTTTAAGAAATTAAATCTAATTGAAAATAAAAAACAACGATTAAATGAATAAAGAATTATAATAACTAATACTAAGTAATAAGAACAACTAAAATGGATATTAAAAATTCATGGAAACACATATTTAAATGTATTCAATGAAGTCATATTCTTAAAGAATGAAAACAAAATACATGAGAAAGACCCGAAAACAAATTAAAATGTGTTGAAACCTATTTTTGAATATTTTGAACAAAGTCATATTCTTAAAGAATGAAAAAAAATACGTGAGATGAACTAGAAAACATATCAAAATGTGTTGAAACGTATTTAAAAAAACTGATAAGAGATTAAATTTAATTTTATTAATTAGTAAGAATTAGTTGCCTAAAATATAGATAATTTTATTTTCTCTTTCTTAGCAAAATATCATATTTACCCTTTTAATTAAATAAATGTATTTATATAATACATGTTATCCTATGTGAATAACATTTACCTCAAGATCACAACCCTTTTATTCTTTTAATCTAATGGACAACAATTAGTCATACATTCATACAATAATTGTAAATCACATTTGATCCTAACCCTATATATATATATATATATATATATATATATATATATATATATATATATATATATATGGTTTTTAAGAATACCTAAGTGGAAAAAAGGTTTTGTAATACATTTAAAGGGTTTGAAACAATAAATAATCATGACTTGATGTCAGTTTATAAAATGATTTAAAAGTAGTTTGTTTGATAAAACGGTTTGAAAGTATAGTAAATTCATATTTTGATAGTTATTAATCACATGTAATTAATATAATAACTATGATATTCAACTTGTATCCCCCCCCCCCCCATAAAAGCATTTAAAACCATGCAAAGGCATTTAAAAGGTTGGTTAAGGGGTATGAACTCACCTGAAATGAGTGATGCGATAGAGGATCGGTAAAGGATGCTAAGTGTCAAGTGAGGACTTAAGCACACACAAATCCTATTTAACATATAAAGATACATATATGCTTACAATTAGTGTTTATAACAACTAATTAGGTAATGGAACAACCTTAAGGACTAGTAAGCACTTGTACTGAAGTCTTAAACCACATAGGGTTGCGCATAACGGGTGTAGGGCCTCACTTGGGAGTTTATGGCCCATATGGTATGTACCACATGAGTTTACGACCCAAAGACCATTTCCTCATGAGTTTATGGTCGTAAAACATGGTACTAAGTGTCAAGTTGTGGTTTAAGGTTTTATAAGTTAATATGAAGTGCTCTATGCTCAAGTCTAAGCCCTAGGAAGGAATGGTGGCACCATTGCACCACTAACTTGTGTTCACGGCCTAAGGACCATTTCCCCATGAGTTTACGGCTGTAAACTCATGGTATCTTGTACCAAATAAAAGTTTAAGGTCCCTAGCTTATGATAGAAGTGTTCTAGACTTGATCCTAAGGATTTGGAAGAGATTAGGGCTCATTAGGACCCTTAAATAGATTTTACGGCCCAAGAAGGTTCCTTGGCCATAAACTCACTTGTGATCATGATTTCTTGATGATTTCTAAGTGTAATCTAGTTGATTTAAGCATAGAACAAGCCAAGACAAGAGTACTTACAGTGTAGAAGCTTGAAAGGGTGCTTAAGGCTCAAGAACACTGATGTGTGTTCTTGGTGTTTTTGAAGAACACTTGATTATCTATCAAATGAAGAGATTTCATTGATGAAATCATTCACAAACACTAGATAATGAAGTTAATCAACTAATCAAGGAAGTAAAACTTACTAAGTTTGAAGATCTAGTGATGATACTTGAGAGAGAATGAGGTTAAGGGCTTGAAAATGGTGGAAAATGACAAAAAAATGGCTAAGTGCAACTTATATAGCCTTTGGGGTTTACGGCCCGAATACCATTTGGGCCGTAAACTCTATTTTCTTGGAGTTTTGGAACCTAAACGTTGCACACATTACCCTAAAGTATCCTCTCTTTAGTTATCTCTTGCAGTACTAGGCTTTAGAACACCCAAACTGACTCCAAAACTGCTAAAATTGAGCAATTGAAAGTTTGACTTTGATTGAATGCAGGGATTGTTATAAGATAGAAATTTCGAGTTGTCATAGCCACCTCCGAAAACAAGACTTTTGCAGTTACAATTAAGATTTTCATATATGATGTCTGCGAAAATATCTTATATATCAGCGAAAATCGTATTTTTGGGGTATTTTGAGTGAGAAATTAAGATTTTCACGTGTATTAGTGAGAAACTTAACTATTTATTTTATTAATGTAGCATTATGACATAGAATTTAGTAGATAAATAAATGGGTTATGACTACAATTGTCGCTTTCGAGAAACATTTTGATCCAAAAGAACTTTTAAATATTTTGAACAAAACCTTAAAAGTTTTGACACAAAAGGCAATTTTAAGCAAATCGAGTTCGAAATGTGAAGAAAAAATTAAGGAATTTAGTAACCTTGATGATTTTGAGATAGTTGTGATGATTTTAGTGAAATTGATGAAGAATTTGTAGTTGACTATGAATTTTTAGATCTTTAAAAAGAAAAAGTAGACATGGAGATATTTTAGAGAGATAAAATAGATCTAGAATGAACTATGAGTTAAATTTGAATTTCTTCTTCTTTGAAGCTTCTAAATCTCAAATAAGAATAAGAATGAAATTGTAGAAATTATATGTTTATAACTACATATATGAACCAAAACATTATATCTGGATTGGATTTTTCAATTTCTACAACAATTTTTCTTTTAAATCATAATACTTACAGATGTTGAAGAACAAAGTAGGATTCATGAGAGAGAATCTTCATTTCTGATCGTTGGCTTCAAATAATCGATTAGATTTTCAAGTTAAGCTCTAATACCACTGGAAGACCACTAATAGTGAAGATTCAATCAATTTGGTCTAAGTTTTTTGTATTTATATATTGGAATGAAAAAATACAACGAAATTTGGGATACTTGTCCCTAGATCTGATATTGATACAAATTATGAGCTATCGAACCTTAACCTAACAAGGTTATCTAATCATTTTTACAGTTTTTATTACATCATAAACAAATAAAGAATCACCAACCACTATACACAAAAATTGCATGCCATCAGTTACAATATTTGCAACTCAAACAAATTATAGCTTTGTAATTTGATAAACTTTATCCTCCTACTTCAAATCTCCATTTGTGACATCTAAACTTGATTTTTAATTGTGATTTACATTTAGTATGACAAAACATAAATCCTAACCGTATTTGGATCTTATAAACATTAATCAATCATCACTTGATGAGTTCATGGGAGAATTTCCCAATGATGAACTCAAAAACTCCATTAGAGTTTCGTATATCACCATTGACTCAAATAGAGTTTTAAATGTTATTATTTGAACTTTTTATTAGTAAATAACATATAAACCACATCATTGACATAATACATTGCTTGAAAATGAAATGCACAAGCTCTAGTGATGGTTTCATGAAGCAGGGTCTTAAAACCTTAATTAAAGCTTCATGAACTCAAATTCAAATTTTGAAATGAAATTACATCACTAGATTGTGCTCTAAACATAGAGTCTAACACTAAATTAGGCAAATATTACCAAATATTAACCAAATAAATCAAGTTAGGCAAGAAAATCAAAAATCAGGATCTGACACATAAACTTACCGAGTTGGAGCGCCGAGTTGCAGTCCAACACTCCGAGTCCAAAGAAACAACTTGATGAGTTCGAAGAACAGAATGACATTTATTTTTCTCCTCCTTGTTCAAGTTCATATTAATATCTATTAAATAGAAAACTAAACATAGGCTCTGATACCACTGATGGGTTTTGAGCATAACATACAATCATATGTGTGCATGCAACCCTAATTGAAAATCTATGTTTTCTATTACTGAACATACAATAATGAACAACAAAGTATAAACCCTAGATCTCTAGTGTATAATAAAAATTCACATAATAGGGTTATAATACATATCTTTAAGATTGTTATTGTAAATAATCTTGAATCCTTGCTTAAAAGACCTTTGGTAGCAAGTGCCACAAGTGTCGCGCCTCTAATGGTTCACAAACAAACTCAAGCAACCAAGGAATACTAGAGAGAGAGAGAGAGAGAGAGATGAGTAGATCAAAATTTCAGCCAAGGAACTTAGAATGAAGGGTTAGGCCAAAATTTAACCCTAATGAGAGTTTATATAGGTGTTAGGAAGGTATTGGATAAGGCATGTATATCCAATATAACCTTAATCCTTAACTTCCTCCCTAAGGCATCTAAGGCACCCTTAGAGCCCAAGGAAACCCTAGAGATGCACTAGATTTCATTCCCCCTACTTTAGAGAGGTTCTAGAATTGCCCACTGCTCAACTATTGAACATTGTCACCTTTAGTCCCTACAGTTTCAATTAATTAATTTAATCCCAAAATTAATTCCAAATTTATTTCTGATTAAATATTAATTAAAAAACATGATTTATAATTAATATATTATTTCCTAATACATTAATAAATCATTTGTTTTGATTTCTAAATAATTTATTAACCAAGTAATAAATTAATAAATCATTCTTCTCTCCCTAACAGTCATCATATCAATTGCTAGGTTTGAAGGCAAGACAAAAGGACTATGCTACTATAAATTCAAGTTTATACCAATTATAGTTATGGGATTAGACACCTAATCCAACAACTCTATCCCTATTTATAGGAACACCATAAGTAAACAAAATGTACATAAGGGCTAAGACATTAACACTTCGACCTCTAAAAGTATCCTTATGAAATACATACAACAAATACAAGTAGACAGACTTCGACACTAAACATGACAAAAGACACTTCGACGTCTCACAACACATTTTGACCTCTACAATTTTAAGGCTGGTATTGTGAGGGTCGAACCAAAACCCTTGTACATACAAGCTTCCTTCAAACGTGAGGGAATGGGGATGATCTCCATTATTTCCCCTATATTATGCCACATGCTCTTTAGGATCCGAAGTCACATTGTAAGATTTCATATGGAGAATTTGGAAAAGTTTTGGGACTTCAGTATCAACTATCACATGAGTAAATGTTGAGGTCCTATGACTAGTGAGAGATGCTTCGAGTATAGGTTGGACTATCTTCAGTACACTTAAGATCATTTGTTTTAGTAGTTGAAGTTCTTTGGATATAACTGGATTTATTCCTACATCAAGATCCATAGAGTTAGTATTGAAAATATTACTATTAAAGAAGTTACTAGTATTTCTATTATTAGGATTATTATAGGTTTCATCAAGATCATGGGTCATAAGAGTTTGGATGTTTGGGATTATTCTCCCCTAGGGATCCTAGATTTTCTAAATTCAGGATCCTCGGTTGCAAGATTAAAGGTGTCATCTCCTAAGGTTTGCGGATCTCTGCCCCTTTATCCTTTTTGCTTCCTTGATCGACGCTCTGTTGTCTTCCTGTTATTGAGTCACCTGGTGTGTCAACATCTTCATCATAGATAATAGTCCATTATTGGAGACCAAAGCATGAGGATCTTTGGATCCTAAGGATCCTAGAGCAACCGCAGGAGTATTCTTCTTTGGCACATCAGAAGTTTTCCTCTAGCCATGTAACCCGCTTGGAAGAGGTAGAAGATTTTTCAGAGGAATAAGGGGAACATTGGAGGAAGAAAGGATAGGTTGACTGTTGGATTAGTGTCTAAGTCCATAACTATTTTGTTATGTACTTTACCCGATGGTGCATGGTCCTTTTGGGTTGCCTTCACCAAAGCAACTTGATAGGATGAATTATGGAGAGAGAGAGAGAGAGAGAGAGAATTAATTATGATTTATTAATATATTATGAGAATAATATATTAAAGGAGAAATCATATTATTTAATTAATATTAGTCAATAATTAATAAGAATTAATTTTGTGGCTAAAAGACATTAATTAAACTTGAGGGACTAGAACTGTCAATTGGATGATAGTTGAATATTGGGCTAATGGACTGCACATTAGAGGGGTGGACGAATTCTATGGGGAAACCCATTAGAAATCATCCTAGGCCTCTAAGGAGGGAGTCCATGGGTTGCTTAGGGTCTAAGCAGTCAAATTAGGGTTTCCTTGTTAGATAACCCTAATAGCCTCACTATTTAAAGGACCCTTGAGACTAAAAAATATGGTGAACTAATTGATTAGGGTTTCTAGCCGTTTTTGGGTGTCTCCTCTATTCTCATTCTTCATCCTCTTGCTCTTGGTGTTTGTGAGCCATTAGAGGTACTACACTTGTGGTACTTGCTTTCAAGAGTTAAGGAAATTCAAGGAACTAGTTGTTATTGCTATATAACAACAAAAGGTACGTATTCTATTTTATATATGAATTTCGAAAATAATAGTAGCATGCCAGATTTCTTTTTTTGTTCATAAAGCTGTATAACTAATAGTGAAAACATAGATCCAACTCTAGGGTTGCATGCACACATAGGATTGTTTGTATAAAACCCATCAGTGGTATCAGAGCCATTGACTTTTGTTTTCAATTAACTTTATTCAAATGTATGAACTTGACATACTAGGGTTTATGGCTAATAAACCCTGGAGGCTTGATTTTCGAAATTAGGGTTTCTAAACCCTAGATTTCGAAACTTTTGGTAAGATTTCCTAAACCTTTTTCTTTGGCCCCAAGATTTCGATTTTAGGGTTGTCTAACCCTAGAATTTCGAAATTGCCTCTTTCCCCATGATTAGATCCTAAATTTTAGGGATTTGGATATTTCCATATCTTGTAATTATCCTTTAAATGTTTAAATTTGGTAATTAAAGATTTTGAATATCCCATCCCATGATTTCGAATTCTAGGGGATTTAAGGGATTAGGTTAAATTAATTGTTTAATTTAAAAGATATCCTTACCAAAGTAAAAGATAATTGTCAAATTAATTAGATAATCATTTCCTTATATGATAAACTTGATTTATTTGAATTATTTGATAGATTATCTTGCAAGAAATTGAATTAGGTCATATTTAGATAATTACTAATTAATTGGTTAATTATTATTATTTGTAATTTGATCTAGAATGTTCTTGTTTATGTTTTGAAAAGTTTCAAAATTTGCCCTCAAGTTTTGGAATTTAAATTGTTGGATTAAAAGGTTTAATTTTGAAAAAGTCTAAATTCTAAAACCCTAATTTTGAAAAAGTTCAAATTACACCCTTATGGTTTTAATAAATTAATTAAGTGTATAATTAAAAGAGAGTTAATAAATCCATAATGCTATGGTTTATATTTAATTAAATTAAAAGTATAATTTATAAAATTAAACCACATAGTATTTTAAAAGTGTAAAATACACCCTTATACTATGTATACCATTAAAAGTCTAATATTATATACGTATAACTTAAATCCTAGTCTTACCGTTAGTAGGTCTCATTTACGAAGCCGATCTATAAGGGGGGGGGTATAAGGTTATGGCCTATAAAATGGCCGTTTAATGGGTGTCCACTCTCACCCACCGCTTCCTTGATTGGTGGAGGGTCGTTAGCCGAACGGGTAGAATAGGGCAAACCCTTTCCATTAAAAGTATAATGAAGTATAAAGTAACTAAATGTTTTTACAAAATTCTCAATCTTAGTTACTTTAGGTAAAAGTGAATTGATGCAATTCCATGAAATTACACTTTGTGCCCTTACGAAGACGTTAGTGGAGCGTGTGTGGTTAACTGGCACACTAAATGGTTCTAAGCAGAGGTAGCAAAGGGTGACTCAATGTTTGTCATAGTTCGGTGGAGCGTGTGTGGTTAACTGGCACATCGAATAGGTGACCGTTACATTGGGGGCACCATGTAAGTTTGCATGGTTATTCACACCCTGTTTTGTGATCCTCGGCATCCCAGTCACAAATCGAGGGGCATGTCGAGATTTAAACATGCCATTGAAAAGTTCAAGGAATCTCAAAAGATCTAGGAGTTTTCAATACATTTGAAACTTAAATTTCATTTTCGTTTTTCATGGTGGAAATTGGTAAATCGTCATTTACCTACCTTCAAATATTCTGCAACTAGATTACGACATCCCTTTTCTAGGTTATAGAGTATTGTGTTGGATCCTAGCCTCGATGTTTCATTTGGGTGACACATCGAGGACCCTAATCAACTTAACTTGAATTTTCTCCCGTTTTTTAGATGTCAAAGTGCGACAACTATGGTCTTCCCAAATCCCGTGGAACAAGCTTTCCACATGAAGATGATATTAAACGATTCGATCGAGGAACAAGAGATCATGCTTCACATCCTCCACCTCCTCCAATTATTCTCCCTAACCCACAAGTTCGAAGGCTTGAAAAGTTCAAGCTCACTCAAGCCTTTTTGGCAAGTAAACATGGGAAACCTGTGTGTACACGTCTTAGAGATGAAGTCACACATTGATAGGTTAAGGATGTTGGGTGTCGAGATTTCAGGTAAGTTGGCTATTGACTGGGTTTTTCAGTTGCTTCTTGAATCATATAGTGAGTTTGTTAGAGAGTACTATATGATGGATCATGAAGTGACCCTCATTGATTTCACATGTTTGCTTATAGCTGCTGAATCAGTGATGATTTGGCGAGCTGGTTGAGCAAATTTGTCTGGTAAATCAAACTCCCAAACTTCAATGGATATTGAAATGGTGACATTGGAGATCCAGAAAAGGTAGATTCTGAGATAGTTCCTTGTGCCATTCCAAAAGAGTCCATTTGCTTTTATTGCCAAGAGAAGGGGCATTGGAGACGAAGCTGTCCTATTTACCTAAGAAATCTAAGAGATGGGAGAGTCAAAACGTATGGCTCTACTTTAGGTAAAATCCATCAACTAACGCTTTTAAGTTCCTATTCTAGATTCTTGATACATTATGTGATAAGATTACATTTTGATGTTTTGTAGGATCGAAGAAAAGAAAAGAAGCTTAAGGGAAGAAGTGAGCTGAATCTAATCGTGAAGAAATGGATTTCGATCGCATTGCTTGAAGATTAGATTCTTAAGCTACTACTTAGAGTTAGAATATATTGCTTAGGAATATGTAACAACATAGTTTTTCAATTGCATTGTAAGGACAAATTTTTCCGCAATAAAATAAATTTTGATTTTATATTATTTATTTATCCTTGCAATGGCATATATGAAAAATTGATGTTTGTAAGTTTCTATTATTAGCAATAATGGATTTGATTCTTAATTATGTTATTTGTGGAAAGGTCAAGAATTTACCAAATAGGGAAAGTTTCTCATCGCCCAAGTTTCGGTTGGACAAAAACTTGGAATCATACAACTTGGTTGCATGATGAATGAGAAATTTCACATTTGGATATTAGACTAATTCGTTGACATAGTGTCAAGTGAAGGACTAGGAGATCGAGTACACAAGGTTATGTGTTGATCAAGTCCACCACAAGAGTAACAAAGATGTTCATCATGATTTACTAAGGTTGAGTGAATATGATTATACTTATGAGATTAAGTGTAATTCTCAGTTGATTGAAAGAGTTTCAATAAATAGCAGAACGAATAAAGAAGAATCAAGTAGGCAGAAAGATAAAAGTTTCTCTATTCTAAGAAGAAAGGAGAGTACCTTTTATTATGTTTTATGATAGGTCTTAATGATTAAGAACCATATCACAATTGATTCTCTAAGGACATCTTAGTGCACTAGTATGGCTAAGAAGAGGAATCGGAAATTGTTGAAATGGTTAATTCAAAAGGACGAGTCATACTTCGTTCCGAAGTTAAGTCTTAGAATCGTACGCCAAAATTGTGAATTGAGTGACATGCATTCATCAAATGTGAAGTAGAAAATTGTTTTCTTACTCCTACACATTTGAATTTGGTATGTTGTGATGTCTTGGAAAAGCCAAAGACCAACTAAGACCAAATGTGTGTAATGTTTTGATATAGATACACACTAACTCTTGGATATTTGTTTATCAAGAAATGTTCTTGATAAGAGAATCTAATATGTCAAGAGGTCAGTAGGAGTCTGAAGATCTTGAAAGGATTCAAGAATTAATCAAGAGTAAACACTAGTGCACGACTTGAGTTTTGTAACCTATCGTGTTGACATAATTTTGTTTATGTGCCATTTCGGTTTAAGTTGACTATGCGATGTGAGTTATGTGAGTTCTCATAGAGTCAAGACGCCCTAATCAATGGAAAGTACATTAATATGAAGGGGTAATCTTATTGACAACTTGGAAGACATGGTGGGCACCCGTGCTGCTATGAGGCAAGAAATTAAAATTAAGTAAGTTCAATCCATAAGAGTTAAATTTTGTTTTGATAAATTCACATGGATAAGAAAACATGCACCTTAAAATCTAAATGTCATAAGATTTCTCTCCGTTTGTGAAGAAATTCTTTCACTAAGAGAGATTTTAAGAAGATAGTGGTTGTGAAAATTGCGTTCTCAAATTCGATTATGATTACGGCATCCCTTTTCATAATTCGAATTGTGAGATTTGGCAATTAGTCTGAATTGTTTAGACACACATATGAGCTATCTAAGGCAAAGGTGTATAAGTTTGAGAAGCTTAGATAAAGGATTATTAAAGCATTAGGTATTAGAAATATGAACTTAAGAAATTCAATAGGTATTGTTTTCTGGAAGTTAAGCTGTTTTCTAAATACATGTCAAAGCTAGTGGGAGCATAAGTGTTATGCTTATATGAAAATAATCATCATGATAGTGGGAGCATAAATGTTACGCTTATTATGCTTCATTTCAAATCTAAAGGCTTAGGTTGTGGAATGTTAACAAATTTAGTCAAGGATACATAGTGCGTTCTCAAAATTTCGATTATGATTATGGAATCCCTCTTCATAATTCGAGTTATAAGAACGTGACACATAAGATATTATGGCAGAAGATTGATAAAGTATCGTATCTTTATGTAAGACATTATGCATCGTGTCCCATACGCTTCGGGTATAGGATCGATTGCAAATGCTATAATATTTGACCATTTAAAATTTTCCAAATGTCTAGCGCATTAAGAGGGAAAAAGGACTAGAACCGGTTTTAACTAAAATAATTAAACAACTATCAAAGGATGATCCAAAGTTCGCTGAAGATTGGTTACTTGTGAGTAGTTGGAAGTATGGTATTGGATGGACCATATCGACATTATTATGAATAGATAAGATTCTATTAAGAATGATTTGTCATATGGCAAATATGGAAATGTTTCCATATTGGGAGTTGGATATTGAGAATCTATGTCTGGATTAGAAACTTTTATGGAAGAAGGATGTTCAAAGGAATGTACTTTGAGAATCTATAGAATTGTTTCTGATAGAGATTGGCCAAGTCTTGATGATTTTGAGCTATGACTTTACGAAAGGATCATTGCATAAAATGTTAAAATCTAGCATATTCTATAAGTAACAAGAATTTGATATTCTTATACTTATGATAAGAATTGGGAGTTGTGAAATGAGTATGATTGGAAATGTGTTAATTTGATCTATTTCACTAAGTGAGGACCATAAGTAAGCATTGTGTGCATGCTAAGAGCATGGGACAATTGTAGTAATAATTCAAGTAATAAGTTAATTACCCGAAACAACAAATAATGAGTAATCAATATGGTGATTAAATAAAATGTTTTATTTATACCCAGAGTTTGGGGCCATATGGGATTAGTATTATTCTTGTGTTTCACTTTGCATGTTTTGACTTCCTGAATAATTAAATTGGTTCAGAACAATCAAATTATTCGAACGGACCACATTCGTTCATATGTTAGAAGTAGGTATGAATGAAGATTGTCGTGAATTGGTGTGTAGATTGTCTAAAAGAGTATTAGACATAAGCAAATGTTTGCTGCAACGTTCGTGAGTGCTTATGAATATGAATTTGAGCATTGGATTAAACCCACGCTCACTTGGATCACTCCATGAATTGTATCACGAGTGATTGGTGAGACGATAACATCTTATATTCTTGAAACCGAGATGTGTGAGTTATATCTTGCTAATCGGTTGCACATTGATAATATGAAAACACACTAGTAACTTGGTGTTATAAAACATATTGTTGTGTGTGATTCGGTGAGTGATTGCAAGCAAGCATTGAATCAAAGTTTATCCGTTCCTTTTATCCTGAGTAGAATGAAAGCAATATTTGTGGGCCCCTCGATGATTTAGTGATGACACCCTAAGCGCTTGGCCAAGTCGGGACTAATTTGATGTGTTCAAATTGTAGTCTGTTGTCAGTCGTCGTAAATCGGAAATCTAGAAACAACACATGGACAGAGAGTATGATTTAAATCCATGTCTCAATTCTATACGATATCAAGAATGGAGGAATATATGATCCCTTATCTAAAGGACGCTTCTGATAAGATCAGAGTTGATAGCGGCTTTTGAAAGCTACGATTGCAGATCAGCATCTGACGTCATACGTAGAATGGTTATTAGACTTATCCAAGTGGGAGACTGTTGGATTAGTGTCTAAGTTCATAACTATTTTGGTATGTACTTTACCCGATGGTGCATGGTCCTTTTGGGTTGCCTTCACCAAAGCAACTTGATAGGATGAATTATGGAGAGAGAGAGAGAGAGAGAGAGAGAGTTAATTATGATTTATTAATATATTATGAGAATAATATATTAAAGGAGAAATCATATTGTTTAATTAATATTAGTCAATAATTAATAAGAATTAATTTTGTGGCTAAAAGACATTAATTAAACGTGAGGGACTAGAACTGTCAATTGGATGATAGTTGAATATTAGGCTAATGGACTGCACATTAGAGGGGTGGACGAATTCTATGGGGAAACCCATTAGAAATCATCCTAGGCCTCTAAGGAGGGAGTCCATGGGTTGCTTAGGGTCTAAGCAGTCAAATTAGGGTTTCCTTGTTAGATAACCCTAATAGCCTCACTATTTA
Source organism: Lactuca saligna (assembly GCF_052625555.1). Taxonomy (NCBI): domain Eukaryota; kingdom Viridiplantae; phylum Streptophyta; class Magnoliopsida; order Asterales; family Asteraceae; genus Lactuca; species Lactuca saligna. The sequence goes on along the minus strand of NC_136419.1, from coordinate 147,705,946 downwards.
AAGGACCCTTGAGACTAAAAAATGTGGTGAACTAATTGATTAGGGTTTCTAGCCGTTTTTGGGTGTCTCCTCTATTCTCATTCTTCATCCTCTTGCTCTTGGTGTTTGTGAGCCATTAGAGGTACTACACTTGTGGTACTTGCTTTCAAGAGTTAAGGAAATTCAAGGAACTAGTTGTTATTGCTATATAACAACAAAAGGTACGTATTCTATTTTATATATGAATTTCGAAAATAATAGTAGCATGCCAGATTTCTTTTTTTGTTCATAAAGTTGTATAACTAATAGTGAAAACATAGATCCAACTCTAGGGTTGCATGCACACATAGGATTGTTTGTATAAAACCCATCAGTCTATACATAATTTTTGGGGATTACGAACACCATGGCCTCACGGTGGGCACCAATTTGTTTTGGTCAAAAATTAATCAAGTGTAAACCAACCAAATTATATGAGAGGTTGTGATGTTGTAATCGAAGAAAATAAGCAAATCAAGAGTATGTGACACAAGTGGTTTACAAGGAAAGCCTTTGATCCTTGCTAGGATCTCCGACACAAAATCTTGGGAGGTGATAATGATTACCTGCATTGTCAGTTTTTATTGATTGAAAAGGTGAGTTACATATGAAATGATAAATAAAGGAGTACAATAGTTGCAGTAAGTCTAGGTGTGTGTTGTGTGCAAAATACATGTGTATTTATAGTCCAGTCTAAGTAACAATAAGTCTAATATTCCCAAAATTGTCTCTAATAAAAATCAACACGTTGGTTTGACTTGGTATCCCGGGTCTTTTGCCTGATTGAAGTACTTATTCAATGAGAATAAGTCTTATGTTGACTAATTCTATACATGTGAGAAAAAGACAAGAAATATATCTATTAAAAATGTTAGGAAATAATAATAACGATGGTCAAGATCCTGAGAAGTGTTCGGGATCCTGAAAGATCTTGAACATCCGGGATCCTGAATAAGGTTGAGGTCTTGGCCCTAACAATTAGCATTTGCTTAATCACCTTAGAAAACAGTGAATGTCTATCAAATTTTCATTGCACTTCATATGAATTAACCATATTTCATTAGTGATTCAAAATTTTAATCAAACGTATCTTTTAATTAATAGTATTTTGCTTATTTTAGAATTACTTTGTTTTAGTATTTTATTTAGTACAATTTGATTCCTCTTGAGTTCGACACCCTCACTTCAACTAATATTATACTCGCTTCATCCCAAAATTATTGTCCACAGATAAAAAAACACACAGATTAAGGAAACATTAGTTACCACTAATTTTATTAAATGAAATGACAATTATACCATTTTGTTGCATTTAATTTCATGGTAATTGCATTTAATTCTATGGTAGTTTAACTAATAATGAATGATATTTTGGTAAAAGTGATATTTGTTTTTAAAAGTAAACTATTGTTTAGAACAAACTAAAAAAGAAATATGGACTATTAATATAGGACGAATGGAGTATATGATAAGGTACATTGTCTAGTGTTAATATTCAGTTTAGTTTGTTAGGATATATAAATTTAAAACAAGATTTGTAGTTTGAATTAAGTTTATTTTATTAGATTATTTTCTACACATCAAACACATAATCATCCCCTCATTTCAATGTGCCTTAAAAAAGGCAAAACTTCATTTTGATAATTTTGCATGCAAAATCCTCACTCATTTCATAATGACTTGTAAAATGTGGTTAGTAGGGTGATTTTCGTTAATTTTAATTAATTTTAATTAAAAGAAATTTAAAAATTAGCTATATCTTTTTTCTTTGAAATATAAATAAAGTTATGTTCCAAATTAGGATGTTTTGCTCTCAAGTCATGTTTGAAAATTTTAAAACAATTTTTTTCCACATTTTAAAATCCTTTTAAATTTTGAAAAATATACCCTCAAAGCCTTTTGTTATTGTTTATCTTGAAATCTTGATGGATAATGGTTATAAATTTGTAATATTATAATTTGGTTTGTTAATAGGGAGGTGGTTTGTTAACAGGGAGGAATCTAAAGGAAAATTGAGGGTGATCTTAGGTTACATTGACAATGATGTAGTGTCCACACAATTTGATCTTTGTTTTTTTCATCTTATTTCAAGCTTCGTTTAAGTAGACGATAAAGAAGAATGATTTGAACAAGTAGAGAATTATTTTATGTTTACATGTGGAACATATACTTTGAAATGTTTCCGAATTCTAACATTGTACTTTCAACATACGATGGCTTAGGGGGTGTTTGGATAGAAAAAAAAGAGGTGCTTATTGCTTATTTCCACAATAAGCTAATTTGAGTGTTTAGATAAAATCCAGCTTATTAGGCTAAATAAGCTAATTTTAATAAGCATCCCTTCCCATGCTTATTGCTTATTGCTTATTCCCACCACAAATAAGCTATAAGCAATAAGCTAAAAATCTAATCCAAACACCCCCTTAATAGCAATCCACCTAATTATAGCACAATAGACATTAAAGTGAAATTGAAAAAAAGAAGATTAAATTAAAGTAAGATGCTATATTAGATAACAAAATGAAAGTACCTTGTTTATTCTTGCATTTAGCCCGATAAAAGGTCAAATGCAAGAAATAGCAATATACTTTATTTTATTGTTGATATAGCATATTTTCATTTCTTTCTTCTTTTTTTCTTTTTTTTTTTAACTTTTTTCTTATTAAACCTTTATGCTTAAAAAGTACAATGTGATTGTGGATAACATTTTATTCATAATGTATACACAATAAAAATTATTGTTTAAACTCACGCCACAACACACAGGCTTAAAACCCTTGTTAAACACAAAGCCAAAAATTCCTATCGGCAAACAAAGATTTTTTTTGTTTTTCGTGTGTTTTTTTTCTAAAAGCTCAAAGCAAAACTTTTTGTTTTTTAGAGCTTTTTTCTAAAAGCTCGAAGCTCTTTGCCAAACACCCGTTAGTAGATCGTCAAGCATTGATACTTTTCATGGTGCTTTATGTGCTTTGAGTCATTTGTCTAAACTGCCCTCCAGCCACACGATTGTTTCTACCCCGATGCACATAAACATAATTTCACAAGATTTGAAACTTTCTAGACAAACATATCTAAAACCCACTTGGGTAATTCACCAAAAGAAAAAATAATAATAATAATAATAATAAATAAACCAAAAAGAAAAAGACCAAAACCATTCTCGCGTTATTAATCCCGCAAAAGTTTAATCCTTTTTCATATATCCATCATCTATAACTATTTTGGTCTATTTCAACTTCTAATTCTCACCATCTAACAGCTACTACAACATGAATATCATCATCATCATCATCATCATCATCATCCTAACTCATTAGCGTTCCATGATCTCTGAAACGGTTTCGGCAAATTCATCCACCCCAAACCGTTGGTCCCTGCCCCTCCTGCCCCAGATTGAGCTTCATTACCACTCATGTAGTTCAAACCTGCCCGAGGTGCCACACTATTGCTGCCCATAGGCCGCCCAATCCCGCCATAGTTCCCAGACTGAATAAACTCACCCGATGAACCAAAATTAACACCTGAACGCAGCCCGTTACACTGAGATAAAACACTATATAAGCTTTCGTCCGCCACCACCGGACCACCTGTCACACAGCCATTTCCCATGTCCTGGTTCCCGGACCACCCATCACGTGCCACCTCATCGCCGGAAAACCAATTTTGAATCGGTTGATGGGTGTTTCCGGGCCAATCGTGAAGCGGCAACAACTGTTCTTGCCTCGGAATGGTGAACCGACCACCTCCGTCTGCAAAAATGTTTTCTTGAAGGTTTCTTGGGAATTGACTGGTGGTGGCCACCGGATCACCGCCAGTTGGGTGGTAACCAAGGCGGGAGAGCTTATGTTCGTGAAGATAAGAAGTCCCGGGATCTTTGAAAAGTGAGTGGAGTAGTAATTCGTTACGGGTGTCTTGATTTGCATACGGATAGAAGAAAGAATCACCACCACCACCACCACCACCACCATCGGATCGCCTGATTTGGGGATGGCCGAGTGACAGTTCACCGTATCCATGGGTGACTACAGGTGGCGGTTGATGGTAGTAGGAGGTAGGTAGGGTGGTGGATGGCCATATTTCAGTGGGAGCAGGTGGCAGGGGGAATTGTTGACTGACGGGGGCATCGGGTTGACTCATTGTTTCGGTGTATTCGTGAAGGTTAGACACGAAAGGATTGGGTTCGTTATTGGTGGCGATGGTTATCGGGCAGAAGTTTTGGTTGTTATTATGGATGGTGATGGGCGGCAGATGGTGATTCCGGGGGGAATCTTCACTGGATTCGTCTGTTTGTTCAATTTGCATTGCAGTTTCGTCTGTGTCATTAAGATCTGCCTCCGACTGGAATAGGGATTCGTCATTCCGTTCCATCGTATCCTGGAATCACAAATTTCAACAAAAAAATAATATTTGTTACTGCATTTGGCTTGTATTCAATGAGACAAAGATTTTACAAATTTGTCTCGCCCAAAAAGGCAATCTCTCGTCTATGAAAAAAGACGTAAATGCCCTTGTCATTGTTATTGAAGAAAAAGGTGACTGGGCAAACCTCTGGTGCAACTAAAAGCACATCATCTGTTTCTACATCGGACAGTTGCTCATCACATAAGTTACCAACCAACTGTTGTTCTTCTTCTTCATCATCCTGACAAACAAATTACAAACTGAAAAAAGTTAGAAAATTCTCTAGGGCTATTTCCAATAATGATGAGGAGGATGAGGATAAGGAGGGCATTCACGTCTTTTGCATGATGTGCCTCGTTAAAGGGGAAAAAAAGCATCAAAAGAAAGAGATTATATTGACCTCAGAATTCACAAGCCCACTGTCTAAATTTGCATTGTGATCACCATGAAGTAGCAAGATTTGAGTTTCTTCATTTTCCTCATTGTGAGGATACAAATTTGAAAGTGAGAGATGATTTGACTTTCTTTTATCTTCAATTTCTTTCTTCAAAGACTTTGTCACTTCCCGCTTTGCAGATTGCCAACTTTTCCAATTCTCATACCCTGCAGGGAGATCTATTTTCGCCAAATTCAACCTGTCAATACAACAATCAATCTTTAAAAGGAGGTATTTTACTTGTACTTGGCAAAAGTAGTTGTAAGCTTTTGAAAGGTGTCAGATTACACTAAAGGACATATGAATAAAAGCTCAAAATGGAAACATAAAAGCTATAAGCTACTTGAAGTAGCTTTTGGGTTTGTTCTAAAAGAAAAGCTTAAAGTTCATGTTCCCAAACAAAGCTTTTTCTAGTTAATGTATCAAATATTTTTTTAAACATCATTTATCTATATACAACACTTTATCTGAAAGGAAAAGGCACAAACCAGTGGTGATGCAGGTTTTGTCTCTCTTCTTCTTCAAACACTTCATATGGTTGAACACAGAAGCTATCAAGATTGCCTAAAACATGATTAAGAGATCTTGGCTGAATACTTGTGTTAGAGTGTTTCATACTGCTCTTAACTCGTTCATGTTGCTCCTTGCTAACCTGACAAAACCATGTCCAGACTATTAAGATCTAACCAAAAAAAAAAAAAAAAAGTTGACTTGATGCAGAAAGAACTTAATAGGGATCAGAGAAAGCTTTCCCGATTAAGTTACAACCTTTTGCAAAATCGCCCCCATTTATTTATACTTCGATTCCCTCTGGTGTAGTTTTAGAAATAGCAATGCATTTTTATTTAATTTGTTTATTGAGAAATAGAAATGTACTTTTAAGAAATTAAAAAAAAAAAAATGTCCTAAGGCTCCTTTCCTTGTTAATGGAAGTTTTACATACCAGTTCTTATGTAATGGAGGGAATACAAAAAAAATCTAGCTCCCAAAATTGAAACCATAATATCAGGGACTAATAGCAATTAATTGTAATTTAGTTTTATTACAGTATTGACTTTGAAAATTTTTTATTAAGACATTGTACTTAAAAGGTTCCCCTATATGTAGTATGTTGTTATAGGATAAAAGTAGGATGTCATAATAAACAAGTGAAAGTACATTGCTATTTCTAAAATCAACGATAATGTGTAACGAAATCCAATGAGTTCACAAAAATCTTGATATGAATCAAAATAAGATGAAGACCTTACCTTGATATATGACATATATTTGGCACCATCACCACATTCTATATTAAGCTTGCGTATTTTATCTCCTTTTCTAGCTCTTGCTACTGATCTCCTTTCACCTGAAGAGTCATAAAATCTGTTCTCCAAATCCATTTTCGGGATCCTAACCAAAAAAAAAAAAAAATCATAGAATATAACTATATATATTATATAATACACAAATGAATGTTGCCAAATTACCTCATTATAGTTTCTCCATTTGTAATTGCTAAATTTGGGCTATCACTAGTATATGATTTATCATCAGCATCCCAAGAACAAGAATTAGAAGTTGCACCAAATTCATCTTCTTGACCATATTGTATACCATTCTCATGCAATGAGCCACTTTTGTGAAAATCTTTTCTGGACCTATTCAACACATAATATAATAGCTCATATAAATGAGATAACAAAAAGAGAAATTTTTTACTGGTTAGTGAATAAAGTCAATGAAAGGCTAAATGCAAGGAACAGCATTGTAACTTTCACTTTTATCTGATCATGGCAATGTAGTTTGAACATATTCTTTCCAGTTATAGCAATAACAATTAAAAGTAGTAAAACGAACATTTAACTTTAGTATATTTTGAAAAAATCTTACAAAATGAAAGTAAAAGTAGTAAAAAGAATGATTTACCTTAGTATCTTTTGTGTAAATTCGTTTTCAGGATTCGCACAGCTTGCCCATCTTTCTTTCCATAGTTGCAGATTTCCAATCATTCTGCCAAAAAATAAAAAATAAAAATTTATTATCAACAAGATAAAAGTGGTAAAAAAAGAAAATATATATTGAATGAGAATGGATATAACAGACATACTTAGTATGATACTTATGCAATTCGGAATAATATGCAATTTTGTTAGCCTTGTTGCACTGTTCTTGACTGAGAATGGCATCAGGATGACAATCACCTGAACAAACCGAAGACCCCCTGAACATGAATTTTAGTCATGTAAGAATAATAAACAAGGGTATAATTGTCTTTTGCAAAAAGTATGACTTCAAGGACATTCAACAAGAAAGACTGAGGGATGCTTGCTAAGAATAAAACTAATCTTTCATGTGATATGGAGAGAGGTTTTGGTTTAAAAGAAAACAGAACGTAATATAAAGCTAAAGTCTTTTATTGGACTATTTTACCCCTCATAGTCCTACCAATAGGCATATGACTAAGGTTCTGTTTCTTTTAATTCACTCTTAAAGATGAGATTTTAAACTTACCATTTCATGAATGGATTTCCAAAGTAGAAATTATTCCCACCTAACAATTCATGAACAATTTTATGTGGCTCAGCTCCTTCAGGAAGAAATTGAGTCAGAAACCCTCTTTCTTGTACAGATAAATGAGTTTGCCAAACCTACAACAAGCTCCAAAAATATCAGACAAAAGATTGAAATTTCATTTCTCACCCAAAAAGGTTGAAATATAAGCAAAAGACATAAACGCCCTCCTCATTCTCTTCGAAAACACCACTACAAAATACAAATGCAGCCTTATGTTGTTGTTAACCTTACCTCATAAGATAGCAAACTGGTCAAGTTATCCAGTTGAAACAACTCAGAAGGGGCTGCAAAGACATCGCCAAGGGCATTTTGGGAATGTGGAAGAAGTGGAAGAAATGGAGTCAAGTCTCTTCGGGCTACACCAATCTGCTCCTTTTTGGGAACAACTTGTTCTTTCTTCTCATCCCATTCAAGAGAGATATTTGATTTTATATTTAAATCATGATGAGAAAATTTCTTCTTTTTTGCTTTTTGAGTTTCCCAAGAAGTGTGACGAATGATATTGCTTGATTTAGACCGTTTATTCAACTGATCAGCCGCCATTCAAATATGGAATCTTGAAGAAAGGAGTATGAGTTTATGGAAAGGTGTTGTTCTAATCTTTTCACACATATAGCTTTCTTCCATGAGCACACTGAAAAAAAAAAACAAAAAATAAAATAGTTCATTTAAATGCGTAGCCATCCCTCTCATAACATGATTAAAATGATAAAACATCAACATAAGTGTCCAATGCAATATTCATTTGATGACAATATCCAACTAGAATGAGGTTATCCTTATTCACTTTTAGCATATAAAGTTCTAGAGACAAACTTTGCAAAAACCAAAAGGTTATAAGACCACAGATTTGACAAAATCTATAGGATTATGTTTGTTGAAGAAAACAAAGAACCCTAAGTGGCCCTTGTGTGAAGCATAAATGTGACAAAAAACCACCTTCATTTGCAACCAAATCATCAAAATGCCAGTATAGCAGAATAACCACACAGATAAATAACTATTAGCAGCTTATGTGTTTGATACAACATGAATTCAGCTGATTGCATATGGCAACAGGGAGTAAATATATGCTAAATATAGCACATGGCTTTCCATTTTTGGCCAAAAGTTACCATTTAAATCTCTGGAAAGTACACAGCCTGCTTCTATGAAACAAATAGAGGGAAAGAAATGTAGAATAGAAAGAGAAAGATAATCAGCAACAATATGACCCACTTTCGCCATTTTAACTCTTCTAAAGTGAAAAGCCCAGATTCAGTAAATAAATGAATGCAATTCTGATAGGGGGAACCTTTAGAAGACTGAAACAATCATTACATTTTAACAAGAAAAAAGCAACTTCAAAACTAAGATCTTCTAGGTATGTATACGGGTGTGGTTTTACCTTGGTCGTTTCCACATCTGCATGACATGTGAATAAATGTGTAAAGGAATATTCGTAAATAACTGCTAGAGCATCTGTCACACTTTATCAGAGCAGAAAAAAGTTCGGAATCAATAAAAGATATTGCTGAGCAATCCAGATGATAACGATGACAGAAACAAGTAACCCTAACAGTCATGTCGAAAGTATTGAAATTAAGTAACCGTATAGCCAGAAAGTAATTAACAATTACAATAAACAAGGACGCTGCAGAATGTTAGAAACCACTATAATTGACAATTCTGTAATATTAATTTGTTTACCTAAAATTCCAAAGCATGAAACTTCAACCCCATTGCGGATTCGAACGCAGGCGCAGACGGAATAAAGCAAAATATAAGGAACGAAAAAAAAAAAAAAAAAAAAAAAAGCAATCCCAGGAAGCTATGAACTTGGTGTCTAAGAAATCAAACCCTAGAGATAGAAAGCAGGGATTGAGGACGAACACAAAGGATAACAGCAAAAGGGGAGTAAATGAGAGGTGCTTACAACTGCAATAAATTTTATGTTTGATTTAGGCCTTGAATGCAAATAGGGTATAGAAAGGAAACGATAAAAAGAAAGGGGGGATAAGATGAAGGAAGGACCCAGATGAGAAAGAAGAAGAAGGGAGACGAAGAAGAAGACGAATAGAAAGAGAGTATTTCGTATTATCCGCTTCGTCTATGGGGGGATGGAGAGGAGCGACACATGTATGACTTGTATGTAGAGGAGAGACGCCAACAACCTCAAAAATAATTAAGATTAAAGATTACGAAACGTCTTTTTATCAAAAGCATTAACCTGAAAAAAAACGTCTATCGATTCTCACTTTACGGCTTGTTTGATGATGTTTACACATAAATAAATAACTTTTTAGTGATTAAGACAATAAAAGTTTTAGAAAAGAAATAGACGATAGAATCCTTGTTGGTGATTCAAAAAGGGTCAGTCGATCAAAGACCTTCTATAAAGATCATAGTCATCTAAAAATCGAAGTTCACCTCATATATAGCAACTAAAAGCCTATGTTCTCTCTTGTTGTTGAGAAAGTCTCATAATTCATTCTTGCTTGGACCACCTAGTGACATTTTTATAATTTAGGTTTATGGGAATTGAGCGTTAAAAGGTTCGTTAGGAGCTTGTTAAGCATAAGGAACGCTGCCCCCTAGCTCTTACTAGAGGGCTCGCCAAATTAAACTCGCTACACCCATAGCGAGAAGAGAGAAAAAAAAATTGGGTTGTGCTTGGTTGAGGGTATTTTGTATTTTTTTTTTTTTTGTCAAAACATATCCTATTAAAATCATACATTATCACTCTCTACATTTTTCAACTTTTACATGCTAAGCTTATATGGTAATAAAAAAACTCATGTGGCAAAAAAAACCTATATGATAATATGTTAGAAGTGTTATCAGTCCCTTCAACCTTAAGATATTAATTGTTGTTTTAAACATGGGGTTATTACAATTATTTATGATGTGGCTTTTTGAATTAAACTTTATTGCCGGTTTCAGGTGACTAATTTAGAGGGTTATAAGAAGTTAGGGGTAATCAAACATTGCAGTTCAAAATTATCAAACAAAAAAAGGTTTTTCTTTCAATATTATAAGGTTACTCGGTTCTTCCGTATGGAGACTTCGATGTTGTTTGTTTTTTTAAAAAATCACCTCTAACCACTTCTTGTTGTGTCGGGCAGTACATATATAGTACTTGGCTTTTCGCAGCTATTTGTTTTTTGAAAGACTTTTAACTTAAAAATTGTTGTGTGTCTGTTGCGTGGCGTAGCACTGGACCATCATCTTCAAACCACTTCTCACTTACTTTAAGTTGTTATTCAACTTAGATTTGTTTTAATTTTTTTTCAAACATGTTTATTATTTTAATTGGAGTATATTTTTGTAATATACACGTTTTGAAATCGTGTTTCGTAATTGTGAAATACTATGTGAAATTGAGTGTTGAGTTCTAACAGATGGTTTTTACTAGAAACGAAGTAAAACTATGTTTAGAATCACTCAGAAAATACTGAAAGTCTTATGAGATTCCAATTAAAAGCCAAATAGTGAAATTTAGCGAAAATATAAAATTTTAAATAAGTAAAATTTTATTATTTGATGTTGTAGAGAATCTCGTTAGAAACTTGTATGCGAAAACCTCATCGAAATCCGAGTTATAACGAAGAAGTTATGATCAACCGAAGATCCGCGACAAAACCGGCACGACGCCGAATGATGTAAAAAGTGAGTTTTTGATAAACTACTTTTTAGCCTTAGTAATCTAAATGAAAGTCGTAGTATTCGTTAAACCGAGAAATTCGATAAAAAGAACGCCAAAATCTGACTTCGTATGAGGAAGTTATGATTTTTCGAAGTTTCAACTTAGCAGTAGACAGCTAAAAACTCGAATTTTAGATCGAGCGATATTTGACCGATACATCCTAAACGAGAATCGAAGGTCTCGTCATTTGTAGTACAACGGTAAAAATTCTAACGAAAACGGATGTCGGATGAAAAAGTTATGAATTTTTAACGGATTTTTCTGTCCCGGTCTGTTAAAAATAATAATATTAAAATTAAAGTCAAAACTAGCCGACGAAGTCTAAATGAAAGTTGTAGAACGTAATTTTAGCTACGCGTGCATATAAATAACATCAAAAACGAAGCTCGTATGCGAAAGTTATGGATTTTAGAAGTTTGGGGCACATTTTCCGAGACATTCGCATGAATAGTACCAGCCACCGGAGACCCTCATCACAGCCACATCATCTTTGCACGAAGCAGCAACGTCACCGGAGACATGGCTGAATCCGAGGTCCAGCAGGAAGGAGACACGTCTCATATCGGTGGCCAGTCCGACGCGAGACACGTCTCGCCTACCCGCCTCGCATCCGAGCCACCGAGCTGCGTCATCATCGCAGCGTGTCCAAGCCTCGCACCGCCAACTCCCCTCCTCTCGCTTCGTGGCCTTCGCTCCAGCAGCCACGTGCTCGCTTCTCAGCCCTCGGATCCGGGCCTCTCACCCTATAAATAGAGGACCTGCGAACCCTCCTGGCTAAAATTGGAATTTTGCCATTTTTCACCCCTAAATCCATATTTTCACTATTTTGACTTTTCCCGAAGCCCCGGTATCAATTTTAGCACCCGAAACACGTCCCGAGACCCCCGAGAAGCCCGAAAATTTTATCTTTTCGGTTTTGAAGCCCTACCTTCGCAGAGCCCGGTTTTCAATTAAGTTCCTGGTTTTCAACATGGAAAGACATATTTAAAGCCGAAGTGCTGTCCAAATTACTATTTTAACCCCCGGTTAACTTAAGGTGAGTTCAATATATAGGAACAATTGTATGTTATGTGTTATATGTGCTATGTGCTTTTCAGTGTTATTATTCTGAGTTATTTTCCAGTGTGATTTTATTCGCTATGTTTATAGCAATTGTAATACCTTTGACCATGTGATCAGTGAAAGGACTTAGATTCACATTGGTACTGGTACGTAGTCTCTGGCCATGTAGAGCATGTCTCCGTAAGATTTAGAATAGTTTGTAATATATCAAGAACTATAAGCCTGAAATGGTTAGACAGGACTATAAGCCTGAAATCTAACAAGATGTTAATCATAAATATGCATGTCTTCTATGCTATTTGGGCCAAAGCTTTATTGATATATATCAAGAATTGAAAAGTATATGAATAAAGTCTTTGATTGATATCAACGTTTGTCACGTGATCTCACATATGTCTTGTTACCCTTCTTTGCCTTTGTCACATTGAAGTATATATATGGCATAACGTTATATTGTATCTATTATTGAACTCACTAAGTGTCACCGCTTACCCTATCAATGTTTAACAATTGCAGGTGCTAAGTAACTAGTATGTTCACATACTATTGAAAGATTTAGAATAGTTTGTAATAGTACTTTTGTACTATGGTTTATGTTTGTATAAATTACAATATCCTGGGTAGTTATGTAATATATATATATATATATATATATATATATATATATATATATATATATATATATATATATATATAACACTTTGTAATAGACGGTTTGTATCCAATAGTTTGTAATTCCCTTTATCAATGTAAAATATTGCTTTTATGAATATGCAAATAACATGTTTTGGAGTAATGATATTGTGAAGTATGAAAGTTTGGGTCTTTCAAAAATACGAAAGTTGGGGTCTTTCAATTTTACACAGTTTCAAATAATTTCAAACTTGTTTGGTAAATTTCATATAAATATTTTTTGTGTTATATTGTTTATAAACAAATATTAATAAATTATAAAGTTAATCATTAAAATTACCAAATTTATTGAAGTTAACCGGAAAAATAAACATCATCTTCAAAATTTTAAACAAAATGAACATGTTTTTAGCCAAATTAACAATTTTATTTATTGTTAGTTAGCAAATATTATGTTTAAACTATAGGAAGTTCAATATATGAACTTAATCATTGTAAGTATAGGGATACAAACCATAGGAAATATATAAATAAAAGTATTAGGTAATAGTAAACCCTAATATTCTAAAATACTATCTTACTCCGTATTTCAGATTGATGGTTGAACAAGTAGCCATACCCCTGAGGTTGGTGGAGATCCTCAACCCGAGGAAGTGAATACTCCAGTATCTCCTCTTGAGGAGTGACTCTTAGGTAAACTTACCGGTGTTATTCGATAGACTCTCGAAGAACACAAAAAGAATGATGATAAAGGAAAAGCGAAAGTCACTGGAGAATCTTCAAGCGGAAAGGTGAAGCGTCCCTCGTTCAAAGATTTCAAGAGTAGTGGTGCTACGGAGTTTTCTGGTGTCCTTAATCCTATAATTGTTCTAACTTGGATTCAGAACACCGAGAAAGTATTTCGTGTTTCTCATGTGGATGATGAAGACAAATCTATCCAAGCTTCTGCAATGCTCATTGGAGAAGCCTTAGTCTGGTGGGAAGCAACATATGAAGCTCTTGATGGATGTGACCAGGAGAACTTATCATGGGAGTTGTTCAAGACTCGTGTGCTAGAGAAGTATTGTCCTCTAGATATGAGGAGAAGATTGGAGAAGGAATTCCTCGAGCTTAAACAAGGAGGAATGACAGTGAATGAGTATGAAACTCAGTTTAATCAAAGAGCAAGGTTTGCTACGAAGTATATTCCAACTGAAGACAAGAAAATTCAGTTATTCATGGAGGGACTATGATACGAAATCCATGATTTCGTTGTCAACCGGGATGTTCTGTCATTCGATAAAGCTGTTGAGTATGCTCGAAGGTGTGAGCATGACTTAGAAATACGTGGTGCCACTCTTACTGTTCCAAAGCATCCACGTAGTGAAAGAACTACTCCTACTTCCACTTTTCCAATAGCTCAATCTATTCGAACTGATCCTAGCAAGCAAGCACAATCTCAGAGTGCTTTTCATGGCCGTGGTAGGTTACAATCTTTTTCTATTCAATCGCCTTCATGTCGCGTTTGTGGAAGGAATCATCCGGGTTAATGCAAAATAGACAAGGAATCCATTGTCTGTTATGGGTGTGGAGAAACAGGTCATATAAAGCCAGCTTGCCCAAGGAAGGATGTGACTTGTTATGCATGTGGTATTACTGGCCACAAGAAGTGTTTTTGCCTTACTCTTACCAGCCAAGTGACGGGAAGTCAAGCTTCTGTTCAATAACCGGCGAGAAGTCAAGTCCCTGTCCAACAACCGAAGAGTACTCCAGCTAAAAAGGAGCAGGTTCCAAAAGCTAAAGGTCGTGCATTCCAGATTACTGCAGAGGAAGCACGTGAGGACCCGAATGTCGTGATGGGTACATTTCTTGTCAACTCTAGACCTGCTCACATCTTATTTGATTCTGGTGCCTCGGATTCTTTCGTATCTTATGAATTTACATATTCTTTTCAAACTGTTTGCTATGCACTCGCGTAATCATTTCACGTAGATACTGTAGGAAGTATATCATTACTTGCTGATAAAATCTATAGGGATTGTGTCATAGAAATTGAAGGCTATAATTTTCTTGCTAACCTAATCCCTATCTCCTTGCCCAATTTCGATATTATTCTCGGTATGGATTGGTTGTCAAAGAACCATACAAAACTCTTGTGTTACGAAAAGATGGTACGCATTCCTATTGAAGGGGAAGATCCTATTCATGTCCACGGTGAACAAAGGATCTTAAAAATAATCTCTTTCCTCAAAGCTCGTAAATTCATATCGAAAGGTTGTCCTATCTATCTGGCCTATACAGTTGACATCTCAAGAAAGGAGAATAAAACTGTAAATGATATTCCCATTGTTAATGAATATCCCAATGTTTTCCCCGATGATCTGCCTGGACTTCCTCCGGACAGACAAGTAGAATTCTGAATTGACCTTGTGCCCGGTGTTGCTCTGATTGCAAAGACTCCTTATCGTCTTGCACCAGCCGAGATGAAAGAAATGATGATCCAACTGCAGGAATTACTTGACAAAGGCTTTATTCGACCGATTACCTCTCCCTGGGGTGCTCCGGTATTATTTGTCAAGAAGAAAGACGGATCGAGGCGAATGTGCATTGATTATCGTGAGCTTAATAAGGTGACTATCAAGAAAAAGTACCCACTACCTTGCATTGACGATTTGTTCGATCAACTTCAGGGTGTTAGCTATTTCTCAAAGATTGATTTGAGATCTGGCTATCATCAGTTGAAAGTACAAGAGCAAGATGTACCGAAGACTGCTTTCCGTACTCGTTATGGGCATTTCGAATTCCTTGTCATACCATTCGGTTTAACAAATGCTCCTGCTGTATTCATGGATATGATGAATCGAGTATGTTGCCCAATGCTCGATAAGTCTGTCATCGTATTCATTGACGATATTCTAATATATTCCAAGTCTGAAGCCGATCATGCCATTCATATTTGTGAAATCTTAGAACTTCTTCGAAAGGAGAAACTTTATGCTAAATTCTCGAAATGTGAATTTTGGCTTCGTCAAGTTCAATTTCTCAGCCATATTATTTCTAGTAACGGTGTATCTGTAGATCCCATCAAAATCGAAGCCATTCAAAATTGGGAAGTGCCCCATAATGCTTCCGAAATTCGAAGTTTCTTAGGTCTTGCGGGATATTACCGGAGATTCATTAAAGACTTTTCTCGTATAGCCGTACCTATCACAAGTCTTACATGGAAGGAAGTGAAGTTCGAATGGGGTGAAGCTCAAGAAAAAGCTTTCTCAACTCTAAAAGATCTTTTGACTCATGCTCCCATCTTATCACTCCCAGAAGGTGATGATGATTTCTCCGTATATAGCGATGCTTCAAGATTGGGACTCGGTTGTGTGTTGATGCAGCGTGGTAAAGTGATAGCCTACACCTCAAGACAACTGAAAGATTATGAAAAGAATTATCCCACCCATGATCTTGAACTCGTTGCAGTAGTATTTGCCCTTCAACTTTGGAGACATTACCTTTTTGGTATGAAATGCCAATTATTTACCGACCACAAGAGTCTCAAGTATATATTCAGTCAGCAAACTCTGAATATGAGACAACAACGAGCCATGGAGTTGATCAAGGACTATGATTGCGAAATCATGTACCATCCTGGAAAGGCTAATGTGGTTGCAGATGCACTTAGCAGGAAAGTTTATCGTAATAGTATGTGTTATACTATTACTCACACTATGGTGAAGTTCACCATTCTTGATGAACTAGAGAAGTGGCAAGTTGAAGCCTTAAAGCCAGAAAATGTGAAGAAGGAAGGAATGGTACATTATGCTGATGTTTTACTTGATGATCCACGAGGATTAAAAGTATTTAAGAATCGGCTATGGATTCCAAAGATTGGTGGATTAAGACAAAAGATTTTAGATGAAGTTCATAAGTCTAAGCTATCAATACATCCTGGTACAAGTAAAATGTACTATGATGTAAGAGCTGATTATTGGTGGCTTGGATTAAAGAGAGACATTGGAAGATATGTACATGAATGCTTAGTATGCTTACAAGTCAAAACAAAGCACCAAAAGCCTTATGGAACCCCAAGAAAGTGTTCCTATATGGAAGTGGGAAGAGCTGTCCATGGATTTTATTACCACATTGCCAAAGACTGCTAGACAGCATGATAGCATTTGGGTAATCATCGACCGCCTGACTAAGCGTGCACATTTTCTCGCCATGCGTGAAACAGATCCAATGGTGTGCCACTAAAGATTATTTCCAATCGCGATACTTGCTTCACTTCTCACTTTTGGGCGAGTATGCAACGCGAATTGGGATCTCGAGTTGCTCTCAGCACCGCTTATCATCCCCAAACAGATGGTCAAACGGAGAGAAGAATCCAAATAGTAGAAGATATGCTTCGTGCATGTGTCTTGGAGTTCGGTGGTAACTGGGATAAATACTTACCGCTCGTCGAATTTTCATATAATAACAGTTACCACACCTCAATCAAAATGCCACCATTTGAAGCACTATATGGTCGCAAATGCGGTACGCCGTTATGTTGGTGTGATGTAGGACAGAAGATCCTTGGAGGCCCTGAAATGATTCAAGACACCACCGACAAGATTCAAATTGTACGAGAAAGAATGAAAGCGGCCCAGGATCGACAAAAGTCCTATACGGAAAAGAGAAGACGACCTATAGAATTCCAAGTTGGTGATTTCGTGATGCTGAAGGTATCCCCATGGAAAGGCCTTATGCGATTTGGGAAGAAAGGAAAGTTGAGTCCTAGATTTGTTGGTCCTTTCAAAATCATCCAGAGAATTGGAAAGCAAGAATACCGCTTAGAATTGTCTGAAGATTTGGCAGGTATTCATGATGTGTTTCATGTAAGTTATCTGCGCAAATGCTTGAGCATCTACGATGAGACAGTTCCATTATCCGAGGTGAAATTGGATAATAAGTTAAGATATGTTGAAGAGCCTGAAGAAATCGTGAATGAAAGAACAACTAAGCTACACAATAAAGAAGTAGAATTGGTGCTTGTCAAGTGGAAACACCATTAAGGCCAAACTATACTTGGGAGAATAAGAATGAGATAAAAGCAAAATATCCCCATTTATTTTAATCGATGTAATTTCGAGGACGAAATCCTCAAAAGGAGGAGGTATTTGTAACATACACGTTTTGAAATCGTGTTTCGTAATTGTGAAATACTATGTGATGTTGAGTTCTAATAGATGGTTTTTACTAGAAATGAAGTAAAACTATGTTCAGAATCACTCAGAAAATATTGGAAGTCTTATGAGATTCCAATTAAAAGCCAAATAGTGAAACTTAGCGAAAACATAAATTTTCAAATAAGTAAAATTTTATTATTTGATGTTGTATAAAATCTCGTTAGAAACTTGTAGGCTAAAACCTCGTCGAAATCCGAGTTATAACGAAGAAGTTATGACCAACCGAAGATCCGCGACAAAACCGACACGGCGCCGAATGACGTAAAAAGTGAGTTTTTGATAAACTACTTCTTAGCCTCAGTAATCCAAATGAAAGTCTTAGTATTTGTTAAACCGAGAAATTCGATAAAAAGAACGCCAAAATCTGACTTCGTATGAGGAAGTTATGATTTTTCGAAGTTTCAACTTAGCAGTAGACAGCTAAAAACTCGAATTTTAGATCGAGCGATATTTGACCGATACATCCTAAACGAGAATCGAAGGTCTCGTCATTTTTAGTACAACGGTAAAAATTCTGATGAAAATGGATGTCGGATGAAAAAGTTATGAATTTTTAACGGATTTTCCTGTCCCGGTCTGTTAAAAATAATAATATTAAAATTAAAGTCAAAACTAGCCGACGAAGTCTAAATGAAAGTTGTAGAACGTAATTTTAGCTACGCGTGCATATAAAGAACGTCAAAAACGAAGCTGGTATGCGAACGTTATGGATTTTAGAAGTTTGGGGCACATTTTCCGAGACATTCGCATGAATAGTACCAGCCACCGGAGACCCTCATCGCAGCCACGTCATCTTTGCACGAAGCAGCAGCGTCACCGGAGACATGGACGAATCCGAAGTCGACAAGTGTCGCAAGCTGATTCGCCGAGGTCGAGGTCCAGCAGGAAGGAGACACGTCTCGTATCGGTGGCCAGTCCGACGCGAGACACGTCTCGCCTACCCGCCTCGCATCCGAGCCACCGAGCTGCTTCGTCATCGCAGCGTGTCCAAGCCTCGCACCGCCAACTCACCTCCTCTCGCTTCGTGGCCTTCGCTCCAGCAGCCACGTGCTCGCTTCTCAGCCCTCGGATCCGGGCCTCGCACCCTATAAATAGAGGACCTACGAACCCTCCTGGCTAAAATTGGAATTTTGCCATTTTTCACCCCTAAATCCATATTTTCACTATTTTGACTTTTCGTGAAGCCCCGGTATCAATTTTAGCACCCAAAACACGTCCCGAGACCCCCGAGAAGCCCGAAAATTTTATCTTTTCGGTTTTGAAGCCCTACCTTCGCAGAGCCCGGTTTTCAATTAAGTTCCCGGTTTTCAACATAGAAAGACATATTTAAAGCCGAAGTGCTGTCCAAATTACTATTTTAACCCCCGGTTAACTTAAGGTGAGTTCAATATATAGGAACAATTGTATGTTATGTGTTATATGTGCTATGTGCTTTTCAGTGTTATTATTCTGAGTTATTTTCCAGTGTGATTTTATTCGCTATGTTTATAGCAATTGTAATACCTTTGACCATGTGATCAGTGAAAGGACTTAGATTCACATTGGTACTGGTACGTAGCCTCTGGCCATGTAGAGCATGTCTCCGTAAGATTTAGAATAGTTTGTAATATATCAAGAACTATAAGCCTGAAATGGTTAGACAGGAGTATAAGCCTGAAATCTAACAAGATGTTAATCAGAAATATGCATGTCTTCTATGCTATTTGGGCCAAAGCTTTATTGATATATATCAAGAATTGAAAAGTATATCTTTGAATAAAGTCTTTGATTGATATCAACGTTTGTCACGTGATCTCACATATGTCTTGTTACCCTTCTTTGCCTTTGTCACATTGAAGTATATATATGGCATAACGTTATATTGTATCTATTATTGAACTCACTAAGTGTCACCGCTTACCCTATCAATGTTTAACAATTGCAGGTGCTAAGTAACTAGTATGTTCACATACTATTGAAAGATTTAGAATAGTTTGTAATAGTACTTTTGTACTATGGTTTATGTTTGTATAAATTACAATATCCTGGGTAGTTATGTAATATATATATATATATATATATATATATATATATATATAAAACACTTTGTAATAGACGGTTTGTATCCAATAGTTTGTAATTCCCTTTATCAATGCAAAATATTGCTTTTATGAATATGCAAATAGCATGTTTTGGAGTAATGATATTGTAAAGTATGAAAGTTTGGGTCTTTCAAAAATACGAAAGTTGGGGTCTTTCAATTTTATACAGTTTCAAATAATTTCAAACTTGTTTGGTAAATTTCATATACATGTTTTTTGTGTTATATTGTTTATAACCAAATATTAATAAATTATAAAGTTAATCATTAAAATTACCAAATTTATTGAAGTTAATCGGAAAAATAAACATCATCTTCAAAATTTTAAACAAAATGAACATGTTTTTAGCTAAATTAACAATTTTATTTATTGTTAGTTAGCAAATATTATGTTTAAATCTTTTATATAAACCTCTTTAAAAATCATATCATCACAATGATCTTTATATTTGATTTGCATATGATTAAACTAAATAAAATTTGTACATAGATTTATTTTTTACTAATATATAATTAATTTCAGCTTATTACAGTAATTTGCAGAGATTAAAAAACGAACATACTTCTTATTATAGGTTGCAAACGTTTGGTCCACCTCTTCAACTGTAGAGTGTTGCAGATGTGGTCTGCAGACTTCAACCGATTTAAATTCGAAAAAACAAACAGCACCTTCCTCAACATCATGAAAGCATCTGCTCTCAAAAACAAAATCGCATACATGTCGGTGTATCCCACATCGATCTGACACGGTCTTATAAGTTGGGGAAATGTCACCGTAGCACATTAAAGTTAGGTCTTTGGCTTGATTTAGTCATTGAAGTTTTTTTTCTGCACAATAGGTCGTTAAATTTATAAATTATCTGTCTATTAAATCACTTTTATTAGTTTTTAACATATCCTACATTAACTAAATATTCTAAATTACACGAATGGCCCCTATGGTTTTAATTTCTTTCGTGGTTGGTCCCTTACCAACATTGTTCATCTCCGGCAACATCGTTCCCTTTCGGTAGCCACCATCGTTCACCTCCGACGAGTCTTAATATTTAATTCTCTCTCTCTCTCTCTCTCTCTCTCTCTCCGTCACTCACTCTCTTTTTTTCTCCGTCTCTCTCTCTCTCTCTCGTTCTCTTTTTAAAACTTTTGAGTCTTCCTTTTTTGGGTCACAGTTCACACAAAAGAAGATGAAAATATCATCAAACATATCACTAAATTCGATCATGGTTGCTAGAGCTCCGTCCCTAAACTTGTAGATACCTTCAATGCATAACTGTAACATCCCAAAAATCATGACCAAAAATTTCATTTTTAATTATTAACTAAACCATATTTATCAAAATCATTTCATCCAAAAACATAAGTCATCGTATGAAATCAGAGTATCATATCAAAACACATGTCAATATATCAGAGTAAAACATCCCATGCTAAACAAATGATGTGTGCACTGTAATCATCCTGAGCTCTACCTATTGCTACCGGAAGTACCTGAAACCAAATTTGAAAACTGTAAGCACGAAGCTTAGTGAGTCTCCCCAAACTACCATATATCATACACATAATCACATATGTTGGGCCCCACCTAACATCGGACAGTGTTCAACATCAGGCCTCGCTTTGCATCGAGCCCCACTCAGTATACAAATTTGTTTCTCCCAGGCCCCGCCTGTCACTGGACCCTCCCCGCTACATACATACAAATAATAACATATAATCATGCTAGCACATAAGGAATCATACATAAGACTATATATTCCAATCCTAAGGCCCCGCCCCTACTCTGCTAATGTTGAGATATAGAACTCGTCCACTTTCAGCTAGTGATGCGATGCGCGACCTTGCCCAGACTCACTTCCCTACCATGTACATACAAGAATCACAAAGACAACAAGTATAACTAAACATGCATTCCTTCATCAGGTACCACCTGCATCGAATTGTAGTTCCAAAACATACATATAAATATTCCTCGGGCCCCGCCCGACATCAGACCGTAATCCGGAAAGCATATAGACATTCATCGGGCTTTCCTTAGCATCAGACCAAAATCCATAAACATATAAAACAAGCACATGCAAGAATCATGAAGACGTCAAGCATACAAATATTCCTCGGGTACCGCTCGACATCGGATTGGAATCTGGAAACATAATAACCTACATTGGGCATTGTCCGACATCGGACCATAGACTAAAACATATGTAACGTCCCAAAATTCAAGACTAAAAATTTCTT
Organism: Lactuca saligna; assembly: GCF_052625555.1. NCBI lineage: Eukaryota > Viridiplantae > Streptophyta > Magnoliopsida > Asterales > Asteraceae > Lactuca > Lactuca saligna. The sequence continues at coordinate 147,683,642 of NC_136419.1, read as the reverse complement.
TTATATAACATTACTTAAAACATAATTATCAATCCATATCATAACCATAATATTAATTTCCAAAACACATGTTCATTATCAGTTGTAAAACATTCCCAGGCTGTCTAATCTATAGTGTGTGCCATGTGATCACCCCGAGCTCTTCCCTCCGCTACCGGAAGTACCTGAAATTAAAACTGAAAATCGTAAGCATGAAGCTTAGTGAGTTCCCTAACCTACCACATACTACACATACTGGTCCACGCCCGCTATTATGGGCCTCGCCCCTACCTTGGGCCTCACCCGCTACAACGGCCCCGCCGCTCCAGGCCTCGCCTGGCTTCAAGCCTCGCTCGGCTATAGATCTGTTTAACTTAGGCCTCGCCTGGGGTCCGCCCACTAACATATAATAGCACATAAGCATATAATAACACATAAGCTAACATATACTCACAAATCCTGTCCTGAGGCCTCGCCTATCTTGGGCCTCGCCCTTGTCCTGCTACTGATGAGTCATGGAACTGTTGGATTAGTGTCTAAGTCCATAACTATTTTGGTATGTACTTGACCCGATGGTGCATGGTCCTTTTGGGTTGCCTTCACCAAAGCAACTTGATAAAATGAATTATGGAGAGAAAGGATTAAATATGATTTATTAATATATTATGAGAATAATATATTAAAGGAGAAATCATATTGTTTAATTAATATTAGTCAATAATTAATTAGTAATTAGTTTTGTGACTAAAAGAGATTAATTAAACTTAAGGGACTGGAATTGTAATTATAAGATAATTGCAATTTGGGCTATGGATTGTCTTAAATTAAAGGAGTGGACAAATTCTATGGGGAAGCCCATAAGGAAATCGTCCAAGGCCTTAATTAAAGGAGACTATGGGTTGCTTAGGGCTTAAGCATCCAAATTAGGGTTTCCTTGTTAGATAACCCTAATAGCCTCACTATATAAAGACCCCTTATGACCCAAAAACGTGGTGAAGACTTCTTCTAGGGGTAGAACACGTTTTAGGTAGCCTCCATCCTCTCTCCTCTTCATCCTCTTGCTTATGGTGTTTGTGAACCATTAGGGGAGTGACATTTGTGACTCTAAGCTTTCTAAAGTTAGGGATGTCAAAAAGTCCCGTGGGACCCCGAACCCGTGGGGCCCAGATCCCGAATGGGGAATATTTGTTTAAAAAATCGGGGACGGGGGCGGGGGCAATGTTAACCCCCGTTTTAGTTTCGGGGGCGGGGGCGAGGGTGGGTAGTCCTGTCCCGAACCCCCAATGGGGACCCTGTTAATATATTATTTATATTAATATATATTAATTATAAAAATATAATAATAATAGCAATGATTTTGAACTTCCAAAATTCAATTAAATATCATGTTTTTAAGCTTATAATATAACATTTTTAAGATGTTATAATATTTTTATTTTAAATATATAAACTTATGCTATAAATAACTATTTTTATCCAAAATGGTTTCTTTTAGCTCAAAAAATAACTTCTTTTAGCATAAACAACACCTTCGTTCGCCAGAAAAAAAAGTCGACCCAAACGGGGGCGGGGGCGGGGGCGGGGGTAATCCTGGGATTCGGGGGCGGGGCGGGGATGGGGAGGCTAGAAATTTCGGGGGTGGGGGCGGGGGTGGGGGAACAGGAAAATTTTGGGGTGGGGGCGGGGGATGCAATCCCCGCCCCGTTTGCCCCCGTTGACTTCTCTGTCTAAAGTCAATACAAGGAGGAGATTGTTATTGCTACATAACAATGAAGGTATGATCTTAAACCTGATTGCATGTTAATATGATTACTTGTATGCTATAATTAGGGTTTATAGTCTTGGATAACTTGCATGTACAGTAGAGAAACCTAGATCTAAGCATTAGGGTTTGTATGAGCACATAGGATGTTCTTATGACCAAAACCCATCAGTGGTATCAGAGCCTAGATTGGTTTCTATTGTATTGATGCATTATATGTTGAAAAAATTCGATTTTTATGGTTCTGCATGATGGACTCGGCGAGTCCCACTGTGGACTCGGCGAGTTGCCCCCTACTCGACGAGTCCATGGGGTACCCGGCGAGTTCGAGCGTCAGATGGAGCTATTTTCGGGGTTTTCTTGCTGTTTATCTTTGAGATACTTGCCTTTATCATATTAGATAAATATAAATCCGATTTTATGATATATATATGAGTATATTCTTGATCTAATTGAAGATATTTATCAATTAATAAAATATTTGTTTCCTTATGTGATAATTGATTAATTATTTTGATTAAATTGGTAAATTGTTTTGCAAGAAATCATTAAATAAATCAAATATGGATAATTATGTGATTAAATGTTAATTTAGATTATTTGTTATTTGATCCTTGTTGTTATGAAAAGTTTCATATTTTCCCCTTTAGGTTTTATAGTTTAAATTTGAACTCAAAAGTTTTGTTGTTTTGAAATTTAAATAGTTGAAACCCTAATGTTTTGAAAAGGTTTCAAAACTTGCCCTCAAGTTTTGGAATTTAAATTTTGATTAAAAGTTTAATTTTGATGTATATTTAAATTCTAACCCTAATGTTTTGAAATGTTTCAAAACTTGCCCTCAAGTTTTGGAATTTAAAAGTTGATTAAAAGTTAATTAGGAATGTTAAATTCTAAAACCCTAGTATTGTTTTGAAAAGTTCAAATCACACCCTTATGATTTTATTAATTAATTAAGGTTTATAATTAAAGAAAGTTTAATGAATCCATATAAAGTTTGGTTTACAATTTAATTGAATTAAAAGTATAATTATTAAATTAGACCGCCTAATATTTTAAAAGTGTAAAATACACCCTATACTATATATAACATTAAAAGTATAACATTATATATATGTATGAGTAAAAGTTAGTCTTACCGTTAGTAGGCCTCATTCACGAAGCTAGTCTATAAGGGGTGTTTAAGGAAATTGCCTATAAAATGGCGATTGAATGGGTATCCACTCTTACCCACCGCACTTTTGACTAGTGGAGGGTCGTTAGCCGAACGGGTATGATAGGACGAAACCTTCCATTATAAGTATAATGAAATACCAAAGTAACTAAATGTTTTTACAAACTCCCAATCTTAGTTACTTAGGCAAAGTGAATTGATGCAATTCCATGAAATTACACTTTGTGCCCTTGCGAAGACGTTAGTGGAGCGTGTGTGGTCTACCGTCACACTAAATGGTTCTAAGAAAAGGTAGCAAAGGGTGACTCAATGTTTTTCATAGTTCGGTGGAGTGTGTGTGGTTTACCGGCACATCGAATAGGTGATTGTAATATGTGAGGGCACCATGTAAGTTTGCATGGTTATTCACACCCGCTTTGTGATCATCGGCATCCCAGTCACAAACAGCAGGGGCATATCGAGATGTAAAGATGCCATTGAAATGTTCAATGAATCTCAAAGGATCTAGGAGTTTTCATAGATTTAAAACTTAAACTTCTTTTTCGTTTTTCATGGTGGAAGTTAGTGAATCGTCATTCACTTACCTTCAAATATTCTGCAACTAGATTACGGTGTCCCTTTTCTAGGTTGTAGCGTATTGTGTTGGGTCATAGCCTTGGAATTTCATTTGGGTGATTTACTAAGGACTCAATCGATCAACTAACTTGAATTCGTTTTCTCTCGTTTTGTAGATGTCAAAGTTCGACAACTATGGTCTTACCAAATCCCGTGGAACAAGCATTCCACATGAAGATGGTATTCCACGATTTGATCGAGGAACAAGATATCATGCTTCACTTCCTCCACCTCCTCCAATTGTTCTCCCTAACCCACAAGATCGAAGAATTGAAAGGTTCAACATCACTAAAGCCCTATTGGAAATGAAACATGAAGATGGTAAACCCGTGTATGCCCATGTTCTAGGAATGAAATCACACATTGATAGGTTGATAATGTTGGGTGTGTCATTCCCGAATGAGTTGGCTATGAATTGGGTTTTGTAGTCACTTCCTGAATCATATAATGAGTTCAAAAGAAAGTATTATATGATGGATCATGACGACAACCTCATTGACCTAACTTACATGCTCATTGCTACTGAATCAGAAATGATTTGGTGAAGCGATGGAGCGTATTTGTTGGGAAAGTCAACCGACCATGCTTCCAAGGACGTTCTAGGAGAACCAACCTGCGTTTGTTGCCAAAAGAAAGGGCGTTGGATAGAAATCTGCCCCAAGAGCCTGAAGATTCCAAAGATGGGAGAGTCAGAGAGTATGGTTGTGCTTCAGGTAAAATCCACTATCTAAATTAAGTTCCTATTCGTTGATTCTTAATACATGATGTGATAAGATTGCATTTGAATGTTTTGTAGGATCGGTGAAAAGAAAGGAAGCTTGATGAAAGAGCAAGATGAGTCTAATCACAAAGAAATGGATCTCGATCGCATGAACTTGAAGATTAGATAGTTATGATAGAGTTGTTAGAAATTTTCTTTTTGAAATACATAGTTTTCAATGAATTTTGCATTGTAAGGACAAATGTTTTCTGCTGCTTTTCTAAATAAAATAAAATTTGGTTTGACTTATTTATTTATTTGTTTACTTCCTTGCAATGAAATCGTTATGAAAATTGATGTTTGAATATTTCTACAACAAATGGATATGATTCTTATTTATGGTGTTTATGGAAAAAGTCGAGAATTTACCAAATAGGGAGAGTTTCTCATCGCCCAAGTTTCAATTGGACAGAAATTTGGAATCATGCAACTTGATTGCATGATGAATTAGAAATTTCATATTTGGAAATTAGACTAATTCGTTGACAAAGTGTCAAGTGAAAGGACTAGGAGATCGAGCACACAAAGTTGTGTGTTGATCGAAGTCCACCACAAGAATAACAAAGATATTCGTCGTGATTTACTAAAGTTTTAGTAAATATGATTATACTTATAGGATTAAGTGCAATTATGAATTGATTGAAAAAGTTTAAATCAATAGCAGCACGAATAAGAAGAATCAAGTAGGCAGAAAGATAAAAGTTTCTCCATTCTAAGAAGAAGGGGGAGTACCTTTTATGCTTTATGATAGGTCTTAATGATTAAGAACCATATCTCAATTGATCCTCTTAGTGAGTCTTAGTACAATTATATGTTTAAGAAGAGGAATCAAGAATTGAAGAAATGGTTAAATCAAAAGGTCAATCATACTTCGTTCCAATAACAAGTCTTAAAGTTAAGATTGTGACAATGAGTGAAAAGTATTAAGAAGGTTTATAACATTCATCAAATGTGGAAAGTTGTGATGTCTTGGATAAGAAAAAGGCCAACTAGGACCAATTTATGAAGTGTTTTGATAAAAGCTACACTAACTCTTGAATATTTGTTTTGTCAAGAAATGGTTATTGACAAGAGAATCTTATATGTCAAGGAGTCAGTGGGTGTCTTAATTGTCTTGAAAGATTTCAAGAACAAATCAAATAAACCTTATCGATCATCACTAGCACACGAGTTGAGGTTTACAACCTATCGTGTTGACATTATTTTGTTTATGTGCTGTTTCCAATTGAGTTAATTATGCATGTGAGTTCTATGAGTTCTCATTTTGAACGCATAAAAGGCAAGGCACCTTGATCAATGAAATGTACATGATAGGAAAAGGTGAGCTGCTTAACTACTTGGAAGACGTGGTGGGCAGCTGTGCTACCATAAGGCAAGAAATCAAGATTAAGAAAGTTCGGTCCATATGAGTTTGAATTTGTCATAAACTTTGGTTTTAACAAATTCACATGGATAGGAACACATACACCGTTTAAATCTAAGTGTCATAAGATTTCCTCCTTCATGAAAATGATTGTGAGGAAATGCTTTCACTAAGAAAGATTTTAAGAAGATAGTGATTGTAAAATTGCATTCTCGAATTCGATTATGGTTACGGTATCCCTTTCCATAATTTGAATTGTGAGGTTTGGCAATTAGTCTTAAAGTGTTTAGATACACATATGAACTATCTAAGGCAAAGGTGTATAAGTTCGAGAAGCCTTGATAAAAGATTATCAAAGCATTAAGTATTAGAAACATGGACTTAAGAAATTCAATAGGTATTGTTTTTCTGAAAGTTAAGATGTTTATGAATACATGTCAAAGCTAGTGGGAGCATAAGTGTTATGTTTATAATAATCATCATGATAGTGAGAGCGTAAATGTTATGACTGTATGATTATTAAGGCAAGTATTGCAAGTTGACAATATTAATTATAGAAAACAAGAGTCATTCTTTGCAAAGTCGTAAGGATGGAATAGTTGTTTTGCTATAATTAAGGGAGAGAATATTATGCTTCATTTCAAATCTAAAGGCTTAGGTTGTGGAATGTTAATAACTTAGTCAAAGAATCATAGTGTGTTCTTAAAATTTCGATTATGATTACGACATTCCTTTTCACAATTCGAATTTTGAGAATATAGCAAATAAAACATTATGCATCGTGTCCCATACGCTTCGGGTATAGGATCGATTGCAAATGCTTTAATGTTTGACCATTCTAAAATTTTCAAAATGTCTAGCGCATTTTGAGGGAAAAGGGACTAGAATCGGTTTTGACTAAAATAATTAAACAACTATCAAAGGACAATCCAAAGTTCGACGAGGATTGGTTGCTTATGAGTAGTTGGAAGCATGGTATTGAATGGACCATATCGACATTATTATGAATAGAAAAGATTCTATTAAGAAAGAGTTGTCATATGGAAATTATGGAAATGTTTCCATATTGGATGGACCATATCGACATCATTACGAATAGATAATATTCTATTAAGAATGAGTTATCATATGGAAAATATGGAAGCGTGTCCATATTGGGAATTGAATATTGAAAATCTATGTCTAGATTAGAAACTTTTATGCCAAAGGAAGTTCAAAGGAATGTATTGTGAGTGAGAGACATCAAATCTATGGAATTGTCTTGTATTAATATCCAATAGAGGACTTTGTAATTTCGTTGGCAATAGTCTTTGTGACTTTGGTGCAGTGATATTACAAAAGGGATCGTTGCATAACTGTTAGAATCCAGCATATTCTATAAGTGACAAGAATTGATAAAATGGATTAGGGGTTGTGAAATGAGAATGATTGGAAATGTGTTCAATTTGATCTATTTCACAAAGTAAGTACCATAGGTAAACATTGTGTGCATGCTAAGAGCATGGGACAAGTGTAATAATTCAAGTAAGAAGTTGATTACCCGAAACGACAAATAATGAGTAATCGATATGGTGATAAATAAAAGGTGTTTTATTTATGCTCAAAGGTTTGAGGCCATATGGGATTAGTATTATTCTTGTGTTTTTGCATCTTTTGACTTCCTGAATAATTTAATTGGTTTAGAACAGTCAAATTATTCGAACGGGCCACAGTCGTTCATATGTTGGAAGTAGGTATGAATGAAGATTGTCGTGAATTGGTGTGTGGATTGTCTAAAAGAGTATTAGACATAAGCAAATGTTTGCTGCAACGTTCATGAGTGCTTATGAATATGAATTTGAGCATTGGATTAAACCCACGCTCACTTGGATCACTCCATGAATTTTATCACGAGTGATTGGTGAGACGATAACATCTTATATTCTTGAAACCGAGATGTGTGAGTTGTATCTTGCAAATCGGTTGCACATTGATAATATGTAAACACACTAGTAACTTGGTGTTATAAAACATATTGTTGTGTGTGATTAGGTGAGTGAGTGCAAGCGAGCATTGTATCAAAGTTTATCCGTTCCTTTTATCCAAAGTAGGATAAAAGCGATATCTTTGGGCCCCTCGATGATTTAGTGATGACAAACGTAAATGGTCGACCGGGCTAGGGCTAATTTGATTTGTTCAATTAGTCAGTCGTCATGAATCGGAGATCGAGAAATAGTTCAAAGAGAATGATTAGAAATCATGTCTTACGATATCTAGAATAGAGGAATATATGATCCCTTATCTAAAGGACATGCGTATCTGATAGGATCAGAGTTGACAGCGGCTTTGGAAAGCTACGATTGCAAATCATGATCTGAAGTCATATGCATAATAGTTATTAGACTTATCCAAGTGGGAGACTATTGGATTAGTGTCTAAGTCCATAACTATTTTGGTATGTACTTGACCCGATGGTGCATGGTCCTTTTAGGTTGCCTTCATCAAAGCAACTTGATTGGATGAATTATGGAGAGAAAGGATTAAATATGATTTATTAATATATTATGAGAATAATATATTAAAGGAGAAATCATATTGTTTAATTAATATTAGTCAAGAATTAATTAGTAATTAGTTTTGTGACTAATAGAGATTAATTAAACTTAAGGGACTGGAATTGTAATTATAAGATAATTGAAATTTGGGCTATGGATTGTCTTAAATTAAAGGAGTAGACGAATTCTATGGGGAAGCCCATAAGGAAATCGTCCAAGGTCTTAATTAAAGGAGTCTATGGGTTGCTTAGGGCTTAAGCATCCAAATTAGGGTTTCCTTGTTAGATAACCCTAATAGCCTCACTATATAAAGACCCCTTATGACCCAAAAACGTGGTGAAGACTTCTTCTAGGGTTAGAACACATTTTGGGCAGCCTCCATCCTCTCTCCTCTTCATCCTCTTGCTTATGGTGTTTGTGAACCATTAAAGGAGTGACATTTGTGACTCTAAGCTTTCTAAAGTCAATACAAGGAGGAATTGAGATTGTTATTGTTACATAACAATTAAGGTATGATATTAAACCTAATTGAATGTTAATATGATTACTTGTATGCTAGAATTAGGGTTTATAGTCTTGGATAACTTGCATGTACAATAGAGAAACCTAGATTCAAGCATTAGGGTTTGTATGAGCACATAGGATGTTCTTATGACCATAACCCATCAGGAACCCCATCCATGCCCTTACTGATAGTGAGATACGGGTGCAACCCCACACTCACCCTTTCCCTAACTTGGGCCTTGCCGCTGTTCTGCTGCTAATGAGATGCGGAACACCATCCACACTCTGCTATTGGTGTGATACGGGACCTCGCCCACACTCACCTCCCTACCAAGAACATACATGTATCACACAGACAACATGTATAAACTATCATATAAACCATTCCTTGGGCACCCGCCCGCTATCATTGGACCTCGTCCTGAATATAATACTAGCATACTGTGCCTAGGGCTAACCTCGGGTCTTCCTACTCGTATCTACATGGGCCGACATTGTGGCCTTAGACCCATTCACACAAAGGGAAACTCACCTGCTCTTGTTGAACTTGCTGAAAACCCCTCTAGCTGCTACCCGGAAACTCTCTAAGCTCCTGCTCCACTAGCTCTCCGAGCTACCAATATCAATGCAACACTTAGTCTAACTGTACCCCAAAAGTCAACCAAGTCAACTCTGGTCACACTCAAGTCCTGGTGAAAGTCAACCTTACTCGCCGAGTCTGCCTACTGACTCGCCGAGTTCATATGCTCAGAGTCCTTCCATTCGCGACTCGACTCGCCGAGTCAGCCCTTGACTCGCCAAGTCTACCTATTTCCGAGTCCTGACATGTCCAACTCACCGAGTCCCCACTCAACTCAATGATATGAGTCTTAACTCGAAGGGTTTGGGGTTTCGCGACTTGATTCGCCGAGTCCAAGAAAAGACTCGCCGAGTCCAAGGCAATCTTCATCAGACTCGCCGAGTTGTTCTTCCAACTCTTCGAGTTCCTGCCCAACTTCATCCAACTCGCCGAGTCCACCCATGTGACTCATCGAGTCGCTCCAGTTCTTAATCCATACAGTGGCTTTTCGAGCCATGCAGGGGCTCCAAATCATAGATCCATACTTCCAAAGCGCAATCCTCACGTAAAGTTGCAAACTTTACGTATAACTAAAGAGATCTAGGCTCAAAACACTCTAGGGCTAGCTTTAGGGACAAAAGGGCTTCACCAACTACTCATCTTTTGATGTTTTACGACATATTGGACCATCCCAACACTAGATCTGAGGTGGCAACAACATATCCAAGCCCCAAACTCGAATTGGGTCTCAAACAACTATAAAACCCCCAAATCTCATAACAAAAGTAGATCTAGATGCAAAGGAGGGAAGATAGCAACTTATTACCTCCAAGATGAGCACAAACTAAAGTAGATCCTGGATCTACACCTCCCTTTTGAAGCAACCTTCTTGATCTTTAAGTTCCTTTCCAAGGTTTCCTTCCTCCAAAGCTATTTCTATCAAATGATGGAAGCTCACACGGAATCTAGGGTTTACAGGTTCTCTAGGATGATATGGAGGCTGAGGGAGGGACATAACACTCTTTATATAGGATACAACTCCCAGGATTAGGGTTTTCCTCGTTCAGACCAAACTCGTCGAGTCCCCTTGGCCGACTTGCCGAGTCGGTCACTAACTCCTGAACCCGGATCCCATTCGGACTCGCCGAGTTCCGCACTGGACTCGACGAGTTGACCCTTTGACTTAGGGTTTTCTTTCCTTCTTGGCCTACCTGATTTTGGTTGTTACAACTCTTCCCCACTTAAACTAAACTTCTTCCTCGAAGTTTCCTATGGCCAACCGCCTGCGATCTGCTTCTAATACTCTACTTATTAATCCAACACCCACTGCCTACCTTTGCTGGCCTTTCGCCCGGTCCTCCTGACGACCATTAATCCTTGCGGATAATACTCTCGGGTCAACCCTGATCCTGAACATTCTGGAACACAACTTACTATACCGACAATCCTTCTGGTACTCTCCGAGTACTGCAACTGAACCCGTAGGGGTTCACCCCCTCTTTCCTTGTGCGTTTTCTTGCCTTCCCAAGGTGATGCTCCATAACCAACTATTTCCTTTGTCACTGTGAAGGTCCTATCCTTCACCAAATCCATTCGTCCCGTTACCTCCATTATGGTTCATTATCGTCAGTATCCACTAGGCATTTCTTTCTACTATACTTTGGTGTCGATCACCCCACGATCCACTAACTGAATTCCACCTTAGACTGCTTACCAGCACTGCTACTGACTGAAAATTTCTACTATTCCTTATCTGCCTTCCAGATGAACTAAGACCACCCTGGTCCCTACCAATCTATCAATATCTGGATTATCGGCTCCCACCGGTCGCTAGTCCCAACACAACTCCTAGTCACTCCCAGCAACTTTCGAAGACACTTCGACTACCTATAACTGCTCAATCTGTTCTGTCATTCAGGCACTACAATCCTGGGATCCTCGATCCCTATCCGACACTACGGTCCTTACCAGGTCTCACATATGCTACTAAAATTCACGGGCCTCGCCCATGGGTCTCACCCGCCTCTATCCTTCTAGTCTCACTTATCTATCCATTCTCGCACGGGCCTCGCCCATGGTTCTCACCCAACCATACTATTAAGCAACCCTGCTCTCAGGTCTCACCTATACTGCTACTCTCATACGGGCCTCGCCCACGGGTCTCACCCAACTACATCCTGGAGCGGCCTCTCCCAAGGTCTCACCTCTCTAGGGCGATACAAGCAACTCCCTACTATTCTCATCCAGTACCCATTCCTAATCCCTATCTGATCACTAGGAGGTAAGGGCATCGCCCCAACTCTGCTAACGAAGCTACTATGGAATGCTACGGCTTACCCGCAGTCTTACATCACCTTCCATCTCTGAATGCTGGTGAATGTTATGGCTGCCTAGTAGTCTTACATCACCTTCCACCATTGACCGCTGCTGGAGGAAGCTGCGGCTCTCCCGCCGCTCTACCATGTTCTACATGCTGCCTCTGCCACTGACTACTAACACGAAAACATCCCATGCTATCAGTTCTCAAGATCCTCCTTCTGATTCACTCGAGTCCTATAGGCAATCCTTCAACCTGAATTCTCAACCATGTACTAACCATCACCAATTCATGCACTAACTGATGGGGAGTTTCTCAAACTCCCAACCCTAAACTCCTCAATCCATCGAATGCTGTACTACTTCTTTTCCTTCTCAGAGATCGCGTACTCATTCTGGACCTGCGTGCTTTTACCCTTGTACACTCGGAGAATTCTCCCCCACTTCAATCCTGCTCACTCCTCACTGCTCAATGCTCGAGAGAATTCCTGATCCTTGCTACCGTTTCATAATCAATCTGCTGAGGAACCCCAAGCTTACCATAGCTAGGGATCTAACCAGTCCATTTCTGAAACTATACAGCTCCGACAGGGGCGGATCTACAGTGGTGCATGGGGTTGCACATGCAACTACTCAATTTTTTGGTATTAGTATAAAAAAAATTTAATATTTTTCTATAAATGTGCACCCACAAAAATACTTGATATTAAAATCGTAGCTTAAAAGTTTGATCAAAAGTTGAGGTGCTTGAGTTGGTTAACCAACGCTAGTTAAGTTTCTTGTTTCAATGAGTGCTCGAGTTCAAATCTTGCTCAAAACAATTTTCTATTTTATTTTTACGTTTAATTTCCTTTTAATGCACCTTTTGTTATTGGGCTCCAAAAAATTTATAGCCAACAAAATCATATATATGTAAAGTAATTACCTTAGTCTCCTATAGCCGGGGTCCTATCTTTTAAAATTTCTTCTATATACACATTACACACATATTGGTGTATGGATGCATTACATTTGTCTTAAACTAAACAATTGCTTTTCTTCACAAATACATAATTAAGTTGTTCAACTCAATTTATGTTTCATTCTACATTTTGAATTGTTTTGTTTGTTCTGTCAAGCAAAAAAATATCGAAATGATAAAAATTCATTAATTAGTTGGCATTTATGTATTATATTTTGCTCTAAATAATGGAATATGTCGAGTTATTTTGCATTCATAGCTTTTATAGTATCTTGGGCAAGCAACATTTTGTGATGGTGGTACCAACACTGAAATAAACTTCCACGAGGCCAACAACATGCCAATGAAATGACCAATTTGTCCTTCATGAAGTTTGTCTACACTAGTTTGTTATATTTAATGCACTAGTAGTTTTTTTTAACGTTATTACACTTGATCGAAACTTTTTTTGGTGCACCTACTGCTACATATTTCTGCATCTGCCCCTGAGCTCCAAACTAGTAAGACATACCAAGTCCCTCCCAGTCATGCTACAGTTACTGCATCCTAAGTAACCTTCTCCAATAGAACCCATCACTTAACTACTATTCAAATATCCAAGGTATGCAAATGGCATATAACTCGATCACAAGCAAGCCGCACAAAATAAAATACTTATACCGATAATGATGCAAAAGCATAACAATATAATCATGCACAAATAAAAGAACTGAAAACGGAAGTCGCATACCTGCAACGTTCGACGCTGCTCGCGTCTCCAAGGTAGTCATATGAAAAGCCCTAACTCCTACCACATGTGCCTCCGCACGGCCCTGACGGCCGTCTGTGATCCTCAAAGTTGCAGGGGCAGGTCACCCGTCCTGCTGAAAACAAACTGGGGCACTGGGCCTTCTTGTGGCCCCGCTGGTTGCAGTGAAAACATATCAAATCGGATCCCTGTGTGGTGGTAGTAGTACAATCCCTGCAAAAATGACCAGTCCGACCACACTTGAAACAGCCAGACTCACCACCGCTACCACTCCTACGCGCTCCCCCGTGCGCCCTGCCACACTTCCCGCACCGGTTGCGGTCTTGATAATCCCTCGATCTCGAATCCGATCCCTTGGGCCTTTTGCCCGAACCCAAAACTATCTGAATCTCATCCGGCTTCCTCTTCCGGATCTGCTCCAAATCAATCTCTCTCTCTGGCTCGCGCGATCATATCCTCCAACGTTTTGCAGCTGGACCTGCTCACAAACTGCCTGATGTCATCCCTCAACATCTCATGGTATCGGGCCTTCTTCATCTCCTCATCTGCGACATACTGCGGAACAAGAAGGGCCCTCTCCTTGAACTTGTCGGTGATCTCCACAACAGTCTCAGTGGTCTGCGTGAAATCCTGAAACTCCCGTGCCAACTACTGCACCTCAATAATTGGTGAAAACTCCACCCTGAACCTGGCTGAAAAATCACTCCATGTCATCGCGTCCAATGCGGCATCATCACCCAAAGCATGACCAATCTCTTCCCACCAATCCCTCGATCTGTCCTTCAAAAGACAGGAAGCGAGTCTGACCTTGTCCCCCTCGGGACATCGGATCGTACGTAATGCGTTGGCAACGTCAGCCAACCATCTGCTGCTAGCGATGGGTCCCTAGCCCCATGATAATCTGGTGCCCCGCAAGCCCTGAACTCTCGAAATGTCAAAGTACGTGCTCCCAACAAGGCCATCATCTCGGTACGGAAGGCTCCCAGCCTTTCATCTAAAATCTCCAATATACCCTGCTTGAACGTGCCAAAGATCACAGGAGTCTGGTCTAGAATACTGCGCGTAACCTCCACTGATATCAACTCCTTCATTCGCTCCTCAAGCTGCTCGGCTCCTGAACCCGAGCCTGATCCCTCTCCGGCGCTTGATCTGCCCACTGGTCTCTCTCGCAACGTCACCATGCTGAAAATATAACATAACCACTATCACAATACTTATCACTGCCGCGAGACCAAACACATGCACTACCAAGTTGCTGGTCTTGTCTCGGCCTTTCCCGAATCGAGTACGGATCCTCTGCTTTCAGTAGTACAGGCCCATACTACCTTCCACATCTATCTGTACTTTCCTCAAGAACTGCTTCGACTCCACCAGGTCCCTTTTCTACTACTACTGCTCCCAGCGCTATCTCATCCTAGGCTTGCCCTAGGGAAACCTCTGAATCAAACCAAACGAGTCCTCAGCTGCTGAAGGACTCCTTGTGATGCCAATTTGCCATTAACTGGATACCATCACATGTGACGAGGCTCAGATAATCCTTTGAATAAAAGACTCATCCCTACAATGGTTGGACTCAAACAAGAGTTGCGCAATAGGGCCAAATCCAGCACTCTAAGATTATTCAACCATGATCACATGTGACGTGAAGTATCCACCTAATGACTAACTCCCATCACTCGGAATCCCACAATGCACAAAGCAAGCAACATTCAGACTAGGGGAAAAATATAACCATAACATATGCAAGCAATCATAATATCATACCAAGAATCTATACTAGCATGCAACACAAACTCATAATCTCAGGCATAACCTAAACAGGCTATCCTACTACTATCTAATCAGCACTATCATGCAGCTCAAGGCACATATAATAGGCACATAAGGCATCCTCCCTATATCCTTAGTTCTAATCTAGCATGCTGTTCTATTAACCGATATTCATAACATAAAATTGTATCGGTTGATTGCATGCACCACCTTTTTTCTCTTATCAAAATTCTTTTCTTTTTGAATTCTTTTTTATTTTCTAAAATTGTTTTCTTTCTCAAAACTTTCTTTTTACAATCTATCCTTTCATTTTGAAAACCTTTATACCAATTCCTCAGTTTGAGTTCAGACACACCCGAGAGCATGTCTGAAACCCTCAAACCAAGGCTCTGATACCAACTTGTAACGTCCCAAAATTCAAGGCTAAAAATTTCTTTTATAAAATATTACTTAAAACATAATTATCAATCCATATCATAACCAGCGTATTAATTTCCAAAACACATGTTCATTATCAGAGTAAAACATTCCGAGGCTGTCTAATCTATGGTGTGTGCCATGCAATCACCCCGAGCTCTTCCCTCCGCTACCGGAAGTACTTGAAACCAAAACTGAAAACCGTAAGCACGAATCTCAGTGAGTTCCCCAACCTACCACATACCATGCAAAACCACATAATGCACATACTGGGCTACACCCGCTATTCTGGGCCTCGCCCGCTACAACGGCCCTACTGTTCCAGGCCTCGCCTGGCTTCGAACCCCGCTCGGCTAGATATCTGTTTAACTTAGGCCTCAACTATCACTGGCCCCCGACCGCTAACATATAATAGCACATAAGCATATAACGACACATAAGCTAACATATACTCACAAATCCTGTCCTGAGGCCTCACCTATCTTGGGCCTCGCCCTTTTCCTTCTTTTGATGAGTCATGGAACCCCATCCATGCCCTTACTGATAGTGAGATACGGGCCCAACCCACACTCACCCTTTCCCCAACTTGGGCCTCGCCCCTGTTCTGCTGCTAATGAGACGTGGAACACCGTCCACACTCTGCTATTGGTGAGATATTTGACCTTGCCCACACTCACCTCCCTACCAGGCACATACATGTATCACACAGACAACATGTGACAACCCGAAGTTCGTTTCATCAATTGTAACCCCTTTTCGTTAATATATTCGTCATTTTCGATTCGTTTCCGTTACGTTACTTAATTAGGTCATAATTGTGGGACTTCTATTATGACTTAATGAGTGTCTAAACATGTTTAGAACTCACATTAGCACTTCATTTTAATAATCGAAAACATTTTAGAATCGACCATATAGGGTTACGGTAACTAAATCGGGTGCGACCAAAAGCACCGTATAACGCCGGTATCGGGTAGAATTCCACCATGTCCAAAACTTAGACACTATTTAAAGATGTTTAAGCTTCCATTTGAAGCTTTTGCTCTCACTCACTACTCTCTCTCTAACCTCTCTCCTCAACCAAAGATTCAAGGTCCAAAACATTGATTTAAGGCTCCAAATCTTTGAGGTAACATCCCTAACTTGTTGTTTGACCTCTTAGGCCTTCAAATTCGTGTTTAAACTTTGATTTTGGACCTCAAAATATGTGTTTATGGCCAAGGAGCATGCTTGGGCTGTAAACACATAATAAAAGGGTTTTTATGCCTTTAAACCCCTCCAAACCAACTTTGGGACTTAGATATGACTATATGGCTTACCAATTCGAACTTAGAACACATTGAACATGGTTTTTGAGGAGTAAACATGCGTTTACTGCCCAAGAAAAATCTTGGGCCGTAAACCCCTCAAACATGGGGAGTAAACTCATTTAAACATGTTTAAAAGCCATATAACTCCACCAATAGCCTTGGAATAAATCATAGAACCATCTAAAAATAGTTTGAGGACCTTAAACATGTCAAGCACCCTCCAAATGAGAGTTTACGGCTATGGCACCCCAAGGACAAGTTCCAGGGCCGTAAACTCCTCTTTATGTGTCAAATGATGCCCAAAACTCATACCAAGGCTTGGAAAAATAGTTGGAATCACATGTGATTGTCCTAGCCTCACAAAATAAATTATGGTTTCAACTTGGGGGGGGGGGGAGTTTATGGCCGTAAACTCCATGTTTGTTGCCGTGAACTACCATAAATGATATTCATGCAAGTGCAATCCATTCCAAGGCCTTAAAAAAATCCATTCCATCATTTCCCACGAGTATTCATGCCATTTAGCATCATAAAACCCTCAAACATGAGTTCACGGCCGTGAACTCATGTGTGTGTGTGTTGTTCAAGGCTGAAAACTCCCTAAGGAGTTTACTCTTGAAGAGTAAACTCACTTCCCAAGTCCCACGCATCATTACATGTCCGTAGATGTCACCCGGGTCACTCCAAACACTTGTTTTGAAGTGTTTTCGCTCATTGGAGTGTATTATCATCTCTAATTAGTGTTTTAAAAGCTAATTAGATACCTTTGGATAACATTTCATATTACATAGGAACCTCACGTGTAATCAAGCCCCGAACCAACGTTTAGTGTCCGAAACAGTTGCGCCTTCTCGTTTGGCGAGTTCATATCCCTACCCATTTTCACTGTTTTCACTGTTTTCAGGGGGGAGTACAAGCAAAGTACAAGTGATACTTGTACTCAAAACTTGTTTTATATATATTGTGTTTCATACTATATATGCTTTTAACACTAACACTCGTAACAAACAACCGTTTGAACTTACAGGACACACTATCATGTTATTTGTGAATTACATTATAAATTGTTGTATTTATATTTTCACAAATGTTTTCCCACAATATAACAGTTAAAAGCATAACATTTGAACATGGTTTTGTCCTCGGTAACACTTCACAGAGATACGCAAGTGGAGGATAGTCATTTGATCTTTCAGTATTATTACTAGTAAATTTGTTAATCCTATAATTGGAGACACGTCCTCGGTGAACTCTCCACAAAGATACGGGAGTGGAGGACCACCCCGTAACTAGAATCTCTTAGATGAGGAGCATGAATTGAGTGTATAGATCTATACGGGGCTGACTACCCTGCACCTGACTGCTAGCTACAGCCGAACCGAAAGGTTCAAGGGTGAAGAAAGTCATATGGGGTGATGGTATTTTCCTGAGATTTCAGTTGAACATAACTAGAACAGTGTAACCTAACAGTTAACCAAACACTACTTTTAAGAAAATATGGGATTTTCTTGGGTCGTAACATTTTTAGAAACCAGAAAGGAAGCTCGTACATTTTCACATAACAAAATTACTTATGAACTCACCAGCTTTATGCTGATTTTCAAACTGCTTGTATTCTCAGGTCCACGTTAGACAGGTACCTGAAGATCCTTTGTTCGAAGACAGAGTACTCAGAAGACCCGTTTCATTTTGTTCGTATATACTATGTATCGCTTGTATAGCTTTACTTTTGAAACAAATGTAAACTTTTCTATATGTAATTTAATGGTTGTTTTACTTTACTTACTATGTGCATTGGATTTGATACACAACGTGGAGTCAACCTCGGAAATGTTTCCGCCTTCGGTTTTCGGGTTGTGACAGATTGGTATCAGAGCCCTTTTTTATAGTGAATAAAGTATACCATAACTTATATGGTATAAAACTATAAACACTAAAGGGCCTAAGTGTTCTGAATTAAAAGTATCTTCAAACTATAAATATTTTCAAAAGTATACAAGTATACTGAACCGTCGAGATTCGTAACTACAAGTAGAACAAAACATAAGTAAACGGGTGTTGTGTTCTGCGGTTAACCTGGGCAGTTATGTAGTCATGTCTAGGATCAATATAGCCTGGCCAACTATATTCATTCGAGACACGACCAACATGTGCTTGGGAGTGACTGTGGTATGCAACATGCCTAAAACTTACCCTAATACCACAAACGTCGAGCTAGTGTCGTAAGCAAATCATGAAATACTATAGGAGTATTTCTCGAGCCAATCCTTTGTAGAAATCTTCGTTCATGCATTGTTCCTTGATCATTCCCTTAGCGATAATTTATTTGCTTTGATAACTCTTTCCTGTTTTATTGCTTATTCGGAATATATGTCTGTCCTATCTCTTGATTCAATGTAGAGGACTTACCATCCTCTCTCTTTCCTGATCTTATTAGATCAAGATGCCTCCCAGAAAGAGACCAAGCTCAAAGAACAACAACAATCCTCCTCCGCCACCACCTGCTCCTCAATTTGATCTTACATCGCTTCATACAGTTCTGACTGCCGCAATGGTAGCAACCATGTCGCAAATGAACCCCGGTAGCTCAGGAGGTGGTCCCCAACCCCAAAACCAAGAAAATAATCAGGGACACCGAAAGAAGGGTTCCTATAAGGACTTCATGAATGCGAAACCAACATCCTTCGATGGCACTGGAGGTGTCATTTCCTTATCCTGATGGTTTGAGAAAATCGAATCCATCTTTGAAATTTGTGCCTGTGCGGAATCTGATAAGGTCAAGTTCGCAGCCTGTACCTTCATTGATAAAGCCTTGACTTAGTGGAATGGCCGAGTCAAATCTCTGACCCTGCCCGTAGCCAATGGCATGGGCTGGGAAGCCATGAAAGAACTCCTTATAGCCGAATACTGTCCCCGTGGTGAAATGCAGAAACTAGAGCATGAGATCTGGAACCTGAAGATGAAGGGTTCCGATATTTCTGCATACACTTCTCGATTCGATGACCTCGCTCTTCTCTTCCCGGGATTGCTCACTCCTGAAAGTAAAAAGATAGAAAGGTTCATCTGGGGGCTGACCCAACCAACAAAGGGAAATGTTTTGGTTGCACGTCCGGATACCTATGACAGTGCCAAGAGTTTAGCCCAGACCTTGATTGATCATAGCGATGATGTTGAGGAAAACAATACCACTCCTGAGCTGACTAAAAGGAGTGGTGAGAAGAGAATGTTCTGGAAGAACAAGAAAGGTCAATCTTCCTAAGGATCTTCCAAGAAACAGCAGACTGTAGCAGTCCATGCTGCTACTACCCCCGTTGTTGCTGCTTATGTTGTGGGATCCACAACTCCAACTCCCACCAGCAGGTATGCTGGTAATCTTCCTCTGTGTGACAAGTGCAAATATCACCACAACACTGGCCCCTGCCGAGAACTATCTTGTACCAATTGTGGTAAGAAGGGGCACACGGTCCGATTCTGCAAAGCTCCGGCCCAATCGGCCAATCAATCATCTGGAGCAGGCATTGGTCAAGCCTACTATAACTGTGGAGAGGTTGGGAACTTTAAAAGGAACAGGCCCAAGAAGTCAACAGCTGATAATACCGAGAGAGTTTTAGCCCTGGGATGGTAGGAAGCAGTCGCCGATCCCACTGTTATCTCGGGTACGTTCCTTCTCGACAACTCATATGCTAGTATTCTTTTCGATTCGGGTGCTGAAAGGAGTTTTGTTAGTCATGCATTCAAACATAACCTAAAACATAATCCCCAACCTTTCATTTGAACGTTTACCGTCGAGATGGCTAACGGTGAGAAAGAAAGCGCTAGCGATGTATTCATAGGTTGTACCCTTACCCTGAACAATCACTCATTTCCTATAGATCTTATGCCAGTTTCCATTAAGAGCTTTGATGTTATCATTGGCATGGATTGGTTGAGTCCCAATCATGCTGATATCCTTTGCTACGAAAAAGCCATCCGTCTCAATCTTCCTACGGGTCAGACTCTCGTAATCTATGGCGATAAACTCAGTTCCAATCTTCGTATCATTTCCTGCATCAAAGCTCAAAATCTCCTGCGAAAGGAGTGCATTACATTCTTAGCCCATGTAATCAACGAGAAACATGAAGTTAAAGACCTTGCGAACATCCCCGAAGTCTGTAACTTTCCTGATGTATTTCCCGAAGAGCTTCCAGGAATCCCTCCCGAGCATCAGGTCGAGTTCCGCATTGACCTAATTCCTAGAGCTACCCCCATAGCGAAGTCTCCGTATCGCTTAGCTCCAGCAGAAATGCAGGAGTTATCCAGCCAACTCAATGAGTTTCTCAGTAAAGGATTCATTAGATCAAGTTCCTCACCCTGGGGAGCTCCGGTATTGTTTGTCAAGAAGAAATATGGATCCTTCCGGATTTGTATCGACTACCGTGAGCTGAACAAGTTGACCGTAAAGAACCGATATCCTCTTCCGCGAATAGATGACCTCTTCGATCAATTTCAGGGAGCCAGCTACTTCTCCAAGATAGACCTTCGGTCAGGGTACCATCAACTACGAGTTCTTGAGAGTGATGTTTCCAAAATAGCTTTCAGGACTCGGTATGGACACTACGAATTCGTGGTGATGCCCTTCGGTCTAACCAATGCACCGGCTGTGTTCATGGACCTGATGAACCGGGTGTGCCATCCCTTCTTAGAAAAGTTCGCCATTGTGTTCATTGACGACATCCTCATCGATTCCAGAAGCGAAGAAGACCACAAGCAACACTTAAGGTTAGTGTTGGAGACCCTTAGATTCGAAAAGTTGTACGCGAAATTTTCCAAGTGTGAGTTCTGGATACGGAAGGTAACTTTCCTCGGTCACGTGGTAAGTAAGGAGGGCATTCATGTGGATCCTTCCAAGATTAAAGCGATAAAGAATTGGTCGGCACCAAAGACACCCATAGAAATCCGTCAATTCTTGGGTCTCGCCGGCTATTATCGAAGATTCATCCAGAACTTTTCTAAAATCGTAAAACCCGTAACCACTCTAACACAGAAAGGTGTACCCTTTTGTTGGAGTGAAAAGCAAGAATCCGCGTTCCAAAAGTGCACATGTTCTGTCCTTACCCAAAGGTACAGAAGACTTTGTTGTCTATTGTGATGCGTCTAATCAGGGCTTAGGCTTTGTGCTTATGCAAAGAGGAAAAGTGATTGCTTATGCCTCAAGACAGCTGAAATCACACGATGTCAACTATACCACACATGACTTGGAGTTAGGAGCTGTAGTCTTTGCATTGAAGATTTGGAGACATTATCTCTACGGAACCAAGTGTACGATCTTCACTAACCATAAAAGCCTGCAGCACATCCTCAATCAGAAAGACCTAAACATGAGGCAACGGCGATGGGTAGAGTTACTCAACGATTATGAGTGCGAGATTCGCTACCATCCCGGCAAGGCCAATGTGGTAGCAGATGCCCTAAGCCGAAAGGAAAGTTCAAGCCGAAAAGTGAAGACCCTGACGATGACTATCCATTCCCATTTATCCATGCAAATCCAAGATGCCCAGATAGAAGCCCTTAAACCTGAGAACGTGTCGATTGAAGCCTTGAGGGGAATGGATAAGAAACTTGAGATCAAAGGTGATGGAGTCTACTATTTCATGGACCGAATCTGGATTCCAAATTCCGTAGGGTTCAGGGAGATTGTCATGGAGGAAGCACACAAGACCAGATACTCTATTCACCCAGGTTCAGACAAGATGTACTTAGATCTCAAGAAACAATACTGGTGGCCAAACGTGAAAGATGAGATCGCTACGTTTGTGGGCAAGTGTCTGACTTGCGCTAAGGTGAAAGTTGAGTAATTGAAACCCTCGGGTCTGCTCCAGCAACCAGAGATACCCGAATGGAAATGGGAGATGATTACCATGGACTTCATCACCAAGTTACCCAAGTGTCCGAGTGGGTACGATACCATTTGGATAATTGTCGATCATTTGAAAAAATCCGCTCACTTCATCCCGATTAAAGAATCGTTTAAGATGGAAAGACTCACACGGATCTACATCCAAGAGGTAGTTCGACTGCACAGTGTACCTGCGTCCATTATCTCTGACTGAGATAGTAGGTTTACCTCAAGGTTTTGGCAGTCTCTTCAGAAGTCTCTTGGAACCAAACTAGACATGAGCATGGCTTATCATCCTCAGACCGACGGACAGAGTGAGAGAACTATCCAAACACTGGAAGACATGCTTAGGGCATGTGTCATCGATTTCAGAAAATTATGGGACACACATTTTCCTTTGATTGAGTTCTCGTACAATAACAACTACCATTCCAGTATCAAGGCAACCCCGTTCGAAGCCCTCTACGGTCGCAAGTGTAGATCCCCTCTGTGCTAGGCCGAGGTAGGGAACACGCAACTAGCTAAGAGTCGATTTCCCGATAGTGCTCTCACTGGTCCTGAAATCATCTGTGAAACCACCGAAAAGATCATCCAAATCCGAGAATGACTGAAAGCCTCACGTGATAGACAGAAAAGTTATGCTGATAACCGACGGAAACCTCTGGAGTTCCAGGTTGGAGACCATGTCCTGTTGACAGTCTCGCCCTGGAAAGGCATGGTACGCTTTGGAAAGGGTGGTAAACTAAATCTGAGGTACATTGGACCCTTGGAGATCCTCGCCAGGATCGGTCCGGTAGCCTATAAACTTCAGTTACCTCACGAACTCAGTAACATCCATCCCGTCTTCCATGTCTCAAATCTCAAGAAGTGCTTATCCGATGAAACCCTAGTGATTCCCTTAGATGAGATCGAGATCAATGAAAACCTCAACTTCGTGGAGGAACCGATCGAAATCATGGATCGAGAAGTCAAACGTACAAAGCAAAGTCGCATCCCAATAGTGAAGGTTCGCTGGAATACCAAGCGGGGACCGGAGTTCACTTGGGAGCGTGAAGACTCAATGAAACAGAAGTACCAGCACCTCTTTCCTGATCCATGATTTGTATCTTAATTCTGAATTTCTGGACGAAATTCCCTCTAACAGGGGAATAATGTGACAACCCGAAGTTCGTTTCATCAATTGTAACCCCTTTTCGTTAATATATTCGTCATTTTCGATTCGTTTCCATTACGTCACTTAATTAGGTCATAATTGTGGGACTTCTATTATGACTTAATGAGTGTTTAAACATGTTTAGAACTCACATTAGCACTTCATTTTAATAATCGGAAACATTTTAGAATCGACCATATCGGGTTACGGAAACTAAATCGGGCGCGACCAAAAGCACCGTATAACGCTGGTATCGGGTAGAATTCCACAGTGTACAAAACTTAGACACTATTTAAAGATGTTTAAGCTTCTATTTGAAGCTTTTGCTCTCACTCACTACTCTCTCTCTAACCTCTCTCCTCAACCAAAGATTCAAGGTCCAAAACATTGATTTAAGGCTCCAAATCTTTGAGGTAACATCCCTAACTTGTTGTTTGACCTCTTAGGCCTTCAAATTCGTGTTTAAACTTTGATTTTGGACCTCAAAATATGTTTTTACGGCCAAGGAGCATGCTTGGGCTGTAAACACATAATAAAAGGGTTTTTATGCCTTTAAACCCCTCCAAACCAACTTTGGGACTTAGATATGACTATATGGCTTACCAATTCGAACTTAGAACACATTGAACATGGTTTTTGAGGAGTAAACATGAGTTTACTGCCCAAGAAAAAGCTTGGGCCATAAACCCCTCAAACATGGGGAGTAAACTCATTTAAACATGTTTAAAAGCCATATAACTCCACCAATAGCCTTGGAATAAATCATAGAACCATCTAAAAATAGTTTGAGGACCTTAAACATGTCAAGCACCCTCCAAATGAGAGTTTATGGCTATGGCACCCCAAGGACAAGTTCCAGGGCCGTAAACTCCTCTTTATGTGTCAAATGATGCCCAAAACTCATACCAAGGCTTGGAAAAATAGTTGGAATCACATGTGATTGTACTAGCCTCACAAAATAAATTATGGTTTGAACTTGGGGGGGGGGGGGGGGGGCAGGGAGTTTATGGCCGTAAACTCCATGTTTACTGCCGTGAACTACCATAAATGATATTCATGCAAGTGCAATCCATTCCAAGGCCTTAGAAAAATCCATTCCATCATTTCCCATGAGTATTCATGCCATTTAGCATCATAAAATCCTCAAACATGAGTTCACGGCCGTAAACTCATGTGTGTGTGTGTGTTGTTCAAGGCTGAAAACTCCCTAAGGAGTTTACTCTTGAAGAGTAAACTCACTTCCCAAGTCCCACGCATCATTACATGTCCGTAGATGTCACCCGGGTCACTCCAAACACTTGTTTTGAAGTGTTTTCGCTCATTGGAGTGTATTATCATCTCTAATTAGTGTTTTAAAAGCTAATTAGATACCTTTGGATAACATTTCATATTACATAGGAACCTCACATGTAATCAAGCCCCGAACCAATGTTTAGTGTCCGAAACAGTTGCGCCTTCTCGTTTGGCGAGTTCATATCCCTACCCATTTTCACTGTTTTCACTGTTTTCAGGGGGGAGTACAAGCAAAGTACAAGTGATACTTGTACTCAAAACTTGTTTTATATATATTGTGTTTCATACTATATATGCTTTTAACACTGACACTCGTAACAAACAACCGTTTGAACTTACAGGACACACTATCATGTTATTTGTGAATTACATTATAAATTGTTGTATTTATATTTTCACAAATGTTTTCCCACAATATAACAGTTAAAAGCATAACATTTGAACATGGTTTTGTCCTCGGTAACACTTCACAGAGATACGCAAGTGGAGGATAGTCATTTGATCTTTCAGTATTATTACTAGTAAATTTGTTAATCCTATAATTGGAGACACGTCCTCGGTGAACTCTCCACAAAGATACGGGAGTGGAGGACCACCCCATAACTAGAATCTCTTAGATGAGGAGCATGAATTGAGTGTATAGATCTATACGGGGCTGACTACCCTGCACCTGACTGCTAGCTACAGCCGAACCGAAAGGTTCAAGGGTGAAGAAAGTCATATGGGGTGATGGACTATTTATTTCCCTAATTAGTCTATTGTATGGTTATGGAACTCGCAAATTTGGATAACAGAGATTTACATAATAGTAATAATGGGTTAGGTAACTAGTTTACTTGGTATATGTTAGTTGTATAAAAGTGTTAAAACTAATACATTTCCAGAGTACATCTTTTACATTACATTTCGGGTTGGTTAACACGTACATTACAAGGATAACCAGGTTTTTAGTATACATCTTTCACATTAGGAAAATATGGTATTTTCCTGAGATTTCAGTTGAACATAACTAGAACAGTGTAACCTAACAGTTAACCAAACACTACTTTTAAGAAAATATAGGATTTTCTTGGGTCGTAACATTTTTAGAAACCAGAAAGGAAGCTCGTACATTTTCACATAACAAAATTACTTATGAACTCACCAGCTTTATGTTGATTTTCAAACTGCTTGTATTCTCAGGTCCACGTTAGACAGGTACCCGAAGATCCTTTGTTCGAAGACAGAGTACTCAGAAGACCCGTTTCATTTTGTTCGTATATACTATGTATCGCTTGTATAGCTTTACTTTTGAAACAAATGTAAACTTTTCTATATGTAATTTAATGGTTGTTTTACTTTACTTACTATGTGCATTGGATTTGATACACAACGTGGAGTCAACCCCGGAAATGTTTCCGCCTTCTGTTTTTGGGGTGTGACACAACAAGTATAAACTATCATATAAACCATTCCTTGGGCACCCACCCGCTATCATTAGACCTCATCCTGAATATCATACTAGCATACTGTGCCTAGGGCTTGTTGGGTTTTGAGCATTCTAACATTCCTAAGTGTACATGCAACCCTAAATACCTTGGATCGATGTTTTCTCTATTATACATGCAAATATGAACTTCCAAGGTATTATCCTAATCTAGCATACAAAACAATGAATATAATAATACAGAATACATACCTCTTAAATGTAGAATGTCTTCATGAAGCTTGAGTGCCTAGTGCCTCAAGTGTGACACCTCAAATGGTTCACACAACACCAAATGCACTTGGAATAACTTTAGAAAATTCTACAACTCATGAAATCGCTAGCCCTCCTTTTACACACTAGTGCCCGATTTTGGTGAATAATATGATGCTTATATAGTGTGTTACAATTAGGGTTACACCATGTAAGCCCTAATTGTCATGACCTTTCATTTCCATGACCCATGGGTTATGTAACCTCCATGGAGCATCCATGGAGTATCCTATGGGTTCAACCCAACTAGATAATCCATGGAGCATTAGCCCACTATATAAGTATGGATGATTTACACAATCAACCCATATATTTAATTAGTCTTCTTTTGATCACATAATTAATTCTAAATTAATTCTTGATCAATACTAATTAAATATTATTATTCTTATTATTAATATACTAGAACTTATAATATATTAATAACCATAAGTGTCTTATTTCTCTCACTTAGTCTATCCAAGTGCATGATGCCATGCAACCCAAATGGACCATGCCGGGTCGGGTCAAGTATGGACTTAGACATTAATCCAACAGTCTCCCACTTGGATAAGTCTAAAACTATTATTGCGTATGACTTCAAGAACCGACTAGCAATCATTGCTCTCAAAAGCTTCCGTCGAACTCTGACCTTGTAGATGAACTCTGACCTTTGTCAATGACTTGTCCATTAGATAAGGGATCATATATTCCTCCATTGTAGATATCATATGGACTGAGACATGGATTATAATCATTCTCTCTGTCCATTTGTTGTTTCCCGATTTCCGATTTATGATGACTGACTAATTGAACAAATCAAATCGGTCCTGGCCCAGCCGAGCACTTCCATTTGTCATCATCAAATCATCGAGGGGCCCACATATATCGCTTTTATCCCGAAGGTAAAAGGAATGGATAAACTTCGACTCATATGGCTTGTTCTACTACTTGTTGAATCATACACAAAGGCACGTTTTATAACATCGAGTTACCAATGCGTTTCCGTTCAATCAGTGTACTATTAACTCATAGTAACAACTCATATCTCTAGGTTTGAAGAATATAAGATATTATCGTCTCATGTTCACTCGCGATAAAAATGCATGAAGTGATTCCAACGAGCACGGGTTGAATCCAATACTCAGAACTTATGAACACTCATGAGTGTTGTAGCCCTTTGTCCAACATCTTAGACCTCTACAAGCCAACCCATGATAGTTTTAATTCATATCTACTTCCAACATATGATTAACTGTGGATGGTTTGAATAACTTAGTCAATCAGAACAATGACCTAGTTATTTTGGAAGTCAAAACATGCAAAGTGAAACACAATAATAATCGAATCTAATATGGTCTCAGAACTTATGAATATAAATAAAACACCTTTTATTTATCACCATATGATTACACATTATTCATTGTATACTATTTCAGCTATCAACTTTATTCCTGAATTCAAACAATAGTTGTCCCTTGCTCCAAGAATGTACACTATGTATTTCTAAACACTAGTCATGCCACACACCAAGTATGCATACTATGTTTGTCTATGATCTTTACTTTGTGAAATAGATCAATTGAACATAACTCCAATGATTCTCATTTCACAGTCCAAAATCCCTACCACAAATGCAAGAATTCCAAATTCATGCCATTTATCGAAATCTGTTAGATTCTAAACTTATATGCGTCGATCCTCTTGTAATGATTATGCACAAATTTACAAAGACCTAGCAACAATCATTATAGAGTATTCCAAAGGAGATCAACTCCTTGGAAACATCGTTCTTGCATTAAGTTTCCTAATCTTACATAGATTGAATAATTTCTAACTTTGAAACATTTCCATATTCCATTTTGGCTATCACTTCTGAACAAGAGTTGCCTCCTTACAGATTATGTCAATATGGTCCTTCCAAAAATTATCACTATACTTCCAACTATCCTTGAGAAACCAATCTTTGGTAACCTTAGATTGTCCTCGATAATTGTTTAATCCTTTTAGTCATATCCAATTCTAGACCTTTTCCCTTCTTAATGCCCCAGGCATTTGGAAAATTTTAGAAATGATGAATATAGCACATGTAATCGATCCTATATCTGAAGCACATGGGACACGATTCATGATGTCTCACATAAAGACTAAACCAATCTTTTTCTATAATATTTCCATTTCAATTTGCCAAGTTCTCATAATTCAGATTATGAAAAGGGGTGTCGTAATCATAATCGAATTTTAGAACGCAAATAATGAACCCATATACAGAATTTCCTTATGTTGAGCCATTCCAACATGAAATTCATATATATATATATATATATATATATATATATATATATATATATATATATATATATATATATATATATCCTTGACTAAATGATTAAAACCTCATGGTCTAAGCTTATTGATTTAAGATGAAGTACAACTTCCTCTCCCTTAATTATAGCAAAACAACTTTTTTCCAATTGAAACCTTTTGTTTTCTATAATTAACATTACTAACTTGCAATACTTATCATAATTATCATGCTCCCACTAACATTATGATTATTAGCATAACACATATGCTCCCACTAGCTTTGACATGTACTCAGAAGTTAACTGGACTTCTAGAAATCAATAATTTATTGACTTGCTTCCCAACGTTCAGATTTCTGATACTAGATTGCTTTGATAAAACTTTATCAATATCATACACCTTATCTTGGATAGCTCACATGTGTGTCTAAACAATTTTAAGAACTATGAAAAGGGATGCCGTAATCATAGTCTTGATTGTTTAGACCTTTGCCACTTCTCACAAGTCCATGTTAGTGTGCCGGTAAACCACACACACTCCACTAACGACTTTGAGAATGCAAATATCACAATTTCTTTCTAGCTAAAATCTACTTAGTGAAAGTGTTTCCTTACCATCATTTTCATGAATCGGCGAGAAACCTTATGACACTTAGATTTAATGGTGTATGAGCTCTTATCCATGTGAATTGTCAAAACCATAGTCACAAGACAAGGATAATGACAAATCCAAAATCATATGGACTGAACTCAATCTTAATTTGTTGCCATCTGGCAGCTCAAGGGCGTGCCATTGCTTCCAAGTTGTTATGCAACCAATTGAGAACTCTAAGAACTCATATGCAAAGCCAACTTTAACTGGAATGGGCATAGAATATGTCAACACGATAGGTTATAAACCTCAAGTCGTGTGCTAGTGAAGAACTTCATGTTCTATTCTTGATTAGTTCTTGAGACTTTCAAGACCTTTAAGACTCCCACTATCCTCTTGACATATAAGACTGTCTTGTCAGATATTCAAAAGATAGTGTGGATTCTAATCAAGAGAAACACTTCACACAATTGGCCTTAATTGGTCTTTGTTTTATCCAAAACATCACAACTTACCAATTTCAAATGTACAAGAGTAGAAAACTTTTACTCTTACATTTTGCAAGTGTTTTAAACCTTCTTTAAGACATGTCACTCAAGTTACAAACTTGGAGTATGACTCTAAGAATTGTTTTTGGAACGAAGTATGAATCATTTTCTTGATTTAACCACTTCAACAATTCATAGCTCCTCTTCTTAGCTATCAGAATGCACTTAGAGGATGAATTGTGATAAGGTCTCTAAATCAATAAGATGATCATAAAAACTGATACTAAGGTACTCTCCCATCTCTTCAGATTTGAGAACCTTTTATCCTTCTGCCTAATTTGATTCTTCTTATTCGCTCTATCATACATTGGAACCTTTTCCAATGTCTCAGAATTACATTTAAGCTTGTAAGTATAACCATATTTACTGAACTTAAGTAAATCATGACGAATAATCTTATCGATCTTTTGTGGTGGACTTAATCAGTGCACAAGAATGTGTACTCGATCCCTTATTCCTTTACATGACTCACACATCCATGTGAACAAGTAATTAGTCTTAATTTTCCAATGCTTGAAAGTTCTCATTCACCATGCTATACAACTTGCATGATTCCAAGTTTCTATCCTATTGAAACTTGGGTGATGAGAATCTTTCCTTATTTGGTAAATTTAGACACTACCACAAATGAAAGAATCAAATTCATATTTCCACTCTTGCTCTTAATGGAATCTTATAAGCAACAAAAATTTCCACAAATGCCACTGTAAGGATATTTTAAAATAAATAAAATCAAAATTTCCTTTTTATTTTAAAAAACTTTGCGGAAAAACTAATCCTTACAATGCAAATGTATATGAAAGCTTGTTGTTATCTATTACTAAGCAATTTATCATAACTCCTAAGAAGTAGCTCAAGAATCCAATCTTCAAACTATGCGATAGAAATCCCTTTACGCGATCAGATTCAACATATTCTTTCTTTAAGTTTTCTTCAGTTCTCTTTGATTCTTAAAACATCAACATGTGACCTAGTCACATCATGTATCAAGAATCTCAAAATAGAAACTTAGCAGAGTTAGATAGTGGACTTTACCTAAAGTAGAGTCAAACTTATTGACTTTAACATCGTTACCTAAATTGGCAGCTTCGCAACCAATGCCCCTTCCTTTGGCAATTTAACATATGGACACTTTGGTAATGGAACATGGGACTAACACAAACTTAACCTTCCTCTTTACCATTTGGTCAACCAAGTTGACTATGGTCGATCCCTTTCCACTGGGAAGAGAGAGCTTTACAAGATATCCAATGTCATCATTGTCAATGTCCATAAAGTTTTAGGAAGTTGATCTTAACAAATAGATAAGATCATTAAGGGTCTTGTCATAGTCTATTTCATAGGTGTTCCAAAAGAACTCACTATGTGACTTAGAAAGTAGTTGTACCACCAAATTTCCCAAGACTTTGACACCCAACTCTCCCGGCTTGTCAATATGTAACTACATCTCCAAGATGTGACCGCACATAGACCTTTACTTGCCAATAGGGCTTGAGTGACCTTAAACTTTTCAATAACTTGTGGGTTAGGGAGAATAATTGGAGGAGGTGAAAGAAGTATGATTTCCATGGGACATCGTCTCTTCATTTAGGAAAGCTTGTTTCAAGAGATTTGGGAAGATCATAGATGTCTAAACCAGACATCTTTTGGGAGATTTTCAAGATAGTTGATCTAAAGTCCTTAATATGACACCCAATATGAAATATTAAGGCTAGGACCCTACAAACTATTTTATAACTCGGAAGAGGGATGCCGTAATCCAAGCTATAAAGTATTTGAAGGTAGGTGAATGACGATTCACCAATTTCCACCAAGATAAACGAAATGTATTATTAGGTTTCAATTGGTTTTGAAACTCCTAGATTCTTTTGAGATTCATTGAACTGTTCAATGGCATGTTTCAATATCGAGTGTGCCCTTCACGTTTTGTGACTGCGATGCCGAGGATCACAAAACAAGGTGTGAAGTAACCATGCAAATTACTTGGTACCCTTAAGTGTTTACCCCTCAATCGATGTGTCGGTTAACCACACACGCTCCATCAATACTATAATAAACATTAAGTTACCCTTTTCCTACCTTGTTAAATACGAGTTAGTGTGCTGGTTAACCACACACGCTCCACTAACCGACTTAAACAAAGTGCAAAGTGTAATTTCATGGATTAGCACCTTATTCACATTTTCCTAACTAACTAATATTGGGTATTTATAAATGGTTTAGTTACTTAGTATTTATCATTAATACTTTTAATGAAAGGAGAATTCTAGTCCTTCTCCTACCCGTTCGGCTGACGACCCTCCACTAGTCAAGGAAGCGGTGGGTGAGAGTGGATACCCATTAAGTTACCATTTTATAGGCAACAACCTTATACCCCCTTATAGACTGGCTTCGTGAATGAGGCCTACTAACGGGAAGACTGACTTGCTCTTATACATATATATGATTATTAACTTATAATATTATAATAGTCTAAGGGTTGAATTTTAACTTTTAAAATTCTAAGGGCTTAACTTGGAACTAAAGTATTCATAAGAGAAAACTTTTCAAATTCCAAAACTTGAGGGCGAGTTTTGAAAATATTCAAAACTAATTAATTCCATAACTTATGTGTTTTAAGTAGTTTTAATTAAAAAACTCTTCAAGTTCCATAACTTGAATACAAGTTATGGAAGACTTTAAACTTAATAAAAGAATGTAACTTTTCTTTATTTTATAACTTATGGAATTATTAAGGTTACACACTTTATTCTTTAATGAAGTGAGTCTTGAACCTCCATAACTTGAGGACAAGTTATGGAATCATAAATACAATTAATGATGACAAGACTCTTCATTTTTGTAACCATTGCCAACTTTTATGAGTTTTATGAATCTTAAATGTGCCTTTTAATATAACTTGAGGACAATTTACAAAAACACATTTTAGCATCAACTCTTAGATTAAAATGGATCAAACACATAATCAATTAACTTTTATATTAATCTAAGCAACTCATAAGAACAAGATAATTCAAATCAAACTTTTTCATGTAATTAGTCTAAACTTTAAACTAATACAAAACATGAATCTATTGACAATTATCTTTGAAATTGGATTAACATGAACATTACCACATCAAAATCAAGTTTATAAGTCCAAAAACATCTTAGGGTAATGTTCCTAGTCCAATTCCAGCCAAAAAAGTCGAATTTATGCTGTTTGGGGGTCCAACTCGTCGAGTGCATGAACCAACTCGGCGAGTTGGATCGATTTGATCACTTTTTAGGCATGGACTCGCCGAGTCTCCTGATGGACTCGCCGAGTCTGATGATGAGATAACAACAACTTCGATTTTTTAAGCAGTTTTGCAAGTATTTAGAAAACAAGCCTAGGCTTTGATACCACTGTTGGGTTTTGAGCATTCTAACACTCCTAAGTGTACATGCAACCCTAAATACCTTGGATCTATGTTTTCTCGATTATACATGCAAATATGAACTTCCAAGGTATTATCCTAATCTAGCATACAAAACAATGAATATAACAAGATAGAATACATACCTCTTTAATGTAGAATGTCTTCATAAAGCTTGAGTGCCTAGTGCCTCAAGTGTGACACCTCAAATGGTTCACACAACACCAAATACACTTGGAATAACTTGAGAGAATTCTACAACTCATGAAATCGGCTAGCCCTCCTTTTACACACTACTGCCCGATTTTGGTGAATAATATGATGCTTATATAGTGTGTTACAATTAGGGTTACACCATGTAAGCCCTAATTGTCATGACCTTTCATTTCCATGACCCGTGGGTTATGTAACCTGCATGGAGCATCCATGGAGTATCCTATGGGTTCAACCCAACTAGATAATCCATGGAGCATTAGCCCACTATATAAGTATGGATGATTTACACAATCAACCCATATATTTAATTAGTTTTCTTTTGATCACATAACTAATTCTAAGTCAATTCTTGATCAATACTAATTAAATATTATTATTCTTATTATTAATATACTAGAACTTATAATATATTAATAACCATAAGTGTCTTATTTCTCTCACTTAGTCTATCCAAGTGCATGATGCCATGCAACCCAAATGGACCATGCCGGGTCGGGTCAAGTCTTACCAATTATAGTTATGGACTTAGACATTAACCCAACAGGGCTAACCCCGGGTCTTCCTACTCGTATCTACATGGGCCGACATTGTGGCTTTAGACCCATTCACACAAAGGGAAACTCACCTGCTCTTGCTGAAAACCCCTCTAGCTGCTGCCCGGAAACTCTCTAAGCTCCTGCTCCACTAGCTGCCCGAGCTACCAATATCAATGCAACACTTAGTCTAACTGTCCCCCAAAAGTCAACCAAGTCAACTCTGGTCAAACTCAAGTCCTGGTCAAGGTCAACCTTACTCGCTGAGTCTGCCTACTAACTCGCCGAGTTCATATGCTCAGAGTCCTTCCGTTCGCGACTCGACTCACCGAGTCAGCCTCTGTCTCGCCGAGTCTACCGATTTCCGAGTCCTGACCTGTCCAACTCACTGAGTGTGACAACCATCAAAATTTGAGTTAGTTCTAGATTTGAATGAACTTAGTTACACATATAAGCACTACACATATCAGACTTAGTAACTAGAAGCTAAGTTATAACCTAGTGGAATCTTGGAAACAGATAGAGACAATGGATAATGTGCTTGGATTTCACATTGGTATGTGAATTCTACGACTAGTTAACTGTAGTGACTATCCATATTTGGGTTACTCTTTGACTCGAACAACATTTCATGAATCATATACACACATCATGCACTTGACCTAGAAGTACAAGTGAGTTCAAAGTCTCATAGAAACTTAAGTCAAAGTTGAAGACTAGGACTAGTATACTTGATTCCTCAATTTCGCCGAATCTCGGAATCACTACATAGAATGCCAATAAACCGATAAAAATAAATTATAAACATTATTTATAACTATAAAAGAGTTATAATACCATAAGATAATTTGAAGTCTCAAATATTCAATTTATTTTGATATTCAAAGTTTATTAAACTCCAAAACCCTAAAAGCCCTAAAAACTCATATTTATAAACTTTAACCTTAAAAGTCCTATAAAAACAATTATGAACCTTATAATATTATCTTATCATAATAATTATTATGAAATACAATTCAATGAAAAATAAAGATTTATTTATTTTCATTTACCCTTGATTTATAAGTCAAAAATCAAGAGTTTTATGCATAAAAACTAGGTTAAGGTGCACATTATATAAAAAGTTGGATATTTTTATAAAAGATTTGAATTTTTATAAAAGAAACAAGAGAGGGGGAGCCTCTCCTCCCCTAAAATCGGATTCCCCCTCCCCATCTCTCTCTCTCACACTCTCATTCTCCAACACACACACACATCTCTCTTCTTTCTCTCTCTAGAAAAGTCTCTCTACCTTCTCTCTAATTTTTTTTCTCCAAACACCACACCACAACCTCTTAACCACGAAATTATGGAGATTCATAAGGGTTTTTCAAGACAAAAATAAATTTAAGGTAAAGAACATACATCTCTTGAAGATCCACAACAATGATTTAAGCTATGCATGTGCATTTTACTTCAAAAACCGACTTCTACTTCATCATCTTCTTCAGACTTGTTTTATTTTTGTTAAAATGATTTTTAGAACATCATGGATGTGTTCTAACACCATGCATGTATGATAAACAAGGTTGCATGTTCATGATCTTAGTGCAAAAATCGATTTTAATGACTAAAACATCAAACTCAAGTTAAGAGTTTTTGAGAAACAAAATTTTGTTCATAAATGCATGTATACATTTTGATAAGTTTTAATCTTTTGATCTCTGGAAACATAACTAGAATATAAGTTTATCATGATATCTTTTAAAATATTTCAAAATATTTACTCAAGGAAATGATGAAAACTCACTTTTCTAACCAATCATCATGCATGCAATCTGCCAGATTTCTTTACTTGACTTTAAACTACCATATCTCACTCATTTCTCAACAAAATTTCGTGATTCTTTTTCTAAAATATAATATTTTGAGTTAAATTTCAAACACAACTAGTCTCACTATAAAATATTAAATATCTGATTTTTGGAAATGTTTATAAAATGGTTGCGCAAACAGCTCTTTTTCTGTGATCACCATTTTTGCCTTGCATGATCAATGGCCTTAAACCCAACCATAAATCTGAGGAAAAATAATTTAGAAACTTAACATATCTAGTGAATGATGGCTGATATTTCGTGGCTTAAAACCTCACTGAATGGACTACACAAATTCATGAACTTCAACAACATTTACATCTCATG
The DNA here is from genome assembly GCF_052625555.1 of Lactuca saligna. Taxonomy (NCBI): domain Eukaryota; kingdom Viridiplantae; phylum Streptophyta; class Magnoliopsida; order Asterales; family Asteraceae; genus Lactuca; species Lactuca saligna. The sequence continues at coordinate 147,647,062 of NC_136419.1, read as the reverse complement.
CACCATTGCATGCAACATTTCTTAACTTGTTTGGATTCATTACCCCCATTTCCCTTCTGAATAAATTTTGAAAAATTTTCCTTTTGAAAGCCCTCACATGCGTGTTGTAATCTATAAATTTTCAAGAGCTTTTATGATTTCTTTGATTTATTAAAATTATTGCTAAAACCATGAGCATAAATCACATAAAATACTTCCAGAGGTCAATAAATCCGGAATAAATTCATGGATGATCCTTGTAGTGAATAATGACCCCTCACCAAATTTCATCAATTTTTGTTGCTGTTTGATATGATTTACGATTTTTCTTTTGTTAGGGTATAATAAATCACAAAACCACTTTAGAGAGTGTGAAAATTGTATCTAACAATTTTCGCATACCTTACCTGTGATGGGTGACTCAAGAAAATAATTTCAAGATTTTTCATCATGTCTTACTGTTTTTCCCAATTTTTGGTAATTATAATGGTCTAAAAATATGAAAAATAGTTCTGATTATCCAAAATTCATGAAAATTTACCAGAACGTTATATTGTATAGTAGGAGGTTACATACACATTTTGAGGATTTTTCTCCACTGTAAACTATTTTTCTCTTATTTTCTAAAGTTAATTACACTTAAATACACTTAAATACACATAAATACCCAAAAGCAGATTATACATTATGAAAACCACTTTTGATATTTTTCCCAAGTTATCTATACTGTAAATGATGGTACAAATTTTTTTTCTAATTTATTTTAACTGTTTAATATTATTTCTTCAATTAATGATTAATTAAAGGAATAAAACAAGGAAAAATAGAAATACCTACTGAAAAATATCTTTTATATTTTTCCCAGCCTAGTTATGTATAATAACAGTTAAATAAAAAGTTTGGGTAATTTTGGAAACGATTTTCTATTTATTTCAATTTTTATTGGAATAAATGCTCAAAAATCATAAAATATAATTAAACAGCTTGGAAATCCATTTTTATATTTTTCCCAGCTTAGTAATGTTTAATAACAGTAATATAAAAAGTTTGGGGAATTTTCTTAACTCATTGGTATTTTTCATGAATTTATGGTTATTCAAGAAACTAAAATGGTGAAAAATAGTTAGACAAATCAAAAATTCAAGAAAATTTATCTTGAGGTCTTTGACTTCAATTAAAACTGAAATGCAAAGTTTGGGATATTTTAGAATTAAATTGATTTAGTTTTGAATATTTAATCATTGGAACACCTCTAAAATGTTAAATATTAACATTTCAATAATGGAAATTTTCCACTTAAATTGTTATATATCAATTGATTCTTTGAAACTTAATTTCCACAGAAAAATGTTTGTAACTTATCGATATTAAATTTTGACACAATATTGGCATAATTCTATTGTAGTACCATGTATACTAGTGTTAGATTTCGATTAGAGACTCACTAGCGAATACCATTATTGTAGGAATCGATAGTGATACGAGTGGAGCATAGTCAAGGCACCATTTGCATCATCTCAATGCACATTGTGAGTATTCGCGTACTCCCCTATTTTTAGTTTTTATGTTTTGGGGTGGAAAAGCATGTCCTAAACTTTTTATGTTCGTTGTATTTATTTTGACTTGTATGAAACTTGGTTGCTATATTTCGTATGTTTGTGTATGTTACTTTAATTCATGAGGACTGTATCGCGGTTAAGTCCCTGGAATCTCTAGACACAACTCATTAACTCTTTTGAGCCTATGGTTATTATGGATAGCGCTATCAGGAGGTAGACAACTCCTCACTCGCACGATTCGCTTGAGTGCATTTTACCATTTTATACACTATGTTTGCGATACACACAGTAGTCAATAGGGCACGATTCAATCATTAGGCTTGGGTTGTGAACTCATGAATGGAAACTTGATGCACATACTATTCTTCATACACATACGAAACTTGTATTCCTATGTTAGGAACGACAGTTGTATACTTATTTTAGCAATGAAACTTGAATACTTATTTTAGCAACGAAACTTTTTTCTCATTATAGCAATAAACTTTGTTTCTCATTATAGCAATGAACTTTGCTTCTCATTATAGCAATGGACTCTATTTCTCATTACAAGGAAATTTTACTACTGGAAACTTATATACATGTTTTAGCAATGAAATTGTTTGCTCCTTGTAGCAACGAAATTGACAGCTCATTTTAGCAATGAAACTTGTTTACTCGTTTGAGTAACGAACTTTACCTTCCATGAAAATATGAATGTTGCATCTTATTCGGGCAATATACTTTATTTCTCATGATAACAACGAACTGTGTTTACGAACTTATTTACTCCTAGCAATATATTTTTATTATTGGAAACTTTTATCAAAACTTTGATTTCAACTCATGAACCAATATTATTTTGTTAAACTTGTGAGTACTCACCAAGTATTTTTATAGTTGACGCTCGTTTTACATGCTTTTTCAGGAATCATCGAGTAAGTGGCACTTAGGGACACCTCAATTTTAGAAGCATTCGCATGTGTTGTATTTCTATTTTCATTGTAATTTCTTTTAAAAGTTGTTCAAACCCGTTGTAAATTTGTAATGGTTTTTAATACTATGGTTGGTGTTGTCTTTAAACTTTTGCTATGAAACCCTTTGTACTGCCACGCCTCGTGTTTCCGCTTTAGCGGGGTGTGACACTGAGTCCCCACTCAACTCAATGATCCGAGTCTTAACTCGAAGGATTTGGGGTTTCGCAACTTGATTCGCTGAGTCCAAGAAAAGACTCGCCGAGTCCAAGGCAATCTTCATCAGACTGGCCGAGTTGTTCTTCCAACTCTTCGAGTTCCTGCCCAACTTCATCCAACTCGCTGAGTCCACCCATGTGACTCGCCAAGTCACTCCAGTTCTTAATCCATACAGTGGCTTTTCGAGCCATGCAGGGGCTCCAAATCATAGATCCATACTTCCAAAGCTCAATCCTCACGTAAAGTTGCAAACTTTACGTATAACTAAAGAGATCTAGGCTCAAAACACTCTAGGGCTAGGTTTAGGGACAAAAGGGCTTCACCAACTACTCATCTTCTGATGCTTTACGACATACTGGACCATCCTAACACTAGATCTGAAGTGGTAACAACATATCCAAGCCCTAAACTCGAATTGGGTCTCAAAAAACTATAAAACCCCCAAATCTCATAACAAAAGTAGATCTAGATGCAAAGGAGGGAGGCTAGCAGCTTATTACCTCCAAGATGAACACAAACTAAAGTAGATCCTGGATCTACACCTCCCCTTTGAAGCACCCTTCTTTATCTTCAAGTTCCTTTCCAAGGTTTCCTTCCTCCAAAGCTATTTCTCTCAAATGATGGAAGCTCACACGAAATCTAGGGTTTATAGGTTCTCTAGGATGATATGGAGGCTGAGGGAGGGATATAACACTCTTTATATAGGATACAACTCCTGGGATTAGGGTTTTCCTCGTTCAGACCAGACTCGCCGAGTCCCTTTAGCCGACTCGCCAAGTCGGTCACTAACTCCTGAACCCGGATCCCGCTCGGACTCGCCGAGTTCCGCACTGGACTTGACGAGTTGACCCTTTGACTTAGGGTTTTCTTTCATTCTTGGCCTACCTGATTTTGTGTGTTACAAGATACTGACATACATAAACGGGCTGGCATTGGTGCCTTCAACCCGTTCCTACAGGAGAAAACTTGATGGGTTTTGAGCATTCTAACACTCCTATGGTGTACATGCAACCCTATAAACCATGGATCTATGTTTTCTCTATTATACGTGCAAATATTTAATATTCCAAGGTTTTAATCCTAACTAGCATAATATGAAGCAACTATACTACAAAAGATAGTTAGATGGCATACCTTTTGATGAGCTTGAAGTCTTGAACTTTAAGAGCTTAGCCTCAATAGTGTGGAAGCCTCAAGTGGAATCACAAATCATCAAAAACACCTTGGAAACTTGAGAGAATACTAAGCACACTAGAAATGACCCACTCTTGTTTTCTCACACCTTAGTGCCATTTCATGTGCCAAGGACCTCTTTATATAGTGTGGTAGATTAAGGTTAAATTCATGTAAACCCTAATACTCATGACCTTTCATTTCCATAAGATCCATGGGTTAAAGCTCCATGGACTTTCTATGCAGGCCTAGCCCATTCCAAATAAGCATTAGCCCACACTATATAAATATAAGAGTCTATATTTAATTAGTTCCTTTTGATCACCAAATTAATTCTAAATTAATTCTTGATCAATACTAATTAAATAATATGATTCCATATTAATATATTAGAACTTATGATATATTAATATAAATCATAAACATACTATTCTCAAAAGACTATCCATATAAATTGTTTCGGTGAAGTGCAACCCAAATAGACCATGCTACTCTCGGGTCGAGTACATACCAATAATATTTATGGGCTTAGACATCTAATCTAATAGTCTCCTACTTGGATAAGTCTAAAACTATTATTTAAGTATGACTCCAAGACCCCGACTAGCAATCGTAGCTCTTAAAGCTGTAACGCCCGCAGATCCGGGCTAGTCAATTTAGAGGCAATAGGGGTCAAAAATGACTTTTCGACAAAAGATTATTTAGAATAAATAAGCTTAACCAAGTTGTAGAATATGTCACAAGGTTTCCGTACATATAAAGAACGCTGAAATCTGAGTTAACGAAGAAGTTATGGCCCGTCGAAGTTTCGCGACGGAACCGGCACGACACCGGGAAGCGTAAATAGTGAATTCACGATGGAGGACTTTTTAGCCTTAGTGATCTAAATGAAATTCGTAGAATATGTTAAACTAAGAGCATCGATAAAAAGAACGCCCAAATCTGACTTCGTATGAGGAAGTTATGATTTTTCTAAGATTCGGCTTAGCAGTGTACAGTCCGAAACTCGAATTTTAGTTTGAGCGGTTTTTGGCTTACGCGACCTAAATGAGAGTTGATGATCTCATTAATAGGAACTCAACTTTAAAAAGATGGACGAAAACGGAGTCCGTATGAAGGAGTTATGAATTCTTCGCGGTCATTTAACAGTCTAAACGCCTCCTACTGTTAAATTTGAGATCGGTCGAGAATTAGCCAACGGAGTCTAAATGAAAGTTGTAGATCTTGATTTTACCTACGCGTGGATCTAAAGAACGTCAAAAATGGAGCTCGTATGCGAAAGTTATGATTTTTCTAAGTTCGAAGGCTGATACGCGATAGGGGGTGATGTGGCACCACCAGAATTGGACACGTGGCACCACCAAAAGGCCACCACATGGACCAACTCGGCGAGTAGGTCCCCCCTACTCGGTGAGTAGACCAGTCAACACCCCTATAAATAGAGGTGCCGGGTTCCATTCATTCTCACACCTTCAACCTTCTTCTTTCTCTCTCTATACTCTCTCTCTCTAAGCTCCCTTAAACCCCTAAAAGCCTAGGTAAACCCCCTAGCACCCGAAGGAAGCCCCGAGGCTCCCGGAGTCCCAAGAAAAGAGCCTTTCGGCTCGGGAATGCTGCTCCAGCGAAGCCCGGTTTTCGAGAAAAACCCGCTGTAAGTGAGCTGTACCTATCCTATCTTTAGTTTAGCTTATGTTTTAATATAGGAATGTTATTAGGTCCTTAAAATAATTATTTGGGCTATTATTATGAGTTATATTGAGTGTTATTAATGCTTATATAATAATAATAATAGTCAGGCAATTAATTTGTCGCGGTTATCATTAGACTAAACCCTAGTGGTATCAATACTAGGTTTTATCAAAGGAAAATCGTTGTGAGAGTATCGAAGTGCTGTCCGAGTGCTGAGTCACCACCTAATCAAGTGAGTGCATAGTACCTTTCATCTTACACATAGATATGAAGTATTTTATATAAACTACGTGCTATGTGTGCATATTATCTGAATACTTGCTGTCTATGCTGGATGAACGTTTTATACATGTTTTAAAGGATTTAAAATGTATACGTATTTTATATATACGAATATGTTGGGTATGATGATGGGTAGATGAATGATGAGAGATAGAAGATGACGTGAGTATACATTGGCAGCTATAGACTTAGTGCTTATGGGACAAACACCGGTAGCTATGGACTTAGTACCTGTTAGATGTTGGTAGCTATGGATTTAGTACCTGTTGGGAATTGGTAGCTATGGACTTAGTACCTATTAGTTAGACACTTGTAGCTAAGGATTTAGTACCTGTTGAACATTGGTAGCTATGGACTTAGTACCTATTAGATAAAGACTGGTAGCTATGGATTTAGTACCCGATGAATAGACTATAGCAGCTATGGAAGTAGTGCTTTATGAACGAACATTGGCAGCTATGGATTTAGTGCCAATCCTAGAACCCTGGAAGTAAGGGACTTCGGAATAAACGAATGAAGGACAGATGACTCTTAGGTTAAATCCTTAAAGAGTAAAGAAGATAATGGGGATGGGTAATTGGGTTGATTGTTTGATTAAACATAATAATTATATTATTGTGGGTTGAAAACCCTATGTACTCACCAGGTTTCCCAACCTGACCCACTCAGTTTATGTATATCACAGGTGACGAAATGAAGTGACATTACACTGAGAGATTTAAAGAGATGTAGATCACTAGTGTAAATAATTGTAAGTTCTGTTTATGCTTATGTTTCTGTATTAACGATGACATCCCAAACGTTTTAAGATGAATAAAAATACGTTTCTTCGAAAATGTTTTAATAACGTATTTATCGTGTTTTTCTGGGAACAAATTCCGCAACCTTTTTATAAAATGAAGTACTGTGATTTTCATAAAGCATAAACAAAATCGGTCTTTTCTGGCCGTGATTTTGGGGATGTCACAAAAGCCACTACCGAACTGTGACCTAGTCAAATGACGTGTCCATTAGATAATGGATCATATATTCCTCCATTCTAGATATCATATGGACTGAGACATGGATTATAATTATTCTCTCTATCTATTTGTTGTTTCCTGATTTCCGATTTATGACGACCGACTAACTGAACAAATTACATCAGTCCAGGCTTGGCCAAACACTTAGGGGTGTCATCACTAAATCATCGAGGGGCCCACATATATCACTTTTATCCATCCAACGGTATAAGGAATGAATAAACTTCGACTCATATGCTTGTTCTACTACTTTTTAAATCATACACAAAGGCACATTTTATAACATCGAGTTACCAGTGCGTTTTCGTACAATCAATGTATAACCAACTCATAGTCAACAACTCATATCTCTAGGTTTGAAGAATATAAGATATTATCGTCTCATGATCACTCGTGATAAAATCCATGAAGTGATTCAAATGAGCGTGGGTTTATTCCAATACTCATAACGTATGAGCACTCATGAATGTTGTAGCAACTCTCGCTATGTCTAACACCTTAGACACTACAAGCCAACTTCATGACAGTCTTGCCATAATACTTACTTCTAACGTATTATCGATTGTGGATGGTTTGAATAAGTTAGTCATTCGGTAAAACGATCTAGTTATTCTGGAAGTCAAAACATGCAAAGTGAAACATAAGAATAATTGGATCCAATATGGTCTCAGAACTTATGAATATAAATAAAACACCTTTTATTTATCACCATATTGATTACACATTATTCATTGTATAATGTTTCAATCAATCAACTTTATACTTGAATCAAAACAATAGTCATGTCATGCTCTAAGCATGCACACTATGTTTATCCAAACAATAGTTATGCCATAGACCAAGTATGCACACTTTATTTGTCCAAATATTAGTTATGACATACACTAAGTATGCACACTATGTTTGTATATGATCTTTACTATGTGGAATAGATTGATTGAACATAATTCCAATGATTCTCATTTCACAGTCCCAAATCCTTACCACAAATGTAAGAATTCCAAATTCCTGCCATTTACCCAAATCTATTAGATTTTAAACTTATATGCATTGATCCTCTTGTAATGATTATGCACAAAGTCACAAAGACTTGTCAACAGTCATTACAGAGTATTCCAATGGAGATCAATTCCATAGAAACGAAGTCTAATATTCAAAGTACATTGCTTTGAATATCCTTCTTGCATTAAGTTTTCTAATCTTACACAGATTGAATAACTTCCACCTATAGATTGTCCTCGACAATTGCTTAATCATTTTAGTCATGTCCAATTCTAGACCTTTTACCCTCTTAATGCCCCTGACTTTTGGAAAATTTAGAAAGGATAAATATTATAGCATATGTAATTGATCCTATACCTGAAACATATAGGACACGATTCATGATGTCTCACATAAAGACATGATCCATGATCAATTTTTTGCTACAATATTTCTTAATTTCCATGTTTTCATAATTCGACTATGAAGAGGGATTCCGTAATCATAATCGAATTTTGAGAACGCAATATATATATATATATATATATATATATATATATATATATATATATATATATATAGAATTTCCTTAATTCGACTATGAAGATGGATGTCGTAATCATAATCGTATGGTATACTTGCAATTAAGATGCTGATGGTTGTAAGAAATAAGAGAGGGATACTCGATGGTATTGATGTTTACAATTTTCTTTATTAGGCTTTTTATTAGAGCAATCAAATGTATATTGAGAAGATGTTGGTTATGTGGAAGAGTGCTTGACACAGGGGAAGGCGGGATAGAATGGAAATATTTTTGCCGGAATCTCAGGCTTTTGGAAAGACTCCTCGGATTAAAGGAGCGGGTCAAAACTAATGCATTTGTTGATTGTACTTATAATTTAAAAGCTTATACTACTTAAATTATAATATTATTATATTCAATCTATTTATAGAAATAGTGAGATTTTTTTATAAGATAGTATATATATATATATATATATATATATATATATATATATATATATATATATATATATATATATATATATATATATATATATATATATGGGAAAAGTGAATATACCCTCAAGGGTATACAAGCTTAGGTACCCAAACCCACCATAATACATCATTTTGTTTGGTATATTCATTATAATGTTCTTTAAAGTCAATTCCTAACTTGATTTACAATCAAGATTTTCGAAATTTCACTATTATCTTCCTCTTACATCACATCTTTTTACCGAACACATACTATGTTATATATATTATAGTTGAAAATGAAAATTATGTAAGAGGGAGATAAAAGTGAAATTTATACAAATCTTGAAAGTAAATAAAGTTATAAGTTGAATTATAAGAACATTGGACAATTATAATGTATATATATGATACAAAATGACATAATATTGTATGTTTGGGTACCTAAGCTTATATACCCTTAAGGGTATATTCACTTTTCCCTATATATATATATATATATATATATATATATATATATATATATATATATATATATATATATATATATATATATATATATATACATTGTAATTTTCCAATGTTCTTATAATTCAACTTCTAACTTGATTTACTTCCAAAAATTTTATAAACTTCACATATATCTTCCTCTTACATAATTTTCATTTTCAACTATAATATATATCGCATAGTAGGTGTTAGGCAAAAAGATATGATGTAAGAGGAAGATTGATAACGTGCCCTAGCCGGAATGAAAGAGCCGCGCCCAGCTTAGAAGGATGGCGCGCCCGACAGACCAGACCCAGCGGGCTTAGAAACCGCCTGCACCCCTAAGGGCAGGGTGCTCTGGAAAAAGGATAAGCGCTCGCCAAAGGTGTCCTCGCAAGAGGCTCACGCCCGCCAAGGGCATCCTCAGCTCCACGACAAAGATATAGTCAGGCGACAAAACAAGGGATTAGAGCATTACCGGAAGGACCAATGGCAACGCTCTGACAGATTGTCTAAATGGTATTAGACATATCAAAGGCTTGCTACAATGTTCATGAGTGCTTACGAACAAGTTTTGAGCATTGGAATAAACCCGCTCTTGCTGGAATCACTTTATGCAATGTACCGCAAGTGATCGCAAGACAATAATATCATATGGTCTTGAAACCAAAATATATGGTTTATTGTTTACTAATTGGTTGTGCATTGATAATGCGAAACCGCATCAGTAAATTGATGTCATAAAATGCATTGTTGTGTATAGTTGATTAGTGAATAAGTAAATGCATATAAGTCGAAGTTTATCTATTACTTTTATCCTAAGAGGGTAAAAGCGATATCACGACCGCTCGATGATTTGATTTGACTTATGTGCTGGGCTCGGTCAGGACTAAATTGATGTGTTCAAATAAGTTTTATGTCAAGTAAATATGAGATCGAGAAACTAATTGTTAGACAATAAGTATGACAATGTTTCATGAGATTGTCTGCACGATATCAAAAACTGTACGATCCCTTATCTAAAGGACATGATACTGATAAGATCATAGTTGACAGTGTCTTTGAGAGCTACAATTGCTAATCGGATTGTGTTTACATTTTATAGCTACTACACTTATCCAAGTGGGAGACTATTGAATTAGTGTCTAAGGCTGTAACTATATTTGGTAAGTACTTGACCCGGTTGTGCATGGTCCTTTTGGGTTGATTTCACCATAGCAACTTGACAGGGTGATTTATATAGAGAGAAGAGATATTATAAATAGATCCCTTGGGTGAGGGGAATCGAACACTCTATGATTGAGGAAACCCTAGGGCTGATTTCTCACCTCTCTCCCTCTCTCAAATCATCCTCTTGCTAGTAGGTGTTTGTAAGCCATTAGAGGAGTAATAATTGTGACTCTAAGCTCCAAGAACAAGAAGTTTCAAGCAAGTAACTCAAGGTATTCTTCTAGATCTGATTTCATATGTTATGAATTGTTTGTTTACACTAGATCTATGAATGAAAGTCTTGGATACATTGCATGTTCAATTAGAGAAACCTAGATCCAAGCATTAGGGTTTGCATGTGCACATAGGAAAATTCTTATGGCTCAAACCCATCAGTGGTATCAGAGCCTTGATTGGTTTCTATTGAATTGATGCATTGGTTGATTGTTTGTTTCTTGAAAATTCATTTTTTGTGGATCTGACTAGTGAACTCGGCGAGTTCCATAGTGAACTCGGCGAGTAGCACCGACTCAGCGAGTCCATTGTGGTACTCGGAGAGTGCAAGGGTCATATAGAGCTTATCTCGGGATTTCTTGCTGTTTTACTTGAGGAAACTTGCCTCAACTATTTTGGGTCATCAATATCCGAATTTTATGATATATATGAGTATATTCTTGACAAAACAAAAGATAATTACCATTTAAATGAATAATAATTTCCTTATATGATAATGATTGATTATTTGGATTAAATTGGATAATTATCTTGCAAGTAATATTAAATAAATCAAATATAGATAATTATGAGATTAATTCCTTGATTTAAATTGTTTGTTATTTGATCCCTTTAGTTTTGAAAAGTTCAAAATTTGTCCTCAAGTTTTGAAATTTGAATTTTGTGATTAAAAGTTTAATTTTGAAGAATTTCAATTTCAACCCCTAGAGTTTTACAAGTTTAAAATTCAACCTTAACCTTATACTATTATAGTATTACAAGCTTAATGAATATATATATATATATATATATATATATATATATATATAATTAAAATGCTATTCTTACCATTAGTAGGCCTCATTCACGAAGCCGATCTATAAGGTGGGTATAAGGTTGCTACCTATAAAATGGCGCTTAATAGGTGTACACTCACACCCACCGCTTGCTTGATTTATGGAGGGTTCTTAGCCGAACGGGTAGGATAGGGCAACTCTCTCCTCATTAAAAGTATAATGTTAAAATATAAAGTAACTACATGTTTTTCAAATTCCCAATCTTAGTTACTTTAGGCAAAAGTGAATTGATGCAATCCCATGAAATTACACTTTGCACCCTTGCTAAGAAGTTAGTGGAGCGTGTGTGGTTTACTGGCACACTAATTGGTTCTAAGAAAAGGTGGCGAAGGGTGATTCATTGTTTATCATAGTTCGATGGAGCGTGTGTGGTTTACCAGCACATCGAATAGGTGATTGTAACAATGAAGGCACCATGTAGATTTGCATGGTTATTCACACCCACTTTGTGATCCTCGGCATCCCAATCACAAACGAGAGGGGAATATCAAGATTTAAACATGCCATTGAAAAGTTTAATGAATCTCCAAGAAAATCTAGGAATTATCAACACATTTAAAACTTAAGGTTATGTTTTTCATGGTGAAGAATTAGTGAATCGTCATTCACTTACCTCCAAATTATTTGCATGTTGGATTACAACATCCCTTTTTCAATATGTAAATAATGTTGTTGGTTCATTGCCCTAATTTTTAATTTTGGGTGTTTAATTAGGGATTCAATTCTAATCAAACTTTGTCCTTTCTATTTGTAGATGTAAAACGCGAACAACACTGTTGCTAACTCATTCACGCTAATGAGTCTTAGTCAAAAAGTTACTTTCGATGGATCAAAATTTAGCGAGAGGATAAGATACATTCGCACGATTGCACGCTACGAAGACAAAGAGTATGTCCTCGACGAAAATCTCGAGAAGGTCAACCTAGAAATCGCAACTCCCGAAGAAATGGCTGTCTTTGAGACCCACGAACGTGATGCAACGAAAGTCCATTGCATCATGATAGCCACAACGAACCAAGAATTCCAAAAGTCCTATGAGGACATGTATCCCTATGAAATGCATCAATACTTAATGGAGAGGTACCACCAAAGCGTGAGGCAAGAGCGCTATGAGATCATTACGAACATGATCACTGCTAATATGGGAAGTGGAGATTCGTTAACCGTGCACTTGTAAAAGATGCAAAGATATGTTGATCGTCTTCACAAGTTAAATGTTAACTTTGGGGAGGATTTGGCCATCGACATTGTTCTTCACTCCTTGCCCTCATTCTACAACCAATTTAGGATGACCTACCACATGAACAAGGAAGAGGTCACCCTAAGCAAACTCCAAGGACTCCAAAGGACTACTGAGAGCAACCTCAAGGAGAAGTCTGTTGCACCGACTACCACACCACCCGCTGCTCCTGTTTTGGCTATTGTGCAAAGAAGGGGGAAGAAGAGGTAGGATCCTTCAAAGATCCACCACAAGGGAAAGTCCCACGATGGTTCCTCTTCTAGCGGGACCAAGGATGGCCCTGCTAAGCCCAACTCTAACCCAAAGGAGGTAGAGTGCCACCATTGCCACAAAATAGGGTATTGGAAGAGAAGTTGCCCGGAATATCTGCAACTCCAAAAGGATGAAGTATTGGAGTCATTCGACCTTAGGAAAGATGACCAAGTCACCCTTCACTGGCACTTGTGAGAGGGGTGAGCATTTATTGAATCTCATACATACCGATGTATGTGGGCCCTTTAGATCCACCACAAAGGATGCGAACCGCTTCTATGTGACTTTCACCGATGATTATAGTTTATATGGGTATATTTACTTAATCAAGCACAAGTCAGAAACGTTTGAAAAGTTCAAAGAGTTCAAAAATGAAGTGGAGAACCAATTGGGCAGGAAAATCAAGATGCTTCGATCCAATCGAGGAGGAGAGTACCTAAGTCTTGAATTCCATGACTATCTCAAGGAATGTAGAATAGTTTCGCAATTGACAACACCTAGGACACCGCAGTTGAATGGTGTGGCAGAAAGGCGTAATAGAACCTTGTTAGACATGGTCCATTCTATGATGATTCGTGCTTCACTACCTATCTCATTCCGGGGGTATGTGTAACATCCTAAAATATGACCCAAAATTTTTGTTTTAATAGTAATAAAAATCAAATACTAATCGTCATATCATAAAAACCATACGTCAAATATCTTAACTCATAATAAAATGTCATGAAACAACTGTATCAAATCAATCTATGAATCAAAACAAACTCCCAGGATAAAGACTGAAGTTGTGGTGTGTGCGATGCCATCATCCCGAGCTCTTCCCCTTACTTGGGGAAGTACCTGAAACCAAAACTGAAACTGTAAGAACGAAGCTTAGTGAGCTCCCCCAAACTACCACATACCATACCATAACATATAAGCACATACTGGGCCTTGCCCACTGCATCGGACCGAAGCCCGGAAACTGCATCAGACCGTAGTCTGGAACTGACTGGGACCTTATCCCCTGCATCGGACCGAAGTCCGGGACTAGCTGCATCAGACCGAAGTCCGGAATTTACTAATCATAGCATAGCATAAACACATATCAACAAGCATAACACACATCATCATAAACTCATATACTACATACTACGTCAGGCCGTAGCCCAGAACACATAACACATAAATCCTGTCTGAGCCGCGAAGACATCAAACCGAAGTCCAAAAACTACTACTAACTAAACGGGCTGGCATTGTGGCCTTAGAACCGTTCCTACTGGAAGAAAACTCACCTCGTAGCCTAGCTGCTGAAAGGACTGCTCCGGAATCTGTCTGTTGCGTCTCCGGTTTCACTCCGGCTACAATATCCATGAGCACCATCAATCAAATACTGATAATAATACTGAGGGTAAAATGACTCTCCTACCCCTGGTCCAAGTCAACCTAACTGTCAAGGTTAACATTCAGTTGACCTGACTCGTCGAGTTGGGTCACCAAATCGTCGAGTCCTTACTCTTACTTTCTTGATTCCAGTCCCTACTACTCGTCGAGTTTTGGTGCAAACTCGGCGAGTTCCTCTTTGCTACTAACACTCCGACACTCTGCATCCGACTTGCCGAGTTGTATGAACAACTCGTCGAGTTCTCCTTCATCAGATGATCATTCTAGCTGTTACTCGCCGAGTTGTATGAACAACTCGTCGAGTCTGTTCTTGAAGTATGAAGATGGCCTTGGACTCGCCGAGTCAGGGCATTGACTCGCCAAGTTCTTCCACGAATGAGTCTAACCCTCTAGCTCACCGAGTCCATCTCTCACTCACTGGTTCCACTCGGCATAACTCGAAAAAGGAAAAACAGGGGACTCGTGCCTCGACACGCCGAGTCAGAAGAACGACTCACCGAGTCGTATGCATGCAAACATTATACACTCGATTATGCTAGAAACCAGTCCATACCATTAATAGATATGGGTTCCTGGGACTTGATTTACATGTAAAGTTTCCAACTTTACATGTAAATAACATCAAATGAAGGTTTTAAGGTTCAAAGAACACTATAATAGTAGATCTAGAGCTTCCATGCAAAATGGATCCATAAAGGTGCTAGATCTAAGCTTCTGGAATTCAAACCTAGCTAGATCCGAAAGCTAATCAACTCCATGAGTCCTCTATGCTACTACTAAGCCTAGAAATGGTTCAAGAATAGCTTTAATGGCTTCTAAAAGGGGATTTAAGCATAGAAACAGAAAAGGGCCAAAATGTACCTTACTATCTTCTGAAATTCCTCAAGGATCTAGGATCCCCTTCTTCTCCTCTTGATCTACCTTCCTTTATCTCTCAAAATCTTCAAAGAACACACCAAAATAAAACAAAATGCAAAGAGGGTTCTAGGGTTTCGAGAATAGTGCTCTGAGGGGTGATGTGGGTTGACTTGTGGCCTCAAAAGTTGTTTAAATAGGGTGCAAACCCTTGAAATTAGGGTTTCAACCAGACTGGCGGACTTGCCGAGTCCGGAATATAGACTCGCTGAGTCGCCAACTTAAACGTGCTTGAAATCACGACTCTATTCGACGACTCCTGCTACCGACTCATCGAGTTCCCCTTAAAACTTGAATAAAAATAACAATAAATAAAAATATAAATATCATACTAGAATTGGGGTGTTACAATCCTCCCCCACTTGTCTCAGACTTCGCCCTCGAAGTCTGCTGCTGCTGAATCTAGGAACAACTTGGGGTAATGCCCCCACATCTCCTCCTCGGACTCCCATGTCCACTGAGAACCCTTCCGGTGCTGCCACTGTACCTTTACCAACTGAATCACCTTGTTCCTCAAGGTCTTCACCTTCCGATCCAAGATCGCAACTGGCTTCTCGACATAATTCAGGCTGCTATCAACATGAATATCCTCAATGGGCACTATTGCCGACTCATCCACCCAACACTTCCTCAACTGAGAAACATGGAAAGTGTTGTGGGTCTGGCTAAGCTCTGATGGAAAATCCAACCGATAAGCAACCCGACCCACCCGGGCCAAAACCCTAAAAGGACCAATGAACTTGGGGCTCAGCTTGCCACTATTTCGAAACCTGATAACACCCTTCCAGGGAGATACCTTCAGTAGGAGCATGTCGCCCACCTGGAACTCTGGAACTCCAAATCTGAACGCCTCCTATCGGCGTAACTCTTCTGCCGACTCTGCGCAGTCTGCAGTCTGCCACGAACCTGCTGCATCAATTATGTCGTCTTGAGCACCACCTCGGTGCTTCCAATGACTCGCTGACCGACCTCTCCCCAACAAATCGGGGTCCTGCACTTCCTCCCATAGAGCATTTCGAAAGGAGGTCGATCGATACTCGCGTGGTAACTGTTGTTATACGAAAATTCCGCTAACGGAAGGTGCGTATCCTAACTACAACTGAAGTCTAGAACACATGCCCGCAACATGTCCTCGAGGGTCTGAATCGTTCTCTCGCTCTGTCCGTCCGTCTGAGGATGGAAAGCGGTGCTAAAATGGAGACGAGTACCCATCTTGTCGTGAAATCGCTTCCAGAATCTGGAAGTAAAACAGACATCTCGGTGTGACACCATTGAAACAGGTACTCCATAACGTGCCACCACCTCCCTCACATATATATCAGCTAACTTTTCTGCTGATATGCTCTCCTGGATCGGTATAAAATGAGCACTCTTCATCAACTGATCCACAATAACCCATATAGAATCCACTCCACGCGCAGTCTTGGGAAGCTTCGTGATGAAATCCATGGTAATGCCTTCCCATTTCCACATCGAAATGTCTAACAGTTGCATCTTGCCGTGAGGTCTCTGGTGTTCTGCCTTAACCTTCCTGCAGGTCAGGCACCTCTCCACATAGCAGGCGACATCCCGCTTCATGCAGGACCACCAATAATAGGGTTGAAGATCTCTATACATCTTCATAGCCCCCTGGATGAATGGAAAATCGAGACTTATGGGCCTCATCCATCAACACTTCCCGTACTCCGCCCCAGTACGACACCTAAACTCTCCCATGAAGGGTCAACAATCCTCTACTATCATAGTCAAAAGAAGCTACTCGGCCCACGATCCTCTCACACTTCTGTCTCTCCTCCTTAAGGCCCTCTACCTGCGCCTCCTTAATTTGCTCCAATAATTGAGCAATCACCGTCATCCTCAAACAAATGTCTCTGATCGGGGCCGCTACTTCCTTGCAGCTCAAGGCGTCGGCCACTACGTTGGCTTTCCCTGGGTGATAAAGGATCTCACAGTCGTAATCCTTCAACACATATAACCATCGCCTTTGCCTCATGTTCAGATTTGGCTGATCCATGAGGTACCTCAAGCTCTTGTGATCCGTGTAAATGGTACAACGGACCCCATAAAGGTAATGTCTCCAAATCTTGAGGGCAAACACCACTGCCCCCAGCTCTAAATCATGCGTACGATAATTAGCCTCGTGAGGCTTCAACTGTCTCGAGGAATAAGCTATCATACAGCCTCGCTGCATCAACACTGCTCCCATACCTATGATCGAGGCATCACAGTAGACTACGAAATCCTACACTCCCTATGGCAGGGTAAGAATCGGTGCCTCGCACAATCTCTGCCTGAGGGTCTCAAACGCTACCTGCTGCTCAGGCCCCCAACAAAATGCTACCGACTTCTTGGTCATTCGGGGTGAGCGGTACTGCTATCTTGGAGAAATCCTGGATGAATCTCCTGTAATACCCTGCCAATCCTAGGAAACTCCAAATCTCGGATGGAGACTTTGGAACCTCCCACTGCATCACGAACTCAATCTTGGCTGGATCTACCAAAATACCCTTCTGGTTGATGAGGTGACCAAGGAACTGCACCTCGCGCAACCAAAAATCATACTTGGAGAAATTCGCGAAAAGTCTCTCCCTCCTCAAAACCTCTAGCACCCCTCTCAGGTGCTCCTCATGTTGCTCCTGAGTCTTGGAATACACCAAGATATCGTCTAGGAATACTATCACAGACCGATCCAGCATCGGCCTGCACACGCGATTCATGAGGTCCATGAATGTGGCCGGAGCATTAGTGAGCCCAAACGGCATCACCACAAACTCATAATGACCATACCTGGTCCTGAAGGCAGTCTTCTGCACATCCTCGCCTCTGACACGCATCTGGTGATATCCGGAGTGTAAATCAATCTTGGAGAACCAAGACGCTCCCTGAAGCTGATCAAAAAAATCATCTATCCTCGGAAGTGGGTAACGGCTCTTCACCGTTACCTTATTCAGCTCCCGGTAATCTATACACATACGGTGCGACCCGTCCTTTTTCTTCACGAATAAAATCGGTGCACCCCAGGGCGAACTGTTCAGCCTGATAAATCCCTTGTCCAGTAGCTCTTGTAGCTGCATAGACAACTCCTACATCTATGGGGGAGCCAACCAATACGGTGCCTTGGCTATCGGAGCCGAACCAGGGACTACATCAATCCCGAACTCAACTTGTCTCTCAGGAGGTACCCCCGGCAATTCCTCCAGAAATACATCCGAGTAGTCTCGCACCACCGGAACATCATCAACTGTCATCTTGCCCTTCTCCCAGGTATCTAAAACATAGGGAATATAGCCGATACAACCCTGCTGAAAGTAGTGTCTTGCCCTCGCTGCTGAACACAGAACTGGCCCGTACTGTGGCTTCTCTCCCTAAATCACTAACTCTCCCCCACTGGGAGTGTGAACCCTCACCAACTGTAGCTCACAATCTATCACCGCCCCATTGGGGCTCAGCCAATCCATGCCTACTATGACCTTATTCCCTCGCAAGGGAATAGGGACCAAGTCCACCGGAAACTGCTCATTGAATAACTACAGAGAACACCCTCTGTGCACCCTTGCAACCCTAACGGTCCTATCAGCTACTATCTCAACCTCAAGTGGACAATCTAGCTCCCCTGGAGCTCTGCTAAACCTCTTGCTAAGTGCAAGAGAGACGAATGATCGGGTAGCCCCCGAATCAAACAATACTATAGCTAAGATGCCGTTGACTGAGAAACAATACAAAACATATAACCATATACAAAACATATAACCATAAGAAACAATAAAGAAATAAATACTGAGATAAGGGAAAAATACATACCCGCCACCACATCAGGAGTCGCTCGCGCCTCCTCTGCTATCAGCTGAAAAGCCCTACTCTTCGTCACCGGCGTCTCGACTTGGCCCTGACGGCCATCTGAAATCCTGAAGGTAGCAGGAGCTGGTGCTGACACCTTCCCCGTTGCCGCTAAACTCGGACACTGGGACTTTTTATGTCCCCTCTGATTGCACTGGAAGCAAATCAGATCTGATGTCGCAACAGTGGTGGTAGTGGCTGTACAATCTCTGCTCATATGCCCAGTCCGGCCGCACTTGTAGCAGCCGACACTCCCTGCCTTGCACGCCCCGTCGTGCCATCTCCCACACTTGCCACACCAAGCATGGCTCTGCTTACTCCTAGCTCTATGATCTGAACCCTTGGGATTTTTGCCTAAATTCCTTGAACCTGGAGCCACCTTCGGCTTCCTCTTTCTTTCCATCTCAAGGCCAATGTATCTCTTTCTCTCTCGAGCCCTAGCAATCATGTCATCCAACGTCTTACAACTGGGCCGGCTTACGAACTGGAGGATATCACTCCCCATCATCTCATGATAACGGGCTTTCTTCATTTCCTCATCAGCTGCGTACTGAGGAACGAGAAGTGCCCTCTCTCTGAACTTGGTGGTAATTTCCGCCACCATCTCTGTAGTCTGAGTCAACTCCTGGAACTCACGTGCTAACTGCTGCACCTCAATAATCGGTGCAAACTCAGCTCTGAACCTGGTAGAGAACTCTGTCCATGTCATGGCATCCAAAGCCGTGTCATCCCCAATGGCATGACCAACCTCCTCCCACCAATCCCGTGCCCTATCCTTTAGAAGACAGGACACCAATCTGACCTTGTCCCCCTCGGGACATCTACTCGTGCGGAATGCGTTGGCCACATCTGCCAACCATCTGGTACTCGCAATGGGGTCCCGTGCCCCATGGTAATCTGGAGCTCCACATGCACGAAACTCCCCGAAGGTAAGTGTGCGCGACCCCATCATGGCCGCTACCTCAGCACAGAAAGTACTCAGTCTCTCATCCATCAACTCCAAGATACCCTCCTTGATCGAACCAAAGATCACAGGAGTCCGCTCAAGTATGGTGCGAGTAATCTCTGAAGAGAGAAACTCCATGGTCTGCTCATCCATCTGCCCGGCCTTCGGGCCTGATCCTGATCCCCCTTCAGCACCTGAACTGCCGACTGCTGGTCGAGGATGCAATACCACCATTCTGAAAACACATCAAAATAAATTTCAGAATCATAAATATATCTCGAGGGATCACTACTATCACAATTTTCATGGTCTCATCTCAGCTTTCTTGATTTTAGTACGGATCCTCTACTTTCAGTAGTACGGGCCCATACTACCTTCCACATCTATCCGTACCTTCCTCAAGATCTTCCTTGACTCCACCAAGTTATTGGATAAGGCGTCTAAGTCCATAACATATTTGGTATATACTTGACCCGACCCGGCATGGTCCATTTGGGTTGCACTTCACCCGAACTATTTATGGATAATTTTATGAGAGTTATACACATATGTTTATTAATATATTGTAAGTTATAATATATTAATATGAAGTTATTTAATTAGTCTTAGTCTTAAATTAATTATGAATTAATTTAGAGATTAAAAGGAAGACTAATTAATTGTGGGCTATTGTTTATATGGTGTAGGCTAACACTCATTAGTTAATGGGCTAGGCTTATATGGAAGTCCATGGAATGATCCATGGAGCTTTTAACCCATGGATCCTTGGAAAAGGAAAGGTCATGGGTTATTAGGGTTTCACCTAACCATGCACACTATATAAGCATGCTTATGTTGCATGAAATAGCCACTAGTGTGTGTGTTTGTGTGTGGCCGAAATTATAGTGTGTATACACTCTCTCAAAGATTTCCAAGTGTTTGTGGTGATTTGTGATTTCCATTTGAGGCATTCACACTATTGGTGCTTGGCTCTCAAACTCCAAGGAATCAAACTCATCAAAAGGTATGTAATCTCATCTAATTCTTTTATGTTCAAAAGTACCCCATGCCATGTTAGATAGGTTATGAACCTTGGAAAATTATTATTTTGCATGTATTTAGACAAACATAGATCCAAGGTTTATTAGGGTTGCATGCACACTTAGGAAGTGTTAGATTGCTCAAAACCCAACAGTGGTATCAGAGCATAGGCTTGCTTGTTTGATACTTGATGCAAAATAGTGAAAAAAGTCGAAATTTTTGCTGTCTGCATGATGGACTCGCCGAGTCCAAGGAAAAATTCATCCTACTCGCCGAGTAGGTTCGTGCACTCGACGAGTAGAAGGTTCAGAATGCAGATTTTCGACTTTTGTTGCTGGAAATGGACTAGAAACTTTACCCTAAACTGTTTTGATGTTTTAAAACTTATTTTAGTTGGTGTAATGGTTGTTCTAATCCATTTACAATGGCTCATATCAAAATTTCATGTCTTATATGTGTTCATGTTTCTTGAAATTTTGATATTCATGTTCTTATAAATTTAGAAGATGATAGGAATTATTTGTTGAACTGTTTAGGATTAATTCTTGATCATTTATGTGTTTTAATGGAGTCCATAATTTGTCCTCAAGTTATGGATATCCAAATGTCACTTTTTGTTTAACACACATTAAAAACACATAAGTTACATAAAATGAAGAGTCTTCATTTTATGAACCTTTAATTCATAAGTTATGAAATGAAAAGTTTTGAAGAGTTACAAAACTTGTCCTCAAGTTTTGGAATTTGGAAAAGTTTCACACACTTTAATAAACTTTAATTCCAACACTTAGAGTTTTAAAAGTTCAAATTCAACACTCATACTATTTATAACATTAATGGTTAATTATTATATATATATGTATAAGAACAAGTCGTTTTACCGTTAGTAGGCCTCATTCACGAAGCCGGTCTATAAGGTGGGTATAAGGTTATTGCCTATAAAATGGCAACTTAATGGGTGTCCACTCTCACCCACCGCTTGCTTGACTGGTGGAGGGTCGTTAGCCGAACGGGTAAGACAAGGACTTATAAATTCTCATTAAGTATGATGAATATTATAAAGTAACTAAATCTTTTATTTAATTCCCAATCTTAGTTACTTTAGGAAAAATGTGAACATGGTGCTAGTCCATGGAATTCACACTTTGTACCTTACCAAGTCGTTGGTGGAGCGTGTGTGGTTAACTGGCACACTAACTTGGACTAGTAAGGATCACGAAGGGTGACTTAATGTTTGTTATAGATCAATGGAGCGTGTGTGGTTAACCGGCACATTGATTAGGTGATAATATTAAGGGTACCAAGTGAATTAGCATGGTTATTCACACCTTGTTTTGTGATCCTCGGCATCCCAGTCACAAAACTTGAAGGGCACCATCGAGATTGAAACATGCCATTGAAAAGTTCAATGAATCTCAAAAGAATCTAGGAATTTCAAATCCAATTAAAACCTAATAATTCATTTTGTTTTTCATGGTGGAAATTGGTGAATCATCATTCACCTACCTTTCAAATATATTATTACTTAGATTACGACATCCTTCTTCTAAATATAATATATTGTGATTGGATCCTAGCGTTAATATTACATTTGGGTGTTTTATTAAGGACTCTATATATATAATCTAAACTTGCTTTCTTCTTTCAGATGTCTTCCAACACTAATGCTTCGGCTCTAACCCAACTGGTTCTTTCTCTCTCATGAATCTTTGTGGGAGAGTCATCTTTGATGGTTCCAATTTCATGGACTGGATAAGGAACATCATGATGGTAACTCGTTATGAGGACAAGGAATATGTCCTCGATAAGGAGTTAAAAGAGCTTGATGAGTCTACTGCTACTCCTGAGGAGATCGTTGAATTCAGGACACATGAGAGAGATGCTACTAAGGTGGCATGCATCATGATGGTCACGATGACAGCCGAGCTCCAAAAGTCCTATGAGGACTTATACCCTTTTGAGATGCACCAAGACCTTATGGAAAGGTACCATCAGAGTGCTCGTCAGGAGCGGTATGAAATAATCTCCTCCATAATAACAACCCGCATGAAGGACGGTGAATCCGTCACGGGCCACATGCAAAAGATGCAAAGGTATGTGGAGCGTTAGTTGAAGCTTAATGTGAACTTCTCTAAGGAGTTGGCAATTGACATCATTTTGCACTCCTTACCTTCTTGTTATGACCATTTTTGTAGGACATATCATATGAACAAGGAGGAAGTTACCCTTAGCAAACTTCAAGGACTCTTGAAGACCGCTGAAACCGGTCTTAAGGGCAAGGCGGTTGTTGCCTCAAATACTCCTACTCCAACATCTACCCCTGTTTTGGCTATCGGGCAAGGCAAAGGGAAAAAGAGGAAGCACCCTTCGAAGGGTACCAAGGGAAAGTCTCTTGAAGGCTCCTCATCAAGGACCAAGAGCGGTTCTGTCACTCCTTCTGCCATTCCCAAGGATGCTGATTGCTACTATTGCCAATACAAGGGGCACTGGAAGCGAAACTGCCCTAAATACTTGCAGGATTTGAAGGATGGGAAAGTGAAACCCACCCACGCAGGTATTTACACAATATTGTCTAACAACTCACCGTATTCTAACTCTTGGGTCCTTGATACAGGATGTGGTATTCACATATGTTCTGATTTGCAGGGCCTAAGAAGAAGTGAGGATGTGGAGCACGGGAAGATAAACTTGATCATGGGGAATAAGAAGGCTTCACCTGTTTCCAAGATTGGAGTTTATACTTTGTTGCTGAATAATGGGTTAAAATTAGACTTGAATAAATGTGTGTACTCGTCTGAAATAGCGAGGAATATTATTTCCTTTCATGATTTGTACAAACAAGTTTTTACCTTTTCGTTTGATAATGAATGTGGTGATAGAAATGCTTTCATTAATAACGTGTTTTATTTTAAAGCATTACCTTGTGATGGTGTGTATGAAACTGTGTCGATTGTAGACAACTTAGGAAATAATGTGTTGTATATTGATTCTTCTACTAGCCTAGATAAAGCATCATTGTGGCATTGTCGTCTTGGACATGTAAAAAAGAAACGCATAGGTCAACTCTAAAAGAGTGGAGTCTTGGAGTCATTCGACCTTAAATCGGATGATAGTTGTGAGTCTTGTCTACTTGGAAAGATGACAAAATCACCCTTCACTGGAACTTGTGAAAGGGGTGAGGGTTTGTTGGACCTAATACATACTGATGTATGTGGACCATTCAAAACCGCCACAAGGGATGCTAATCGGTATTATGTGACTTTTATTGATGATTTTAGTAGATATGGTTATGTTTACTTGATCAAACAAAAGTCAGAAACCTTTGAAATGTTTAAGGAATTCAAACAGGAAGTAGAAAATCAATTGGGCAGGAACATTAAGATGCTTCGATCCGATCGAGGTGGTGAGTATCTTAGTACCGAGTTCCTTGACTATCTTAAGGAGTGTGGGATTGTCTCATAATTGACTCCTCCCAGGACACCACAACTAAATGGTGTAGCTGAGAGGCATAATCGAACCTTGTTAGACATTGTTCGCTCTATGATGAGTCGAGCTTCACTACCAATCTCTTTTTGGGGGTATGCCTTAGAGACTGCCGCCCATATCCTTAATCTAGTCCCTACAAAGAAGGTTACCAAAACACCTCATGAGACGTGGACTGGGAAGGTTCCCATTTTGGACCACATCAAAATTTGGGGTTACGAAGATTTCGTGAGGCATGAAACTCATGATAAGCTCGAACCCCGAAGTGAGAGGTGTATTTTCATCAGCTACCCACAGAAATCCTTCGGTTACCTCTTCTACAGACCCAATGAGAATGTGGTCTTTGTAGCAAGAAGAGGGGTCTTTCGTGAGAGAGAATTTATAAGCCAAGGAGACAGTGGGAGGCAAATTGATCTTGAAGAAATCCAAGAATCAATTGGTGAAGGAACCTCAGACACTAGCAATAAACCTGAGTAGGAAACTCCTGTTGAGCCAGCTGACGAGTCTGTACCTCCAAGGCGTTCCACACGGGTTAGGAACACACCTGCGTTTTATTATGGCTTTCATATTACTACGGAAGGTGATACATTTATCAGCGATAGTACAGTGGTAAATTTGGATGAACCTAGCAGTGTTAAGGAAGCCATGGCAGGCCCGGAGTCTGCTAAGTGGAAGGAGGCTATGGACAGCGACATACAGTCCATGTATGACAATCAAGTTTGGAACTTGGTTGACAATGTACCTAGCCGTAAAATAGTCGGGTGCAAATGGATCTTCAAGAAGAAGACCGACATGGAAGGAAAAGTGCATACTTATAAGGCTCGACTGGGTATTGATTATGATGAAACCTTCTCGCCGGTAGCAAAGATTAAGTCTATTAGGGCTATGCTAGCCATTGTTGCATTTCATGATTATGAAATATGGCAAATGGATATCAAAACCGCTTTTCTTAATGGAAAATTGGCTGAGGATGTGTACATGAATCAGCCAGAGGGTTTTGTCAGTGCAGAGTACCCTAATAGAGTATGCAAGCTTGAGAAATCCATTTATGGATTAAAACAAGCATCTCATAGCTGGAATCTTCGTTTCGATGAAAAGGTCAAAGAGTTTGGCTACTCGAGAAGTGAAGATGAGTCTTGCATGAATGTCAGAGCTAGTGGGAGTATAGTTAGCTTCTTGGTACTGTATGCAGATGACATACTACTTATAGGAAATGACATCCCAACCTATCAGGAGGTTAAGTCCTGGCTTGGGAAGTGCTTTGCTATGAAGGACCTAGGGGAAGCTGCCTATATCCTAGGGATAAGGATATTAAGAGAAAGGAGTAAAAGACTAATTGGACTTAGTCAGAGTACCTACTTGGATAAGGTGTTGAAAAGGTTCAACATGCAGAATTCCAAGAAAGGAGATTTACCGATCCAAAGCAATACCAAGCTGAGTAAGACTCAGAGTCCGAGTACAGAGGCAGAGATAGCTAAGATGAGCCAATTACCGTATGCTTCCGCTGTTGGCTCGATCATGTATGCTATGAATTGTACCCGCCCCGATGTGGCCTTTTCTTTGAGCATGGTAAGCAGGTATCAGGGGAACCCTGGAAAGGCTCATTGGACTGCGGTAAAGAATATTCTCAAGTACCTGCGGAGGACTAAGGATTGGATCCTTACCCTTGGTGGGAGTGATGACTTGAGAGTATTAGGGTATAGTGATGCTAGTTTTCAGACTGATAGGGATAACTTTCGCTCTCAGTCGGGCTGGGTCTTTACCTTAAATGGAGGGGCAATCTCTTGGAAGAGATCCAAGCAGGAGACGCTGGCTGATTCGACTTGTGAATCAGAGTATATAGCAGCGAGTGAAGCAGCGAAGGAGGCGATATGGCTGAAGAACTTCATCGGAGACCTTGGATTTGTGCCAGCTATTAAGGAGCCTATGGAAATTTTCTGTGACAACAATAGTGCGGTTGCTTTAGCTAAAGAACCGAGAGATCATGGGAGATCCCGACACATTGACATAAAATATCACTTCATAAGACACAAGATAGAAGAAGGACTCCTCGTGGCAAAGAGGATATCGTCAGATGAGAACCCTGCAGATCCACTTACAAAGGGACTGACGAGGGCTAAGCATTTTCAGCATGCGAGGCGCATCGGGCTGAGGGACGATATTAGTTTTACAGATTAGATAGATTCTCTGAAACTTGTAAAATGTAATCGACATTTGATGATGAATAAAATTGTGATTTATTTATGAGTAAGGTGTTGCTATCATTGTCAATTATTTACAATTGTTTCAGCTTTGCATGTTTTGACTTCCAGAATAATTAATTTATTCAAACCTCCACAATCGATCATACGTCGGAAGTAGGTATGAATCAAGATTGTCATGAATTGGATTTGTAGATGGCTAAAAGTGTTTAGACATGGCAATGGTTGCTACAACGTTCATGAGTACTCATAAGTTATGAGTTGTAACGACCAAAAATTTCAACATAATTTAAACTTTTCAAAACAATTCATTTTAATAACATTATTACAAAAAGGTTTTCAATACATTATTTATCAGAATATTCCCAGGTCCATTTCATAAAACATAAACGCGAGGAACGGAACGATCACGCCTTTGCCTTGCCACAGTCTCCAGAAGAACCTGAAAAACATTAAACCACAACTGTAAGCCCGAAAGCTTAGTGAGATACCCCCAAAATACCAACCACATATACACCTTTCCAAGCTACGACCTTCCGGTCCAAAACATATTGCCTTCCAGCCCATAATATATTGCCTTTTGGCCCATAGCATAAAAAGCATACATAACATAACATAACATAACATAGAACAGCCATGCATATCGGGTTTACTGTGTGACTGGTCCGCCGTATCGGGCCTTCAGTCCACCGGATCCACCCTCCGAGTCTAGTCATGTCCTTCGAGTCTACAGTGTGGTTGGTCCGCCCGCACCGGGCCTTCAACCCACCTGGTCCACTCTCTGAGTCTACAGTATGACTTGTCCGCCCGTATCGGGCCTTCAGTCGGCCTGGTCCACTCTCCGAGCCTCGACACGTCTGGTCCACCGTCGTAGGGCCTACAGCCTATCAGGACCGCTCGCTAGGCCTTCGGAACAATCGGTCCGCCCTGGGTATCTTGGCCTACAGCACAAAGCAGGACCCGCCTCAACCCATCTCTAGTCCATGTGCACATAACATACAATCATATAACAGTCATAGTCCACAAACTGATCAAGCATATCACATAACATATCATTACCCTAACCAGGTTACCGACCTAACCGGTCACTAGCATAGCATCACTCTACATATCGGGAAACTGACCTTAATCAGGTCTCTAGCATATACCATCCTAGCTACCAGGATGCAGACATGTCAGGAAATAACATAACAACCATATCCGAATCACAATCCAATAAAGGGTCGGCCTTGGTGCCTTAGACCCTATCGATAAAGTGAGGATAACTCACCTTGAACTGCTGGCTGAAAGGATAAGATCCCGCTGCTCCAAACTCCGACACGAACTCCTCCACTGAACACCAAAACACTTCGACTCAATAAATACCCTTAATTACCAAAATACCCCTGGACGACAACTGGTCAACCTTGAACAAAGTCAAAGTCAACCCCTAACTGACTCTACTCGCCGAGTCAAGCCGATGACTCGCCGAGTCCCTATGCTCAGAATTTCCCTTAATCCGCGACCTAACTCGCCGGGTGACCCCGAGACTCGCCGAGTCCAACAACTCTGAGTCCACTCACACCCAACTCACCGAGTCATCCCTTGACTCACCGATTCTCGACTCAACCAGAAAATATTGGGACTCTTCGACAAGACTCGCCGAGTCCAAGAACAGACTCGCCGAGTCTAAGGCTATCTTCAACCTACTCGCCGAGTTGTTCATCCAACTCGTCGAGTTTCAGCTCATCTTCAGGCAACTCGTCGAGTCCACCCATATGACTCGCCGAGTACCACCGGTCTGAATCCATACGGAAGCATTCCAGGCCATGCAATTGATCCAAAACATAGATCTAGCCTCCTACAATCCATTCATCACATAAAGTGGCAAAATTTACGTGAATCCAAAGAGATCTAGGCCTTATTTACTTTAGAGCTAGGGTTTGGGACATGATGTCACACCCCGCTAAAGCGGAAACGCAAGGTATGCCAGCGATAATGGTTTCATTGCAAAAGATAAAGATACATCACCATAGCAGTATTTAAAGTTTACAACCCATAGCTTCAAAAGAAACAAAATACAAGTTTTTCAAAATAACATTGTTCAAAATATAACTTCATAATAGCTTCAACACGATGCAGCATGCTCTATGATGATGAATCTTTACATCCACTTACTAATTATTTCCTGAAAAAGCATGTAAAACGAGCGTCAACTATGAAAATAGTTGGTGAGTTTACAAGTTTATAAAATCGAGCGTACAACAAGGCTTTTCGTAAATACAAGTACATTGCTTTAATGATAAACAAGTTGATTGCTATTAAGGAATACAAGTTTATTGCTATAACGAGAAATGAGTTTGTATGTGTATGAGCAAACAATGAGTCTCAACCAAACCTATGACTGAAGCCCTATCGAGATCTATGCTTATCGTTTCATAGATTAATATGGTATCATGCACTCCAGCGATTCGGGCGAGTGAGGAGTTGTCAATTCCTAATAGCGCTATCCATAATGACTATTACAGCGAGGCTGTGGCGCAGATCTGCTGCCATCGAATACATCCTCCGGGGTCATACCTGGCTGCCTGACAGGTATTCCTATGACTCGCTATGGTGGCAGTGCTCTCGGTCCTGCAACGCTGGGTCCTGCTCCGCTTGGTCCTGCCGTGCCATGTCCTGCTGTGCTGGCGGGTATCCTTCCTGGAATGGGAACACTCTTCCTCGCCGTCCTCCGAATGCGAAGTCCATAAAGCAGTGGTTGTGGCAACACCGATGTAGGTGATGCCTCGCGTCGTTGACTCGGGGCGTTGTCATGGCTAATCTCCACCGAGTTCCCAGTATCTTCTGTATCCTCTGATGGGTCTTCTTCTACCGAGGCGGTGGGATTACGTCTAGGGATAACAGTGACGTAGCCGGATTCATCGGCTGAGGCGGTAACGCGGGAAGATGACGATGTTGACATAGTGGACTGTGACATAGTTTCAATGAGATATGAAATAAATGACAATGCATGCCTATAATATGCAATGCTTACACACTCCAAAATTAACCGTTTTGAATTTTTGAAATAAAGTTTTCTCAAATATTTTTGTTGAGCATATTCCCATTATAATTAACTTAGGCTTTGTATAAATCTTTCCTTAATTAAACATAGGTGATCAGGCTATGTTTAATCGAGGTCCAATAATACAACTCCCGACCTAATTATACTAGTAATATGTTTGATGTAAAAAGAATTTCTTTGTAAGTTTTAGTTATAGGTTGTGTTTTCTTAAAGAAAAACCGATGTTCTCTATAACATTAGCTCTGATACCACTTCTGTCACACCCCGCTAAAGCGGAAACGCAAGGTATGACAGCGATAACGGTTTCATTGCGAAAGATAAAGATACATCACCATAGCAGTATTTAAAGTTTACAACCCATAGCTTCAAAAGAAACAAAATACAAGTTTTTCAAAATAACATTGTTCAAAATATAACTTCATAATAGCTTCAACACGATGCAGCATGCTCTATGATGATGAATCTTTACATCCACTTACTAATTATTTCCTGAAAAAGCATGTAAAACGAGCGTCAACTATGAAAATAGTTGGTGAGTTCACAAGTTTATAAAATCGAGCGTACAACAAGGCTTTTCGTAAATACAAGTACATTGCTTTAATGATAAACAAGTTGATTGCTATTAAGGAATACAAGTTTATTGCTATAACGAGAAACGAGTTTGTATGTGTATGAGCAAACAATGAGTCTCAACCAAACCTATGACTGAAGCCCTATCGAGATCTATGCTTATCGTTTCATAGATGAATATGGTATCATGCACTCCAGCGATTCAGGCGAGTGAGGAGTTGTCAATTCCTAATAGCGCTATCCATAATGACCATTGGCTCAAAGAGTTAATGGTTAGAGATAAGGGAAGGGCCTTAGTACGATAAGTTCTCATGTTCCGTGTTGCATAGACATACATAAAGAAACATAGCAATACAATAGCAATCATGTTTGATAATAATCAATTTAAATACAACATGCAAACAATAGTTTTTCTGGACATGCTTTTCCACCCCAAAACATAAAACCGAAAATAGGGGAGTGCGTGAATACTCACGATGTTTCGTGTAGGCACAAGTGGTACTTCGGGATGCACCAACGTCTTACTACCGGGATCCTACAACATCAAACACACACACTAGTGAGTTTCCATGTCGAAATTTAATGCTAATATACTAAACTCTACATATAGGGAAATGCCAATTTATGTTTTAATATTGGATTTTATATCAATTGATTACACTTTTTCTGAAATATTGAAATTTTACAAGTCGTGCGATTAATTACAACCTTGGAAGGTTAATATCCCAAATTTTAAGTCCTTATTACAACATAAATTCACGAAAATAGCATTCGAGGGATAAAAATTCTCAAACTTTTTATTTAACTGTTATTACACAATACTAAGCTGGGAAAATTATAAAAATGGATTTCCAAGCTGTTTAATTATATTTTATGATTTTTGAGCATTTATTTCAATAAAAATTGAAATAAATAGAAAAAAATTTCAAAAATTACCCAAACTTTTTATTTAATTGTTATTATACATAACTAGACTGGGAAAAATATAAAAGATATTTTTCAGTAGGTATTTCTATTTTTCCTTGTTTTATTTCTTTAAATAGTCATTAATTAAAGAAATAATATTAAACAGTTAAAATAAATCAGCATAAATTTTTGTAACATCATTTACAGTATCAATAACCTGGGAAAAATATCAAAAGTGGTTTTCATAATGTGTAAACTGGTTTTGGATATTTATGTGTATTTAAGTGTATTTTAGTGCAATTAACTTTAGAAAATAAGAGAAAAATAGTTTACAGTAGAGAAAAATCCTCAAAATTTTTATGTAACCTCCTACTGTATAATATGATATCCTGGTAAATTTTCATGAATTTTGGATAATCATAACTATTTTTCCCATTTTTATACCATTATAATTACCAAAAATTGGGAAAAATAGCTAGACATGATTAAAAATCTTGAAATTATTTTTTGGAGTCACCCATCACAGGTAAGGTATACGAAAATTGTTAGATACAATTTTCACATCTTCTAAAGTGGTTTTGTAATTTATCATGCCCTAAACAAAAGAAAATTAGAAATCATATGAAACAGTAACAAAAATTGTGCAATCATATTTCCTCAGATTTATGGTTGGGTTTAAGGCCATTGTTTAAGCAAGATAAAAATAGTGATCACAGAAAAAGAGCTGTATGCGCAACCTTTTTGTAAAATCTGCCAAAAATCGGATATTTAATATTTTACAGTGAGATCAGTTGGGCCTGAACTTTAACTCGTGGAACTAACCAATACAAAAAGAATATCATGATTTGGTTAAGAAATGACTGAGTTATGGCCGTTCAAAGTCGAACAAAGTAATCTGGCAGATTGCATGTTTGTTTGTGTGCATTATTAGGGTATTTCAACAAGAACATCATGCATGCCTTTGGTAAGATCCGATTTATAACACATGCATGGAATGAATGATCATCCAAGATGTACTAGAAATGGTTTAAATGCTTTTGGTCATGCATGAACATAAAAGAAATGGAGAAGAACATGAAATATTAGATTTTGATGTCACATGATCATATGTGCATCTTTTTCACTCCTTGCATGGGTTTGATCCCGGATTTTCACCATTTCAAACACATGCATTGTGTTATGGTGAGAATCTACAAACCACAAGGGGAGAATAAAGATTTCTAGCCATGGAAAGGCATAGAATCCGTAAAGTAGAGAAGACTAAGAAGAAAAAGAGTTTAACCATGAAACTATGGAAGAAGATGTTGTTGTTTACCTTGGTTTTGACCTTGAGAGAAGTAAGAACACTTCAAGGTCTTCAAAGTCTTGAAATTTGGCAGAGAAATGAGAGAAATTTCGTGAGTTTAGAGAGAGAGAGGAAGAGAGTGAAGTGTGTGAAGAGAGTGAAGTGAGAAGAGTGAAGAGAGAAGAGGTGGAGTGTGGGTTTGAGTTTAATCATGAGATTTGGGAAGAGAGTGCATGGGGAGAGGGGAGAATGACCAGATTTTTGAGTGGATTAGCGCCTTCTCTCTCCTCAATTCAAATTTTATAAAAATCCCCTCCTATATTTTATAAAAACCCAAATTTTATAAAAGTACTTATTAAGTAATTTTGGATTTATTTAAAATCTTGTTTTCAACAATTAAATTATGATTAATACTTGTAATTTATATTTCTATTTCATTGGTATAATCCATAATTTGATTAATAAAATTTGATATTAGGAAGTTTATAGCCAAATTTTATAAAGTTTTTAAGCTTTAAGATTTATAAATTTGGATTTTTGGCTCTTTAGGGTTTTTGGAATATTGTTTGATATTCAACAACATGTTGAAGTATAATTAGAATGTTTTAATTTATTTTTAGAGTTTTATACCCTATTTCAATTATAACAAAGCTTGAAGCTTTATTCTAATTATAGTATTGGCATTTACTATTGTAGCTAAGCAACTTACTATAATTGTAAGTATCAAGTACATTAGTCCTAAACCTTAGTTGGATCCTAGTTTATGCAAGATTTTTGACCTAATTTATACTACTAGGTCATGGCATGTTGTGCATGAATGGTTTTTATAAAGATGCATGAGTCCGAGAATGACCTGGATTGACAGTTATCACACATTATAGCTTCACTAAGCACTCAAACACAGGAACTTTAATGTACTCTAGGCCTTCAATATTCCAGATCTGAGGTAGCAACCTCAAATCTAACCTCCAAACTCCAAAGCATACCAAAATAAACTCCCCT
This sequence comes from Lactuca saligna, assembly GCF_052625555.1. NCBI lineage: Eukaryota > Viridiplantae > Streptophyta > Magnoliopsida > Asterales > Asteraceae > Lactuca > Lactuca saligna. The sequence continues at coordinate 147,613,370 of NC_136419.1, read as the reverse complement.
CAAACCCCAAAATGATGAATCCATATGAGTGATAGCCCAAGAATGAGATGTTACCTCAAAAGAATGCCCCAACTGCAATGAAACTCGAATCCAAGCAAAGCCCTTTGATCCAAGCCTCTTCTCCTTCAAGATTTCTTCAACAAGCACCTCCCCAAGCTCCAAATTCACTCTAATCTTCTTCAATCACGCTTTCTAGGGTTTCTGGACTTCAAGGGGGATCAAAGAGGCTGGGGAGGGGATATAATGTTCTTTAAATAGGGCTCATTCCTCGGATTTAGGGTTTTCTCCACTCAGCACCTACTCACCGAGTCCATCTTTGGACTCGCCGAGTAGGCCACTTGACTCGCGACCAAAGTCACGACCCTACTCGCCGAGTCCATCCATGGACTCGCCGAGTTGCCCTTCAAAATTTACACTTTTAGTCCTTTAACTCTACTCTTGCTATTCCGGGATGTTACAATTCTCCCCCACTTAAATTAGGCTTCGCCCTCGAAGCCTACGACAACTCATCTCCAAAATACTCCCACAACACGCCACCTGGCCTTAACCGGAGCAGGTCCCTAAAGGCATACCCATCGAAACTCGAACTCACTTTCTCCTTCCTTGCGGTGTCCTGACCACCATCTCAAACCGGGCACCGGCTTTACCCTCTGATAACCACACAACAACTGAGTACCACCCATGATGCATCACAGTTCCAAATCACAACCATTACTCGACCCATATGAGCTATAAATAACTATGCACCACCCGATTCCCGATCCGAGTCCAACTCTATCCATTCCATGCTGATAGAAAGACACACTCTTAAGAGCAACTCCCATGAGTTCTCTTCTTGCAATCGAATGCACATGCTGAACTAGCTCTAGCACCCTCGGGTTAGGAAACCCATCACTCTGACGACCCTCAAAACATCCCTCGGGATGAACCACTGATACACAAAACCTTTACCGAAATCAAACTGGGAACCCGAAACTCCATATTTGCATCCCTTACGAGCCTGTTGGCTCTACACCCGCGGAATCCCTTCCACGTCCTCAGCCGACACCCCATCATGATGTCATTCCATACCACCACCGTAATCATGCTGCTCAGTGACCACCGTCGGACCACTCCAATCATAACTCTACACTGCTGCTTTCACTTTCATGAATTTGCAATCCCCTTTGGAATTACATTCCTCCCTCTTTCCTTACCAAGGAAAACCACTTGACCGCCTCGTCACCATGACAAGAGCCACGGTGCTCACCCAACGCTACACCACCTCTTTATAGCATAACCGCTATCCATGCAACACACATGCACTGAATCTGCTCGCAAGGACTCTCGAGTCCATGCACCATCTCCACTAATCAAGGTCAATACCCAGGGCCAGGCCTTCTGATGCCAACACAACGCACCATACCCAATTCATTACCTCGCACCTATCTAACGACACCCACAGAGTCTTCAGCATGATTGGACCGCCTTACCAGGCCTTCAGCTGACTGGACCACGCTCATAACCTTCAGCAGACCTGGACCGTCCTCCAAGGCCTTCAGTCTAGCTGGACCGTTCACCGAGCCTTCGGCCTGACTGGTATGCCTATTGGCCTTCAGTCTATCCGGACCGCTCAACTAGCAAGCAACATTCCGAGTTAACACTCCGTGAAATCCTCCCATGCATACTGTTCTAGCCCGCCAGGGGTTCCGAACTCTATCTCCATCATACATACTCGAACCCGGCCTGATCCCAGGCCCTGCACAATCAAGCTCTTGGCATGTATCCCGCCCCGCACACCTGCCATTTACTCATACCAACCAATGCCCTTGGCTGACCGAGACACTACTGCATTCCATGCAGGTAAACAACCTTTCATACTCGTCGATCCTCCGGAGAACTCTCCAATTCACCCCCACTTAAGGCACTGACTACCAACCCCCGTTCGCTATCACCGACCTCCCAATATAACCTTGCACAAAACCCACATTTACACTCAAACTGATTCCCACTAGCACTAGCAACCTTCGCTAAAACACATTTCCACACCGATCATCCCGCTCGAAAGGAACCCAATCTTCAAATATCCATTCCTCAGTCTGCAGATGCTACCCGACATTCAAACCAACACCGTATCCACCAATGATCCTCACAAAAGATAATCAACGAAAACCCGAAATACTAATCCATACCCATGCCAAACCCTCAAGGAACAACGGATACCAAAACGAAAACCACCCAACGAGACTAGCAGATAAACGATACTCCACGATAATCATAATAAACAAGATAACAAGAAAGAAACATACCCGCAGCTGCATCCGGCACTGCTCGAACCTCCTCTGCTGCAAGCTGAAAAGCACGACCCTAAGCCCTTGGGGGCTCCGCTCCACCCTGACCTCCACCTGTGATCCTCAACGTGCCCGGTGCTGGAGCCTGCACTGGTCCTGCAGCAAGCTGTGGACAGTTGACCCTCAAGTGTCCAACCTGATGACAATGATAACATATCCTCAAATCCCAAACCGACACTGACTGCTGACAATCCCGCGCATAGTATCCCTCCTTTCCGCACTTGCGGCATGTACCACCGGACCGACAAACTCCGGCGTGACCCCTCCCACACTTTTCACAAACGTGGCTGCCTTGATCTCCCATCCTGGAATCAACGGTCTTAGACCGTTTCGTCGCCGGCTGCGACTGAACCGGAGCTTGCCTCAGCTCGCGCATTTGCAACTCAATCTCTAACTCATGCCGTCTGGCGGCCTCCTGCAACTCCAACAAGGTCTCGCACCTCTGCGCAGACACAAACTGCCTGATGTCTCTCTTTAGCATACTCAGATATCGGGACATCTGAGCCTGCTCCGAAGCGAACTCAGGGCAAAACATCGCCCTCTCTATAAACGTTCTGGTGATTTCCGTCACCGACTCTGTATCCTGCTTCAGCTCAAGGAACTCTTAAGCCAACCTCTCCCTCTCAACCTGCAGAACATAGCGAGTGCTGAACATCTCTCTGAACTGATCCCATGAAATCGCAGCCCTCTGTGCATCCAAGTATGACCTCGTGGTCAGTCTCCACCAATCCTTTGCCCCGAGCCTTAATAGGTTCAGAGCAAACCTCACCCTCTTATCAGCAGGGCATGAACACGTGAAGAAACACCCCTCCACGTCTGATAACCATCTCATAGCAACGATCGGATCCTGAACTCCATCGAAGGTGGGAGGCTTCGTATTATCGAAGTCCCGATACTGAAAACCTCTACTAGCTCCTCCCCCTGCCGCTGCTACAGCCGTTGTAGCCGCCGCGATAGCCGTCTCCGTGAGAGCCGCATAGCGCTCATCAAAATACTCCACCATGGCAGTCTTGATCGAGCCAAACAGTTCCGGCAGCTCGGCTCGGAACAATGCAGCAAACTCATCGTGTAGGATCTCACGAATCCTCGCATCCAACTCGCGCGTACTCATCTGACCGATAACCTCGAGCAGTACGGACCCACCCGAAACTCCCTCTCCTGCTCCTGATCCTAACCCGGATCCACTCCTAGCATGCCCTAAAATCTCCATACTGAAAATAAAACACCAAAATCTTAGACACCTTCCACTATCCCGGGAACCAACTCTCAACCCGACCCTAGAGGTCATGGTTTCCCTGATACGCGTATAGGTCCTGTGCTTTCAGTAGTACGGGCCCATACTACCTTCCACACCTACCCATATTTGTATGAAGTACTACCACAACACCCTAGTGACAAATATACATAGCAAGCGCTCGATCCTCACTCCTAGAGGAACACTGGAACTCTCAATAGAGGCACCCTAGGCTAGCAGACATCACATAACAGGCAACATTATCATGAAATCCTGAAGATCACTAGCCTATCACTAGCATGCTGTTCTATCAAGCTCAATAAAACAAATATCATGAATGGTAATTTGGGGTTACTTACTGGCTCCGGCTGATCGTACCTCTGCGTCCGTCCTCCTTTTACTTAATTTGAAAACCATTTTAATTTTAATTTTAATTTTAATTTTAATTTTTTTTAAACCCTCCTCGATTTGAGACTGGAGTCACACGAGTGTTCCTCCAATTCACTCAAACCAAGGCTCTGATACCAACTTGTAACGACCAAAAATTTCAACATAATTTAAACTTTTCAAAACAATTCATTTTAATAACATTATTACAAAAAGGTTTTCAATACATTATTTATCAGAATATTCCCAGGTCCATTTCATAAAACATAAACGCGAGGAACGGTACGATCACGCCTTTGCCTTGCCACAGTCTCCTGAAGAACCTGAAAAACATTAAACCACAACTGTAAGCCCGAAAGCTTAGTGAGATACCCCCAAAATACCAAACACATATACGCCCTTCCAGGCTACGACCTTCCGGTCCAAAACATATTGCCTTCCGGCCCATAACATATTGCCTTCCAGCCCATAGCATAAAAAGCATACATAACATAACAGAACATAGAACAACCATGCATATCAGGTTTACTGTGTGACTGGTCGGCCGTACCGGGCCTTTAGTCCACCGGATCAACCCTCCGAGTCTAGTCATGTCCTTCGAGTCTACAGTGTGGTTAGTCCGCCCGCACCGGGCCTTCAACCCACCTGGTCCACTCTCTGAGTCTACAGTATGACTGGTCCGCCCGCATCGGGCCTTCAGTCGGCCTGGTCCACTCTCCGAGCCTCGGCACGTGTGGTCCGCCCTCGTGGGGCCTACAACCTATCCGGACCGCTTGCTGGGCCTTCGGAACAACCGGTCCGCCCTGGGTATCTTGGCCTACAGCACAAAGCAGGACCCGCCTCAACCCATCTCTAGTCCATGTGCACATAACATACAATCATATAACAGTCATAGTCCACAAACCGATCAAGCATATCACATAACATATCATTACCCTAACCAGGTTACCAACCTAACCGGTCACTAGCATAGCATCACTCTACATATCGGGAAACTGACCTTAATCAAGTCTCTAGCATATACCATCCTAGCTACCAGGATGCAGACATGTCAGGAAATAACATAACAACCATATCCGAATCACAATCCAATAAAGGGTCGGCCTTGGTGCCTTAGACCCTGTCGATATAGTGAGGATAACTCACCTCGAACTGCCGGCTGAAAGGATAAGATCCCGCTGCTCCAAACTCCGACACGAACTCCTCCACTGAACACCAAAGCACTTCGACTCAATAAATACCCTTAATTACCAAAATACCCATGGATGACAACTGGTCAACCTTGAACAAAGTCAAAGTCAACCCCTGACTGACTCTACTCACCGAGTCAACCCGATGACTCGTCGAGTCCCTATGCTCAGAATTTCCCTCAATCCGCGACCTAACTCGCCGGGTGACCCCGAGACTCGCCGAGTCCAACAACTCTGAGTCCACTCACATCCAACTCACCGAGTCATCCCTTGACTCACCGATTCTCGACTCAACCAGAAAATATTGGGACTCATCGAAAAGACTCGCCGAGTCCAAGAACAGACTCGCCGAGTCTAAGGCTATCTTCAACCTACTCGCCGAGTTGTTCATCCAACTCGTCAAGTTCCAGCTCATCTTCAAGCAACTCATTGAGTCCACCCATATGACTCGCCGAGTACCACCGGTCTGAATCCATATGGAAGCATTCCAGGCCATGCAATTGACCCAAAACATAGATCTAGCCTCCTACAATCCATTCATCACGTAAAGTGGCAAAGTTTACGTGAATCCAAAGAGATCTAGGCCTTATTCACTTTAGAGCTAGGGTTTGGGACATGATGGCTTCACTAAGCACTCAAACACAGGAACTTTAATGAACTCTAGGCCTTCAATATTCCATATCTGAGGTAGCAACCTCAGATCTAACTGTTGGATAAGGTGTCTAAGTCCATAACTATTTCTGGTATGTACTTGACCCGACTCGGCATGGTCCATTTGGGTTGCATGGCACCATGCAATTGGATAAACTAAATAAGAGAAATAATGCTTGGAGATTATTAATATATTATAAGTTCTAATATATTAATAATATTATTTGATTAGTTTGATCAAGAATTAATTTAGAATTAATTAAGTGATCAAAAGATAACTAATTAAATATATGGGTTGATTAAGTAAATCATCCATATCTTGTATAGTGGGCTAAAAGGCTCCATGGATCATCAAGTTGGGTTCCACCCATAGGATGCTCCATGGATGCTCCATGGGAGTTACAAACCCATGGGTCATGGAAATGAAGAGTCATGACACATTAGGGTTTAACCCTAGATGTGTCAACACTATATAAGGAATATGATCTCCTCCCAAATCGGTTAACACAAAGTAATAAGGGGGCTTGGCCGATTTTTGAAGAGTGTGTATTCTCTCATAAGTTCTTCCAAGAGCATTTGGTGTTGTGTGAAGCATTTGAGGCATCACCACTTGAGGTGCTAGGCTCACAAGGTTTCAAGGAACACAAGCAACAACAAGGTAAGTTATTCTATCTATACTTTATGTTAAAATTGTTCCCCATGTATGCTAGATAGGAATATAACCTTGGAAATCAACTTTGCATGACAAATTAGACAAACATAGATCCAAGGTTATTAGGGTTGCATGTACACTTAGGAAGTGTTAGAATGCTCAAAACCCATCAGTGGTATCAGAGCCTAGGCTTGTTTGTTCTTATTTGTTCTTAAAAGTTGAAAACAGAATCGAAAATTTGCTGTCTGCGATCGGACTCGCCGAGTCCATAGGGGGGACTCGCCGAGTCCATGTGTATCTTCAACCAACTCGGCGAGTCATGTTCATGCACTCGGCGAGTAGGGTCGAATGAGTGCAGAATTTCGATTCAGTTGCTGGAAAATGAATTAGAAACATTACCCTAAACTGTTTTGGTAATTGTAAACTTGTTTTTGGTGGTGTAATGTTTTGCTAATTCATTTACAACAACTAGTTATCAAAATTACAAAGTTTTATGTAATTTTTGATTATGTTCATATTCATGTTCTTGTTCTTATGAAGTTTTAGATGATCATAGGAATTATTTGTAACCTATTTGGTAGTTTAATTCTTGATCATAATGTGTTTTAATGGAGTCCATAACTTATCCTTAAGTTATGGAAAACCAAGAGTCACTTGAGTTAAAAACCATTAAGAAAACACAAGAGTTATAAAAATGAAGAGTCTTCATTTTATGACTCTATTAAACTCATAAGTTACAAGAAATGAAAAGTTTTGAAAGTTACAAAACTTGCCCTCAAGTTTTGGAACAAGTAAAGTTAAGATAAAACTTTAGTTCCAACCCCTAGAATTTTAAAAGTTAAAATTCAACCCTTATACTTATATTATGATAATTTAATAATTATATATATATGTATAAGAACAAGTCGTCTTACCGCTAGTACGCCTCATTCACGAAGCTGGTCTATAAGGTGGGTATAAGGTTGTTGCCTATAAAATGGTGACTTAATGGGTGTATATTCTCACCCACCGCTTGCTTGACTGGTGGAGGGTCGTTAGCCGAACGGGTAAGACAAGGACTTATAAATTCTCATTCAAAGTATGATGAATATATAAAGTAACTAAATGTTTATTAAATTCCCAATCTTAGTTACTTTAGGAAAAATGTGAATAAGGTGCTAATCCATGAAATTACACTTTACACTTTGTCTGAGTCGTTGGTGGAGCGTGTGTGGTTAACCGGCACACTAACTTGGACTTAACAAGGTAGGTAAAGGGTGACTTAAGGTTTATTATAGTATCGGTGGAGCGTGTGTGGTTTACCGGCACATCGATTGAGTGATAAACTTTAAGGGTACCAAGTGATTTGCATGGTTACTTCACACCTCGTTTTGTGATCCTCGGCATCCCAGTCACAAAACCTGGAGGGCACTCCCGAGATCGAAACATGCCTTTGAAAAGTTCATTGGATCTCAAAGAATCTAGGAATTTCTAAAACCAATAAAAAACTAAATATTTAATATTTCGGTTTTCGTGGTGGAAATTGGTGAATCGTCATTCACCTACCTTTCAAATATGGTATAGCTTAGATTACGGCATACCTCTTCTAAGTTATATTATATTGTGATTGGGTCCTAGCCTTAATATTACATTTGGGTGTTTTATTAAGGACTCTCTTAAATCTAAACTAAACTTGTTCTTCTTTTCAGATGTCTTCAACTAATGCTTCTGGCTCGAATCCTAATGGCTCCTTTACTCTTATGAGTCTATGTGGGAAAGTCACCTTTGATGGATCCAACTTCAATAAGTGGATCAGAAACATCAGGATGATTACCCGCTACGAGGACAAAGAATATGTCCTTGACAAGGAGCTTAAGGAAATTGACGAGTCCACTGCAACTCCCCAGGAGATCGCTGACTTTCATACTCATGAAAGAGATGCAACCAAGGTGGCTTGCATCATGTTAGCCACCATGACAGCTGAACTCCAAAAGTCTTACGAAGACTTCTACCCTTATGAAATGCACCAAGATTTGATGGAAAGATACCATCAAAGTGCACGACAAGAGAGGTACGAAGTCATCTGCTCCATGATAACAACCATGATGAAGGACGGAGAGTCCGTCACGAGCCACATGCAGAAAATGAAAAGGTATGTGGATCGGTTGCTGAAGCTCAATGTGAACTTCCCTGAGGAGCTTGCAATAGATATCATTTTGCACTCCTTACCATCGTGCTATGATCAATTCCGCATGACATATCACATGAACAAGGAAGAGGTCACCCTCAGCAAACTTCAGGGACTTCTCAAGACCGCAGAAACAGGTCTTAAAGGGAAGTCGGTTGCTATCACTCCTACTCCAGAAACAACTCCGGTCTTGGCAATCGGGCAGAGTCGAGGGAGGAAGAGAAAGAGACCTTCAAAGGGTACCAAGGCTCGGACCCTTGATGGCTCTTCTTCAAGTGGAACCAAGAAAGGTTTCATTACTCCTTCTTCTGACCCAAAAGAAGCTGAATGCTTCTATTGCCACGAAAAAGCTCATTGGAAGCGGAACTGCCCAAAGTACCAACAAGATGTAAAGGATGGGAAAGTCAAACCCAACCATGCAGGTATTTACACTATCATTTCTAATAACTCACCCCATTCGAAATCTTGGGTCCTTGATACAGGTTGCGGAATTCATATTTGCTGTAACTTGCAGGGACTAGGAAGAAGTGAGAATGTGGAGCAAGGGAGAATAAACTTAATCATGGGGAATAGGAAAGTCACACCTGTCACCAAGATTGGAGTTTATACTTTATCGCTAAGTAGTGGGTTAAATTTAGATTTGAATAAGTGTTGTTATTCGCCAGAAATGGCAAGAAATATTATTTCCTTACATGCATTGTACAAACAAGGTTTCACCTTTTCATTTGATAATGAAGTTGGTTCGATTAATGCTTTCTTTAATAATGTACTTTATTTTAAAGCATTACCTTGTGATGGTGTGTATGAAGCTGTATCTATTGTAGATAACTTAGGAAATAATGTTTTGTGTATTGATTCTACTAATAATAATAACTTGGATAAAGCATCGTTATGGCATTGTCGTCTTGGACATATAAGCAAGAAACGCATAGGCCAACTCCAAAAGGATGGAGTCTTGGAGTCGTTTGACCTAAAGTCAAATGATAGTTGCGAATCATGCTTACTTGGAAAAATGACAAAGTCACCCTTCACAGGCTCATGTGAAAGGGGTGAAGGTTTGTTGGACCTTATACACACGGATGTGTGTGGACCATTCAAACATGCCACAAGGGATGCTAATCGTTATTATTTGACTTTTACCGATGATTACAGTAGATATGGATATGTCTACTTAATCAAGCATAAGTTAGAGACTTTCGAGAAGTTTAAGGAATTTAAACAGGAAGTCGAGAATCAATTGGGCAGGAACATTAAGATGCTTCGATCCGATCGAGGTGGTGAGTATCTTAGTTCAGAGTTCCTCGACTATCTAAAGGAATGTGGGATTGTCTCACAATTGACACCTCCCAGGACACCGCAGTTGAATGGTGTGGCTGAGAGGCGTAATCGAACCTTGTTGGACATGGTTCGTTCCATGATGAGTCGAGCTTCCCTACCAATCTCATTTTGGGGGTATGCCTTAGAGACTGCCGCCCATATCCTCAATCTAGTCCCTACAAAGAAAGTTGCCAAAACTCCTCACGAGATGTGGACTGGTAAAGTACCTAAACTAGACCACATCAAGATTTGGGGCTGCGAGGCTTTCGTGAGACGCGAGACTCATGATAAGCTCGAACCCCGAAGCGAGAGGTGTATTTTCATCGGCTACCCACAGCAATCCTTTGGTTACCTCTTCTACAGACCTAGTGACAATGTGGTCTTTGTAGCGAGGAGAGGAGTCTTTCGAGAAAGAGAGTTTATAAGCCAAGGAGACAGTGGGAGGCAAGTTGATCTTGAAGAAATTCAAGAGTCAAGTGGTGAAGGAACTTCAAACTCTAGCCCTCAACTTGAGGAGGAAACTCCTGTTGAGCCAATTGACGAATCTGTACCTCTGAGGCGTTCCACGAGAGTTAGGAGTGCACCTGAGCATTACTATGGATTCCATATTACTGCAGAAGGTGAGACACTTATTAGTGATGAGACACTAGTAAGTCAAGATGACCCTAACAGCTACGAGGAAGCCATGGCAGGCCCCGAGTCTGCTAAATGGAAAGAGGCTATGGATAGCGAGATACAATCCATGTATGACAATCAAGTTTGGAACTTGGTTGAGAATGTACCAGGTCGAAAGACTGTAGGGTGCAAATGGGTCTTCAAGAAGAAGACCGACATGGATGGTAAAGTACACACTTATAAGGCTAGGCTGGTTGCAAAGGGCTTCTCTCAAATTCCTGGAGTGGATTATGATGAGACCTTTTCTCCGGTAGCCAAGATTAAGTCTATTCGGGTTCTGTTAGCCATAGCCGCATTTCATGACTATGAAATTTGGCAAATGGATGTCAAAACCGCTTTCCTTAATGGAAAGTTGGCTGAAGATGTTTACATGAGTCAGCCAAAGGGTTTTGTCAATAACGAGTACCCTAATAGAGTGTGTAAGCTTGAGAAATCCATTTATGGATTAAAGCAAGCACCTCGCAGATGGAATCTTTGCTTTGATGAAAAGGTCAAGGAATTTGGCTTTTCTAGGAGTGAAGATGAATCTTGTGTATATGTCAAGGCTAGTGGGAGTATAGTTAGCTTTTTGGTATTGTATGTGGATGACATACTACTCATAGGAAACGACATTCCAACCTTGCAGGAAGTAAAGTCCTGGCTTGGAAAGTGTTTCGCTATGAAGGACCTTGGTGAAGCTGCCTATATTCTGGGGATAAGGATTTTGAGAGATCGGAGTAAAAGACTAATTGGACTTAGTCAAAGTACCTACTTGGAGAAGATTCTGAAGAGATTCAGAATGCAAAACTCCAAGAAAGGAGAGTTGCCCATCCAGATTAGCGCCAAGCTGAGTAAGACACAAAGCCCTAGCACTGAGGCTGAGATAGCAGAAATGAGTCGATTACCTTATGCTTCGGCTGTAGGTTCGATCATGTATGCTATGACGTGTACTCGACCTGAAGTAGCCTTTGCCTTGAGCATGGTTAGCAGGTTTCAGGGGAATCCTGGCAAGGCACACTGGACTGCGGTAAAGAATATTCTCAAGTACCTGAGAAGGACTAAGGACTGGGTCCTTACCCTCGGTGGGAGTGATGACTTGAGAGTTGTAGGGTATAGTGATGCTAGCTTCCAGACTGATAGGGATAACTTCCGCTCTCAGTCGGGCTGGGTCTTTACCCTAAATGGAGGAGCAATTTCTTGGAAGAGTTCCAAGCAAGAGACAGTGGCAGATTCTACTTGTGAATCAGAGTATATTGCAGCTAGCGAAGCGGCAAAGGAGGCGTTATGGCTGAGGAACTTCATTGGAGACCTTGGAGTTGTACCAGCTATTAAAGAGCCGATGGAAATTTTCTGTGATAGTGAAAGTGCAGTTGCCTTAGCCAAGGAACCAAGGGATCACGGGAGATCCAGACACATCGACAGAAAATACCATTTCATTAGACATCGGATCGAAGAAGGACTCCTCGTGGCAAAGAGGGTATCATCGGATGAGAACCCAGCAGATCCCCTCACGAAGGGACTGACTCGGGTTAAGCATCTCCAGCATGCTCGGAGCATAGGGCTGAAGGATGATATTAGATTTAGTAGTTAGATAATCTTGAAATTTGTAAAGTGTAATTGGCATTTGATGATGAATAAAAGTGTTTATTTATGAGTAAAGTGTTGCTATCTCTTGTCGATCGTTTACTATATTTCTTTTGCATGTTTTGACTTCCAGAATAATTTTGTTTGGTTTAACATATTATTCAAACCTCCACAGTCGGTCATATGTCGGAAGTAGGTATGAATCAAGACTGTCATGTTTGATTGTAGAGGTCTGGGACAAGGCTACAACAATCATGAGTGCTCATAAGTTCTGAGCATTGGACTCAACCCACGCTCACTGGAATCACTTCATGGAATTCTATCTCGAGTGATCGTGAGACGGTAATATCATATAAGTCTTTAAACCTAGAGATATGATTTGTTACTTACGAGTTGGTTATGCTTTGATTGTACGAAAAACGCATTGGTAACTCGATGTTATAAAATCGTGCTCTTATGTGTAATTCAATGAGTAGTAGAACAAACATATGAGTCGAAGTTTATCTGTTCCTTCTTGGATTAGAAGCTGATATCTGGGCCCCTCGATGATTTTGTTTTGACCTATGTACCGGGCCCGGTCAGAACTAGATTGATGTGTTCAATAAAGTTCTTTGTCAAACAAATCGGAAATCGGGAAACAAATGTTGGACAATAAGTAAGACATTGTTCCATGTATTTGTCCGACTGATATCTAGAACAGAGGATTATATGATCACTTATCTTAAATGGCGTACCATCATCTTCTCAAGTTTCGAGAAACCTTGTAAAGAGCTACGATTGCCGATCGGTTCCTGAAGTCATACTTGCAGTAATAGTTACTAGACTTATCCAAGTGGGAGACTGTTGGATAAGGTGTCTAAGTCCATAACTATTTCTGGTATGTACTTGACCCAACTCGGCATGGTCCATTTGGGTTGCATGGCACCATGCAATTGGATAAACTAAATGAGAGAAATAATGCTTGGAGATTATTAATATATTATAAGTTCTAATATATTAATAATATTATTTGATTAGTTTGATCAAGAATTAATTTAGAATTAATTAAGTGATCAAAAGATAACTAATTAAATATATGGGTTGATTAAGTAAATCATCCATATCTTGTATAGTGGGCTAAAAGGCTCCATGGATCATCAAGTTGGGTTCCACCCATAGGATGCTCCATGGATGCTCCATGGGAGTTACAAACCCATGGGTCATGGAAATGAAGAGTCATGACACATTAGGGTTTAACCCTAGATGTGTCAACACTATATAAGGAATATGATCTCCTCCCAAATCGGTTAACACAAAGTAATAAGGGGGCTTGGCCGATTTTTGAAGAGTGTGTATTCTCTCATAAGTTCTTCCAAGAGCATTTGGTGTTGTGTGAAGCATTTGAGGCATCACCACTTGAGGTGCTAGGCTCACAAGGTTTCAAGGAACACAAGCAACAACAAGGTAAGTTATTCTATCTATACTTTATGTTAAAATTGTTCCCCATGTATGCTAGATAGGAATATAACCTTGGAAATCAACTTTGCATGACAAATTAGACAAACATAGATCCAAGGTTATTAGGGTTGCATGTACACTTAGGAAGTGTTAGAATGCTCAAAACCCATCACTAACCTCCAAACTCCAAAACATACCAAAATAAACTCCCCTCAAACCCCAAAATGATGAATCCATAAGAGTGATAGCCCAAGAATGAGATGTTACCTCAAAAGAATGCCCCAACTGCAATGAAACTCGAATCCAAGCAAAGCCATTTGATCCAAGCCTCTTCTCCTTCAAGATTTCTTCAACAAGCACCTCCCCAAGCTCCAAATGCACTCTAATCTTCTTCAATCACGCTTTCTAGGGTTTCTGGACTTCAAGGGGGATCAAAGATGTTGGGGAGGGGATATAATGTTCTTTAAATAGGGCTCATTCCCTGGATTTAGGGTTTTCTCCACTCAGCACCTACTCACCGAGTCCATCTTTGGACTCGCCGAGTAGGCCACTTGACTCGCGACCAAAGTTGCGACCCTACTCACCGAGTCCATCCATGGACTCACCGAGTTGCCCTTCAAAATTTACACTTTTAGTCCTTCAACTCTACTCTTGCTATTCCGGGATGTTACATGAGTATTGTAATAAACCCACGCTCACTTGTATCACTTCATGGAATTTATCTCGAGTGACCGTGAGACGGTAATATCATATAAGTCTTTAAACCTAGAGATATGAGTTGTTACCTATGAGTTGGTTGTGCATTGATTGCATGTAAACGCATCAGTAACTTGATGTTATAAAACATGCCTTTGTGTACAATTCAACAAGTAGTAGAACAAGCATATGAGTCGAAGTTTATCTGTTCCTTCTAGAAATAGAAGCGATATCTGGGCCCCTCGATGATTTTGTGTTGAACCATGTACCGGGCCCGATCAGAACTAAATTGATGTGTTCAGTTGAGTTCTTTGTCAAACAAATCGGAAATCGAGAAACAACTGCCAGACAATAAGCAAGACATAGTTTCATGTGTTTGTCCAGCTGATATCATGAGAACAGAGGATTATATGATCACTTATCTCAAAATAGCGCTTCATAGTTCAACAGAGTTTCGAGAGCTACGATTGCTGGTTGGTTTCTGAAGTAATATAGGCAAATACAGTTATTAGACTTATCCAAGTGGGAGTCTGTTGGATAAGGTGTCTAAGTCCATAACTTATTTGGTATATACTTGACCCGACCCGGCAAGGTCCATTTGGGTTGCACTTCACCCGAACTATTTATGGATAATTTTATGAGAGTTATACACATATGTTTATTAATATATTGTAAGTTATAATATATTAATATGAAGATATTTAATTAGTCTTAGTCTTAAATTAATTATGAATTAATTTAGAGATTAAAAGGAAGACTAATTAATTGTGGGCTATTGTTTATATGGTGTAGGCTAACACTCATTAGTTAATGGGCTAGGCTTATATGGAAGTCAATGGAATGATCCATGGAGCTTTTAACCCATGGATCCTTGGAAAAGGAAAGGTCATGGGTTATTAGGGTTTCACCCTAACCATGCACACTATATAAGCATGCTTATGTTGCATGAAATAGCCACTAGTGTGTGTGTGTGTTTGTGTGTGGCCAAAATTATAGTGTGTATACACTTTCTCAAAGATTTCCAAGTGTTTGTGGTGATTTGTGATTTCCATTTGAGGCATTCACACTATTGGTGCTTGGCTCTCAAACTCCAAGGAATCAAACTCATCAAAAGGTATGTAATCTCATCTAATTCTTTTATATTCAAAAGTACCCCATGCCATGTTATATAGGTTATGAACCTTGGAAAATTATTATTTTGCATGTATTTAGACAAACATAGATCCAAGGTTTATTAGGGTTGCATGCACACTTAGGAAGTGTTAGATTGCTCAAAACCCAACAGAGTCACTTTACAACTACTGATCTCTAATACTACCTTCCTAGGCTTGCCCTAGGGAACTTCTGACACTACCCAAACCAGTCCTCAGCTGCTGAAAGCCTCCTTCTAATGCCAATTAGCCATTACCTGAATACCATCATATGTGGCGAGGCTCGGATAATCCTTCGAGTAAAGACCCGTCCCTACCACGGTCAGACTCATACCGGAGATGCGCAATAGAGCCAAGTCTAGCACTCTAAGATTATTTAACCCTGTTCACATGTGACGTGATGTATTCACCTAATGGCTAACTCCCATCACTCAGAGCCCCACAAAGCACAAAGCAAGCAACATTCAGACACAGGAAACTACTCAAGCAACTCTATCCTCATAACAAGGGACTATACTAGCATACAATGCTAAGCTCATGATATCATGCATAACCTAAACAGGCTATCTGACTGCTGCCCACTCAACTAGTATGAAATTCTCATAAAGCAGAATCACATATAACTGGCACATATGGCATCCTCTTAGACCTTAGTCCTATTCTAGCATGCTGTTCTACTGAATACTGAAACTGATAACTCATAACATAAACTTGTATGGGTAATTTGGGAGTACTTACTTGAGCTCGGCTGATCGCATTCACCACACCCCTTTTCTCTTTTCAAAATTCTTTTCTTTCTAAAAATTGTCTTCACTTTTCTAAAACTCTTTTCTTTTTTTAAAAAACATTTTACCACTTCTTTAGTTTGAGTTCAGACACACCTAAGAGTATGCCCGAATCGCTCAAACTAAGGCTCTGATACCAACTTGTAACATCCTAAAATACGACCTAAATTTTTTGTTTTAATAGTAATAAAAATCATATACTGATCGTCATATGATAAAAACCATACGTCAAATATCTCAACTCATAATAAAATGTTGTGAAACAACTGTATCAAATCAATCTATGAATAAAAACAAACTCCCAGGATAACGACTAAAGTTGTGGTGTGTGTAATGCCATCATCCCGAGCTCTTCCCCTTGCGGAAGTACCTGAAACCAAAACTGAAACTGTAAGCATGAAGCTTAGTGAGCTCCCCCAAGCTATCACATACCATACAATAACATATAAGCACATACTGGGCCTTGCCCACTGCATCAGACTGAAGCCCGGAAACTGCATCGGACCGTAGTCCGGAACTGACTGGGACCTTGTCCCCTGCCTCGGACCAAAGTCCGGGACTAGCTGCATCGGACCCGAAGTCTGGAACTGACTGCATCGGACCGAAGTTCGGAATTTACTAATCATAGCATAGCATAAACACATATCAACTAGCATAACACACATCATCATAAACTCATATACTGCATACTACGTCAGGCCGTAGCCCAGAACACATAACACATAAATCCTGTCTGAGCCGCGAAGGCATCAAACACACTAAAAACTACATTGTACCGAAGTCCGGAAACTACTACAAACTAAATGGGCCGGCATTGTGGCCTTAGACCCATTCCTACTGGAAGGAAACTCACCTCGTAGCCTAGCTGCTGAAAGGACTGCTCCGGAATTTTTCTGCTGCGTCTCCGGTTTCACTCCGGCTACAATATCCATGAGCACCATCAATCAAATACTGATAATAATATTGAGGGTAAAATGACTCTCCTACCCCTAGTCCAAGTCAACCTAACTGACAAAGTCCACATTCAGTTGACCTGACTCATCGAGTTGGGTCACCAACTAGTCGAGTCCTTATTCTTACTTTCTTGATTCCACTCGCTACTACTCGTCGAGTTTTGGCGCAAACTCGGCGAGTTCCTCTTTTCTACTAACACTCCGACACTCTGCATCCGACTCGCCGAGTTGTATGAATAACTCATCGAGTTCTCCTTAATCAGATGATCATTCTAGCTGTGACTCGCCGAGTTGTATGAACAACTCGTCGAGTCGGTTCGTGAAGTATGAATATGGCCTTGGACTCGCCGAGTCAGGGCATTGACTCGCTGAGTTCTTCCATGAATGAGTCTAACCCTCTAGCTCACCGAGTCCATCTATCACTCACTGGTTCCACTCGACATAACTCGAAAAAGGAAAAACAGGGGACTCGCGCCTCGACTCGACGAGTTAGAAGAACGACCCGCCGAGTCGTATGCATGGAAACATTATATACTCGATTCTGCTTGAAACCAGTCCATACCATTAATCGATCTGGGTTCCTGGGACTTGATTTACATGTAAAGTTTCCAACTTTACATGTAAATAACATCAAATGAAGGTTTTAAGGTTCAAAGCACACTATAATAGTAGATCTAGATCTTCCATGCAAAATGGATCCATAAAGGTGCTAGATCTAAGCTTCTGGAATTCAAACCTAGCTAGATCCGAAAGCTAATCAACTCCATGAGTCCTTTACGCTACTACTAAGCCAAGAAATGGTTCAAGAATAGCTTTAATGGCTTCTAAAAGGGGATTTAAGCATAGAAACAGAAAAGGGCCAAGATATACCTTACTATCTTCTGAAATTCCTCAAGGATCTAGGATCTCCTTCTTCTCCTCTTGATCTACCTTCCTTTATCTCTCAACATCTTCAAAGAACACACCAAAATCACACAAAATGCAAAAAGGGTTCTAGGGTTTCGAGAATAGTGCTCTAAGGGGTGATGGGGGCTGACTTGTGGCCTAAAACGTTGTTTAAATAGGATGCAAACCCTTGAAATTAGGGTTTCATCCAGACTGGCGGACTCGCCGAGTCCGGAATATAGACTCGCTGAGTCGCCAACTTAAACGTGCTCGAAATCACGACTCTACTCGACGAGTCCAACTACGAACTCGTCGAGTTCCCCTTAAAACTTGAAGAAAAATAACTATAAATAAAAATATAAATATCATACCAGAATTAGGGTGTTACAATATGCCTTAGAGACTGTCGCTCATATACTTAACCGAGTCCCTCCAAAAAGGTTGCCAAAACACCTCACGAAATGTGGACAAGGAAAGATCCCTCGTTGGCACATATCAAGGTTTGGGGTTGTGAGGTTTTCGTAAGACGAGAGACTCACGACAAGCTCGAACCTCATAGTGAGCGATGTATTTTTATCGACTACCCGCAGAAATCCTTTGGATATCTCTTTTATAGACCAAGTGGAAATGTTGTCTTTGTTGCGAGAAGAGGGGTTTTCCGAGAATGAGAACTCATAAGCCAAGGAGACAGTGGGAGGCAAATCGATCTTGATGAGATTCAAGAGTCGAGTGATGAAGGAACCTCAACCGCTGGTGCTCAACCTGAGGAGGAAACTTCGGTTGAACCGATTGACCAATCCTTACCTCTTAGATGTTCCGAAAGAGTTAGAGTTCAACCCCAGTTGTATGGTTTTCATATTACTACCAAAGGGGACACATATATTAGTGACAATACACTAGTAAATCTAGATGAACCTAACAACTATAAGGAAGCCATGGCAGGCCAGGAGTCTGCTAAATGGAAAGAGGCAATGGACAACGAAATTCAGTCCATGTATGACAACCAAGTTTGGAATTTGGTTGACAATGTGCCCGGACGTAAGACGGTTGAGTGCAAATGGATCTTCAAGAAGAAGACCGACGTGGATGGGAATGTGCACACATATAAGGCGCGATTGGTGGCGAAGGGCTTTACTCTATTAGGGTGATGCTAGCCATTGCTGCATTTCATAATTATGAGATTTGGCAGATGGATGTCAAGACCGCTTTCCTTAATGGGAAGTTGGCTAAGGATGTTTATATGGCTCAGCCAGAAGGTTTTGTCGATACAAAGCATCCCAATAGAGTGTGCAAGCTTGAGAAGTCCAATTATGGACTTAAGCAAGCATCTCGCAGATGGAATCTTTGCTTTGATGAGAAAGTCAAAGAGTTTGGATTTGCACGAAGCGAAGATGAATCATGTGTATATGTCAAAGCCAGTGGGAGTATAGTTAGCTTCCTTGTTTTGTATGTCGATGACATACTACTCATGGGAAACGACATTCCAACTCTGCAGGAAGTAAAGTCCTGGCTCGGGAAGTATTTCGCTATGAAGGACCTCAGAGAGGCTTCCTATATTTTGGGAATAAGGATAGTGAGAGAACGAAGTAAGAGACTAATAGGACTTAGTCAGAATACTTACTTAGATAAGGTACTAAAAAGTTTTAGTATGGAAAACTCGAAGAAGGGAGAACTACCGATACAAAGTAATGCCAAGTTGAGTAACACTCAAAGTCCAAGTACCGAAGCCGAGATAGCTGAGATGAGCCGAGTACATTACGCTTCCGCAGTTAGCTCGATCATGTATGCTATGACTTATACTCTCCCTGATGTGACGTTTTCTTTGAGTATGGTCAGTAGATATCAAGGGAACCCTGGCAGAGCTCATTGGATTGAGGTCAAGAATATCCTTAAGTACCTTCGGAGGACCAAGGAATGGTTTTTAGTCCTCGGAGGGAGTGATGACTTAAAGGTGCGAGGGTATAGTGACGCCAGCTCCCAGACCGACAGAGACAACTACCGTTCGCAGTCGGGCTGGGTCTTTACCATTAATGGAGGAGCAGTGACCTGGAAAAGTTCCAAGCAGGAAACTGTAGCCGATTCAACGTACGAATCAGAGTACATTGCAGCGAGCGAAGCGTCAAAGGAAGCGATATGGTTAAAGACTTCATTGGTGACCTTGGAGTTGTGCCTGCCATAAAGGAGCCTATGGAAATTTTCTATGATAATGAAGGAGCGGTTGCCTTGACCAAGGAACCGAGGGATCATGGTAGATCCCGACATATCAACAGGAAGTATCACTTTATTAGACATCGAGTAGAAGAAGGACACCTCGTGGTTAAGAGGATATCATCAGAAGATAACCCAACAGATCCGCTTATGAAGGGAATGAGTAGGGTTAAGCACTTGCAGCACGCTAGGAGCATTGGGCTGAAGGATGATATTAGTTTAGATTAGATAGTTTGGAAACTTGTAATAGATAAATGTAATTGACATTTGATGACTAAATAAAGGAGTATTATTTAAAAGTTTTATCTTATGTTAATTGTTTAAGTATTGTTTCACTTTGCATGTTTTGACTTCCATAATAATTGAGTTTATTAAGAATAATCAAATTAATCAAACAATCCACAATCGTTCATATGTTGGAAGTAGGTATGAATGAAGATTGTCATGAATTGGTGTGTAGATTGTCTAAATGGTATTAGACATAGCAAAGGCTTGCTACGACGTTCATGAGTGCTTATGAACAAGTTTTGAGCATTGGAATAAACCCGCGCTTACTAGAATCACTTTATGGAATGTACCGCAAGTGATCGCAAGACAATAATATCATATGGTCTTGAAACCAAGATATATGGTTTATTGTTTACTAATTGGTTGTGCATTGATAATGCGAAACCGCATCAGTAAATTGATGTCATAAAACACATTGTTATGTATAGTTGATTAGTGAATAAGTAAATGCATATAAGTCGAAGTTTATCTATTACTTTTATCCTAAGAGGGTAAAAGCGATATCACAGCCGCTCGATGATTTGATTTGACTTATGTGCTGGGCTCGGTCAGGACTAAATTGATGTGTTCAAATAAGTTTTATGTCAAGTAAATCTGAGATCGAGAAACTAATTGCTAGACAATAAGTATGACAATGTTTCATGAGATTGTCTACACGATATCAAAAAATGTACGATCCCTTATCTAAAGGACAGGATACTGATAAGATCATAGTTGACAGCGTCATTGAGAGCTACGATTGCTAATTGGATTGTGTTTACATTTTATAGTTACTAGACTTATCCAAGTGGGAGACTGTTAGATTAGTGTCTAAGGCTGTAACTATATTTGGTGAGTACTCGACCCGGTTGTGCATGGTCCTTTTAGGTTGCCTTCACCATAGCAACTTGAGAGGGTGATTTATATAGAGAGAAGAGATATTATTATTAAAGTATTATAAGAATAATATGTTAAAGCAATAATAATATTATTTGATTGGTATAAGTCATAAATTAATTAGGAATTAATTTGGTGACTTAAAGAGATTAATTGAATAAAGGGGCATAAACTGTCAAATGTGTGATAGTTGTGTTTTGGGCTATGAATCCTTATTTGATAATAAGGGGGGACGATTTGTAAGATAAGGATATCTTAAAATCATCCAAGGTTATCATCTAGAAGGATCTTCGGATTGCTTTGAGGCTAAGTTATCCAATTAGGGTTTAGGGTGAAACCCGAGGAGCTCATAGTATAAATAGATCCCTTGGGTGAGGGAAATCGGACACTCTATGATTGAGGAAACCCTAGGGCCAATTTCTCACCTCTCTACCTCTCTCAAATCATCCTCTTGCTAGTAGGTGTTTGTAAGCCATTAGAGGAGTGACAATTGTGACTCTAAGCTCCAATAACAAGAAGTTTCAAGCAAGCAACTCAAGGTATTCTTCTAAATATGATTTCATATGTTATGAATTGTTTGTTTACACTAGATCTATGAATGAAAGTCTTTGATACATTGCATGTTCAATTAGAGAAACCTAGATCCAAGCATTAGGGTTTGCATGTGCACATAGGAAAGTTCTTATGGCTCAAACCCATCAACTACCCCAAACGCTGCCATTCAGCCAACCAACATCGACAAAACCAGCAATACCCCAAATGACACCATTTTCAATCCGATGATGCAAGGACAACCACCAATCCCTTAGATGATACTGCCATCAAACCAAGCCACTAGTGCCCAGCCGCTGCTCCAAGCACCGATAGTCACGCAACCAACACTCTTCTCGCCACCACTGGCTCAAGCTATGGTAGCCTAGCTACCCGTTTTCTTCTCTTCGTCATCTACGACGGGCGAACCTGTCATTACCACAAACACCCATCTCCAAAAATCACTACGAATAATTTTCAAGCCCAAAGCCAACCCATATCCTCCAGTCATTTTCTTCAGCCTCCATTCCAGCAACAAGCGTTCTATGGTCCTAATCTAGGCTATCATGCATCCTACGGTAACCCATGTGCGCAACCATACAACACGTTTCACCCATACAACACCCACAGACCGCTACACATACCGAATCAAGACTGTCTGTCATGAAGTGTTACATCACCATTCGCCAAAGAACTGCTAGATTACGAGCTCCCCAACACGACCAAACTCCCCAAATTAAAAACCTACAATGGAACCACAGACCCTAATAGCCACATCGACACCTACGAGTGGACAATGACCTCACTCAATTTGGATGAGCGATTTTGGTGTACATACTTCCGAACAACCCTTGATGGCAGTGCGAGTATGTGGTTCAAGACACTCCGTCTAGGCAGCATATACAACTTTGGCCAACTAAAGTACTTGTTCCTCACAAACTTCATGCAACAACGAAAATACAAAGGCGACTCCCACTCAATCATCGACTACAAGCAGAAAGAAGGAGAAACGGTGAGGGAATATGTAGTGACAAAGAACATGGTTTTGCATGCGAAATTTAAGTTTGCACAATTAAACATGGTGATTTGGGTGCTAAAAGATATATTCGATCATAGTAAATGAGTACAACAATGGATCTAGTCTAAAGCTTCATAAATATCTTACTCACTAATCACTATGACTACATCTCTCAAGCACACCTCTACAAGTGGACAAACCCACCTTATATAGAGGTGTTTACATGTCTCTCTCTCACTTTAAAATACTCATAAGTAAAAAGGCTAATGCACCCCATGCAAATGGGTCTACACAAGTCAAACCATTACAAAGTCATACATGAATAACTTTGCACCCCAACATTCTCCCCTCAAAGTTACGAATGGATAACCCACTTCAAATCTTCCAAAATCAAGCACTACGCAGTTCGAGCCTCAAAGGTGACACATGTCGAAACGCACATCAATATTCAATTCTTCCATGATTCTTCAATTTGGGCTCTAGGATGTGAGACCATACAATCCGAGCAGCAACGAATGATCAAGAGTATTCCCAACTCCAAATAATCACCCAAAAGTTGTGCATAAAAACACACCCCAAAAATCTTCAATAAAACCAAACCCATTTCAAATACATCACTTCCGAACTTCCAATTGGATCATCTCGTGGCTTCAAAACTTCAAGATCACTTCGGTCTTCAAATCTGCGTAATATGAAAAATTCAAGTTCGGATTTCCATATAAAACTTCTCCCCCTTTTTATAATCGAAATTTGATTATAAAACTCCAAGGAAAAAGAATGTGCTCTATTTGGGATTTTTCATGACAAAACTCCCCTTAACATGTGGCATAAACTTTGTGTTTCAATCCAGAAAATCCAAAAAATATTCAATTTTTATTATCGTTCACAGATTGCCTTTGACAAAATTTCTCAAAAATGGGTAGAAATTGTCAATTTCAAATTTCTGTAGTGACCCGTTGCGCCCAAAATAGCCAAATATGCAAAACTCTCCCCCTTTTCCAAAGCTGGGTAGAAAGTGTCAATTTGCACAAACTGCATGGGCCTGAAATGTATTTTCTTCAATTTTCAGTAAAAACAAACCTTTTTCGAAAATGGGTATGAACCGCCAAACATTCGAAGCCTCAGGGACTATTTTCGAAAATTCTACCATTTGTGTTCCAAACATACGAAAGAGTTGTCCCAAACATTCGAATTTTTAGAAAATTTTCGAAGCCTCAGGGACTATTTTCGAAAATTCTACCATTTGTGTTCCAAACATACGAAAGAGTTGTCCCAAACATTCGAATTTTTAGAAAATTTTCGAATTTGGATGAAAAGTATCAAACATTCAATTAATTCTCTAAGTGCCATATTTTCGAAGGTTCAGGGATTGTTTTCGAAAATTCTGCTTTTTGATCAAAAACGAAATATTGATCATTCATACGAAGCCTTTTTCCATTCAAAACTTAAGGGACTACTTTCCAAAATTTTGCTTTTCCATTCCAAACATACAAAATTTTGAACGCTTCGTATGAAAGCATCTCCTCTTCATACGAAAATTTTCTTCACCCAAAATTTTCTCTCTCCTCTTCGTATGATCATAGCACCAAATCATATTGACGAATTCGAAGGCATTCGAAGTCTCTTAATGAACAATAACCTCTTAATCATCTAGATGCTTAATCGACATTTCGTTCTTACAGTTCTTCATTCTTCATTCGTTCATTCAACAACAACAAATACCCTGATTCGCTTTCCACAGTTCAACCAAAATCAAAATTTTCTTTTACAGATCATCGACTCCAATCAAGCGAAATCCAATATTGAGTATTAAAACGAAAACCCATATTCAACGAACATCGACCTTTCAATCAAAACAATCGACATCAACAATTTCACAAACAATGTTCGTTCCAAACCAAATCTGGTCGGCATCAATCATCGACCTAAACCATTCGAACCATAAACCCATCTGTCGACTCCAAACATTCGATCATTTGCCCCATTTCCAAAATCGTTGTCATCAATCAACAAAGTCCAACCCTTCGAATCTTTGATTCAAGAACTGAACAACAATCGAACAAATAAATCAAAATTAACAACATTGAACTTTGACTGTCGGCTATTGAATCCCGATGCAAACAACATTGAAATCAAATTAATTTTCAACTTCACGTTCCCATTAATCGATTACACTCACAGTTTCTTCACAAATCGAGAACATGATTTGACTTTTTAGTTTGACTTATCGATTTCAGATGTGAAATCGATTCAAACGTCACAATAATCGACTTCAACAATCTTATAAGAATAACGATTAGATTTTGATTTTGACTGTAAACAAATACTTCCATTTTCAATCGATCCAAGAAACACCAGTCAAAAATTGGAAATCAAGTAGGGAACACGAAACCAGATTCAAGAATACACAAAATCAAAAAAATCGATCCGATGAATCATGAACAAGAAATAGATTCGGTTTAACAGGTAGTTCATTCGATTCATAAATTGACTTGTGATAAAGAATCAAACGATATAAGAACAACGATCGATAATCAAGATCAAGAAAATAAAGTGTCGATATTCAAGATTTTTATGAATGAGAAATAAATCTGATGCGAACCAAAAAGAGTATCAAAACATGGGCTCAATTAAATGATACGAGTAATAACAAACTTGAAATTTGGGCTCAATACAAACGAATCAAGAACCAAAGATGAACAATAGAAGATAAAAGAACTTTGGGCTCAATAATTGATTGAATAGTAATCGATCACAATTTTGGGCTCAAAATACAATCTGATGAACATTTAAGCAATGGAAATTGTTTTAGGATTTGAATATCGGATTTAGTGAACAGTAACGATAATTTGATTTTGTTTTTGGTTGGGCTTGATAAAAAAATTTATTGGATCAACAATGGGGTTTTTCAAGAAAAATTAGATCCAACGAGTCAAAACGATCAAAAATCAAGAACGTAACGCATGAATTCAATGAAATTAAGAGATATCATAGAGAGAGACTCACCAAAATTGTTCAACTTGCGACAAAAGTTTTCCAAACCGAGAATCGTTCTTCAAAAATCACCTTGATCTTGAAGACCCGCTCTGATACCAATTGTAGTGACAAAGAACATGGTTTTGTATGCGGAATTTAAGTTTGCACAATTGAACGTGGTGATTTGGGTGCTAAAAGATATATTCGATCATAGTAAATGAGTATAAAAATGGATATAGTCTAGAGCTTCATAAATATCTCACTCACTAATCACTATGACTACATCTCTCAAACACACCTCTACAAGTGGACAAACCCACCATATATAGAGGTGTTTACGTGTCTCTCTCACTCTAAAATACTCATTAGTCAAAAGGCTAATCCACCACATGCAAGTGGGTCTACACAAGTCAAACCATTACACAGTCATACATGACGAACTTTGCACCCCAACAGAATATATTACGAGGTTCACGAATGCCACGCTAGACGTCCCAGGGCACGAAGAAGGTTTGATAGCCAGAGCCTTCAAATTGGGACTCTTATCGGGCCCTCTATCCCAAAAATTCATGGGAAAGAAACCACAAACACGAGCTGAGTTAAAAGAGAAAGTAGAATGGTACTTGAGGCGAGAGGAAGGGGAGGTGACAAAGCAATCATACTTAAACGCTGTGACATCCCCAATTTCACGGTAAAAAAAAAACCGATTTGTTTATGCTTTGTTTTTAAAATCAGAGTAATCTTTTAAAGAAAACGGTTGCGGAATTTGTTCCCAAAATAAAATATGATAAGAATTTATCAAAATCATCTATTAAAGAAAATGTATTTTAATTAAATAATAAAACCTTGGGATGTCATGTTCCGATACAGACCAAAAGCTATCTGAAGAGTTGGTGTTTTTTCGGTGGGTTGGTTACGTTTCTTCAGAGGCATGATTCTGTTACACGATGAGGAAAGCTGAGCGATGATGGTTGTTTCTAGATGTATTTGAATTATTTATATACGCATATATATATATATATATATATATATATATATATATATATATATATATATATATATATATATATATATATATATATATATATATATATATTCCACGTTTTGATCTATCGTTCTCTAAGTTTCGACCTACATCCCTATGATGCAGTCCTGGTAAAAGGGTAGAAGTAGGTCTCTGGAAAAAGGTCATAAAGCGGGTGTTGCTCGAACTAAGTTATCTTTAGATTGGGGAATTCACTCTCCGATTTCTAAAGGATTTGAAAGCAATCACAGAACGGAGACTACCTAAGAAAGACTTATAAGTTTTTAGAAATAATCACTCTCAATTGAGATTTCGTGATCCGATTTACTGATATTAGTCGTGACGGAAAAAGGCGATAAGCATAACACGTAATGTGAGCGGTGTAATCACTAACTCACTAATTTGTATTAATTTATTTGTTATTAAGGTAAAGCATTAGGTACATAAACACTGCTTAAGTTCCATCTGTGGCGTAATCACTAAATCTCCATCCTTTCTACCCCGCCCCCGCCCCCGATTGATTTTGAGCTACCTTATTTGGGCTAAAAGAAGTTCTTGTTTGGGCTAAAAGAAACTGTCACACCCCAACCGACGGTGGAAATCGCCGAGGTTGCGACGTTATACAATTGGATCACAGTCAACCGCATATATCGAATACATAATATATTTGAATCAATATTTTACAAACCTTTAAGTTTCAGAATTGAAATTACATCTTCATATTAAACACACAACGGTAAACAAGTTAAGTCTATTCCCAAAAGAAAGGAACTATAATTTCCTTAGAACCGATGTCCTACCTCCGACTTCTTAGTTACCTGAGAATACACATTTTTAAAATACGTCAACAAAAATTGTTGGTGAGTTCCACAGGTTTTGACTTCATGAGCTTTATAAAAAGAAATCTTTATAAAACGTGGAATGTTTAACAAAATAAGTTGTGCAAAACATGGTCAACAATGTTACCGATCAGCTTGTGTGAGACCTGATACTTGAAATCCGATACGAGTATCCATGTAAAAATATTTATGATAAAAGTAAATATTAACATATTTTTGTGGAGCAAAATATTAAGTATTTATATAAATAAATACTACCAATCGGTTTAACAATCTACAAACATTATGTATACTACATACTCTCTTTATAAAACGTGAAATGTTTAACAAAATATGTTGGGCAAAACATGATCAACAATGTTACTGAGACCGGATACTTGAAATCCAATACGATTATTCATGTTAAAATACTTATGATAAAAGTAAATATTAACATATTTTTGTGAAACAAAATATTTAGTGTTTGTATAAATAGACACTAACAATATGTTTAACAATCTACAAACAATATTTGTACTACATACTCTCTTTATAAAACATGGAATGTTTAACAAAATAAGTTGGACAAAACATGATCAACAATGTTACTGAGACAGGATACTTGAAATCCAATACGAGTATCCATGTTAAAATATTTATGATAAAAGTAAATACTAACATATTTTTGTGAAGCAAAATATTTAGTGTTTGTATAAATAGACACTAACAATATGTTTAACAATCTACAAACAATATTTGTACTACATACTCTCTTTATAAAACATGGAATGTTTAACAAAATAAGTTGGACAAAACATGATCAATAATGTTACTGAGACAAGATACTTGAAATCCAATACGAGTATCCATGTTAAAATATTTATGATAAAAGTAAATACTAACATATTTTTGTGAAGCAAAATATTTAGTGTTTGTATAAATAGACACTAACAATATGTTTAACAATCTACAAACAATATTTGTACTAAATACTCTCTTTATAAAACATGGAATGTTTAACAAAATAAGTTGGACAAAACATGATCAACAATGTTACTGAGACAGGATACTTGAAATCTAATACGAGTATCCATGTTAAAATATTTATGATAAAAGTAAATACTAACATATTTTTGTGAAGCAAAATATTTAGTGTTTGTATAAGTAGATACTAACAATATATTTAACAATCTACAAACAATATTTATACTACATACAAACTCATCATAGTTTGTATTAGTATATTTGTATCCCTGATGTTGTTATAATACTCAATTGTTTGAGTTTGAAGACTTTTTGTTGTAATGCTTAATAATATAAAGCTACCAAAGTTCTATCGGGACAACGGTCGTATGTGTCCCTTATACGATCGGGACAACAGTCGTATGTGTCCCAATACGAGTTTAAACAATACGTCGACTGTAAGTGACCATAATAATTGTTTAGACAGTACTCCGACTGTAAGTGACCATATATATGTTTAGACAGTACTCCGACTGTAAGTGAATAACAAAGTTTATACAGCACCCCGGCTGTGAGTGACCAAAATCGACATAGTCCAAATCATCACATCTTATGAGGTTTTCAACATGATCATGTTAGAAATACTTGTTATAATTACACTTTTGTAACTATTAAAGTATGGGTGAACTAAACAATATCATAATCGGTGTACTTCTTATTTATCACAACACTTTGTATATATATTTGAAAGTCCAAACAACAAGATAAATCAAAAAGGGCAATTATGTCCATGTTTTTAGAACAATCATAGAAAAATCATCATAAGTCGAAATCTGGATCCGTAAACTCTAAAAGTTTAGAAAATGAGTCTAATTTGTCCATAATTTTTATCCTAAGCTTAAGTGGTTCCTAACCTGAGTGAAAATACTCATTTTTACAGACAGGTCCGAAAATGTTCTGAAATGATAGACAGTTTTGTAAAACTCATTCTAAATTGTAGAAAAATCGTATGAATGCGTGCAAGTAGTCCTTAGAAAGTTATTAACATGAACTACTTCCATATTGTACAGTTTTGAAATCCATTGAGTTTAAGGAGGGAAAAACGGTCCGTGAACAGACCATAACTTTACTGTGAGAAGCTGAAATTTGAGCTTAAGTATGTTTAGTGACATAACTTGTATTTTTAGTTAGTAAAGCCTTTAAATCTTTCAACTATAACTTGTTTAGTGTGTATTCTCCCCTAAAACTTGTAAAACATAAAAGAGGGGCCATAGAAAACTCACTTTTGTCGCGTAAAGTTATTCGGGTTGAGAATGGTTCGTGTGGTTTCCGGTTCCACGCAAGTTTGCGATTCGAGTATTCGTTTGGATGTCTTAACACATAAAGACATATATTTACATGTATTTTAGACTTTTATCATTTCATAAATCATTTAAAATCAGTGGGTTGGATGATAAAAAGAAAGAGTAGAAATCAAGAATATACCTAGCTTCAACTTGGATCAAAAGTATGTTGCTAAAAGGTGGTGCAATAACACAAGCTTTTAGAGAGGTAAAGGGTAACTTTCTTAGGGGTTTTAAGTGTTTGAAAGTAGTTACATATGGTCTACTTTGAATCTCGAAAATGGGCAGAAAAATGGAGGACTTTTGGGTGTTAGTTTGATGCTCGAAAACAGCTACTGTTTTGGCTATGTTGCTGTCAAGAAAATTTCACAGCAAAAGGGTAAGATAAGAATAGTTTAGCCACTGATTTGAGTCCCTAATTTAGAGTAGAAAAACAACTAACTTCCAGAGGTATTTGGTGGTGAAAATATCAAGCAAAAGGAAGGTGTAGATGGGTGAAATGGTGGCTGAAACACCAAGGGACAGCAGCCCCTTTAAGGTTCACGGTTTTGTGGAGTTAAAGGAAATTTGTGTGGTTGAAAATGGGATGAACTTTGGAGCTTTTCCCTGGATTATTTGCTGGAGAATGGAAGGAGAAATGAGGAGATATTTCCAGATTATGAATGAGGAGAGAGGATAAGAAGAGAAGAAGATAAGATGGAATCAATTAGGCTAGATTGTGATGGAATGGGTAAATGATGAGATTTGATCTCCTAGCTCACTTGGTCTCCTAGTTGGTTAAAGATAGAATTAGTTAACTAACTAATTATTAGTTACTTAGTTATTTAGAGGTTCTAATCATGGAGATGGAAGATGTTAATCTCAAAAATTAGAAGAGGGATTAAGAAGTATTCTTAGTAAAATCTCTTAAGTGATTAAGCACTTATTAGTTAAGTTGGCACTTATGTAAACCATTTCTCTTATCTTAATTGATTTAGTCATCATATTCCTTATATAAAATCACTTTAAGTCATAACCCATAACTACTCATCTACTAGATAATAATACATATGTACAAATACATACATGTATATTTAGTATAAAATAACAATGTAGTTTTTGTGTATTTGAACTTAAATGTTTATGTTTTATTATTTTTATTCAAAAACACTTAAATACATTCTAATTATGCCTTATAATAATTCATTTTATATTTTTATTTATTTAAATATAAAATTTATTGACCAATGTATAATTTCGCGACATTTAACGGGTTAACGGTATCGTTAAACACGTTTTGTCACTTCGGTTCGTATATTTGTCAAATTTAGATCCTTCACAACTACTAAGCACAAGTTTTACACAAAATTTAACTTACTCATCAACTAGAGACATGTTGATACGAAAATTAAGTTTGTTGTATTCAAATGACTATATATGCTAATTTTCACAAACCGGTGATGGTTCGTAGTCATACATCGTAACGAAATTTATCATGAGTTACTTGTTTTATATTTCACAAGAACTTATCAAATTTAAAATATGTTAAATTCCTTCAACCAATTTTGGTAAAATATATATATTGCATAATAATCAAAACATCACATTGTACGATCGTTCATATTTTTACCAATTGTTACAGAAACTATTTTTTGAGTAACAAATAGATATTTATAACATAATTTTACATGTTACAAACAACTTAAAAACATGTTTTTTATTGAATTTTTGTTTGTAAAAATCAGTTTATTATTTATTATATTTATATAATTAATATATGTCAATTTATATAATTTATTAACGGGGCCCCCACGAGGGTTTCGGGACGGGACTACCAACTCCCGCCCCTGCCTCCGAAATTAAAATGCGGGTTAACCTTGCCCCCGTCCCAGCCCTCAATTTTTTTCAACAAATGCCCCCATACGGGACGGGGCCCCCACGGATCGGGGTCCTAAAGGATTTTTTGACATCCCTAACTCCTCTGCTTATTGAAGAAGTGACTACAACTATCTAAAGGGGTGTATACGAGAATGGGAATGTCTAAAGAATCTTAAGAGGTTAATAAAACATTTTACTGTGTGATCTTCGCCGGGTCCTTCTAGAATTACTTAGTGTGTACAAATTATATATAGCTCATATCTAATAGACTTTCGAATATGTGACACTACTCTATATCCACATCCAAACAAGGAAAAAGGAACTAAAGCGGAACCACACATTCTTAGTCTATAAGATCTTTATTATATATAATCTTGGAAGCATACACTCTACAATTATAGACCTACCAGTAAGGGTCTTTTTGGTTTTCACGTAAGTTTATTTTATGGAACCTAAAATACTCCTTATAATATTTTAATTCTTTGTTTGATTCTAGAATTTCCTGACATGTTTTTAGGTTTATTATTATTACATAGCATCATAAAATACTCCTATAGTATTTTCAACTTTATGTTTGACTCTAGCATTCCCTTATGTATATTGTTGGTAAGTTTCAGACTTGTTGCAACACCACCATCACTCCCAAACACACGTTG
Source organism: Lactuca saligna (assembly GCF_052625555.1). NCBI lineage: Eukaryota > Viridiplantae > Streptophyta > Magnoliopsida > Asterales > Asteraceae > Lactuca > Lactuca saligna. The sequence goes on along the minus strand of NC_136419.1, from coordinate 147,580,739 downwards.
GTCGTATCTCAAATAAATATAGTTGATTAGACTATATTTATCCCAGATATGATTACATAACTGCCCAAGTTTGACGGTAATTAATATCCAACATCCAAAAACGTTTTTCTTGTTCTTCTTGTGATACTTGTTTTAGTATATATATATATATATATATATATATATATATATATATATATATATATATATATATATATATATATATATATATATATATATTGGGTGTACTTATGCTTTTATAAAATTTTGTTATATTTTAAATTATAACTCTCGGTCAGAGTGTTTTTATCCCAATGTATTTATAGTTGTATATCTTTTATGAATTGATATACTGAGTTCACTTAAACAATGCTCTGATACCAATCTGTCACACCCCCAAATCGAATTGGCGGAAACATTCGGGGGCGTAGGACATCATGACAAGTATTACAACACATGCATTTATAGAAATCAAAGTACAACAACCACTACATTAATAATGTATAATTTTTTACATGAGTTCAACATTGTATATTTAACCATCAAAAGATAGATATAGTAAAGGACAAAAGGCGCAACACGGTACTAAGCTATCTTCTTGAAAGCTCCGGGAGTGTACATGTCTACTGGATTCCTGAGAATATAAGTTACTTTGAAAGAGAGGATCAACATTTAATGCTGGTGAGTTCATAAGTATTTAGTTATGGTTGTTTTAGTTTTAAGAAAATGGCTTAGTTTACTCCAGAATGTCCAATACTTCCTGTTTTACAACTGGAAAGTAGTTTTTACTCCATAAAACCGTTCTGATTAAGTGTTACTGTACTTATAACCTATTTAAACATAATTTTAACCTTTCATAAAATTATAAGGTGAATGTTTCTCCGTTTAAAGTTAAAAGTAGTTTTAATTCCATAAAACCGTTCCTTTTGTAGTTTTAATCCCATAAAACCGTTCCTTTTGTAAAAGTAGTTTTAATCCCATAAAATTGTTCCGTTTGTATTTTTAATCCCATAAAATCATTCCTTTTGTAAAAGTAGTTTTAATCCAATAAAACCGATCCTTTAGTATGTGGAAAAATGATTATGCAGTAGTATTTATTAAGCATGCACTATCGAGGCAATCACAACCCTGATATTAAGATTATTAATTTGGGTTACTGTGTGATGACTTTATAAACCATAAATGTACACTACTGGTGTAATGACAACCCTATAATTAAGATTATTAACTAGGGTTAAAATGTGATAAAGTTGTAACCATACTGATAGAGTAGAATGAACACGGTGACCTTCTGGCGTTGAAAATGAATATGTGACATTTGTCACCCGTAGACCGATTGGTCCCACTGTAGCTAGTAGTGAGGTGTGGGATTGTCAGTCCCGTAGAGATCTATACACATAATATCAGCTCTCCCTCTAGGAGATTCTGGTTACAAGAGTGTGACATAGCAAGGATATTGCTATGTCCTGAAAACGTACCATCACATTTTGGTTTATACGTTTTAAGTAAAGACTAAATGTTATCCTTTTCTTAACAAAGTGGTTTTAAACCTGGTGTAATTCTCTTGTAAAATAGGTATTTCGTTTGTGTCATAAATTATAACAATCATAATTTATATGTTTTATCTGATTAGCATGATAACTCATGAAAGTACCCCTTTGCTCTACTTGGAGCAAAGGTGACGATATTGGATTGAGGTAACTTTTATATTCCTATATATATATATATATATATATATATATATATATATATATATATATATATATATATGATCAAGAAGGAAACGACCTTCGGACAGATAACTTCACCTTAAATCCACATCCAAACAAGGAAAAGAAAGTAGGGCAATTCATCAGTCCTAAGTCCTTTAAGTCTTATTTATATATCTATATCTATCTCCCCCCTTCTCTCTCTCCCTCTCTCTCTCTCTCTCTCTATATATATATATATATATATATATATATATATATATAACATGATTTCTGATCGTTATGGGTTTAAAATTCATATATGTATTTAACATGTATAACTATGAGTTACTCAACAGTCGGACTAATGTATCATACCCTAAGCCCATAACCAAACAAGGAACATGAGTCAAGGTTATTAACAATAGTCCTAAGTCCATTAAAGCATACTTATACACTTATACATAAATGAAAATGATTTTGAAAGTAAAAGAGTTTAAAAGAGAGTTTAAAGTTGTTTCTAAATATTTTAAAAAGGCTTTAAGATGACTCTAAAAGTGTTTACATGGCTTAAGGTCATTTTGGAAGCATTTGGAAATCTTTTATTATTATCACATTCTTTAAGACATGAATAAAGTTTTTTTGGTGATTTATATTATAGATAAATTATCTAACACAATTTGATTGTGTTAAACTTGTACCCCCCCCCCCCCTAAAAGCATTTAAAATCATTTAAAAAGGTAGATTATAGGGGTATGAACTCACCTTATGTGGATGATTTGTTTGAAGATCTGAATAAGAGTGTTATACACACGAATGAAGTCCCATAGCACAAACAGATCCTAAACATCATATAATGATACATATAAGCATGATATTAGTGTATATAATAACTAACATGCTAGGATAAACAACCCTTGGACTAGGAAACACTTGAAATGAAGTGTTATAATGACATGTGATTGATTTAGGGGAGTTCACGGCCACACCCTGAAGGGTTTACGGCCATAGAACACATGATGTGTTCACGGGCATGCATGAACTTATGAAGGGTTCACGACCCATGAAGGGTTCACGACCCATGAAGGGTTCACGACCATGATCACTTCAAGTTCATGAAGATGGTGATGGGAGTGATGAATCTAAGGTGTAATCACAGGGAGTTTCAAGCATAGACAAGAATAAATGTGTTACTAACCTTTTAAGGGAAGATAGAAGAGTTCTTGGTGGATGATACTTGAGAGAGAACTCGAGTTCTTGGCTGGAAATTGAAGAAATGAATGAAAAATGAAGGGGAAAGTATACTTATAGGGAGGGGTTCACGGCCCTAGAGAGAGTTCACGGCCGTGAACTAGGTTTGCGGCCGTGAACCTCAAGTGTTTGGTCTTCTGGTTCGGGTGCAACCTTCTAATCTCGAGTTAATACTTGCTAACACTCATTCCTTAAGTGTACTAGGCTCAGAAGCCTATAAATGACCCTTAACACGACTAGAAGGTAGCAGAAACAAGGCTGAACTTTTGATGGATTTGGTTGACTTACAGGATAGGAACTTTCGGGTTGTCACAAACTCGTCAAGTAGACCTTTCAAATATGAAAATAAAGTTGTTAAGTCCATATTTGAGAGTTGGGGCATTACATTGCTTGTTTGGATTATTGTTTTGGGGTGTGACTATGATAAATGGATTCTACATGGGATCCTTATGTGTTTTATTCTTGATCATTGAAAAAAGTAAACACACAAACCTTATTGTAGTTTAGTTTTTGTTGCTTGAATTTCATGAATGCGGATCTATTGGGTGCATCATGATGGTTGTCTGTATTAATTTCGTTCCTCTTTGATTATTGTTATGAAAGTCAACATGATCCAATAAGCCATATTGGTTAATCCCAAGTTGTTTATCCTGAAACCAAAGAGTTTACTTTTGAAGAAATTTACCTTTAAGTTAGAGGCGAGTTGAAAACATCTAAGCATCCTTTTATGACTAATTACACTGGCAACCGACCATTCACGAATAAAATAACCATCGTCGTCATTCGTAAGATGTGCTAACAAGTCTATTATGTGGTAATTTAATGTTGATATAAAGTGTTTTCCTTAGATCGCTTTCATAACCACGTGAAGGCCTTCCATGGTAGTACCATAGTAATGAAATGAAAAGGCGATGGGTCTCCTTACTTCACACCCCTTGAAATGGAAAACTCTTTAGTCAAGGAGCCATTAACGAGGATCGATGCCCTACCGGATTTAAGAATCTCTCCTATCTATTTTTCCATTTACCACCAAAATGCATTTGAAATAGGATAGAGTCACAAAAATCCTACAATAACGAAGCATAAGGTTTATTGAGCTCTACTTTTAATATCATTCTTTTCTTTGCTTTTTTAGTCCATGAGCAAATTTCATTTATATCAAACTGTTCATCTACAATACTGGGCCTTTCTACATATGGCGATTGGTCGCAACTCACAACCAAAAAGATTACTCTTTTAAGTCGAAGTGGAAGGAGTTTAGATAGTAGAAGAAACCAATCAAACTTATGGGACGAATATCTAAGAGGGCCAATGGATCCCAAATTTTAGATATAAGTTAAATGAAAGAAGCATTACACCCATGTGAAATATTTCTTGTTATTCAAAAAAAAAGTTTAAAACTTCCACAAACTCGAGTTGCACTAAGAGGGTGTTTGACAAAGCTTAAAAGAAACTTTTTAACTTATTATCGGTTCAACATCGGTATAATTTAAAATGAATGTTTGGATAGATAGCTTTTTAAAAACAGCTTATAGCGGCGTGGAACCGAAGATAAACCATTTTTATAAGTTACTAACCCCTAACTTATCAAAACTCTTTATAGCTTATAGTTGCCCCACATATTTAGGAAACATTTTTTATCATTTTGCCAAACACTAAAAATGCTTATCAACTTATAATGTTTTGACACCATGTAAGCTAATCAAAGCATTTTTTTAAGAACTTCGCTTTTGATACCGCTACAAGCTAATTAGCTAATAAGTTAAAACACTTATCATTTCTGTTGGAATGAATTCAGCTTCAAGAAACATGCAATTGGTTTCAACTTTTTTTTTTTTTTTTTTTTTTTTTTTTTTTTTGAATCAGTGCTAAAGAGCTTCGACCTAAGTTCAATATCACCTTTGAATTTTAACAAAGATTCAGGTTCAGTCTCCCACTCACCATTAATGGATAGCCCATTAATTACAGGTCCTTGTTTTGTTGCCGTTTATTTGGTTAAATTTTAATATTCCATGAAAGAATAATGAGTTTCCTTCAAGATGCGACCTCACATCCTCACTATTTTAATCTTGCCTTTTGCCTTAAATCCGAGTTCCGGGGATGTTCAAACTCTCAGCAAAATCTATTTTTGAGCGTTAATTTCTTAGATACCCGAAGACAATATTTATCCGGACAATAGTTGATTAATGAAAAAAAAAAAAATCTTTAACTAATGAAAAGAAAAACAGGAGCTAAACCAGTCACAAAGTTAACATATTGGCATTGTTTACATTAGCACACAGTTAGAAGCTTCAAAATCCCGCTATTGGACATGGTGTTCTGTTTTACAACATTTTCATTTTTACACTACAAATAGTAAAAAAAAAAAAAAAAAAAAAAAAAAGTAGTCAAGTAGCCAAGTGGTTGGGACAACTATCAAACATGGTGTGCCACATAAAGGCTCTGGAAAGCACCATCTCCAGCTCTTGGTAATTCCAATTGTGCGTTGGCAAATGTTGAAGGAACATCACCATCTCCTGGAAATCAAGCTTTACAAGCTTATCCGACCACTGCATTATACAAAAAAAAAACATTCAAAACATTTTATTTGCAAACAAGGTTGAAAACGTAATCAATTTATTGCAAAAGAGTGGGTTATTATAATCAGGCATACAGGTGGGCCATTGCCAACAACAAGGAAAGCTCAATCCACATTGGAATTAAAGCCAACACTCACTCGCACTTAGGGGTGCAAACGAGCCGAGCCGAGCCCGAGTCTGGTCAGGCTCGGCTCTGGCTCGTTTAAGTTATACAAGGCTCGAGCTCGAGCTCGGCTGGATTCGAGCTTTCTTTTCTTGAGCTCGGCTCGTTTGTTGTTTAATGTGTCTAAACAGGCTTAAGCTCGACTTAAGCTTGTTATGAAGCTCGTTTACTAATACCCGAAATCCATAATTTCCCAAATATGTTTTTATTTTAATATATGAAAATAATAATAAATTATATTATATAAAGGCTCGTTTAGGCTCGCGAGCCTAATCGAGCTTAGTGACATAGGCTTGAGCTCGAGCTCAATTAATAAACGAGCTTAATATTAAGCTCGAGCTCAGCTCGGGCTAGTTTAAAACCGGTTTCGAATCGAGCTTTTAACGAGCCGATCCCGAGTAGCTCGCGAGTAGCTTGACTCGTTTGCACCTCTACTCGCACTTGGTAGGGGTAAGGGTAGAAAAGTAATTTGAATCCACAGCCACCACATGAAAATCTATCTCATCTTACCGTTAAAAGAAAACTGGCAAATATATACACAATGAAATCCGGTAAAGCGTCGCCTTCAGCAAGATACGTGTCCCATAAACGTGTAACAAGATGGAAGGGAATCTATAATAAATAAAAATATAATTTAGAGGGTGGGGTTTTGGATTTTGCATAAAAAACAAAATTTTAATATCAAAGCAGACAGACCTCTCGTATTAGAAGACAGTTGAACCACCGGAAAGCAAACTGAAGAAACTCAAGCCCTTGCTTATCTATATGCCTTGCAACCGGTTCTAAAATTGTGAACTCATAATTAATAATTCATATATATTTTTTATATTTGTAAATAACTCATCTAGAATTGTGATAAAATAGGCATAGAAAGGGACAATGTCACTAATTGGTAATCAAGTTTCACATTTGTTCCACCTCAAACTTTTTTCCAAGAGGCTTAACCACTCAACTTTCAGTTATGTTCCTTTGTAGTGAAATTCTTAATTTATTTTAAAATATTGTATTTTTTGTTAATATGATGTGGCTGGTCTATAGAATTATTATTATTATTATTTTTCCAATGGTGCTACATTAAATGGTCAATGTCACTAACGAGAGTTTCACAATTGTTCAATTGTTGTGAATTTTTTTAAACTATGGTTAAACTTAAACCTCTTAGAAAGAAGTATGGAAAGTTGGTTGTTTCTACAAACATACACAAAATACAAAATTTCATAGTAATGGAAAAAACACAAATTTCAAAGCAAAAAAGGAACGAAAGTGAGAGAGAATTAATGGAAGAGGAAGGGCAATACCGTCAATTCGCCTGACAAGTTCCTTGAGCTTAAAGACAAGTCTTTGGATCCCAGGCTGAGCGAATGTATAATGATCTTGCATACCATCAAGCAACTTGGATAAACACCAATAACAATCGGCTTCAACATTGGAAATCTTTTCAGGATCTAAATCAGCAATCGACCAGTTTTCAACACTCCCTTCCAAATGTTCTGACAAGAAAACAACTAAAAAAGGCGTCGCAAGGTCGTTTATTCCCTGCACATATCCACTTGCTGGATGCCTGATCGCCCTATAACCAATTTTTTTTTTTTTTTTTTTTCAAATTTCATACACCAATCTCACAATTTTAGCTCTTTCAACAAGGTCAAATAAGTAAATCTAACCATGTGTAGAGTATACACTCCAAAGATTTTTGCACTTCTGCTTGTTGGAAGAATGTGACGTCAGGCATAGTTCTAGGACAATCCACAGCAATCTGATACATATATATATATATATATATATATATATATATATATATATATATATATATATATATATATATATATATATATATATATATATATATATATATATATATATATATTTACTCTTTAGTAAGTGAGTGAGTGTGTGTGTGTGTATGTATGTATGTACCTGGCGAAGCATATTAATCTCTTCATCTGTACGTTCTTCATCTGAAACGTCATAATACTGAGCAACACAGTCAAAATATTCGATGCGCTTTCTTCTTAGGACTCCCTCCCTTCGATCTGAATTAGGGGGTGCATATCCCTGTTGTCGGTTTATATTTAATATTTAAACTTAACACGACCAACAAAACAACGTTAACTTATAAACAACATAATTTAACTATCTATTTTATTCTATGTAACACAATACAAAATATTAACGATCATCAGAATGCCATTGCCAACAAAGATAGAGAGACTAATGCCCCTTTGTTACTTGCAAATTACAATTTACAAAAGATAAGACAAAAAAAAAAATCATGATTACCAAGAGAAGCCTCCATACATTAGGGCGAAGATAAGATGGCACACCACTCCAAGCTAACTCACGCAACTTGTCTGCAAACAATGTTTCAAAATAAAATCTAATCGACTGAAAAACTTAAAATATAAATGAGTACAGGTAATAGTTTCATCGATTTGTTATTATAGCCATAAGCATAGCATACTGATTTTGTTTCTTCCTATTATAGCAATGTAATGTCGTGCAAATACAAACCTCTAGAAAGAAGTGAAAGGAGGAAACAAACAAATAAAAGTATGTTGCTATTTATTGCATTCAAGATTGAAGGGAACTTACCTAAAATGACAGTTGTGCCCCCTAAAACTTTTGTGAATTTAATTATCCTAGCAGTATCTGTAGCTCGGGCACCCATCACAAATCTTGGAGCCTCCTTTGTGATATCCTCAGAATTGGATATTGACAATGATGGGTTTGACTTGTTATCAGTTGTACTGGTATTTGGTTTATCTCTATGAATGTGATCCTACAAAAAAGTTGAGGAGTGCAATTAATGAAGATGTATTTCTTGGCAGATGAAGATGAAATGGGTTGGGTTGGGTTGGGTTGGATGGTACCTCTTTATCATCCATGTGTATGTGATTGTGTTCGCTTGGTGGGCTATTGATTTCCGAGGGGCTCCTGCTACTGCTACTGCTACCACCAGGAGAACCCAAGATAGTACCATCCGCCGGATCCGATCTTCTTGTTATCAATACTTTACCAGGAAAGCTGCGACCCTTTAGTAGCCTATATATTATATTATAGTACATACATACATACATACATACGTATATACAACAAATCACTAAATCAGATAACATGGTATGCAAAAATAGCAACATATTTACATTGATTTGTTTACTATTGTATCCTACTCTCATTTCGTCCTATTACAACATTGTATTTTTAAATGTCTACCATCTACATACAAAACAATTTTCATTGCTATAGTGTGGTAATTATGGTTTAGGAACAAAACAATTGAAAGTAAAATGCATTATGGAAGGGTGTACTAGTATTCCTTGTCCCACATTGCCCACAAGAGGAGATGTTGGGTTTATATGTCTAACTGTAAGTGTCCCCTCCTCCTTCAAGATGACTTTTATGAGTGAGTTCTACACTTACGTTCATATCACATGGTTAGATTTTTCCATAGTACAATGTCTTATTTAAGAAAAAAATTAAAATTACAATGTTGGAATATCAAGAAATGAAAAGTAGGATGGTGTAGCACACAAATAAATGAAAGTACGTTGCTTTTTCTTGCATTTGGACCAATTATAAATTAATGAAAGTTCTTCCTAAAGCAAGTTAGCATGTTTGTAATTCTTGTCCTATTGACATCGGTCTCGGTGCTAATTTAATTGAATGCACACCAAACACTATACATCATGTCCTATCATATGAAACATAGGGGGACTTAATGAACTTAAATTACATCACTAACCAAAAATACCATTCATTAATCTCCATAAGAAGTACCATTTTTACAAACACCCTTACACCATTATTTATGATGATAATCATTATTTATGATGATGATGATGATGACGCAAAGATCAATAGACTCAACTTCTAGTAATCATTCATGGGATTTTGATTTCTCCCTAATCCTTGATATTCAAGTGTATGGTTTCAGATGGCATACCCTCCACCATATATCGCCCCCATCGTTATCTTTATGGAAAACTAAATAGAGATAACCCCCAGATTATGCACATCCGGCCTATAATTACAGGGTCTAAAGTTCAATTTAAAGGACTAATGGTCTTGTCTTTATATCCTTAGTATTGTAGTTATGCATTAATGCTTTCCACTGTAGCAAGCACCCATAGCAAACTATTTATAAAAATCAAATTACAACCGTTGGAACAATATCAAATCAATCGTTTACCAACCAGTGTATATATAATCACAAGGAAACAAAAGGTGGATTATGTTTTTATTTGTTAAAGCAAAAGCAAACTAAAGAACATAATACAAAAGTTTGCCACATTGTATGAGCACGATATAAACAACCTCGAGTAACACATCAACATCGACATTTAAACCTGTAGATCCAAAATTACTGATTTCTCACCGATCACAAATCGATAGTTAATCAATTCGATTAAATACAAGACAAACCCATGTGTGTATCGTATAAGATCAGCTAAAAAGAAATTTAAATGAGGAAATTTACGAATTTCGAATCTAGGTACACTATTAGATACATAAAATAACATACCCTTGAACATTTCTCAGAGTTTGATTAAATCTTGAATCAAGGGTTGTGGTATGAGAATTATTTGGAGATGTCTCTTGCTTCGGATTTTCTTCTTCTTTGTTGTGACTGTTGTTGCTCTTCATCGTTCGTTGGCTACAACCATGGTGGTTGTTTGTCTATTACTCGTGATTTCGAGACCCAAAGGTACACAAATTCAATTTCATCATGGTCTCAATAAATTTATAGTTTTTCTACCCTCATGTTTGTAATTTGTGTTATAAACTCTACACCCTATGTACATAGCTTGGCTAGTATATCTTAAAAAAATAACAATTTTATTTCTACGACTATACATTTTTATCCTATATAAATTAAGAATATTTTTATTTGGTTGTTGAAAGCTTTGCAATTTAATGCCACATGGCATGTATAATTCATTGATATTTGCAAAAAAAAATAGTTTGTGGTAAGGGTTGTTTTCTGACGTGTCTTTCGATTTGAAATAGTTTTTCGTTAGGCTGGATTTACGTTTTTCGTTTGTCCGTTTATTGGTAGTATTTGATTTTCCGATTTCCATTATAACTGATTTTTTTGTGGGTGTATAAATGAGGTATGTTGGACAATCTTCTCAACAAATGATATATTTATACTCATTTACCAAAATAATGTATTGGACTATTGGTTGTTAAGTTTTTTTTTTTTTTTTTATTTATTTATTTTTTTTTTATTGATTTGTTATTTTGTTTATCATTAGTCGTTGATTTATTCATTTTTGTTTGTACGAAACAAAAAAGCAAACTAAAGAACATAATACAAAAGTTTGCCACATTATATGAGCACGAAATAAACAACCTCGAGTAACACATGAGCATCGACGTTTAAACTTGTAGATTCAAATTATTGGTTTCTCACCTATCACAAATCGATAGCTAATCAATTCGATCAAATACAAGGCAAACCCATGTGGATATCCTATAAGATCAGCTAAAAAGAAATTTAAATGAGGAAATTTACGAATTTCGAATCTGGGTATACGATCTGATACATAAAAGAACATACCCTTGAACATTTCTCAAAGTTTGATTAAATTTTGAATCAAGGGTTGTGGTATGAGAATTAGTTGGGGATGTCTCTTGTTTCAGATCTTCTTCTTCTTTGTTGTGACTGTTGTTGCTCTTCATCGTTCGTTGGCTATAACCATGGTGGTTGTTCGTCTCTTAACTTTTTAAGACCCAAAGGTACAAAAATTCAAGTTCATCATGGCCTCAACAAATTTACAATTTCTACCCTTATGTTTGTAATTTGTGTTATAAACTCTCCTAGCCCTCCCACCCCAGCCCCTCTTATGTACATCGATTGGCTACTATATCTTAAAAAAAGAACAAATTTGATTTCATCTATGCTAATCATAACTTTATTTAAGTCATTTACGACTATACATCTTTATACTATATCACTAAAGAATATTTTTATTCAAATGCCAAAAGCTTTGGAATTTAATACCACATTGCATGTCTAATTCGTTGCAATTTGAAAAAAAAATATTTATTGGTAAGGATCGTTTTCTAATGCATCATTCTATTGGAAATACTTTTTCTTTGGTTTGGTTTACGTTTTTTTTGTCCATTTATTGGTATTATTTGATTTTCCAGTTTCAATTATAACTGGTTTTTCTTGGGTGTATTATTTGATCTTCTTCTTCTTTGTTGTGATTGTTGTTGCTCTTCATCGTTCGCTGGCTACAACAATGGTGGTTGTTCGTATCGTACTTGGGTTTTTGAGACCCAAAGGTACAAAAATTCATGTTCATCATGGTCTCAATAAAATTATAGTTTTCTACCCTTATGTTTGTAATTTGTGTTATAAACTCCACCCCCCCCCCCCCCCCTCTTATGTACATCGTTTGGCTACTATATCTTAAAAAAATAACAAATTTAATTTAATTCCCTCCTAGTCATAATTTTACTTAATTCATTTATGACTATACATCTTTATCGTATATAATTTAAGAATATTTTTATTCAGATGTCGAAAGCTCCGCAATTTAAGACCACATGACATGTCTAATTCATTGCTATTTGTGGGAAAATAGTTTGTGGTGAGGGTCATTTTTTGACGTGTCGTTTGATTGGAAATAGTTTTTTCGTTCGGTTGTGTTTATGTTTTTTTTTATCCGTTATTGTTAGTATTTGATTTTCCTGTTTTCATTATAACTGATTTTTCTTGGGTGTATAAATGATGTATGTTGGACACTCTTCTCAAAAAATGATATGTTTATGCTCATTTACCTGGATAATGTATTGCTCATTTACCTGGATAATGTATTGCTCATTTACCTGGATAATGTATTGGACCTTTGGTTGTTAGGTTTTTTTTAATTGATTGGTTATTTTGCTTTTCATTGGTTGTTGATTTATTCGTTTTTGTTGTATGAAATGTCAATCAAGTTTTAACTACTTTGTGGAGACAATAAGAGTACATGAAGGTGTTGGAATTCATCAAAAAATTGTAGCTGTTGGGTTTTTGTTCAAGTTGTGATTTCAAAAATCATCAAATTTTAGAGTTTGTAACGGAAGTCTTTTATAAAAAAAATACTAGAATAAGATAAAATCACCAAAGGATCACTTTGCATGAACATTTCAAATTAAAACTGTTGGAAATAATGTCTAATGTCCTTAAGTGTTTGGTAATATTTCTAATAATAATAGGGTCATTGTGGGTTAGCCTAATAACACAATTAACTATAAGGAGTTCGATAAAAATAAGTTATTAATTTATTAAGTAAATTAATAAATCAATTGGAAATTATTTGGAATTAACTAAATAGTTTTAATTAATTAAAGAACTTAATTATTAATTAAATATTAATGATTAATTAGAATATTCTAGACGCTCCTGGAGAGCTTCATGGGATGATTCTGCTTATCTATTGATAGGGATAAGTTAGGTTTTAAATAAGGTAACCATAAAACCTAAGAGTTTGAATCCATTAGGGTTATATATGTTGCCTATAAATAGTCTGTTTGATATCAAACCCTAAATGCCAATCCCTTCTCTTAAAGTCGTCTACCTCTCTCTCATTCTCTCCTCTCTATGAAAATATAATCCCACTCCTAGGGTTATATATTTTTCAAAAAAACAAAAAAACATAACTAGGGTTAATCCTTATTGGCTTCTTGGAGTTTTGGGTTTGACTATATCAGAAGGATTCTACTTTGGGTCATTCATCCATTGCAAGACCTAACAGTTATGAGATCACAATCAAAGCAACAAGAGGTTAGTATTAAATTTTTGGTTCGTTTTTAAAGTAGGTTTCTATAACTAGTAAAACCTAGATCTTAGGGTGCATGTACACATAAGTTATGTTCTTGTTTCCGGTGCCTTGATGATGTTTATAGATGCATAGAAAACGCAACAATTGTATCAGAATTATTAGGTTTTAGTTGTTTACATTGCTTAAAAACTGAAAAACTGAATTTCTGGATCCAGATGTCTTGCGGCGCAACCTCTCTTGGTTGTAGCGTGACTTAGCGAATTTCAGATTTTGTTTGTTTTTGAAAATCTAGGGATAAGCCTCTTGATTAAAATATTATTTTAGTTTTTTAAATCTGAATATTCAAATCCTAGATTAATTTGAAATATTATTTAATAATATTTTAAATCTAAACATTTAATTAATTAAAATTGAATATTATTTAAACTTGAATTTAAAATTTGTATATATATTTTGAATATTATTTAATAAGAAAAAAAATAGAATATTTAAAAGAAAAGAATACAAATTTAAAATGTTTAAATTTAGCATATGGTATGATTACTATAAGTATAACAATCATAAGCCATGTGTCCTCACATGTTTAACTAAAACATTATCATCGAATCAAGACTAGGCTCACCTACGCTAATACTTTAAGAAATATTTTAAGGAGATCTTTTTGAATCCTAATGAGGTCGGTTTTTAAAAGCATCATTGCTTACCACCCTCGCCCCTTTTTATATTTTGAGAGTGGAGTTACCGAAATGGTTCGATTGGATTTTTTTCGAGATTAAATGTATTAATCAAAGAAATAAAAAAAATCCCGTTTTATATATTAAAAACTTGAGCCATGTGTTACCTATAAACACACATACACACGCGCACACACACACACACACACACATATATATATATATATATATATATATATATATATATATATATTGTTTATATTTTGATGATGGAGTATCTGTGATTAACCATCATGTCATTGTGAAAATATAAATCAATATGATGCGTAGCGCATAAAATTATTTTGTTGATAGATCATGTGTGGTTAACCGACACGTCAATACAAGAATAATTTGAATCAAGTGTCACGCAGTTTTGCATGGTATTTTTTGTTGAGAGAAGAACTTTGTGGATAAATATTATGTTATGGAATGAAGTTAATCTTGATAGATTTTTTTTAATCTCAACTATAATTTAGATGCGGAATGATAAAAAAGAAATATAAGAACATCAATTACACAACAAACATAATATAATTAAAGAAATACTTTGTTGAATCTTAACCAAGCTTTCTTGTAAGTTTGAAGCCAATAAACAATGAACAACGATAGTAGAAATGGATAAGACTTATATTTAGATAAGATTGTGATTTCAAATTGGATTCCGACTCTAGACACGCTATTAAACTAACTTCGATACCCTCTATTTATATATAAGAAAGGTACTATCTTAGGACCAGACCATGCCATGGTATGGCGTAGAGACGACCATGCCTCTCACGTTTCATCCGGAAAAATCTTCCAAAAGATATTTTCTGATAAAGTAGCAAAAGGTACATTACATATTTGACCAAAAACACGACTAAAGGGTGTGGTATCTTTGCATCAACTTCTCAACAGGTCTTCACGTCATCAACACATGTCTTCACATCTCCATACGTTACATATTTTCATAGCTTCTAAAACACTTAACCATTTTTACTTAGCTCCCGAGGGTCACTTCATGCTTCAACAATCCCCCCCCCCCCTAAGTGATCTCACACCTATTCCTTCACTTATCAAGTTTTAGAAACCTAATCAACATCCTTTAGAATCTTCTCACAACAATTAACCAATAACCCTTTAATGCATTGCTTCCTTTACCTCTTTGGTAGAGTGGTTTGATCTACTCACAACATACAAAACTCCTTCAAGTTGAGCATCCGTGCATCAAATAAATAACGATGTAGGAAGGAATTTATTCTTAGTGAACTTGTCCAGACGAGAGATTATACCTAGGATAGGAAAGTTTGTAGCTTCGCATCTCAGTTGTGAGGGTTTACGGGTTATAACATTAATTTATAAGGGTTAAGGTTAAGGGGTTATGGAATTTAGTCATATAGGTTAAGGTTAAAGGGTTATGAAATTAAGTCAAATAGGTTAGGGTCAAAAGGGTTATGACATTATGGCATATGGGTTAGGGTGTATGTGTTATGGTATTAAGTTATACAATTTAGGGTTAAAGGGTTATGGCATTAAGTTATATGGGTTAAGGTAAAGGGTTATGGAATTAAGTCATATGGGTTACAGTTAAAGGGTTATGGAACTAAGTCATATGGATTAGGGTTAAAGGGTTATGACATTAAGTCATATCGGTTAGGGTTAAAGGGTTTTTGCATTAAATCATATGTGTTATGGGTAAAGGGTTATGAAATTAAGTTATATGGGTTGGTGTTTAAGGATTATGACATTAAATCAAACGTATTAGGGTTAAATGGTTATGGCATTAAGTTATATGAGTTAGGGTTAACTGTTTATGGCAATAAGTCATGGCCAATTCTTCTCAGATAACAGGAACAATTTCACTTCCAATGTGATGTTTCTCTATTGAAGAAACAAGATCCATCTCTATGGGCCTTCTTGGATTTCTTAGGCCTAAAGGTATCCTTTCCATGAACTAAAAGCCTCTTAGAGCACACATGTGACTCTTTTAATACTTGTATTCTTCTTATGTTTGAACTGCTTCATACCAAATATCAATGTATTTTAGGAATATATATTGAACCCGGCGAAACATAAAGAATGCTTCTAAATTCACCAAAACTTCTTGGAAGTTCAGAATTACAATTCCAGTATGATGTCAGAGACTTCTTCAACATCAAAACAATGCTTCCCCCAAGCATCATATTGAGTGTACTGGTAAGTGCAAGTTGTTTAAGAATATGGCCTTTAAGAATGTACAATTTTTATTTTCTCTTGAGATTGACTCTCAAGATATGAATGCATTCATTGAAATTGTAACCATCAAATGTTATATACTCTTGTAGATCAACAAGAAAAATATGATACATGGTAATGATATCAGATTTTGTTTTCATTTACAAAATTTTAACAAAATTCATTTAGTATTTTCAATATTTAAATCTTCAATAAATTAATACCCTTTAAGTTTCCCAAAACATTGATTATCAAAGTCTAGATACAAGTTGCAAAATAGATAAATGGTTAGGTATCCTTATATCCCATTCATTAAATTTAACAAGGTTGATATCGATTATCAGTTATATTCTAGTATATAATTCATAACTTTATGGATCGCTAATAGCAAAGTTTAATAGACGTGTTTGATCCCATCTATGCCTCGCATGTCTATTGTTTAGGTAACCTTTTGATGGGTTTTGGTCATAAGACATCCTATGTGCTCATACAAACCCTAATGCTTGGATCTAGGTTTCTCTATTGTACATGCTTTGAATCCAAGACTATAAACCCTAATTCTAGCATACAAGTAATCATATTAATATGTAATTAGGTTTAAGATCATACCTTGATTGTTATGTAGCAATAACAATCCCAATTCCACCTTGGATTGACTTTGGAATGCTTAGAGTCACAAGTGTCACTCCTCTAATGGCTCACAAACACCATAAGCAAATGGAGAAGGTATAAAGAGGGAGGAGAGAGGTTAGAATTCGTATCTAGGACCTCTTGGGAAGGGATACACGAATTCATGACCCTAGGGGTGTTTATATAGGTGTAGAGATAGGGTTTCAGTCATTATCCTTATCTAGTTGATTATCCATTAAGCAACCAATAAGATAATCCTTGAATCCTTATCATACTCGAATTCTAAGGCTTTCCAACCTTAAATTCGTCCACCATATAAATAAGATAATCCTTACCTTATTTTGTAACTATCACATAATTACAAATCAGCCCCTCTAGTTTAATTAATTACATTTTATCACAAAACTAATTCTTAATTAATTATTGACCAATATTAATTAAACAAATATGATTTCTCCTTTAATATATTATTCTTATAACATACTAATAAATCATATTACCCTCTCTCTCTTTATTCATTTCTCCAATCAAGTTGCTTTGGTGAAGGCAACCCAAAAGGACCATGCACCATCGGGTCAAGTACATACCAAAATAGTTATGGACTTAGACACTAATCCAACAGTCTCCCACTTGGATAAGTCTAACAACTATTCTGCGTATGACTTCAGATCCCGATCTGCATTCGTAGCTTTCCAAAGCCGCTGTCAACTCTGATCATATCAGATACGCGTGTCCTTAGATAAGGGATCATATATTCCTCCATTCTAGATACCGTATGAGATATGATTTCTAATCATATATTTCTCTTTGTACTATATCTCGATTTCCGATTTATGACGACAGACTAACTGAACAAATCAAATTAGCCCTAGTTCGGCCGAGCATTTACGTATGTCATCACTAAACCATCGAGGGGCCCAAAGATATCGCTTCTATCCTACCTTGGATAAAAGGAACGGATAAACTTTGATACAATGCTTGCTTGCACTCACTAACCAAATCACACACAACAATATGTTTTATAACACCAAGTTACTAGTGTGTTTACATATTATCAATGTGCAATCGATTAGCAAGATACAACTCACACATCTCGGTTTCAAGAATATAAGATGTTATCGTCTCACTAATCACTCGTGATACAATTCATGGAGTGATCCAAGTGAGCGTGGGTTTAATCCAATGCTCAAATCATATTCATAAGCACTCATGAACGTT
This sequence comes from Lactuca saligna, assembly GCF_052625555.1. NCBI lineage: Eukaryota > Viridiplantae > Streptophyta > Magnoliopsida > Asterales > Asteraceae > Lactuca > Lactuca saligna. The sequence goes on along the minus strand of NC_136419.1, from coordinate 147,562,547 downwards.
GCAGCAAACATTTGCTTATGTCTAATACTCTTTTAGACAATCCACACACCAATTCACGACAGTCTTCATTCATATCTACTTCCAACATATGAACAACTGTGGCCCGTTTGAATAATTCGATTATTCTTAATAAACTTAATTATTCTAGAAGTCAAAACATGCAAGGTGAAACACAAGAATAATACTAATCCCATATGGCCTCAACCCTTTGAGTATAAACAAAACACGTTTTATTTATCACCATATCGATTACTCATTATTTGTCGTTTCGGTTAATCAACTTCTTACTTGAATTATTACACTTGTCCCATGCTCCTAGCATGCACACAATGTTTACCTATGATTCTTACTTTTGTGAAATAGACAAATTGAACACGTTTCCAATCCTTCTCATTTTACAACTCCAAATCCATTTTCTTAAGTGTAAGAATATCAAATTCTCGCTACTTATAGAATATGCTAGATTCTAACACTTTATGCAACGATCCTTTCGTAATATCACTGCACCAAAGTCACAAAGACTATTGCCAATGATTTTACAAAGTACTCTATCGGAGATTGTTACAAGACAATTCCTTAGATACGATGTCTCTCACTCAAAGTACATTCCTTTGAACATCCTTTTGCATAAAGGTTTCTAATCTAGACATAGATTTTCAATATTTACTTCCCAATATGGACACGCTTCCATATTTTCCATATGACAACTAATTTCTTAATAGAATCTTATCTATTCGTAATGATGTCGATATTGTCCATCCAATATGGAAACATTTCCATAATTTCCAATACTATACTTCCAACTACTCACAAGCGACCAATCCTCGTCGAACTTTGGATTGTCCTTTGATAGTTGTTTAATTATTTTAGTCAAAACCGATTCTAGTCCCTTTTCCCTCTAAATGCGCTAGACAGTTGGAAAATTTTAGAATGGTCAAACATTAAATCATTTGCAATCGATCCTATACTCGAAGCGTATGGGACACAACGCATAATGTTTTATTTGCTATGTTCTCAAAATTCGAATTGTGAAGAGGAATGCCGTAATCATAATCGAAATTTTAAGAACACACTATGTACCCTTGACTAAGTTTATTAACATTTCACAACCTAATCCTTTAGATTTGAAATGAAGCATAATATTCTCTCCCTTAATTACAGCAAAACAACCTTTCAACTCTTATAACTTTGCAAAGTATGACTCTTGTTTTCTATAATTAATATTGCCAACTATGCAATACTTGCCTTAATAATCATACAATCATAACATTTATGCTCCCACTATCATGATGATTATTATAAAACATAACACTTATGCTCCCACTAGCTTCGAGATGTATTCATAAACATCTTAACTTCCAGAAAGACAATACCTATTGAATTTCTTAAGTCCATGTTTTTAATACTTAGTGCTTTGATAATCTTTTATCAAGACTTCTTGAACTTATACACTTTTGCCTTAGATAGTTCATATGTGTGTCTTAATAATTAATACTAATTGCCAAACCTCACAATTCAAATTATGGAAAGGGATGCAGTAACCATGATCGAATTCGAGAATGCAATTTTACAATCACTATCTTTTAAAATCTTTCTTAGTGAAAGCATTTTCTCACAATCATTTTCATGAAGGAGGAAATCTTATGACACTTAGATTTAAACGGTGTATGTGTTCCTATCCATGTGAATTTGTTAAAACCAAAGTTTACGACAAATTCAAACTCATATGGATCGAACTTCCTTTAATCTTGATTTCTTGCCTTATGGTAGCACAACTGCCCACCACGTCTTTCAAGTAGTTAAGCATCTTACCTTTTTCCTATCAATGCACCTTTCATTGATCAAGGTCCTTGCCTTTTACGCATTCAAATGAGAACTCATAGGACTCACATGCATAATTAACTCGATTGGATTGGCACAGAAACAAAATAATGTCTTCACGATAGGTTGTAAACCTCAAATCGTGTGCTAGTGATGATCGATAAGGTTTATTTGATTTGTTCTTGAAGCTTTTCGAGACCATTAAGACTCCCACTGACTCCTTGACATATAAGATTCTTTTGTCAATAAACATTTCTTGACAAACAAATTTTCAAGAGTTAGTGTAGCTTGTATCAAAACACTTCATAAATTGGTCATAGTTGGTCTTTGTCTTATCCAAGACATCACAACTTTCCACATTTGATGAATGTTATAAACCTTTGATACTTTTCACTCATTGTCACAATCTTAACTTTAAGACTTGTTATTGGAACGAAGTATGATTGTCTTCTTGATTTGACCATTTCATCAATCTTTGATTCCTCTTCTTGGACATACAATTGTACCAAGACTCACTTAGAGGATCAATTGAGATATGGTTCTTAATCATTAAGACCTATCATAAAGCATAAAAGCTACTCTCCCTTCTTCTTAGAATGGAGAAACTCTTATCTTTCTGCCTACTTGATTCTTCTTATTCGTTTTGCTATTGATCTAAACCCTTTAATGAATTCAAAATTACACTTAATCTTGTAAGTGTAATCATATTTACTAAGCCTTTAGTAAATCATGACGAATATCTTTGTTACTCTTATGGTGAACTCGATCAACACACAACTTTGTGTACTCGATCTCCTAGTCCTTCACTTGACATTTCCATAAATAACATAACTAAGAATCATATCCATTCGTTGTAGAAATATGCAAACATCAATTTTCATAATGATTTCATTGCAAGGAAGTAAACAAATAAATAAGTCAAACAAAATTTATTTTATTTATAAAAGCAGCGGAAAAACATTTGTCCTTACAATGCAAAATCTATTGAAAACTATGTAAAAAGAAAATTTCTAACAACTCTATCATAACTATCTAAGCTCAAAATCCAATCTTCAAGTCCATGAGATCGAGATCCATCTCTTGTGATTAGATTCATCTTGCTCTCTTATCAAGCTTCCTTTCTTTTCACCGATCCTTCAAAACATTCAAATGCAATCTTATCACATCATGTATTAAGAATCAATGAATAGGAACTTAATGGAGTTAGATAGTGGATTCTTACCTAAAGCGTAGTCATACTTTTGACTCTCCCATCTCTTAGATCTCTTAGGTAAATAGGGAAACTTCGTTTCCAATGCCCCTTCTCTTGGCAATAAAAGCAAACTGACTCCTTTGGAACAACACATGGAACTACCTCAGACATCGCCTTTCTCTTATGATCAAACTGATCATTGCATGTCTTTCATTGCCATTGTCTATATCCATAGAGGTCTTGAAGGCAGATTCACCAATCAACTTTGCTTTTCTATTGCGCCAAACCATTGCTGATTCAGCAGCAATAAGCATATAGGTGAGATCCATAAGGGTCACATCGCGGTTCATCATATAGTACTCTCTTACGAACTCACTATATGAGTTAGGAAGTGACTGAAGAAGCCAATCAACAGCCATCGCTTCACCGACAATGGATCCCATCATTCTTAATCTATCAATGTGTGACTTCATCGCTAAGACGTGTACACACACCGACTTGCCCTCTTTATGTTTACTTGCCAAAAGGGCTTGAGTGATATTGAACCTTTCAATTTTACAATCTTGTGGGTTAGGGAGAATAATTGGAGGAGGAGGAGGAAGTGAAGCATGATTTCTTGTTCCTCGATCGAATCGTGGAATATCATCTTCATGTGGAATGCTTGTTCCACAGGATTTGAGAAGACCATAGTTGTCGAACTTTGACATCGGGAGAAAAACGAATTCAAGTTAGTTGATTGATTGAGTCCTTGGTAAATCACCCAAATGAAATTCCAAGGCTAGGACCCAACACAATATCCTACAACTCGAGAGAGGGATGCCGTAACCCAAATTACAGAACATTTGAAGGTAAGTGAATGACGATTCACTAGTTTCCACCATGAAAAACGAAAAAGAAATTTAAGTTTTAAATCTATGAAAACTCCTAGATCCTTTGAGATTCATTGAACATTTCAATGGCATGTTTAAATCTCGATATGCCCCTCTTGTTTGTGACTGGGATGCCGAGGATCACAAAGCGGGTGTGAATAACCATGCAAACTACATGGTGCCCTCACATGTTACAATCACCTATTCGATGTGCCGGTAAACCACACACGCTCCACCGAACTATGACAAACATTGAGTCACCCTTTGCTACCTTTGCTTAGAACCATTTAGTGTGCCGGTAAACCACACACGCTCCACTAACGTCTTCGCAAGGGCACAAAGTGTAATTTCATGGAATTGCATCAATTCACTTTTGCCTAAGTAACTAAGATTGGGAATTTGAAAAACATTTAGTTACTTTGTATTTCATTATACTTATAATGGAAGGTTTCGTCCTATCCTACCCGTTCGGCTAACGACCATCCACTAGTCAAGAGTGCGGTGGGTAAGAGTGGATACCCATTCAATCGCCATTTTATAGGCAATTTGCTTAAACACCCCTTATAGACCAGCTTCGTGAATGAGGCCTACTAACGGTAAGAGTGACTTTTACTCATACATATATATAATGTTAGACTTTTAATGTTTATATATAGTATAGGGTGTATTTTATACTTTTAAAATATTATATGGTTAACTTTAACAATTACACTTTTAATTCAATTAAAAAAGTTAACCTAAACCTTTATGGATTTATTAAACCTCTTTTAATTATACTCCTTAATTAATTAATAAAACCATAAGGGTGTGATTTGAACTTTTCAAAACATTACTAGGGTTTTAGAATTTAACATTTCTAATTAAACTTTTAATCAACTTTTAAATTTCAAAACTTGAGGGCAAATTTTGAAACCTTTTTCAAAACATTAGGGTTTTAACTATTTAAATTTCAAGACTCCAAAACTTTTGGGTTCAAATTTAAACTATAACACCTAAAGGGGAAAATATGAAACCTTTCATAACAACAAGGATCAAATAACAAATAATTTTAAATTAACATTTAATCACATAATTATCCATATTTGATTTATTTAATGATTTCTTGCAAAACAATTTATCAATTTACTCAAAATAATTAATCAATTATCTTATAAGGAAACAATTATCTTGTTAATTGATAATTATCTTTAATTAGATCAAGAATATAGTCATATATATCATAAAATCGGATTTATATTGATCTAACATGATAAGGTAACTATCCATATGCACAAACAACAAGAAATCCCGAGATAAACATTATCTGACGAGTTGACTCGTCGAGTCAGGCATGGACTCGTCGAGTCTGCATGGACTTGGCGAGTTCAGCCATGGACTCGGCGAGTCCAGCCTCCACAATCCAAAAAATTGAATTTTTTTTCAGTTATACAATGCATCAATACAATTGAAACCAAGCTAGGCTCTGATACCACTGATGGGTTTTGGTCATAAGACATCCTATGTGCTCATACAAACCCTAATGCTTGGATCTAGGTTTCTCTATTGTACATGCTTTGAATCCAAGACTATAAACCCTAATTCTAGCATACAAGTAATCATATTAATATGTAATTAGGTTTAAGATCATACCTTGATTGTTATGTAGCAATAACAATCCCAATTCCACCTTGGATTGACTTTGGAATGCTTAGAGTCACAAGTGTCACTCCTCTAATGGCTCACAAACACCATAAGCAAATGGAGAAGGTATAAAGAGGGAGGAGAGAGGTTAGAATTCGTATCTAGGACCTCTTGGGAAGGGATACACGAATTCATGACCCTAGGGGTGTTTATATAGGTGTAGAGATATGGTTTCAGTCATTATCCTTATCTAGTTGATTATCCATTAAGCAACCAATAAGATAATCCTTGAATCCTTATCATACTCGAATTCTAAGGCTTTCCAACCTTAAATTCGTCCACCATATAAATAAGATAATCCTTACCTTATTTTGTAACTATCACATAATTACAAATCAGCCCCTCTAGTTTAATTAATTACATTTTATCACAAAACTAATTCTTAATTAATTATTGACCAATATTAATTAAACAAATATGATTTCTCCTTTAATATATTATTCTTATAACATATTAATAAATCATATTACCCTCTCTCTCTTTATTCATTTCTCCAATCAAGTTGCTTTGGTGAAGGCAACCCAAAAGGACCATGCACCATCGGGTCAAGTACATACCAAAATAGTTATGGACTTAGACACTAATCCAACACCTTTATCACAACATATTTCCGATCAAATCATCCAGTTTGAGGAACATGTTTAAGTGTCCTACAACTTGGTTATAGAAATTGCAAGCACACCTCGGGCAACAAAAGATAACACTTATGGTTGGAAGTTGATGAAGAATGTAGAACTCACGGTTTAACAGAGAAAGAGGAGAAGTGTAAGGAAAAACTAGCTATTTTTTTTGTCATCTCTCCTCTTTATATACTACCACACATGTACTAAATCACTATTCCTTCAAAGTTCAAAGCATGGCCCTTTTATTACAAGTATGAAATGTAAGAATCAAGAGCACAAGCAAGCCTTAACCTCTTCATGAGGTCAACAAATTTGAGAAGCAATACATGGGTCAAGAGTGTCTTTCACTCAAGCTTCTAACTAACTAGTTACATGTGCTAAATAGATGACTATTGAAAGTTCCGAAATAAATGTACATGGCATATATATTCAAAGCTTATGAATATTACTAGTTAATGTTCTCTTTTATTATTGTTATTTCCTAGAAACAATAACTCCCTTTATGTTGGTAAAATATTATTTTCATAGAAAAATAATTTTCCAATTTAATACAAGAGATATAATTATTTATCAATGATCAGATTTTTATAAGTTATATATATTAACATCAAATTTTTGTTAATGTGACCCTTTAGGATTATATATTATCTAGCAATATCATCAATTTGAATTGGTTCACAAAAGTTGTATGTAATTTCTTTTACAAAAATATTAGCTTTAATTATGTCTTCATGAACATTAAATGGTTATATCATAGTAATAAAGAGTGTTCCTAGAATTAAAGGAGACGTTACAGTTTTACTAAAATTAAATGGGTTTGAAACTTTATAATTTACAATTAATTTTGAGTCTCTTGCTCCATTTAATATAGAAGAGGTTTTTTTTTCATAAAAATGAGTAGGAATTATTCTTTTTTGAACGCAATTCATATCTGTACCACTATCTATTAAAGCTATTATACTTATTTGAAAATTATCGTTTATTAGAGTAATCTGAGTATTCAATTTTTGAGAAAGTTCTAAATTTATATTTTCCAGTTGTTACTTCTTCAATTTTTTCTTCCTTTTTAATTACTTAAAGATTATTTTTAGTATTTAGGGATTGTTTTCCAATTTTAATAATAAGAAGCCTATTTATTATTTCATTTATTTCTTGTTTGACTAACTTCAGTTCTACTTGAAGTTTTTGAATAGAAATTAGTTTTTCTTTAGAAAATCTCTCAAAAACATTACTCGGATTAAATATATTAGTATTATTAGATACTGTAGTGTCACTTTCCTATTTACTAAGCATATGTTCGATAATTAGTTCTTGAATATTTTTATCATTAATAAAATCTAAACTTTTTAGCAAATCTTTATAATCCCAATTGAGAATATTAATTTAATCATATGTAATAACATTAATTAAATTACAGTGACATTTTCCAATACATTCATATATATATATATATATATATATATATATATATATATATATATATATATATATATCCGAACCATTTGAACTAAAAGTAGTTTTTTCTAAAACATTTAATGTAATACCCATTTTTGTGATGTTTCTATTATCGAGATAGCGAGCCGTAAATGGATCGAGTAAAGGTCTTGAGTTTCAAGGGAATATAATTTAGAACCTATCATATTTTAATAATGTTGGATTAAGTGATTAAAGCCCTCAAATTTTGCTTTGAAGGAAAAGGGTAAAATGGGAAAAGTTATATATCTAACTTCTTTTCACGGATTTTGGTCTTAGTTCAACATGTATTAAGTTAACACTAATTACATAGGGTTGTGGGGCTCATCAATACCTTTCCATGTATATAAATATTTCCAAAACGGAGTAGAAACAAAGAAGTTATGATTGTTTGAATTTGGAGTGGATTTTGGTGAAAACCTGTTGCCACGAGGTGAGGAGTAGATCTTCACGATGTGATGAGTCATTACGAGGTGACAAGCAGGCTGTTATGAGGTGAGTGTTCGGCAGCCTAAGCCCATGAATTTTTATGGTTTTTTGTGTATTTACAGGGAAGTTATTTGTTTTTAGGGTATTTTTCTATCCTCCATCATATATAAAGCCTCTTGAGAGAAAATCTAACCTCCCTTTCACCACTTTGAGTCTCCCCTCTCATATTTCATCCATTTGTGAGCTTTTTTGGGCATTGAAGAAGAAGAATATGTTATTGGTGCATTACTTCAGCTAGCAACATCTCCTTCATCATCTTGAGTAGCTTTTGGATTGTAATAAGTCCTCATTCTTCTAACTTTTGTGTCCAATCATGCTAGATCTAGGTTTTTGTTTATTTCCCTCCATGTTTGAGGTGATCTGACTGAGCGGCTCTCATAAAACCTATGTTTCTATTATCAAGATAGCAGGTCGTAAATGATCGATGGGCTTCAAGAGAATAGAGTTTAGACCCTATTGGATGTTGATAATGTTGGATTAAGTGATTAGATCCGTCGAATTATGCTTTAAATCAAAAGGGTAAAATGCAAAATTTTATATATCTGGCTTCTTACATGGATTGTAGATTTAGTTCGACATGTATTAAGTCAATAGTAATTAGATAGGGTTGTGGGGATCGTCAATACCTTTCAGTGCCTATAAAGATCATCGAAAACGGAGTTGAAACAAAGATTTTATCATTGTTTGAGGTTGGAGTGGACTTCGGTGAAAACCCATCGTGACGAGGTAAGGAGTAGGTCCTCACGATGTGATGAGTCATCACAAGGTGACAAGCAGGTTGTCATGAGGTGAGTGCTGGGTAGCTCAATCCCATGAAGTTTTAGGGTTTTATATGTATTTAAAGGGTAGTTATGTATTTTTAGGATTTTCTTTGACTCTTGAAAGCAAGTGCCTTAAGTGTGACACCTCTAATGGTTTATAAACACTCTTTGCAAGAGGATGAGAAGGAGATGAGGGATTACTCTTGAAAGTTAGTTCCTTAAGCCACCCTATAATTTTCGTCCACTCCTATCCAAGGAGTCCAAGAGCCCAGTTTCACAACTATCAATGATTTGCAAAATAGCCTATATACTTTTAACTAATTCCTTAAATCCCAAAATTAATTCCAAATTAATTTCTGATTAAATATTAAGTAAACAACATGATTTCCAATTTATATATTATTTTCATAACATATTAATAAATCTTTTATATGAATTTATTATTCAAAATAATTAATTCAACTTCTCTCCAAAAGTCATCATGTCAAGTTGCAAGAGTGAAGTTAACCCAAAAGGACTTGTGCTTCTGTCAATTCAAGTATATACCAATTATATTAATGGGTTTAGACACGTAATCCAAAAGTCTCCCATTTGGATAAGTCTAAAACTATAATTGCAAGTACAACTTCAAAATTTAACCAACACATTGTAGCTTTCAAAATCCGCTATCGAACTCTGGCCTAGTGAGATATGTGTGCTTAGATAAGTGATCAAATATTCCTCCATTGTACAAGATATCGTATGGACATGAGACATGGATTATAATCATTCTCTCTGTCCAAGATTTTTTTCTTGATTTTCGATTTATGACGACCGATAATAGCCTACTAATTGAACACATGAATTTAGTCCAGGCTTGGCTAAGCGATTTAGATGTCATCATCAAATCATCGAGGGACCCACATACATCGCTTTTCCCCGTTTAGGGCAAAAGGAATGGTAAACTTTGACTCTTATCCTTTCACTATTCACTCATCAAATCATGCACAACGATACATTTTATAATATCAAGTTACTGATGCGTTTATGTATTATCAATGCATAACTAACTCGTAAACAACAACTCATATGTCTCCATTTCAAGAATATAAATATTATCACCTCAAAATTACCCGTGATAAAATCCATGAAGTAATTCTATGAGAGTGGGTTAATCCAATACTTAAATCCCCATTTTAAAAGTACTCATGAATACTGCAGCAAACCATTGCTATGTCTAACCCCGTAGACAATCTATAGTATGATTTATGACAATCTTAATTCACTACTTACTTCCAAAAGTATGATCGACTGTGGATGTTATGAATAATCCAATTACTCGGGAAGTAAAACATGCAAAGTGAAACACACTAATAACCTAATTAACTATGGTCTCAAAACTATTGAATATAAATAAAACACGTATTATTTAATCACCATAATAATTATACTTTGTTAATTTGTATATTGTTTCAATTAATCAACTAATAACTTGAATTAAACATTAGTCATGCCATGTTCTAAACATGCATAGTATGTTTTTGTATGGTCCTTCCTTTGTGAACAGATCAATAGGACATAATTCCAATGATGCTCATTTCACAATTCCAAATACTTATTATAAGTATAAGAACTCCAAATTATTTTTATCAGTAAATGTGTTAGAGTCTAACCTTGCATGCAATATTATTTTGTGATGATGTGGCTTGAAAGTCACAAAGACTTTGCCAACAATGTCACAAAATGCTGCATTGAAACTTTGTTATTAAAAACAATTTCATGGTAATGAATTATCAAATTCAAGGTAACTTCTTGAACACCTTCCTTGCATTAAGGTTTCTAACTCACACATAGATAACAACTAACTCCCATTATAGAAACATTTCCATATTCTCATATGACTATCAATTCCGAAAAAGAGTTATCCTAATTAGAAACATGTCAATATGGTCCGTCCAAATATTACAATATTTCCAACTGTCCATAAGCAACCAATCTTTCATCGAACCTCACATTGTCCTTTAACAATTTTTTAACAACTTTAGTCACACCAAGTTCTTGTCCTTTTTCCTTTCAATGCCCTAGGTATTTGGAAAAAATCAGAACATGTAAAAATTATAGCATATGCAATCAATCCTATATCTGAAGCATATGGGATTCGATACATAATATCTTATATAAAGACATGATACTTGATCAGTCACTTGCTATAATACTTCCATATATTGAATTTCCTATGTTGAAATATTTCAACAAGATATTCATATATGTCCATGACTAAGTTCTTTCAACCTTTTAATCTAAACTTTTAGATTTGAAATGAGGTATAGGTTCATTCTCCCCTATAAGTTTCTATAGCGAAACAATTTTCAAACTTTGAAAATTTGAAATCTTTGTTTCCTACAACTAGTATTGCCATCCTGCAATACTTAGGATAACAATTATGGTCCCACTAGCATAATGATTATACTCTTGTCAGCATAACAATTATGCTCCCACTAGCTTTGACATCTACCCAGAAATCAACTGGACTTCTAGAAATCAATGATCTTGACTTCTCACTAAAGTTCAGATTTCTAATACATGATGCTTTGATAAGTCTTCAACTAGACGTCTCAAGCTCATACAACTTCATTAGATAGCATATATGTGTGTGTTAATCCTTTCATAACTCACAACAATAAGTCTTGAATGTTTAAACAGTCCTTTGCCATTTTTCATAATTTGAACTATGAAAAGGGATGCCGTAATCATATATGAATTTGAGAACATATTATCACAACTTCTAACATAATGATATCAATCAGATTTAAAATCTACTAGTGAAATTGTTTCTTAATAATCATTTTCATGAATTAGAGCGAAACCTTTTGTCACTTAGATTTTATGGTGTATGTGTTCCTATCCATGTGAATTTTTCCCTTCCAACCTACAATCATAAGATAAGGCTGAGGACAAAACCAAAATCAACTTTTTTGTTTTCTTTTATGGACTGACTTTTCTTATTCTTAATTTCTTGCCTTCTGGTAGCACAAGGACCTACCATTACTTCCAAGTTGTTATGCAGCTCATCCATATTGATCAATGTTTTATCACCGATCAACGTGCTCTGCCTTTTGTAGTCCAATGAGAACTAAAGAACTCACATCCATAGTCAACTTAGCTGGAAGGTACACAGAAACAAGAATGTGTCAACTTAACACGGTATGTGATCAAACTCATGTCGTGTGCTAGTGTTAACTAATAGCTTTATTCTTGATTGACTCCTGAAACTATTCAAGATCATTAAGACTCCCACTGACTTCTCAACATATAAGTTTCTTTCATGAATTAACATTACTTGGCGAACTAAAACATATATTCAAAAAGTTAGTGTGGAATCTAGACAAAAAAACACTTCATGTAATTGGTCTTAGTTTATCTTTGTTTTACCCAAACCATCACAAATACCAATTTCAAATGTGCTAGATTAAGAAAACTTTTATACTCCACATATCATGAGTTGTTATAAACCTACTTAGTTTGAAATAAGCTTCAAAATACGATTCGAGGTTCTTAGAGTGTGACACTAAAACTTGATTGGAAATGAAGTATCACTCATCTCTTGATTAAACCATATCAACAATATCAAATTCCTCTTCTTAGTCAAAATAATTACACTAAGATGTCCTTAGAGGATCAATTGTGACATGGTTCCATTATTATGAAGATGATCACAAAACACGATACTAAAGTAATCCCCTTTCATTTCAGATTGGAGAAACTATCTTTCTACCTAATAGATTCTTCATATTCGTTCTTCCACTCTTTGAAACTTTTCAAAAAATCAGAATTACACTTAATCTTATAAGCATAACCATATTTACTAAATCATCAGTAAATCATGACGAATAGACTTATGTCCTTTGTGGTGGATCTAAATAGTCCAAATCAATGTGTAATAGATCCTTTAGTCCATCACTTGATTCACATGAACATGTTCAACGAATTAGTTATAATCTCCCAACAATCAGGATTCTCTTACATCACACAATTTGAATTGTGTGACTCCAAGTTTTTATCCAACTGAAACTTGGGTGATGAGAATTGCCTTTCACTTGTTTGATTATCACATTTACACAAATGGAATAACTAAGAATCAAATCCATATTTAACATTGCTAATAATAGAAATATCATCACAAATTTTCATAAATTCCATTGTAAGGAATCATAAAGTAACAAAATTCACCATCATGATAAAAATGCGGAAAATTCGTCCTTACAATGCAAACATAAAAACAATGTTTCTTAGGCATTTCTTAAGCAATCTATTAATCTATCATAACTCCTAAGAAGCAACTCAAAAATCTAATCCTAGAACCATGTGATTGAAATAGATCTGTCACATCCCCAAACCGGAACGACGGTAACGTTCGGGGGCGGAGGACGTCATGTATAGTATCACAATAATTGTATAATAGGAATCAAAGCAAACATCATCATTACATTGATAAGATTGAGTATTTACATGTGTTCAACACATAGTTTATATGACATCAAAATGTATAACAAAATATAAAAGACATGACTCTGGAAGCTCCGTCTTCTCAAAATCATGTGGGTGTACCTGTATTATCGATTCCCTGAGAATACAAGTGATTTTGAAAGTGTATCAACATTTAAGTTGGTGAGTTCATAAGTATATTTTAGTGCTGGAAACTTGTCTTTGTACTTTGAAAATACTTAGTGTGTTTCTCAAGAAAACCCAATATTTTCTATAGTGAAAGTAGTGTAGTCATGTATGTTTCTTATATTTGTATACTGTATTAGTGTACTATGTGTTAGGAAAACAGTGTATTGTATTTGTATTTGTATGAAAACCCTTGTATGTATTCCTGGATACCATAAGTTGTAGTGAAACTAGTGTATTGTAATAGTGTTGTATAAAAACATTAGTATAAATACCTGGTATTCACCAGTTGTAGTGAAGAGTAGTACCATAGTAGTATTTGCATGAAAACCTTTTATGAATGCCTGGTTCCTACCAGCTATAGTGTAAGTAGTATACTACAGTCTTATTTATTTAAATAAACCCATTGAAGTAGAGTTAATCCCGTAAACATACTTGTTAGTTATACTGTTGTGAGTTTTATATAACCATACTGATATGACCGAGTGACCTCTAAGACGTTCTTCAGGCGTCCGATAATTATGACATTTGTCACCTTAGGTCTGCCGACCTAGCTGTTGCAAGCAGCTCTGGTGTAGGATTTTCAGTCATGGATGGATCTATACACAAATCTCACGCTCTCCTGGAGGGAGACTCTGGTTATACTTTATAGGATTTAGTTCCCTACCATAAAGGATACTAGTGAAGTAGTGCCTCACAACCATGTATCAACTAGTTTACGTGTAGTGTTGTAGCGTCGTAATGTTCTCTTGTATTAGAAAATAGTATGTATTGTCTGGTATTAAAGTATCTTGTAGTGTAAAATAATTATACTTAAATAATTATTTTATTAGAGTGTATTTGTATCGATGTACTAGAGTAGTGATTCCTAAACTATACCTACTATAGTTCAATTGCACGTTCTTGTTTTGTGTATCGTACTTAGAAAAATAATATAACGAATCTCAACTATATTGATTATAGTTTAAATGTGTGTTTCGTAGTGAAATAAAAACATCTGAAGTTTAATTGTATAAGTAATCACCCTTATGCTCGACATATTACAAAAGGGTTAAAATATATAAAATATTTTTAGGAAATGTAGCGAGGGCTCATTTTGAAACAATTGCAAAGGTTTTTAAAATATTTAAAATATTTGTATAACACAATAGACCTTGTGTTTTACTTGTAGTCCCCCCCCCCTTTTTAAAAATATTAAAAACATTAAAAATGTAAGGGTATGAACTCACCTTGAATGTGCGTTGGCGTCAGAATTTAACATGTTGTAGAAACGATCCATGGGTAAGCGTATGAGCTAATAACATTACCTTAAAAATAATTGTATCCGTCGTCATATTTAAATTAATAATTAATTAATTTAAATAGTGACGTGAATAATTAATTAAGTAAATAATACTTACAATTTAATTTGGAATGTTTGGAAATAAAAGGGGAGGGTGACTTCGGTGGAAAAGGGGTTTTCGGTTGGGAATGGAATGAACTCGGTGTTCTTGTGTTATTGATGGATTCTTTGAAGATTTGAAGATCCCCTTTGAATGTTCTTGAAAGTCTTATGAAGATATGAAGATATTAGGTGAAAACTCTTGAAGATTTGAAGGCCCACTAACGATACTTGAGAGAAAAATTGGCAAGAATTCGGTGGCAAAAGTGAGAAATGAGTTGGGAAATCAGCCTAACACATATATAGGGGGTGTTCGGCCTTATTGGGCCTCAATTGGGGTGTTTTCGGTCCTTTAGGACCGAATTCCTTCTTGAAATCGGCCTTAAAGTCAACAAATGAAAGAGCATTCGGTTTCTAGTCAATGTGGAATGGAGATTTCGGTCCAACCTTGCAAGTGGGGTGTGAATTCGGATTCAGGTCAATGGGAAAACTAAATTCGGTGAAGATTTTTTTCAATTAGGGAATTCAGTCATGAGTGGAAGTTTGATTCCAATAATTGATTTCTAATATATATGAACATATATTATAATTTTCATTTAAGTTTTAAAGTTTCTACATGTTTCCAAAGTACAGCTTTCACTTAAAATTCCTTGGAATAATACCAAAATTATACTAAGATGTAATATGATTTAAACTAAGTATTAGGCTTAGATATGAAATAGTGCAACTCTTTGTTTGGATCTAATGTAAGCTTTGATTGAACTAGTGTGAATTCCATAGACTTGTGTTCACTCGAAAGAACGGGTTGTTACATTATCCGCCCGTAAGAGGGAATTTTGTCCCATTTTTTTTATAGAGTACAATCATGGACTAGGAAAAAGATGGGGGTACTTTTTTTGCACCTGGTCTTCTCGGTCCCAAGTGAATTCTGGTTCCCGCTTGGCATTCCATCGAACCTTCACTATTGGTATGTGACTTTGTTTCGTTCGTTTGACTTCCCTATCCATGATTTGTATTGGTTCTTCCACGAAGTTTTGAATATCATTTATCTCGAGTTCATCAGGTGGAATTACAAGAGTCTCGTCAGATAAACACCTATTTAGATTTGACACATGGAAGACGGGATGTATATTGTTAAGTTCTTGTGGCAAATGGAGTTTGTATGCTACGGGGCCGATCCTAGTGAGGATCTCGAATGGCCCAATGTACCTCGAAATTAGCTTTCCATGCTTTCTAAGCGTATCATGCCTTTCCAGGGTGAGACCTTCAACAGAACGTGATCACCAACCTGGAATTCCAAAGGTTTTCATCTTCTGTTTGCGTAGCTCTTTTGCCTATCTCTTGAAGCTTTCAACTGTTCTCGGATTTGTATTATTTTTTCCATGGTTTCTCGAATGATTTCTGGGCCAGTGAGAGTACTATAAGGGACTTGCCCTTTAGCTAGCTATGTGACACCCACCTCAGCCCAACACAGAAGGGATCTACACTTGCGACCATAGAGGGCTTCAAATGGAGCAGCCCTGATGCTAGTATGATAGTTGTTGTTATATGAAAACTCGATCAGTGGTAAATGGGTGTCCCATGCTTTACCAAAGTCAATCAAACAAGCTCTTAGCATGTATTCTAGAGTTTGAATGGTTCTCTCACACTGCTCGTCAGTTTGAGGATGATAAGTTGTGCTTATGTCCAACTTAGTTCCAAGAGCCTTCTGTAGGGACTACTAGAATAGTGAGGTGAACATACTATCTCTATCTGAGATAATAGATATAGGCACACCGTGCAGTCGTACTACCTCTCTGATGTAGTTTCTAGTTAGCTTCTCCATTTTGTCTGTCTCTTTGATTGGCAGGAAGTGGGAGAAATTGGTCAGTTTGTCAACGATTACCCAAATAGTGTCATGACTACCCGACGTCTTGGGCAACTTGGTAATGAAGTCTATTATGATATGTTCCCACTTCCACTCAGGTATCTCTACTTGCTGGAGTAAACGCTTTTGATATTCTACCTTGACCTTGGCACAAGTTAGGCACTTTCCCACGTATGTAGCAATCTCTGCTTTCATAATTGGCCACCAATAGAGTTTCTTGAGATCTAGATACATCTTATCTGAACCTAGGTGGACGGAGTATTGAGTTTTGTGGGCTTCATCCATGATAACCTCCCTATAACCACCGAATTTTAGGGTCCAGATCCGGTTCATGAAATAACGAAATCTATCTCCCTTGATCTCAAAGTTCTTGTCCATTACTCGCAAGGATTCACCTGCCACATTTTATTGTTTAAAGGCTTCCTGAGGAGCCTCTTTGATTTGGGTGGACAGGTGGGAATGGATTATCATGGTTAGTGCCTTCACCTTACGACCTGAGTATTTCTTCCGGCTAAGGGTATCAGCTACTACATTGTCTTTACCAGATGATAAGGAATTTCAAACTCATAATCATTTAGTAGCTCTACTCATCGCCATTGCCTCATGTTGAGCTCTTTTTGATCAAAGATGTGTTGAAGGCTTTTGTGGTTGGTGAATATAGTGCACTTGGTACCATACAGGTAATGTCTCCATTTTTTTAGGGCAAAGACCACTACTCCCAGTTCAAGATCGTGAGTAGTGTAGTTGACGTCATTTGCTTTATGCTGTCTCGAGGCTTAAGAAATGAATTTTCCTCCCTGCATTAGCACACAACCTAGTCCCTGGTTGGATACATATACAACGAAGTCCTCTATCTCTTCTGGAAGAGACAATGTAGGTGCACTGCACAAGGACTGTTTTAGTGTCTGGAACGCAGCGTCTTGTTTTTCTCCCCAACTAAAGGTTACACCTTCTGTGTTAGGGCAGTAAGAGGCTTATCAATCCTAGAGAAATTTTGTATGAACCTGCGATAGTAGCCAACAAGACCCAAGAATTGATGGATTTCTGTGGGCATTCTCGGTGCTGACCAATTCTCGTTTGCCTTTATTTTGGAAGGGTCCACATGTATGACTTCTTCACTAACCAAGTGACCCATGAAAGTTACGTTCCTAATCCAAAACTCGCATTTAGAGAATTTCGTGTAAATTTTTTCTACCCTCACTGTCTCTAGAACTTGTCTTAAGTGTTGACTGTGTTCTTCCTCACTTCATGAATAGATAAGTATGTCATTTATGAATATTATCACGAACTTGTCTAGGAATGGGCAACACACACGATTCATTAAGTCCATGAATACAACAGGTGCGTTGGTTAGAACAAAGGGCATCACTACAAACTCGTAGTGACCATATCGAATTTGAAAAGTTGTTTTAGGAACATCACTCTTCTGAACTCGTAGCTGATGGTACCCTGATCTCAGGCATGTATTTGAAAAATAGCTCACTCCTTGAAGTTGATCGAAGAGGTCGTCTATTCTAGGTAGTAGGTAGCGATTCTTGATAGTGAGTTTGTTGAGCTCACGGTAGTCTATGCACATCCGAAAAGATCCATCCTTCTTCTTCATGAACAAGACCGGTGCTCCCCAGGGTGAGAAGCTTGGCCTAATAAATCCCTTGCTAAGCAATTCGTTCAGCTGGCTGGATAATTCTTGCATTTCTTCCAGTGCTAGAGGATAGGGGGATTTGGCTACGGGGGTAGCTTCGTGAATCAAGTCGATTCGGAACTTGACTTGGTGTTCAGGAGGAACTTGTGGAAGATCCTTGAGGAAGATATCAGGGGAGTTACAGACTTCGAGGATGCTCTCAAGGTCTTTAACTTCTTGCTTTTCATTAACTACATGAGCCAGGAATGCGTGAAACTCCTTTCGTAGGTATTTTTGAGCTTTGATGCACTGCGAAGATTCGTGCTGAGTTTGTTGCCATAGATAACGAGGGCTTCGCCATTTGGAAAATTGAGCCGAATGTCTTTTTTGTAGCAAAGGATATTGGCACGATTTGGACTTAGCTAATCCATGCTGATGATGACATTAAAGCTCTTGATGGAAACCGACATAAGATCAATGAGAAAAGAATAGTCGTTTAGAGTGAGAGTGCATCCTATGAATACGTCGTTAGTGCTCTCTTTCTTTCCGTTAGCCATCTCGACAATGAACGTTTCGTTTAGTGGTTGGGATTTTCATTTGAGTAAATGTTTGAATTTGTGACTGACAAAATGCCTCTCCGCACCACTCTCAAATAGAATGCATGCATAAGAGTTCTCGAGGAGGAACGTACTCATGACAATGGTGGGGTCTGCAACTACCTCCTCTTGACCCATGGCTAGCACTTTCCCTGTGTTTCCAACATCTCTTGCCTTGGGAAAAATCTGTTTGTAGTGCCCAGTTTCACCGCACCCATAACAGGCTTGGCCAATTCTAGCACTGGAGGTCTAGGCATTTGGCTGTGTAGGCGCCCTGCAGAAGCGGGCCGTACGCCCCTTCTTATTACAACTAGTGCATAACAACTCCTGACAAGGCCCATGATGATGCAAGTTGCATTTTTCGTACCTAGGCAGAGTTCCATCGTATCTTTTGGGAGGTACTTGAGTAGTGGGAACAACAACAGGGATGGTAGCAGCATAGACTGCCACTGTTTGTTGCTTCTTTGAGGGCTCCTGTGAAGATTGACCCTTGCGATGTGTACGATCAACTGGAGCCAGTAAGTAGACCCCAAATTACCTCAATGTTATTTGATAATGTGATATTTTAAAACAACATGTTAGTGATAGGATAGGATTCTTTAGGAATCACATGATAGAATTGCCTGATTATATGATGCCTTATAACCTAGAGTTTTCCTTATATGAAATTGACATCATTACTGTAGCTGCTTAGTGTATGCATCAAAATTGTACATAACTAAGATTCTATAGCATGTGAATGTTTGATTTAGCCTTATTTCATGTTCCTTGTTTGGTTGTGGGCTTAGGGTAGAATCATGTATTCGACTGTCTATAGGATCTAGTGCTACGTATGATTAGCATATACGAGTGTTGCAGGGTTGGTAGAAGTTTCATGGATGAGTTATGTGGGGTCAGCCGACCAGTCAAGGGATGTCTAGCATTTATCTAAGAAGTGAAAAGAGGGTGCATGAGTATTTTAGTGAGTGTTGTTAGGTGTCACACCCCGCTAAAGCGGAAACGCAAGGTATGACAGCGATAACGGTTTCAATGCAAAAGATAAAGATACATCACCATAGCAGTATTTAAAAGTTTACAACCCATAGCTTCAAAAGAAACAAAATACAAGTTTTTCAAAATAACATTGTTCAAAATATAGCTTCATAATAGCTTCAACACGATGCAGCATGCTCTATGATGATGAATCTTTACATCCACTTACTAATTACTTCCTGAAAAAGCATGTAAAACGAGCGTCAACTATGAAAATAGTTGGTGAGTATCACAAGTTTATAAAAAGCGAGCGTACAATAAGGCTTTTCGTAAATACAAGTACATTGCTTCAATGATAAACAAGTTGATTGCTATTAATGAATACAAGTTTATTGCTATAACGAGAAACGAGTTTGTATGTGTATGAGCAAACAATGAGTCTCAACCAAACCTATGACTGAAGCCCTATCGAGATTTATGCTTATCGTTCCATAGATGAATATGGTATCATGCACTCCAGCGATTCGGGCAAGTGAGGAGTTGTCAATTCCTAATAGCGCTATCCATAACGACCATTGGCTCAAAGAGTTAATGGTTAGAGATAAGGGAAGGGCCTTAGTACAATAAGTTCTCATGTTCCGTGTTGCATAGACATACATAAAGAAACATAGCAATACAATAGCAATCATGTTTGATACAATTCAATTTAAATACAACATGCAAACAGTAGTTTTTCTGGACATGCTTTTCCACCCCAAAACATAAAAAACGAAAATAGGGGAGTGCGTGAATACTCACGATGTTTTGTGTAGACACAAGCGGTACTTCGGGATGCACCAACGTCTTACTACCGGGATCCTACGACATAAAACACACGCACTAGTGAGTTTCCATGTCGATATCTAATGCTAATATACTAAACTCTACATATAGGGAAATGCCAATTTATGTTTTAGTATTGGATTTTATATCAATTAGTTACACTTTTTTTCTGAAGTAATGAAATTCTATATATCGGGCGATTAATTACAACCTTGGAATATAAACTTTCCAAAATTTTAAGTCCTTATTACAACATAAATTCACGAAAATAGCATTCGAGGGATAAAAATTCTCAAACTTTTTATTTAACTGTTATTACACAATACTAAGCTGGGAAAATTATAAAAATGGATTTTCAAGCTGTTTAATTATATTTTATGATTTTTGAGCATTTATTTCAATAAAAATTGAAATAAATAGAAAACAGTTTCCAAAATTACCCAAACTTTTTATTTAATTGTTATTATACATAAATAGGCTGGGAAAAATGTAAAAGATATTTTTCAGTGGGTATTTCTATTTTTCCTTGCTTTATTCTTTTAAATAGTTATTAATTAAAGAAATAATATTAAACAGTTAAAATAAATCACCATAAATTTTTGTAACATCATTTACAGTATAAATGTCCTGGGAAAAATATCAAAAGTGGTTTTCATAATGTATAAACTGGTTTTAGGTATTTATGTATATTTAAGTGTATTTTAGTGCAATTAACTTTAGAAAATAAGAGAAAAATAGTTTACAGTAGAGAAAAATATTCAAAATTTTTATGTAACCTCCTACTCTATAATATTATATCCTGGTAAATTTTCATGAATTTTGGATAATCAGAACTATTTCTCCCATTTTTAGACCATTATAATTACCAAAAATTGGGAAAAATAGTAAAACATGATGGAAAATCTTGAAATTATTTTCTGGAGTCACCCATCACAGGTAAGGTATGCGAAAATTGTTAGATACAATTTTCACATCCTATAAAGTGGTTTTGTAATTTATCATGTCCTAAATAAAAGAAAATTAGAAATCATATGAAACAGTAACAAAAATTGCTGAAATTTGGTGAGGGTCATTATTCCCCATAAGGATCGTCCATGAATTTATTTAGGATTTATTGACCTCTGGAAGTATTTTATATGATTTATGCCCTTGGTTTTAGCAATAATTCTAATAAATCAAAGAAATAACAAAAGCTCTTGAAATTTTCCAGATTATCTCATGCATGCAAGGGCTTTTAAAGGAAAAATGTAAAAAAATGTATTCAGAAGAGAAATGAGGGTAATGATTCCAAACAATTTAAGAAAAGTTGCATGCAATAATGCATGAAGTGTAAATGTGGCTGAAGTTCATGAATTTGTGTAGCCCATTCAGTGAGGTTTTAAGCCACGAAATTTCAACCATAATTCACTAGATATGTTAAGTTTCTAAGGTATTTTTCCTCAGATTTATGGTTGGGTTTAAGGCCATTGTTTAAGCAAGATAAAAATAGTGATCACAGAAAAAGAGCTGTATGCGCAACCTTTTTGTAAAATCTGCTAAAAATCGGATATTTAATATTTTACAGTGAGACCAGTTGGGTTTGAAAGCTAACTCGTGGAGCTAACCAATACAAAAAGAATATCATGATTTGGTTAAGAAATGACTGAGTTATGACTGTTCAAAGTCGAACAAAGTAATCTGGCAGATTGCATGTTTGCTTGTGTGCATTATTAGGGTATTTCAACAAGAACATCATGCATGTCTTTGGTAAGGCCTGATTTCTAACACATGCATGGAATGAATGAGCATCCAAGATGTAATAGAAATGGTTTAAATGCTTTTGTTCATGCATGAACACAAAAGAAATGGAGAAGAACATGAAATATTAGGTTTTGATGTCACATGATCATATGTGCATCTTTTCCACTCCTTGCATGGGTTTGATCCCGGATTTTCACCATCTCTAACACATGCATTGTGTTATGGTGAGAATCTACAAACCACAAGGGGAGAATAAAGATTTCTAGCCATGGAAAGGCATAGAATCCGAAAAGTAGAGAAGACTAAGAAGAAAAAGAGGTTTAACCATGAAACTATGGAAGAAGATGTTGTTGTTTACCTTGGTTTTGACCTTGAGAGAAGTAAGAACACTTCAAGGGCTTCACAATCTCGAAATTTTGCAGAGAAATGAGAGGATTTTCGTGAGTTTAGAGAGAGGGAAGAAGAGAGTGAAGTGAGAGAGTGAAGAGGGAAGAGGTGGAGTAAGGGTTTAAGCTTAATGATTGTGTTTTGGGGAAGAGAGAGGGCATGGGGAGAGGTGATGGCCGGTTTTTGCATGCATTTTGGCCTCCTCTCTCCTAAATTTTAAACTTTATAAACTTCCCTCCTATATTTTATATAAAAACATTCATTTTTATAAAATGTTTATTAAGCAATTTGATTTATTTAAAAATCTTGTTTTCAACAAATAATTTATGATTAATACTTGTAATTTATATTTCTAGTTCATTGGTATAATCCATAATTTGATTAATAAAATTTGATATTAGGAAGTTTATAGCCAAATTTTATAAAGTTTTTAAGCTTTATAATTTATAACTTTGGATTTTTGGCTCTTTAGGGTTTTTGGAATATTGTTTGATATTCAACAACATGTTGAAGTATAATTAGAATGTTTTAATTTATTTTTAGAGTTTTATACCCTATTTCAATTATAACAAAGCTTGAAGCTTTATTCTAATTATAGTATTGGCATTTCCTATTGTAGCTAAGCAACTTATTAGAATTTTAAGTATCAAGTATATTAGTCCTAGACCTTAGTTGGATCCTAGTTTATGCAAGATTTTTGACCTAATTTATACTACTAGGTCATGGCATGTTGTGCATGAATGGTTATTATAAAGATGCATGAGTCCAAGAATGACCTGAATTGGCAGTTGTCACATTAGGGTTGTTGTGACGATCTTCTAAGACATATACGGGTAAATGTGGAAGGAAGTATGGGCCTGTACTACCCGAAGCATAGAACCTGTACACGTAACAGGGAAGTCACGACCCCCATATTTTTTTGGGAATTGTTCCCTATGGTATTATGTGCTTTTATTTGATATATCCCTTGTTTATTTTCAGTATGGGGGTTACGAGGCGATTTGAGTCAGGATCTGGATCAAGGTCAGGAGTGGGTGGCCATGATAGGCCAAAATTGATTGGGGACCGGGTTAAGGAGATCATTCAGGGGGAGGTCATTTTCATCTTTTGGGTTCGATACCAAAGTTTTTTGGGTCTATTAAGATTGCTATGATGGAGTTCTTCGACGATCGATATGCTACACTTCCTAAGACTGCTGATGTTGGGATTAGCACTAGGAGATGATGGGTTTTGAGCATTCAAACACTTCCTAAGTGTACATGCAACCCTAATAACCTTGGATCTATGTTAGTCTAATTATCATGCAAAGTTGAATTCCAAGGTTATATTCCTATCTATCATACATGGGGAACAAATTTTAACTTGAATGAAAGATAGAATAATATACCTTGTTGTTGCTTATGATCCTTGAAAACTTGTGAGCCTAGCACCCGAAGTGTGATGCCTCAGAAGCTTCACACAACACCAAATGCTTTTGGAATGACTTTAGAGAGAATACACACTTCTAAAATCGGCCTAACCCTCTTGTTCCTTATGTGTAGCCAACTTTAGAGAGAATACACACATCTAGGGTTACACCATGTAAACCCTAATGTGTCATGGCTTTTCATTTACATAACCCATGGATTTGTAACTCCCATGGAGCATCCATGGAGCATCCTATGGGTGGAACCCAACTTGATAATCCATGGAGCCTCTTAGCCCACTATACAAGTTATGGATGATTTACATAATCAATCCATACATATAATTAGTTATCTTTTGATCACTTAATTAATTCTAAATAAATTCTTGATCAAACTAATTAAATAATATTATTAATATATTAGAACTTATAATATATTAATAAACCACAAGTGTTATTTCTCTCATTTAGACTATCTAATTGCATGGTGCCATGCAACCCAAATGGACTATGCTGGGTCGGGTCAAGTACATACCAAAAATAGTTATTGACTTAGACAACTTATCCAACAGGAGAGCCTTCCAGTATCGTTACTTTGACAATATGAAGTACCTAGTATTTGATGGAGTTCACGATCTGATCATAGACATGAGGTGGTTTTATGAATTATATGTGATGTTTCTTTACGTGCTCTTGCCCAACTGACCAGAAGGTCAAGTGTGTTTTGAACATTCTTTGGTCTGGATCGAAGGATTAGTGGTGGTTGGTTACTAGTTCTTATACCCCAAAGAAGTGAGCTGCAGTTTCATGGGAGTAGTTCTCTAATATGTTCTGCTCAAGATATATTCCATTGGTAGAGCGGGAGAGGATGGCTCAGGAGTACTTAGATTTGAGGCAAAGGACCGAGTCGATGACGGAGATCACCAATATGTTTAATGAAAGAGCCATGTTTTTCTCTGAGTTTTCTACTTCTAAGTAAGCTCAGATGACCCAGTACTTGAGCATACTCAAGATAAATATCCGATAGTTTGTGTCCACACAACACTATGGTTGATTAGTAGATTTAGAGGAGGGCTCTAGGCGGCATCATATCGATATGGAGCTCCAGTCGAGAGAGTATAGGAAGAACACAACGTAGTCTCAGCCTATGCCGAAGCGGTTTAAGGTCATTGTTTTTAGATCTGCGAGACAGAGGGGCTGCACTTGTGGAAAGTGCGGAAAGATTCATAATGGTGATTTCCGATCTTCTTCTGGATGCCACAATTATGGCAGGCGGGGCCACGTTGCGAGGGTTGCCGGTAGAAGACTCCTGTACCCAACACCAAGATTTGCTATCATTGTGACCATGGTCGTCATGTGAAGTCCAATGATTCCTTTCTTGTTGTTAGGCCTACAAAGGCTCCAGCGTCGGCTACTATGAGGATCACAGATAGGATCCAGGGCAGGGCGGAGCCCCTGGGGGCTCGAGGCCGCGCCTTTCAACCCACGGTAGAGGATGCCAGGGTGGCACCATATTTCATGACCAGTATGTTTCTATTTATTATTCTATTGATTATATTTTATGGTATGCTTATGTTTATGTTCCTAATAGGTACATTCTTAGTGAACACTTTGTATGCTCTTGTATTATTTGACTTGGGCACGAGTCGGTCCTTTGTGTCTTAATTGTTCAATAGGGAGTATGATATGCCTACTGGGGAGTTGGAGTGTCCTTTGCGGGTTTCTGTTGTTGGATTTAAAGCATTCTAGCACTCCTAAGTGTACATGCAACCCTAAATACCTTGGATCTATGTTTTCTCTATTATACATGCAAATATGAACATCCAAGGCATTATCCTAATCTAGCATACAAAACAATGACTATAGCAAGATAGATTACATACCTCATTGATGTAGAAAGTCTTCATGAAGCTTGAGTTCCTAGTGCCCCAAGTGTGACACCTCAAATGGTTCACACAATACCAAATACACTTGGAATAACTTGAGAGAATTCTACACTTCATGAAAATCGGCTAGCCCTTTCTTACTCTCTCTAGTGGGCCGATTTTGGTCAAGAATAAGATCTTTATATAGTGATACAATTAGGGTAAACCCTAATTGTCATGACTTTCCATTTCCTTGGATCCATGGGTTCAAATACACCATGGAGCATCCATGGAGCATCATATGGGTTTTGGCCCAACTAGATAATCCATGGAGCATTAGCCCACTATACAAGTATGGATGATTTACACAATCAACCCATATATTTAATTAGTCTTCTTTTGATCACTTAATTAATCCTAGATTAATTCTTGATCAATACTAATTAAATAATCTTATTATTCTTATTCTTAATATACTAGAACTTATAATATATTAATAACCATAAGTGTCTTATTTCTCTCATTATAGTCTTATCCAAATGCATGATGCCATGCAACCCAAATGGACCATGCCGGGTTGGGTCAAGTCTTACCAATTATAGTTATGGACTTAGACATTAATCCAACAGTCTCCCACTTGGATAAGTCTAAAACTAATATTGCGTATGACTTCAGGAACCAACTGGCAATCGTAGCTCTCAAAAGCTTCTTTCGAACTCTTGACCTTGTAGATGAACTATGACCTTTGTCAATCACTTGTCCATTAGAGAAGGGATCATATATTCCTCCATTCTAGATATCGTATGGACTGAGACATGGATTATAATCATTCTCTCTGTCCATTTGTTATTTCCCGATTTCCGATTTATGATGACTGACTAATTGAACAAATCAAATCAGTCCTAGCCCGGCCGAGCACTTCCATTTGTCATTATCAAATCATCGAGGGGTCCACAGATATCGCTTTTATCCCGAAGGTAAAAGGAATGGATAAACTTCGACTCATATGGCTTGTTCTACTACTTGTTGAATCATACACAAAGACACGTTTTATAGCACCGAGTTACCAAATGTGTTTTCGTGCAATCAATGTACAACCAACTCATAGTAACAACTCATATCTCTAGGTTTGAAGAACATGATCACTCGTGATAAAATCCATGAAGTGATTCCAATGAGCGCGGGTTGAATCCAATACTCATAACTTATGAGCACTCATGAGTGTTGTAGCCCTTTGTCCAACACCTTAGACCTCTACAAGCCAACCCATGACAGTCTTAATTCATATCCACTTCCAACATATGACCGACTGTGGATGGTTTGAATAACTTAGTCATTCCGGAAGAATAACCTAGTTTATTCGGGAAGTCAAAACATGCAAAGTGAAACACAATTATAATTGAATCCAATATAGTATCAAAACCTATGAACATAAATAAAACACCTTTTATTTATCACCATATGATTACACATTATTCATTGTATACTGTTTTAGCTATCAACTTTATTCTTGAATTTAAAACAATAGTTGTCCCATGCTCCAAGCATGTACACTATGTTTTCTAAACACTAGTCATGCCATACACCAAGTATGCATACTATGTTTGTCTATGATCTTTACTTTGTGAACTAGATCAATTGAACATAAGTTCAATGATTCTCTTTTCACACTCCCAAATCCTTACTGCAAATGCAAGAATTCCAAATTCATGCCATTTACTGAAATCTGTTAGATTTTAAACTTATATGCATTGATCCTCTTGTAACGATTATGCACAAATTCACAAAGATGTGTCAACAATCATTACAGAGTATTCCAAAGGAGATCAACTCCTTGGAAACATCCTTCTTGCATTAAGTTTCCTAATCTTAAACAGATTGAAAATTCTAACTTTGAAACATTTCCAGATTCCATTTTGACTATCATTTCTGAACAAGAGTTGTCTCCTTAGAGATTATGTCAATATGGTCCTTCCAGAATTATCACTATACTTCCAACTATCCTTGAGCAACCAATCTTTGGTAAACCTTAGATTGTCCTTGACAATTGTTTAATCCTTTTAGTCATATCCAGTTCTAAACCTTTTCCATTCTTAATGCCCCAGGCATTTGGAAAATTTTAGAAAGGATGAATATAGAACACGTAATCGATCCTATATCCGAAGCATATGGGACACGATTCATGATGTCTCACATAAAGACTAAACCAGTCTTTTGCTATATCATTTCCATTTCTATTTTCCAAGTTCTCATAATTCGGATTATGAAAAAGGATACCGTAATCATAATCGAATTTTAGAACGCAAATAATGGACCCATATACAAAATTTCCTTATGTTGAGCCATTCCAACATGATATTCATATATATTTCCTTGACTAAATGATTAAATCCTCACGATCTAAGCTTATAGATTTGAGATGAAGTATAATTTCCTCTCCCTTAATTATAGCAAAACAACTTTTTCCCAATTGAAACCTTTTGTTTTCTATAATTAACATTGCTAACTTGCAACCTTTATCATAATTATCGTGCTCCCACTAACATGATGATTATTAGCATAACACTTATGCTCCCACTAGCTCTAACATGTTCTCAGAAATCAGCTGACTTTCTTACCAAAGTTCAGATTTCTAATACTAGATTGTTTTGATAAAACTTTATCAAAAACATACACCTTCCCTTAGATAGCACACTTGTGTGTCTACACAATTATGAAGAGGGATGCCGTAATCATAATGATTAGACCTTTTTGCCAGTTCTCACAAGCCCAGGTTAGTGCGCCGGTAAACCACACACGCTCCACTAACGACTTTGATAATGCAAATATCACAATTTCTATCTAGCTAAAATCTACTTAGTGAAAGTGTTTCCTCACCATCATTTTCATGAATCGGAGATAAACCTTATGACACTTAGATTTAATGGTGTATGTGTTCTTATCCATGTGAATTATCAAAACCATAGTCACAAGACAAGGATAATGACAAATCCAAACTCATATGGACTGAACTCAATCTTAATTTCTTGCCACCCGGCAGCTCAAGGACCTGCCATTGCTTCCAAGTTGTTGTGCAACCAATTGAGAACTCTAAGAACTCATATGCAAAGCCAACTTTAATTGGAATGGGCACAGAATATGTCAACACGATAGGTTATAAACCTTAAGTCGTGTGCTAGTGAAGAACTTTAGGTTTTATTCTTGATTAGTTCTTGAGACTTTCAAGACCTTTAAGACTCCCACTATACTCTTGACCTATAAGACTCCCTTGTCAAACATCCAAGAGATAGTGTGGATTCTAACCAAGACAAACACTTCACACAATTGGCCTAAGTTGGTCTTTGTTTTATCCAAAACATCACAACTTACCAATTTCAAATGTACAAGAGTAGAAAACTTTTACTCTTACATTTGACAAGTGTTTTAAACCTTCTTTGAGGCATGTCACTCAAGTTACAATCTTGGAGTATGACTCTAAGAATTGTTTTTGGAACGAAGTATGAATCATCTTCTTGATTTAATCACTTCAACAATTCATAGTTCCTCTTCTTAGCTATAAGAAAGTACTTAGAGGATGAATTGTGATAAGGTCTCTAAATCATTAAGATGATCATAAAACTGATACTAAAGTACTCTCCTATCTTTTCAGATTTGAGAAACTTTTATCCTTCTGCCTAATTTGATTCTTCTTATTCGCTCTGCGTTACATTGGAACCTTTTTCCAATGTCTCAGAATTACACTTAAGCTTGTAAGTATAACCATATTTACTGAACTTTAGTAAATTATGACAAATAATCTTATTGATCTTTTGTGGTGGACTTGACCAGTGCACTAGAATGTGTACTCGATCCCTTAGTCCTTTACTTAACTCACACATCCATGTGGACAAGTAATTAGTCTTAATTTTCCAATACTTGAAAGTTCTCATTCATCATGCTATACAACTTGCATGATTACAAGTTCCGGTCCAATTGAGACTTGGGTGATGAGAATCTTTCGTTATTTGGTAAATTTAGACATTACCACAAATGAAGGAATCAATTTCATATTTCCACTCTTGCTATTAATGGAATCATATAAGCAACAATTTTTCCTCAAATGCCATTGTAAGGATATTTTAAAATAAATAAAATCATCATTTTCCTTTTATTTTAAAAAACTTAGCGGAAAAACTTATCCTTACAATCCATATGAAAAACTTGTTGTTATCTATTCCTAAGCAACATCTCATAACTCCTAAGAAGTAGCTCAAGAATCCGATCTTCAAACTACGCGATAAAAATCTATCTACGCGATCAGATTCAACATATTCTTTCTTTAAGATTCTTTACTTTTCTTTGATTCTTAAAACATTACCATGTGACCCAGTCACATCATGTATCAGGAATCTCTGAATAGAAACTTAACAGAGTTAGATAGTGGACTTTACCTGAAGTAGAGTCAAACTTATTGACTTTAACCTCCTTAGGTAAATTTGGCAGCTTCGCAACCAATGCCCCTTCCTTTGGCAATATAAACATATGGGCCCTTTGATAATGGTACACGGGACTATCACAGACTTAGCTTTTCTCTTTACCATTTGTTCAACCGAGTTGACTATGGTCGATCCCTTTTCATTGGGAAGAGAATGCTTTTCTGGATTTCCTGTGTCACTATTGTCAATGTCCATCAAGTTTTAAGGAATTTGATCTTAACAAATAGATAAGATCATTAAGGGTCTTGTCATAGTCTGTTTCATAGGTGCTCCAAAAGAACTCACTATGTGACTTAGAAAGTAGTTGAACCACCAACTTTCTCAAAACTTTGACACCCTTCTCTCCCGGCTTGTCAATATGTGACTACATCTCCAAGATGTGATCACACCTAGACCTTGCCTTGCCAATAGGGCTTGAGTGACTTTGAACTTGTGGGTTAGGGAGAATAATTTGAGGAGGTGAAAGAAGTATGATTTCCAAGGGACACCATCTTCATTTAGGAAAGCTTGTTTCAAGATATTTGGGAAGATCATAAATGTCTAAACCAGACATCTTTTGGGAGATATTCAAGATAGTTGATTTTAAAGTCCTTAGTATGACACCCAATATGAAATATTCAGGCTAGGACCCAACAAACTATTTTATAACTTAGAAAAGGGATGCCTTAATCCAAACTATAAAATATTTGAAGGTAGGTGAATGACGATTCACCAATTTCCACCAAGATAAATGAAATGTATTATTAGGTTTTAATTGGTTTTTGAAACTCCTAGATCTTTGAGATTCATTGAACTGTTCAATGGCATGTTTCAATCTCGAGTGTGCCCTTCAGGTTTTGTGACTGGGATGTCGAAGATCAAAAAACAAGGTGTGAAGTAACCATGCAAATTACTTGGTACCCTTAAGTGTTTACCCCTCAATCAATGTGCCGGTTAACCACACACGCTCCATCGATACTATGATAAACATTAAGTTACCCTTTGCCTACCTTGTTAAATACGAGTTAGTGTGCCGGTTAACCACACACGCTCCACTAACCGACTTAAACAAAGTGCAAAGTGTAATTTCATGGATTAGCACCTTATTCACATTTTCCTAAGTAACTAAGATTGGGTATTATTAAGAGTTTAGTTACTTAGTATTTATCATTAATACTTTTAATGAAGGGATAATTATAGTCCTGTCAAACCCGTTCAGCTAACGACCCTCCACCAGTCAAGCAAGCGGTGGGTGAGAGTGGACACCCATTAAGTTGTCATTTTATAAGCGACAACCTTATACCCACCTTATAGACCGGCTTCGTGAATGAGGCGTACTAGTGGTAAGATTGACTTTACTCTTATACATATATATATATATATATATATATATATATATATATATATATATATATATATATATATATATATTATTAACTTATAACATTTTAAAGTATAAGGGTTGAATTTTAACTTTTAAAATTCTAAGGGCTAACTTGGAATTAAAATATTCATTAGAGAAAACTTTAGAAATTCCAAAACTTGAGGGCATGTTTTGAAACTATTCAAAACTAATTAATTCCATAACTTATGTGTTTAAAGTAGTTTTAATCCAAAAACTCTACAAGTTCCATAACTAGAGGACAAGTTATGGAAGACTTTAAACTAATAAAAGAATTAACTTTTCTTTATTTTATAACTTATGGAATTAATTAAGGTTACATTTTTTTTATTTATTATTTAATGAAGAGACTCTTGGTCCTCTATAACTTGAGGACAAATTATGGAGTCATAACACCAATTAATTAGAACTAGACTCTTCATTTTGTAACCTTTGCCAACTTTTATGAGTTTTATGAAACTTAAATGTGACTTTCATATAACTTGAGGACAAGTTACAAAAACACATTTTAGAATCAACTCTTAGATTAATTTGGATTGAAAACAACTATTTCACTCAACTTTTCTATTAATCTAAGCAACTCATAAGAACAAGATAATTCACATCAAACTTTTTCATGTAATTAGTCTAAACCTTAAACTAATACAAAACATAAATCTATTGACAATTATCTTTGAAATTGAATTAGCATGAACATTACCACATCAAAAACGAGTTTATAAGTTCAAAAACATCTTAGGGTAATGTTCCTAGTCCAATTCCAGCCAAAAATGTCGAATTTATGCTGTCTGGGGGTCCAACTTGTCGAGTGCACGAACCAACTCGGCGAGTTGGATGCTTTTTGCCTTGGACTCGGCGAGTCTGCTTGGCAGAGAGCATCAAAACTCGATTTTTCAGCTCCATTTGCAAGTATAACAAGAAAACAAGCCTAGGCTCGGATACCACTGTTGGATTTAAAGCATTCTAACACTCCTAAGTGTACATGCAACCCTAAATACCTTGGATCTATGTTTTCTCTATTATACATGCAAATATGAACATCCAAGGCATTATCCTAATCTAGCATACAAAACAATGACTATAGCAAGATAGATTACATACCTCATTGATGTAGAAAGTCTTCATGAAGCTTGAGTGCCTAGTGCCCCAAGTGTGACACCTCAAATGGTTCACACAACTCCAAATACACTTGGAATAACTTGAGAGAATTCTACACTTCATGAAAATCGGCTAGCCCTTTCTTACTCTCTCTAGTGGGCCGATTTTGGTCAAGAATAAGATCTTTATATAGTGTTACAACTAGGGTCAACCCTAATTGTCATGACTTTACATTTCATTGGATCCATGGGTTCAAATACACCATGAACCATCCATGGAGCATCATATGGGTTTTGGCCCAACTAGATAATCCATGGAGCATTAGCCCACTATACAAGTATGGATGATTTACACAATCAACCCATATATTTAATTAGTCTTCTTTTGATCACTTAATTAATCCTAGATTAATTCTTGATCAGTACTAATTGAATAATCTTATTATTCTTATTATTAATATACTAGAACTTATAATATATTAGTAACCATAAGTATCTTATTTCTCTCATTATAGTCTTATCCAAATGCATGATGCCATGCAACCCAAATGGACCATGCTGGGTCGGGTCGAGTCTTACCAATTATAGTTATGGACTTAGACATTAATCCAACATTTATCACCAAAGAACATAGGGTTTCTGCATCCAGAGTGTATCAAGGTTGTGTATCGGAGATCTTCGGGGTGCCTTATCTCATTTATCTCATCCATATCCCCATGACGGATGTATGCGTGATAGTGGGTATGGACTGGCTATGCAGGTTTAGTTCCATGATCGATTGCAAGGGCTAGAGAGTGGAAGTTCAAACCCCAAGTGGGGGATAACTGGTTATCTATGGAGATGGCATCAGGGTTCATTCATGGTTTTATTTAACAACCAAGGATCAACAGTATATTCAGCATGGGTGTGCAGGTTATCTGGCTTATATGGTTGATACTCGAGTTGGGGAGCAGACTTCAGTTTCAGAGGTACCAGTTGTCAAGGAGTTTTCCAATGTTTTCCCAAAGGAGCTACCCAGTGTGCTTCTCGAGAGGCAGGTTGATTTCTAGATTGATCTAGTTCCAGGTGTGGCTCCAATAACCAAGTCTTCATATCGCTTGGTACCAGTTAAGATATATGAGTTGTCCCCTTAGCTTTACGAGCTGTTAGGCAAGCAGTTCATTAGACCGAACAGTTCATCGTGGGAGCATCGATACTATTCGTCAAGAATAAGGATGGTTTACACTGGATGTGCATTGATTACCGGAAGTTAAACAAGTTAATGGTGAAGAATCATTATCCCCTTCCATGGATTGATGACCTCTTTGATCAGTTACAGGGTGCATCTTGGTTCTCCAAAATCGATCTGAAATTCTATAACGATGAGATTTTCAAAACAAAATTTTCATTTTTCAACAACCAAATTTATATAGAAATATTCTCAAAAAGTATTCCACAATAGTTATCAAATCAAAACATATCCCAAGAACACAAAGTCAAATCTCCTCTCTGTGTGTACGGGTCATGCCGGAGCCTTTCCATGGTCCTCGCTAGTACTTGAAACACATAACACTACAACTGTAACCATAAATGCTTAGTGAGTTCCCCAAAATACCACATAAAACACATACACCACTCAAGGCTACTGTACAACCCTCCGGCTGATGCGTCTCAGCGGGACCCTCTGGTTCCGTAGCTCGTTGGACCCTTTGGTCCGGTCATAGCTCGTTGGGCCCTCCGGCCCGGTCAGTCTCGTTGGACCCTCCGGTCCGGTCTATAAAATTATATATCATACTTACATCACATAGCACATAATCTCATACATGGCACACAATCTCATACATAGCACAGAAGACCTTCCGGTCAACTCATAATACCACTCTAGGTAACGTATAGTGAGAAGGCTCACATCGTGTAACTCGATAACTAGGAAATCTCGGACTCCGTGAAAATAGGATCTAGCCTCCGCCTAATCATATGAAATAAAACACTCGACATCAACACATTTCCCAAGGCTAGACCACTCCCTCTCTTAGCACTCTCAGGAGGGTAAAAGACCATTTTACCCCTCTCAAGGCTCAAATACTCTAAAGTTGACCAAACCCTAAAAGTCAACAAAGTCAACCGTCTGGGGTACATGGCGCGTACCAGATCTGTATGCTAAGTGTACCCGATGGCTTCACAGAATCGGGGTACGCGGCCCCTTACGTCGCGTGTACTGGGATTACGCCCAACATAACTCCCAGCTTTCTCCTCCTCTTCATTCAGGTCTTAATCGGTTTAGTCTTGCATCCAAAATCCAGATCCGACTTCTCTAACACGACTTAATCCGTAGAGTTGGCGACTTTAAGCCTTTGCATGGCTGAGGAAGTCACAAACACCCAAAACACTCTATTTCCAACCCTAAAAGGTCCATATCTCATGCACGAACAACCTTTAACAACCAAGACTGGATTTTTATTACATAACAACACTAAATGAGCTAATATGGGACAGATCTTAGCTTCTAAGAGCTCAACCACTCAAAAAGCTATGAACTTGGGGACCAAAAACCCTAAAACTTCTCTCTACAAAGTATGAACAGAAAAGATGCAAAGCTTGAAGCTTTTTACCTCAAAAAGGGATCTCCAACCACTGTAGAACTTGGATCTACTCTTGCTCTTCCACGTCTAGCTCCAACAATGGCTTCCTCTTCTCCTTCTTCACCTCAAAAAGGTACCTTCAAGCTCAAGAACACACTCACAAGATTAAACACGGATTTATGCACTCTAAGGGCTCACTCAAGGGGGTATGGTGGCTGGGGAAAAGGACTAGACATTCCTTTTATAGTGCACATGCCAGAATTTAGGGTTTGCATCCGGGCACACTACGCGCAACATAACCTTGGGTACGTCCAGCGTACCCGGGCGAGTCCGCATCCAAAATAAGCGCGTGAGTACTCGCGGCGTACGCTTCTTTATGCCCAGCGTAGTCACAAATCCAACATATAACTTTAAGGGACTGATCTTGCCAACTCTCAAAGTAGAAGGGTCATAAGGCTTAGCTGAATATCGGGCTGTTACAATTCTCCCCCACTAGAACCAGACTTCGCCCTCAAAGTCTCATGCTGCGCACAACTGCGGATGTTGTTCCCGCATCTCCAAATCCGGCTCCCAGGTCAGCTCGGACCCTTTCTGATGCTGCCACTCGACCTGCACCAGGGGCACTTCCTTGCTCCTCAAAACCTTGATCTTCCAATCCAAGATTGCGATCGGCTTCTCAGCATAATTCAGACTCGCATCCACCTGTATATCCTCTAATGGTACCACTGCCGACTCGTCGGCTATACACTTCCTCAGTTATGACACGTGGAAGGTATCATGAATCTGGTCCAACTCCACAGGTAGCTCCAAGCGATATGCTACCCTTCCCACCCTTGTGATCACTCTAAACGACCCAATATACTGGGTCCCAGCTTGCTCCTCTTCTTGAATCGGATCACTCCTTTCCAAGGAGATACCTTCAGGAGCACGAAATCACCGACCTGAAACTCGAGTTCGGATTGTTGCCTATCCACATAACTCTTATGGTGACTCTGGGCGGTCAATAACCTCTGTCTGACCTGCTGTATCTGTTGTGTCGTCTGAAGCACTATCTCTGTACTACCCATCACACGTTGCCCTACCTCGCCCCAACAAATGGGGGTCCGACACCTCCTTCCATACAACAACTTAATGGGTGGCATGCCAATGCTAGAGTGATGGCTGTTGTTATAGGAAAACTCAGCCAAGGGCAAATACGTGTCCCAAGTCCCGCCGAAATACAGTACACATGCCCGAAGCAAGTCCTCGAGCGTCTGAATCATCCGATCACTCTACCCGTCAGTCTGTGGGTGGTATACGGTACTAAAATGCAGCCTCGTACCCAATTACTCATGAAATTTCTTCCAAAATCTGGAAGTCAAACGCACATCTCGATCTGAGACAATCAAGATCGGTACTCGATGCCGCGATACTACCTCCTTCACATACAACTCTGCCAGCCTCTCCGCAGAAGAGCTCTCACTGATGGCAAGGAAATGAGAGCTCTTTGTCAACCTATCCACAATTACCCAAATTGCATCGACACCCCTAGTAGTCCTCGGCAATTTGGTGATAAAATCGATGGTAATCTGTTCCCACTTCCACTCGGGAATCTCTAACGTCAGCAACTTACCATACAGATGCTAGTGCTCGGCCTTAACCTTGCGACATGTCAAGCACCTTTGTACGAACCATGCAAGATCCCTCTTCATTCAGGGCCACCAATACTCCTTCTTCAGGTCCAAATACATCTTAGTAGCCCTGGGGTGGATCGAGAACTTCGATCTATGCGCCTCCTCCATCAATATGGTACGCGTTCTGCCCACAAAAGGTACCCAAACCCGACCCTGAAAGGTCATAAGTCCTCGACTATTGGTAACAAACTCCGATACCTGCCCAATCACCCGCTCCCTTTTATGGTTCTCCGGTCTCACGGCCTCTGCTTGGGCCCCTCGAATGGTGTCCCATACCGGAGTCATCACTATCAATCTCATGCAAACATCTCGCATCGGGGCGCCCTCCGCTCTACGGCTCAGGGCATCGGCTACAACATTAGCCTTGCCCGGGTGGTACATGATCTCACAGTCGTAATCCTTTACCACATCCAACCATCTCCTCTGACGCATATTCAGGTTGTGCTGATCCATTAGGGTTCAAGCTTTTGTGGTCCGTGTATATGGTACACTGAACCCCATACAAATAGTGACGCCAGATCTTGAGGGCGAACACCACTGCCCCAACTCCAGATCGTGGGTGGGATACCTCGACTCATGAGGTTTCAACAGCCTCGATGCATATGCTATCACATGCCCCCTCTGCATAAGCACCGCTCCCAACTCTGATATCGATGCATCACAATACACCACAAAATCCTCCATCCCTTCCGGGAGTGCAAGCACCAGAGCTTCGTACAATCTCTGGCGAAGTGTCTCAAATGAGGTCTGCTGCTCCGGACCCCATGAAAAAGCAACACCCTTCCAGGTCAAATTGGTGAGTGGCACATCGATCTTAGAGAAATCCCTGATAAATCTCTGATAATAACCAGCCAACCCAAGGAAACTCCTGATCTCGATAGGTGACCTCAGCACCTCCCAACTCATCACTGCCTCGATCTTTTCCGAATCGACCAATATCCCCTTCTGGTTAACGAGGTGCCCTAGGAACTGGACCTCCCGTAACCAAAAATCACACTTGGAGAATTTGGCATAAAGCCTCTCTGATCTTAGAACTCCGAAGATCTCCCTCAAATGCTCCTCATGCTGCTCTATGGATCTCGAATACACCAAGATATCATTGATCAATACAATCACCGAACGATCCAACATCGGCCTGCACACCCTGTTCATGAGATGCATGAACGATGATAGTGCATTGGTGAGCCCGAAAGGCATCATCACGAACTTGTAATGCCCGTAACGAGTCCTGAACGCTGTCCTCTAGATATCTACATCCCGAACCCTCATCTGGTGATATCCCGATCTCAAGTTTATCTTGGAGAACCAAGATGCTCCCTTCAACTGATCGAACAGATCGTCGATCCTCGGTAACGGGTAACGGTTCTTGACCGTCAACTTGTTCAACTACCGATAATCAATACACATCCGGTGTGAACCATCCTTCTTCTTGACAAAAAGGACCGGCGCTCCCCGAGGTGAGCTAATTGGTCTAATAAACCCCTTTCCCAACAGCTCATGAGGCTATGAGGATAACTCCTGTATCTCGGGTAGCGCAAGGCGATAGGGTGCCTTCGCAATAGGTGCTGCCCCTAGTACCAAGTATATACGAAACTCCACCTACCTCTCGGGAGCACACCCGACAACTCCTCGGGGAAAACATCAGGGAACTCCCGCATAATCGGGACCTCATTGATCGAACTTAGCCTCCCAGCGGTCACTCACGTGTCCATCACATAGGCCACAAATCCCCTACAGCCTTGCTGTAAACTCGGCCTCGCCCTAGCAGCCGAACAAATTGCTGACTCAGGACGGGTACCTTCACCGTACACCGTAAGCACTCCCCCACTAAGGTCTCAAATTGTCACCAACTGACGCTCACTGTCACACCCCGACAGACGGCGGAAATCGCCGGGGTTGCGACGTTATACAATTGGATCACAGTCAACCACATATATCGAATACATAATATATTTGAATCAATATTTTACAAACCTTTAAGTTTCAGAATTGAAATTACATATTCATATTAAACACACAACGGTAAACAAGTTAAGTCTATTCCCAAAAGAAAGGAACTATAATTTCCTTAGAACCGATGTCCTACCTCCGACTTCTTAGTTACGTGAGAATACACATTTTTAAAATACGTCAACAAAAATTGTTGGTGAGTTCCACAGGTTTTGACTTCGCGAGCTTTATAAAAAGAAATCTTTATAAAACGTGGAATGTTTAACAAAATAAGTTGTGCAAAACATGGTCAACAATGTTACCGATAAGCTTGTGTGAGACCTGATCCTTGAAATCCTATACGAGTATCCATGTAAAAATATTTATGATAAAAGTAAATATTAACATATTTTTGTGGAGCAAAATATTAAGTATTTATATAAATAAATACTACCAATTGGTTTAACAATCTACAAACATTATGTATACTACATACTCTCTTTATAAAACGTGAAATGTTTAACAAAATATGTTGGGCAAAACATGATCAATAATGTTACTGAGACCGGATACTTGAAATCTTACAAGTATTCATGTTAAAATACTTATGATAAAAGTAAATATTAACATATTTTTGTGAAGCAAAATATTTAGTGTTTGTATAAGTAGACACTAACAATATATTTAACAATCTACAAACAATATTTATACTACATACAAACTCATCATAGTTTGTATTAGTATATTTGTATCCCTGATGTTGTTATAATTCTCAATTGTTTGAGTTTGAAGACTTTTTGTTGTAATGCTTAATAATATAAAGCTACCAAAGTTCTATCGGGACAACGGTCGTATGTGTCCCTTATACGATCGGGACAACGGTCGTATGTGTCCCAATACGAGTTTAAACAGTACGTCGACTGTAAGTGACCATAACAATTGTTTAGACAGTACTCCGACTGTAAGTGACCATATATATGTTTAGACAATATTCTGACTGTAAGTGAATAACAAAGTTTATACAGCACCCCGGCTATGAGTGACCAAAATCGACATAGTCCAAATCATCACATCTTATGAGGTTTTCAACATGATCATATTAGAAATACTTGCTATAATTTACACTTTTGTAACTATTAAAGTATGTGTGAACTAAACAATATCATAATCGGTGTACTTCTTATTTATCACAACACATTGTATATATATTTGAAAGTCCAAACAGCAAGATAAATCAAAAAGTTTTATCCTAATTTTTATCCTAAGCTTAAGTGGTTGCTAACCTGAGTGAAAATGCTCATTTTTACAGATAGGTCCGAAAATGTTCTGAAATGATACACAGTTTTGTAAAAATCATTATAAATTGTAGAAAACTCGTATGAATGCGTGCAAGTAGTCCTTAGAAAGGTATAAACATGAATTACTTCCATATTGTACAGTTTTGAAATCTATCGAGTTTAAGGAGGGAAAAACAGTCCGTGAACAGACCATAACTTTACTGTGAAAAGCTGAAATTTGAGTTTAGATATGTTTAGTGACATAACTTGTATTTTTAGTTAGTAAAGCCTTTAAATCTTTCAACTATAACTTGTTTAGTGTGTATTCTCCCCCAAAACTTGTAAAACATAAAAGAGGGGCCGTAGAAAACTCACTTTTGTCGCGTAGAGTTATTTGGGTTGAGAATGGTTCGTGCGGTTTCTGGTTCCACTCAAGCTTGTGATTCGAGTATTCTTTTGGATGTGTTAACACATAAAGACATATATTTACATGCGTGTTATACTTTTATCATGTATTAAATCATTTTAAATCAGTGGTTTTGATGATAAAAAGAAAAAGTAGAAATCAAGAATATACCTAGCTTCAACTTGGATTAAAAGTATGTTGCCAAAAGGTGGTGGAATAACACAAGATTTTTGAGAGGTAAAGGGTAACTTTGCCAAAAGTAGCTACATATGCTCTACTTTGAATCTCAAAAATGGGCAGAAAAATGGAGGAATTTTGGGTGTTAGTTTGATGCTCGAAAACAACTACTGTTTTGGCTATGTTGCTGTCACGAAAATTTCACAGCAAAAGGGTAAGATAAGAATAGTTTAGCCACTGATTTGAGTCCCTAATTTAGAGTAGCAAAACAACTAACTCCTAGAGGTATTTGTTGGTGAAAATATCAAGGAAAAGGAAGGTGTAGATGGATGAAATGGTGGCTGAAACACCAAGGGACAGCAGCCCCGTTAAGGTTCACGGTTTTGAGGAGTTGGAAGGAAATTTGTGTGGTTGAAAATGGAATAAAGTTTGGAGCTTTTCCCTGGATTATTTGAT
This sequence comes from Lactuca saligna, assembly GCF_052625555.1. Classification (NCBI taxonomy): domain Eukaryota; kingdom Viridiplantae; phylum Streptophyta; class Magnoliopsida; order Asterales; family Asteraceae; genus Lactuca; species Lactuca saligna. The sequence goes on along the minus strand of NC_136419.1, from coordinate 147,520,901 downwards.
GGATAATGGAAGTAGAAATGAGGAGATATTTCCATATTAGGAATGAGGAGAGAAGATAAGAAGAGAAGAAGATAAGATGGAATTAATTAGGCTAGATTGTGATGGGATGGGTAAATGATGAGATTTGATCTCCTAGCCCACTTGGTCTCCTAGTTGGTTAAAGATAGAATTAGTTAACTAACTAACTATTATTTACTTAGTTATTTAGAGGTTCTAATTATGGAGATGGAAGATGTTAATCTCGAAAAGTAGAAGAGGGATTAAGAAGTATTCTTAGTAAAATCTCTTAAGTGATTAAGCACTTATTAGTTAAGTTGGCACTTATCTCAACCATTTATCTTATATTAATTGATTTAGGCATCATATTCCTTATATAAACCACTTTAAGTCATAACCCATAACTACTCATCTACTACATAATAATACATATGTACAAATACATACATGTATACTTAGTATAAAATAACAATGTAGTTTTTGTGTATTTGAACTTAAATGTTTATGTTTTATTATTTTTATTCAAAAACACTTAAATACATTCTAATTATGCCTTATAATAATTCATTTTATATTTTTATTTATTTAAATATAAAATTTATTGACCAATGTATAATTTCGCGACATTTAACCGGTTAACGGTATCGTTAAACGCGTTTTGTCACTTTGGTTCGTATATTTGTCAAATTTAGATCCTTCACAACTACTAAGCACAAGTTTTACACAAAACTTAACTTACTCATCAAGTAGAGACATGTTGATACAAAAATTAAGTTTTTTGTATTCAAATGACGTTATATGCTAATTTTCACAAAACAGTGATGGTTCGTAGTCATACATCGTAACGAAATTTATCATGAGTTACTTGTTTTATATTTCACAAGAACTTATCAAATTTAAAATATGTTCAATTCCTTCAACCAATTGTGGTAAAATATTTATATTGCATAATAATCAAAACATAGCACCGTACGGTCGTTCCTATTTTTACCAATTGTTACATTCTCCCCCTGTCAAAAGAATTTCGCCCCGTAATTCATCTTGTAGATGGGATATAACTAAACAATTGGGGATATTTCTTTTTCATTTGATCCTCGCATTCCCAGGTGAATTCTAGTCACTTTCACGATAGAAATACGACTTTGTTTTAAACAATTCACTTCTTGATCCATAATTTCCACTGGTTCTTCAACAAAGCGGAGTTTTGTGTTCAATTGTATCTCATCGAGAGGTATTACGTTGGTTTGATCGAACATACACTTTTTCAGGCTGGATACATGGAATACATCATGTACTTTGCTCAGTTCTTGAGGTAACTTTAGTTGATATGCAACAGGAGCAATTATGTCAAGAATTTTGAAAGGTCCATTGTATCTTGGGATAAGCTTTCCTCTTTTGCCAAAACGAATCATACCCTTCCATGGTTAGACTTTTAGCATCACTCGATCTCCAACTTGGAATTCTAGTGGTTACGCCTTATATCTGCATAGCTTTTCTGATGGTCACGTGCTTCCTTAAGCCCATCATTGATTTAAATGATCTTCTCGGTCGTTTCATGGATTATCTCTGGCCCAATACGCAACATGTCATTTGTGTGTGCTCAGGCCAGTTGGGTATCTCCGACCTCTGCCCAACATATAGGCGATCGCCATTTGCATCCGTATAAAGCTTCAAATGGTGCTGCTTTGGGGCTGATGTGATAACTATTACTTTAGGAAAACTCAATCAACGGAAAATGAGTATCTAATGAATTTCCAAAGTCGATTACACAAGACCATAGCATCTCTTCTAGGGCCTGAATGGTTCGTTCACTTTAACCATCTTTCTGTGGGTGGTAATTTGTGCTCATATCCAAGCAGGTTCCCAGGGATTTTTGAAGTGGGTGCCAGAACTTTGACGTGAACCTACTATCCCTATCCAAGATAATAAAAGTTGGCACTCCATGAAGTTTGACAATTTCCCTTAACTACATTCTTGTCAGCTTTTCTATTTTGCCGGTTTCCTTGATTGGTATGAAATGGGCAAACTTAGTTAATCTATTAACCATTACCCAGATAGTTTCATAACAACTAGGAGTCCTGGGCTGCTTTGTGATAAAGTCCATTGCAATTTGCTCTCATTTCCACTTGGGAATCTCAGGCTTTTGCAGTAATCCCAATGGCTTTTGATGCTCTGCATTGACTTTAGAGCAAGTCAAGCATTTGCCCACATAAGTGGCAATCTCATCCTTCATATTAGGCCACCAATATAACTTCTTCAGATCTATATACATCTTGTCAGAGCCAAGATGTATAGAATACCTTGATCTGTGAGCTTCATCCATAACCAAGCTTCTAATGTTACAAAACTTTGGTGTCCAAATTTTTTTCATGAAATAACGACTTCCATCATCTTTAAGCTCGAAACATTTATGATTCCTCGTAAAGCTTCTTCCTCAACATTTTCCTCTTTCAGAGCATTTAGTTGAGCTTCATGAATCTAGGTATTAAGGTTGGGATGGATGGTCATACTTAGTGCCTTTACTCGTTGGGGTTTAAATAACTAGTAATGTATTTTCCTGGTACATGATCCCTGCCTGGTCCTTCTATAATTGCCTTGTGCATACACATCATATAAAATGAAGATCAAATAGACGGTCGAATATGTGATTCTACCTTAAGCCCATAACCAAACAAGGAACATAAAGTAAAGAGGAATCATAAATTCTAAGTCTGTAGAATCTTAATTATATACATCCTTGACGTATACACCTAGCAAGCCTAAATTACCAACAAGGGTACTTAGTTTCTATATGAATGACGTGACTATTCTGGGTGAGAAGATAATTGGTGATCCCTACCTGGTGTAACATCCCGGAATTGCAAGAGTAGAGTTAAAGGGCTAAAAGTGTAAGTTTTAGAGGGTGACTCGGCGAGTCCATGGATAGACTCGGCGAGTCAGGTCGCGGCTATGGTCGCGTGTCAAGTGGCCTACTCGGCGAGTCCAAAGATGGACTCGGCGAGTAGGTGCTGTATGGAGAAAACCCTAATATTCGGGGTTGAGCCCTATATAAAGAGCATTATACCCCTCAACAGCCTCCCTTATTCCCCCCTTGAGTTCCTGAAACCCTAAATTCGTGGAGAGTCCCATTATTGAGCAAATTAGAGCTTGGAGAGGTGTTGTTTGAAGAGATCTTGAAGGAGAAGTGGCTTGGATCAAAGGGCTTTGCTTGGATTCGAGTTTGGTTGCTATTGAGGCACCTTTTGGAGGTAACACTTTCGTTCTTGGGCTGTATCTTCCTAGTTTCATCATTTTGGGGTTTGTGGGGAGTATATCTTGGAATGTTTTGGAGTTTGGAGGTTAGATCTGAGGTTGCTACCTCAGATCTGGAATATTGAAGGCCTAGAGTGCATTAAAGTTCCTGTGTTTGAGTGCTTAGTGAAGCCACCATGTCCTAAACCTTGGTTCTAAGGTGAATAAGGCTTAGATCTCCTTAGATTCACGTAAAGTTTGCCACTTTACGTGATGGATGGATTGTAGGAGGTTGGATCTATGTTTTGGATCAATTGCATGGCCTGAGATGCTTCTGTATGGATTCAGACCGGTGGTAATCGACGAGTCACATGGGTGGACTCGACGAGTTGCTTGAAGATGGCCTGGAACTCGACGAGTTGGAAGAACAACTCGGCGAGTAGGTTGAAGATAGCTTTGGACTCGACGAGTCCATTTGGACTCGGCGAGTCTTGTCAAGGAAGTCCCAATATTTCTGGTTGAGTCGAGGAATCGGTGAGTCAAGGGATGACTCGGTGAGTTGGGTGCGAGTGGACTCAGAGTTGTTGGACTCGACGACTCTTGGGGTGACTCGGCGAGTTGGGTCACTGATTGAAGGAAGTTCTGAGCATATGGACTCGGCGACTCATCGGGTTGACTCGGCGAGTAGGGTCAGTCAGGGGTTGACTTTGACTTGTCCATAGTTGACCAGTTGTTTTCCAGGGGTATTTTGGTAATTAAGGGTATTTATTGAGTTGTATGTTTTGGTGTTCAGTGGAGGAGTTCGTGTTGGAGTTTGGAGCAGCGGGATCTTATCCTTTCAGCCAGCAGTTCAAGGTGAGTTATCCTCACTTTATCGACAGGCTCTAAGGCACCAAGGCCGACCCTTTATTGGATTGTGATTCGGATATGGTTGTTATGTTATTTCTTGACATGTCTGCATCCTGGTAGCTAGGATGGTATATGCTAGAGACCTGATTAAGGTCAGTTTCCCGATATGTAGAGTGATGCTATGCTAGTGACCGGTTAGGTCGGTAACCCGGTAAGGGTAATGATATGCTATGTGATCTGCTTGCTCGGTTTGTTGACTATGACTGTTATATGAATGTATGTTTTGTGCACATGGTTGTTTGGACTGGAGATGGGTTGAGGCGGGTCCTGCTTTGTGCTGTAGGCCAAGATACCCAGGGCGGACCGGTTGTTCCGAAGGCCCAGCGAGCGGTCCGGATAGGCTATACGCCCCACGAGGGTGGACCAGACGTGCCGAGGCTCGGAGAGTGGACCAGGCCGACTGAAGGCCCGATGCGGGCGGACCAGTCACACTGTAGACTCAGAGAGTGGACCAGGTGGGTTGAAGGCCCGATGCGGGCGGACCAACCCCATTGTATACTCGAAGGACATGACTAGACCTGGAGGATGGATCCGATGGATTGAAGGCCCGATACGGCGGACCAGTCACACAGTAGACCCGATATGCATGGCTGTTCTATGTTCTGTTATGTTATGTATGTTTTGGACCGGAAGGTCGCAGCCTGGAAGGGCGTATGCGTGGTTGGTATTTTGGGGGTATCTCACTAAGCTTTCGGGCTTAAAGTTGTGGTTTAATGTTTTTCAGGTTCTTCCGAAGACCGTGGCAAGGCGAAGGCGCGATTGTACCGCTCCTCATGATTTTGTAGCAATATGATTCTGGGAATACTCTAATAATTTGTATTGAAAACCTTTTTGTAAACATTTTAATGAAAATCCGGTTGTTTTGAAAAATTTAAATTTGGTTGTATTTTTCGGATGTTACAAGTTGGTATCAGAGCCTTGGTTTGAGTGAATTGGAGGAACACTTGTGTGACTCCAGTCTCAAATCGAGGAGGGTTTTCAAAAGAGAATTTAAAATGGTTTTCAAAATAAGTGAAGGAGGACGCGGAGGTACGATCAGCCAGAGCCAGTAAGTAGCCCCAAAATACCATACATGACAATTGTTTTCTTGAGCTTTGATAGAACAGCATGCTAGAGTTAGGCTAGGGATCTTCAGGGTTTCTTGATGAGTTGCCTGATTTATGATGCCTTCTAGCCTAGGGTTCCTTGTGAGAGATTTCTAGTGTTCCTCTAGTTGTGAGGATAGAGCGTTGTTATGTATGTCGCTAGGGTGTTGTGGGAGTACTTCATACAAATATGGGTAGGTGTGGAAGGTAGTATGGGCCCGTACTACTAAAAGCACGGACTCATACGTGTATCAGGGAAACCATGACCTCTAGGGTTGGGATGAGAGCTGGTTCCCAGGATAGTGGAATATGTCTGAGATTTGGTGTTTTATTTTCAGTATGGAGATTTCAGGGCACGCTGGGAGTGGATCCGAGTCAGGATCAGGAGCAGGAGCGGGAGTTCCAGGTGGGTCTGTACAACCCGAGGTTGTTAGCCAGATGAGTACGCACGAGTTGGATGCGAGGATTCGTGAGATCCTGCACGATGAGGTTGCTGCATTGTTTCGGGCTGAGCTGCCAGAGTTGTTTGGGTCGATCAAGACCACCATGGTGGAGTATTTTGATGAGCGCTATACGGCTCTCATGGAGACGGCTGCCGCGGCGGCTACCGCAGCAGTAGCAGCGGCAGGGGGAGGAGCCAGTAGAGGTTTCCAGTATCGGGACTTTGATAATACGAAGCCTCCCACTTTTGATGGAGTTCAGGATCCGATCGTTGCTATGAGGTGGTTATCAGATGTGGAGGGATGTTTCTTCATGTGTTCATGCCCTGCTGATCAGAGGGTGAGGTGTGCTCTGAACCTGTTGAGGCTCGGAGCAAAGGATTGATGGAGATTGACCACGGGGTCGTACTCGGATGCGCAGAGGGCTGCGATTTCATGGGATCGGTTCAGAGAGATGTTCAACACTTGTTATGTTCCGCAGGTCGAGAGGGAGAGGTTGGCTCAGGAGTTCTTGGAGCTGAAACAGGATTCAGAATCAGTGACGGAAATCACCAGGATGTTTACTGAGAGGGCAATGTTTTGCCCTGAGTTCGCTTCGGAGCAGGCTCAGATGTCCCGATATCTGAGTATGCTAAAGAGGGACATCAGACAGTTTGTGTCTGCGCAGAGGTGCGAGACTTTGCTAGAGTTGCAGGAGGCCGCCAGGCGGCGTGAGTTAGAGATTGAGTTACAGATGTGTGAGCTGAGGCAAGCTCTGGTTCAGTCGCAGCCGGCGACAAAACGGTCTAAGACCGTTGATTCCAGGATGGGAGATCAGGGTAGCCACGTCTGTGGGAAGTGTGGAAGGGGTCACGCCGGGGTTTGTCGGTCCGGTGGAGCATGTCGTAAGTGCGGAAAGAAGGGACACTATGCGAGGGATTGTCGGCAGTCGGTTCCGGTTTGGGATTTGAGGATATGCTATCATTGTCATCAGGTTGGACATTTGAAGGTCAACTGTCCACAGGTTGCTGCGGGACCGGTGCAGGCTCCAACACCGGCTACGTTGAGGATCACAGGTGGAGGTCAGGGTGGAGCGGAGCCCCCAAGGGCTTAGGGTCGTGTTTTTCAGCTTGCTGCTGCGGGTATGTTTCTCTTTGTTGTTTTGATTATTTATGATTGTTGTAGAGTATTGTTATCTGCTAGTTTTGTTGGTTGGTTATGAAATTGCGTTTCGGGTTTTCGTGTGGTATCCATTGTTCCTTGAGGGTTTGGCGAGTTGTGTTCGAGATTTCGTTTTGGTATCCTTTGTTCTCTGAAGGATCGACATGGTTATGGATTTGTACTTCGAGCTATCATTGACTATCCTTGTGAGGATTGGTGGCGGATGCGGCGTTGGTTTGAAGGTCGGGTAGATTCTACAGTATGAAGAATGGATATTTGAAGATTGGGTTCCTTTCGAGCGGGTTGCTCAGTGTGGAAACATGATTTTTATGAAAGTTGTTGGCGCTGGTGAGAAACATTTTGCGTGTAAGTGTTGATTTTCTGCAAGGTTACCTTGGGAGATCGGTGATGGCGACCGGTGAATTATTGTCAGTATCTTAAGTGGGGAAGAATTAGAGATTCTCCGGATGATCGTTGGGTCTGAGAGGTTGTTTAGCTGCTTTGGGAAATTCAGCGATATTTCTATCAGTCGAGAGCAGGCTCGTATGGGTGAGTAACAGGCGTGCGGGGCGGAATACAGACCTAGAGCAGTTGATTGTGGAAGGCATGGGAGCGGGCCGAGATCGAGTATGTATGATGGAGATAGAGTTCGGAACCCCTAGAGGGCTAGAACGGTATGCACGGGAGGATTTCCCAAAGGGATAGTTCGGAATGAGGGATGTTAGTTGAGCGGTCCGGATAGACTGAAGGCCGGTAGGCGTACCAGTCAGGCCGAAGGCTCAGAGGACGGTCCAGTCAGATTGGTTGAAGGTTCTGAGAGTGGTCCAGATTGGCTGAAGGCCTGGGGAGGCGGTCCAGTCATGCTGAAGACTCTGCGAGTATTGTTGGATCGGTTCGAGGTTATGGGTTGCGTATGTTGCAGTGTGGTTACATTGGGAGGTCTGGCCCCGGGTAGCGATCTTGAGCAGTGAAGGTAGTGCATGGATTTAAGAGTCCCTGTGATGAGAGTCAGAGTAGTGGGGATGCATGGATGTCGCGTACGCTTTAAAGAGGTAATGTAGCGTGGGATGAGCACCATAGTGCCTGTCATGGTGACTGGGCGGACGAGTGGTTTCCTTGGTAAGGAAAGAGGGAGGAATGAAATTCCGAAAAGGGAGTGCGAATTCACGGAAGTGAAAGCGGCAGTGTAGAGTTACGATTGGAGTGGTCCGTCGATGGTCTTTGAGTAGTGTGTTGCGGCGGTAGAATAAAAGCTCATTCGACTTGATATGTTGCTCAAGGCGCAGAGGGAATACCGCGGCGTAGAGCCAGGGAAAGGGGTTCGGAAGGGATACAGAGAAAGAGTCTTGGACTCTTAGTGACATTCTGATCAGGGTTTTGGGTATGTATCAGCGGTTCATCCTGAAAGGATGTTTGAGGATATCATCAGTGTATTGGGTTTTCCAAACCTGAGGGTGCTAGAGCTAGTTCATCTTGTGTGTGTGATTGCGAGAGGAGAACTCGGGGGAGTTGCTTCGGAATGGAAGAATGGGTCTTTCGGTCGTCATGGGATGGATAGAGTGGAATTCAGATCGGGAATCCGATGGTTTGAGGCTTTATAGCCATATGAGTCAAGTGAAAGATGAGAATTGGAGCAGTAAGGCATCATGGGTAATTCTCGGTTGTTGAGTGTGGATTATCGGAGGGTACAGCTGGTGCCCGGTTTGAGTAGGTGGAGGGGACACCGTATGGAAGGAGAAAGTGAGCTTCTGGTTTCTATGGTTGTACCTTGAGGGACTTGGTTCGGTCAAGGTCAAGTGGCGCGTCGTGGGAAGTAATTTGAAGATGAGATGTCGTAGGCTTCGAGGACGAAGCCTAATTTAAGTGAGAGTAGAGTTGAAGGGCTAAAAGTGTAAGTTTTAGAGGGTGACTCGGCGAGTCCATGGATAGACTCGGCGAGTAAGGTCGCGGATATGGTCGCATGTCAAGTGGCCTACTCGGCGAGTCCAAAGATGGACTCGGCGAGTAGGTGCTGTATGGAGAAAACCCTAATATTCGGGGTTGAGCCCTATATAAAGAGCATTATACCCCTCAACAGCCTCCCTTATTCCCCCCTTGAGTTCCTGAAACCCTAAATTCGTGGAGAGTCCCATTATTGAGCAAATTAGAGCTTGGAGAGGTGTTGTTTGAAGAGATCTTGAAGGAGAAGTGGCTTGGATCAAAGGGCTTTGCTTGGATTCGAGTTTGGTTGCTATTGAGGCACCTTTTGGAGGTAACACTTTCGTTCTTGGGCTGTATCTTCCTAGTTTCATCATTTTGGGGTTTGTGGGGAGTATATCTTGGAATGTTTTGGAGTTTGGAGGTTAGATCTGAGGTTGCTACCTCAGATCTGGAATATTGAAGGCCTAGAGTGCATTAAAGTTCCTGTGTTTGAGTGCTTAGTGAAGCCACCATGTCCTAAACCTTGGTTCTAAGGTGAATAAGGCTTAGATCTCCTTAGATTCACGTAAAGTTTGCCACTTTACGTGATGGATGGATTGTAGGAGGTTGGATCTATGTTTTGGATCAATTGCATGGCCTGAGATGCTTCTGTATGGATTCAGACCGGTGGTAATCGACGAGTCACATGGGTGGACTCGACGAGTTGCTTGAAGATGGCCTGGAACTCGACGAGTTGGAAGAACAACTCGGCGAGTAGGTTGAAGATAGCTTTGGACTCGACGAGTCCATTTGGACTCGGCGAGTCTTGTCAAGGAAGTCCCAATATTTCTGGTTGAGTCGAGGAATCGGTGAGTCAAGGGATGACTCGGTGAGTTGGGTGCGAGTGGACTCAGAGTTGTTGGACTCAACGACTCTTGGGGTGACTCGGCGAGTTGGGTCACTGATTGAAGGAAGTTCTGAGCATATGGACTCGGCGACTCATCGGGTTGACTCGGCGAGTAGGGTCAGTCAGGGGTTGACTTTGACTTGTCCATAGTTGACCAGTTGTTTTCCAGGGGTATTTTGGTAATTAAGGGTATTTATTGAGTTGTATGTTTTGGTGTTCAGTGGAGGAGTTCGTGTTGGAGTTTGGAGCAGCAGGATCTTATCCTTTCAGCCAGCAGTTCAAGGTGAGTTATCCTCACTTTATCGACAGGCTCTAAGGCACCAAGGCCGACCCTTTATTGGATTGTGATTCGGATATGGTTGTTATGTTATTTCTTGACATGTCTGCATCCTGGTAGCTAGGATGGTATATGCTAGAGACCTGATTAAGGTCAGTTTCCCGATATGTAGAGTGATGCTATGCTAGTGACCGGTTAGGTCGGTAACCCGGTAAGGGTAATGATATGCTATGTGATCTGCTTGCTCGGTTTGTTGACTATGACTGTTATATGAATGTATGTTTTGTGCACATGGTTGTTTGGACTGGAGATGGGTTGAGGCGGGTCCTGCTTTGTGCTGTAGGCCAAGATACCCAGGGCGGACCGGTTGTTCCGAAGGCCCAGCGAGCGGTCCGGATAGGCTATACGCCCCACGAGGGTGGACCAGACGTGCCGAGGCTCGGAGAGTGGACCAGGCCGACTGAAGGCCCGATGCGGGCGGACCAGTCACACTGTAGACTCAGAGAGTGGACCAGGTGGGTTGAAGGCCCGATGCGGGCGGACCAACCCCATTGTATACTCGAAGGACATGACTAGACCTGGAGGATGGATCCGATGGATTGAAGGCCCGATACGGCGGACCAGTCACACAGTAGACCCGATATGCATGGCTGTTCTATGTTCTGTTATGTTATGTATGTTTTGGACCGGAAGGTCGCAGCCTGGAAGGGCGTATGCGTGGTTGGTATTTTGGGGGTATCTCACTAAGCTTTCGGGCTTAAAGTTGTGGTTTAATGTTTTTCAGGTTCTTCCGAAGACCGTGGCAAGGCGAAGGCGCGATTGTACCGCTCCTCATGATTTTGTAGCAATATGATTCTGGGAATACTCTAATAATTTGTATTGAAAACCTTTTTGTAAACATTTTAATGAAAATCCGGTTGTTTTGAAAAATTTAAATTTGGTTGTATTTTTCGGATGTTACAAGTTGGTATCAGAGCCTTGGTTTGAGTGAATTGGAGGAACACTTGTGTGACTCCAGTCTCAAATCGAGGAGGGTTTTCAAAAGAGAATTTAAAATGGTTTTCAAAATAAGTGAAGGAGGACGCGGAGGTACGATCAGCCAGAGCCAGTAAGTAGCCCCAAAATACCATACATGACAATTGTTTTCTTGAGCTTTGATAGAACAGCATGCTAGAGTTAGGCTAGGGATCTTCAGGGTTTCTTGATGAGTTGCCTGATTTATGATGCCTTCTAGCCTAGGGTTCCTTGTGAGAGATTTCTAGTGTTCCTCTAGTTGTGAGGATAGAGCGTTGTTATGTATGTCGCTAGGGTGTTGTGGGAGTACTTCATACAAATATGGGTAGGTGTGGAAGGTAGTATGGGCCCGTACTACTAAAAGCACGGACTCATACGTGTATCAGGGAAACCATGACCTCTAGGGTTGGGATGAGAGCTGGTTCCCAGGATAGTGGAATATGTCTGAGATTTGGTGTTTTATTTTCAGTATGGAGATTTCAGGGCACGCTGGGAGTGGATCCGAGTCAGGATCAGGAGCAGGAGCGGGAGTTCCAGGTGGGTCTGTACAACCTGAGGTTGTTAGCCAGATGAGTACGCACGAGTTGGATGCGAGGATTCGTGAGATCCTGCACGATGAGGTTGCTGCATTGTTTCGGGCTGAGCTGCCAGAGTTGTTTGGGTCGATCAAGACCACCATGGTGGAGTATTTTGATGAGCGCTATACGGCTCTCATGGAGACGGCTGCCGCGGCGGCTACCGCAGCAGTAGCAGCGGCAGGGGGAGGAGCCAGTAGAGGTTTCCAGTATCGGGACTTTGATAATACGAAGCCTCCCACTTTTGATGGAGTTCAGGATCCGATCGTTGCTATGAGGTGGTTATCAGATGTGGAGGGATGTTTCTTCATGTGTTCATGCCCTGCTGATCAGAGGGTGAGGTGTGCTCTGAACCTGTTGAGGCTCGGAGCAAAGGATTGATGGAGATTGACCACGGGGTCGTACTCGGATGCGCAGAGGGCTGCGATTTCATGGGATCGGTTCAGAGAGATGTTCAACACTTGTTATGTTCCGCAGGTCGAGAGGGAGAGGTTGGCTCAGGAGTTCTTGGAGCTGAAACAGGATTCAGAATCAGTGACGGAAATCACCAGGATGTTTACTGAGAGGGCAATGTTTTGCCCTGAGTTCGCTTCGGAGCAGGCTCAGATGTCCCGATATCTGAGTATGCTAAAGAGGGACATCAGACAGTTTGTGTCTGCGCAGAGGTGCGAGACTTTGCTAGAGTTGCAGGAGGCCGCCAGGCGGCGTGAGTTAGAGATTGAGTTACAGATGTGTGAGCTGAGGCAAGCTCTGGTTCAGTCGCAGCCGGCGACAAAACGGTCTAAGACCGTTGATTCCAGGATGGGAGATCAGGGTAGCCACGTCTGTGGGAAGTGTGGAAGGGGTCACGCCGGGGTTTGTCGGTCCGGTGGAGCATGTCGTAAGTGCGGAAAGAAGGGACACTATGCGAGGGATTGTCGGCAGTCGGTTCCGGTTTGGGATTTGAGGATATGCTATCATTGTCATCAGGTTGGACATTTGAAGGTCAACTGTCCACAGGTTGCTGCGGGACCGGTGCAGGCTCCAACACCGGCTACGTTGAGGATCACAGGTGGAGGTCAGGGTGGAGCGGAGCCCCCAAGGGCTTAGGGTCGTGTTTTTCAGCTTGCTGCTGCGGGTATGTTTCTCTTTGTTGTTTTGATTATTTATGATTGTTGTAGAGTATTGTTATCTGCTAGTTTTGTTGGTTGGTTATGAAATTGCGTTTCGGGTTTTCGTGTGGTATCCATTGTTCCTTGAGGGTTTGGCGAGTTGTGTTCGAGATTTCGTTTTGGTATCCTTTGTTCTCTGAAGGATCGACATGGTTATGGATTTGTACTTCGAGCTATCATTGACTATCCTTGTGAGGATTGGTGGCGGATGCGGCGTTGGTTTGAAGGTCGGGTAGATTCTACAGTATGAAGAATGGATATTTGAAGATTGGGTTCCTTTCGAGCGGGTTGCTCAGTGTGGAAACATGATTTTTATGAAAGTTGTTGGCGCTGGTGAGAAACATTTTGCGTGTAAGTGTTGATTTTCTGCAAGGTTACCTTGGGAGATCGGTGATGGCGACCGGTGAATTATTGTCAGTATCTTAAGTGGGGAAGAATTAGAGATTCTCCGGATGATCGTTGGGTCTGAGAGGTTGTTTAGCTGCTTTGGGAAATTCAGCGATATTTCTATCAGTCGAGAGCAGGCTCGTATGGGTGAGTAACAGGCGTGCGGGGCGGAATACAGACCTAGAGCAGTTGATTGTGGAAGGCATGGGAGCGGGCCGAGATCGAGTATGTATGATGGAGATAGAGTTCGGAACCCCTAGAGGGCTAGAACGGTATGCACGGGAGGATTTCCCAAAGGGATAGTTCGGAATGAGGGATGTTAGTTGAGCGGTCCGGATAGACTGAAGGCCGGTAGGCGTACCAGTCAGGCCGAAGGCTCAGAGGACGGTCCAGTCAGATTGGTTGAAGGTTCTGAGAGTGGTCCAGATTGGCTGAAGGCCTGGGGAGGCGGTCCAGTCATGCTGAAGACTCTGCGAGTATTGTTGGATCGGTTCGAGGTTATGGGTTGCGTATGTTGCAGTGTGGTTACATTGGGAGGTCTGGCCCCGGGTAGCGATCTTGAGCAGTGAAGGTAGTGCATGGATTTAAGAGTCCCTGTGATGAGAGTCAGAGTAGTGGGGATGCATGGATGTCGGGTACGCTTTAAAGAGGTAATGTAGCGTGGGATGAGCACCATAGTGCCTGTCATGGTGACTGGGCGGACGAGTGGTTTCCTTGATAAGGAAAGAGGGAGGAATGAAATTCCGAAAAGGGAGTGCGAATTCACGGAAGTGAAAGCGGCAGTGTAGAGTTACGATTGGAGTGGTCCGTCGATGGTCTTTGAGTAGTGTGTTGCGGCGGTAGAATAAAAGCTCATTCGACTTGATATGTTGCTCAAGGCGCAGAGGGAATACCGCGGCGTAGAGCCAGGGAAAGGGGTTCGGAAGGGATACAGAGAAAGAGTCTTGGACTCTTAGTGACATTCTGATCAGGGTTTTGGGTATGTATCAGCGGTTCATCCTGAAAGGATGTTTGAGGATATCATCAGTGTATTGGGTTTTCCAAACCTGAGGGTGCTAGAGCTAGTTCATCTTGTGTGTGTGATTGCGAGAGGAGAACTCGGGGGAGTTGCTTCGGAATGGAAGAATGGGTCTTTCGGTCGTCATGGGATGGATAGAGTGGAATTCAGATCGGGAATCCGATGGTTCGAGGCTTTATAGCCATATGAGTCAAGTGAAAGATGAGAATTGGAGCAGTAAGGCATCATGGGTAATTCTCGGTTGTTGAGTGTGGATTATCGGAGGGTACAGCTGGTGCCCGGTTTGAGTAGGTGGAGGGGACACCGTATGGAAGGAGAAAGTGAGCTTCTGGTTTCTATGGTTGTACCTTGAGGGACTTGGTTCGGTCAAGGTCAAGTGGCGCGTCGTGGGAAGTAATTTGAAGATGAGATGTCGTAGGCTTCGAGGACGAAGCCTAATTTAAGTGAGAGTAGAGTTGAAGGGCTAAAAGTGTAAGTTTTAGAGGGTGACTCGGCGAGTCCATGGATAGACTCGGCGAGTAAGGTCGCGGATATGGTCGCATGTCAAGTGGCCTACTCGGCGAGTCCAAAGATGGACTCGGCGAGTAGGTGCTGTATGGAGAAAACCCTAATATTCGGGGTTGAGCCCTATATAAAGAGCATTATACCCCTCAACAGCCTCCCTTATTCCCCCCTTGAGTTCCTGAAACCCTAAATTCGTGGAGAGTCCCATTATTGAGCAAATTAGAGCTTGGAGAGGTGTTGTTTGAAGAGATCTTGAAGGAGAAGTGGCTTGGATCAAAGGGCTTTGCTTGGATTCGAGTTTGGTTGCTATTGAGGCACCTTTTGGAGGTAACACTTTCGTTCTTGGGCTGTATCTTCCTAGTTTCATCATTTTGGGGTTTGTGGGGAGTATATCTTGGAATGTTTTGGAGTTTGGAGGTTAGATCTGAGGTTGCTACCTCAGATCTGGAATATTGAAGGCCTAGAGTGCATTAAAGTTCCTGTGTTTGAGTGATTAGTGAAGCCACCATGTCCCAAACCTTGGTTCTAAGGTGAATAAGGTTTAGATCTCCTTAGATTCACGTAAAGTTTGCCACTTTACGTGATGGATGGATTGTAGGAGGTTGGATCTATGTTTTGGATCCATTGCATGGCTTGAGATGCTTCTGTATGGATTCAGACCGGTGGTACTCGACGAGTCACATAGGTGGACTCGACGAGTTGCTTGAAGATGGCTTGGAACTCGACGAGTTGGAAGAACAACTCGGCGAGTAGGTTGAAGATAGCCTTGGACTCGACGAGTCCATTTGGACTCGGCGAGTCTTGTTGAGGAAGTCCCAATATTTCTGGTTGAGTCGAGGAATCGGTGAGTCAAGGGATGACTCGGTGAGTTGGGTGCGAGTGGACTCAGAGTTGTTGGACTCGACGACTCTTGGGGTGACTCGGCGAGTTGGGTCGCTGATTGAAGGAAGTTCTGAGCATATGGACTCGGCGAGTCATTGGGTTGACTCGGCGAGTAGGGTCAGTCAGGGGTTGACTTTGACTTGTCCATGGATGACCAGTTGTCTTCCAGGGGTATTTTGGTAATTAAGGGTATTTATTGAGTTGTATGTTTTGATGTTCAGTGGAGGAGTTCGTGTCAGAGTTCGAAGCAGCGGGATCTTATCTTTCTAGCCGACAGTTTCGAGGTGAGTTATCCTCACTATATCAACAGGGTCTAAGGCACCAAGGCCGGCCCTTTATTGTATTGAGATTCGGTTATGGTTATTATATTATTGTTTGATGTGTCTGCATTTTGGTAGCTAGGATGGTACATGCTAGGAGGCCTTGGTAAGGTCAGTTTCCCGATATACAGAGTGATGCTATGCTAGTGACCGGTTAGGTCGGTAACCCGGTTAGGGTAATGATATGCTATGCGATCTGCTTGCTCGGTTTGTTGACTATGACTGTTATATGAATGTATGTTTTGTGCACATGGTTGTTTGGACTGGAGATGGGTTGAGGCGGGTCCTGCTTTGTGCTGTAGGCCAAGATACCCAGGGCAGACCGGTTGTTCCGAAGGCCCAGCGAGCGGTCCGGATAGGCTGTAGGCCCCACGAGGGCGGACCAGACGTGCCGAGGCTCGGAGAGTGGACCAGGCCGACTGAAGGCCCGATGCGGGCGGACCAGTCACACTGTAGACTCAGAGAGTGGACCAGGTGGGTTGAAGGCCCAATGCGGGCGGACCAACCCCACTGTAGACTCGAAGGACATGACTAGACCTGGAGGATGGATCCGATGGACTGAAGGCCTGATACCGCGGACCAGTCACACAGTAGACCCGATATGCATGGCTGTTCTATGTTCTGTTATGTTATGTATGTTTTGGACCGGAAGGTCGGAGCCTGGAAGGGCGTATGCGTGGTTGGTATTTTTGGGGTATCTCACTAAGCTTTCGGGCTTACAGTTGTGGTTTAATGTTTTTCAGGTTCTTCCGGAGACCGTGGCAAGGCGAAGGCGCGATCGTACCACTCCTCATGATTTTGTAGGAATACTCTAATAATTTGTATTGAAAACCTTTTTGTAAACATTTTAATGAAAATCGGGTTGTTTTGAAAAATTTAAATTTGGTTGTATTTTTCGGATGTTACACCTGGTCCTTTTACAATCGCCATGTTCATACACATCATATATAATTAACATCGAATAGACGTTCAAATAAGTGATTCTACCTTAAGCCCACAACCAAACAAGGAACAAGAAGTAAAGCGGAGTCACAAATCCTAAGTCTATAGAATCTTAATTATATACAACCTTAACGTATACACCTAGCAAGCATAAATTACCAACAAGGGTACGTAGTTTCTATATGAATGACGTGACTATTCAGGGTGATAAGATAATTGGTGATCCCTATCTGGTTCTTCTACAACCGCCTTGTGCATACACATCATATATAATCAACATTAAATAGATGGTCGGATAAGTGATTCTACCTTAAGCCCACAACCAAACAAGGAACAGGAAGTAAAGTGGAGTCACAATTCCTAAGTCTATAGAATCTTAATTATATATAACCCTAATGTATACACTTAGCATGAATAGATTACCAACAAGGGTACTTATTTTTATTATTGCAATATCTACCGTGTAAGTTTAATGAAGTTGGCGAAATTCATGTTTTTGTCGTGTTTTGAAGCTTATGGTCGATAAAGCTCTTATCGGCACCAATATTAATTAATACCGAAGCCTAAACATTATTGATATGAAATGTACCAATAATCATAGGTGGTTCTTGGAGAGCATCTCAAGCAGTGATCACAAGTTCTCTTTCATTGCCACCCTGATTCTTCAGTTTCAGGCATTCCTTCCTAAAATGCCCTTGTTGATTGTATTCAAAACAGTTACGGCTTCCTCCTGCCGTAGTGGTTGAGGTTTTTTTTTTTTTTTTTTTTTTTTTTTTTTGTTGAATTACTTCGAGATGTGACTTCTCATGTTACATTTGTTATAGATTACTTCCCTTTTATCTTTGGAGCCAAACCCCATGTATAACGCTCCACTTTCTTGCTTTCCAGTTTCCCAGTCCGTTCACTTCCACGAGTCGCCTTCCATCATTCAAGCTCCTTGTAGTTGCCATTGCAATTGTAAGGCATTCCGAAAGTAGTCGTTCCAATTTTTTTTTTAGTTTGAGGAAGTCCTGACTTGGGAGGTGGTTGAATTAGAGTGCTAGAAGTTGGCGTTTCTGGAGTTACAACCGCCCTTCTGGTTGGTCGACCTCTTCGGGTTCGTCCCATAGCTGGTTCGATAGTTGGTGTTACTTCGGGGTGTAATCTGGTGTTCCTTCTTAGAGGTATTTTGATTTCTTATTAGTAGTAGAGATTTAGTTTGTGATGTTTTTGTTAGTTCTCTTATAATGTTTTAGTCACGATTACGATTTATATAAGGGTTCAAAAAGATTTCTAAACTTAATAACATATGTTTTATTATAATCAAACATTATCATCCCAGTACATTAGTCTTTACCATTTTCATAATGTAAAGACTTACAAGTAGTGGTACAAAGACCTACAAACAAACAAATAAAGTTTACTTATTCTTACATATCCTAATACTTATCTCACAAGTTTGTCACCAAACTTTTTAGTATCTCAAAATATGTTACACAAAAATTTACACGTATATACAAGAAAATTGTATTTTTTGCTGACTTGTGATCACATTTTACGTTTCTTAAAACGCCAATATTTTAGTCTATCAACTACTCCGCTTAAGTTGGATAATCCATGAGGCCCGACCAAAATTAAACGTAGGCGCGCAACTAGGTTTAGTTTTCGTATGACCTATGTTTTATGAAACCTAATTGAGTATTTGATCTAAATCCTTGTGTTTAAGTTTATTAGATTTTTAACTTTTAAGTGTGGTACGGCAAAGATATTCCTAAACCTACTAGAGTAAGCCCTAGACTATAGTTGTATTTTTCTTAAAAAGAAAATACTAAATTCTCTATAGTCGTTAGCTCTGATACCAATCTGTCACACCCCGACCGACGGCGGAAATCGCCGGGGTTGCAACGTTATACAATTGGATCACAGTCAACCACATATATCGAATACATAATATATTTGAATCAATATTTTACAAACCTTTAAGTTTCAGAATTGAAATTACATATTCATATTAAACACACAACGGTAAACAAGTTAAGTCTATTCCCAAAAGAAAGGAACTATAATTTCCTTAGAACCGATGTCCTACCTCCGACTTCTTAGTTACGTGAGAATACACATTTTTAAAATACGTCAACAAAAATTGTTGGTGAGTTCCACAGGTTTTGACTTCGCGAGCTTTATAACAAGAAATCTTTATAAAACGTGGTATGTTTAACAAAATAAGTTGTGCAAAACATGGTCAACAATGTTACTGATAAGCTTGTGTGAGACCTGATACTTGAAATCCGATACGAGTATCCATGTAAAAATATTTATGATAAAAGTAAATATTAACATATTTTTGTGGAGCAAAATATTAAGTATTTATATAAATAAATACTACCAATCGGTTTAACAATCTACAAACATTATGTATACTACATACTCTCTTTATAAAACGTGAAATGTTTAACAAAATATGTTGGGCAAAACATGATCAACAATGTTACTGAGACCGGATACTTGAAATCTTACAAGTATTCATGTTAAAATACTTATGATAAAAGTAAATATTAACATATTTTTGTGAAGCAAAATATTTAGTGTTTGTATAAGTAGACACTAACAATATATTTAACAATCTACAAACAATATTTATACTACACACAAACTCATCATAGTTTGTATTAGTATATTTGTATCCCTGATGTTGTTATAATTCTCAATTGTTTGAGTTTGAAGACTTTTTGTTGTAATGCTTAATAATATAAAGCTACCAAAGTTCTATCGGGACAACGGTCGTATGTGTCCCTTATACGATCGGGACAACGGTCGTATGTGTCCCAATACGAGTTTAAACAGTACGTCGACTGTAAGTGACCATAACAATTGTTTAGACAGTACTCCGACTGTAAGTGACCATATATATGTTTAGACAGTACTCCGACTGTAAGTGAATAACAAAGTTTATACAGCACCCCGGCTGTGAGTGACCAAAATCGACATAGTCCAAATCATCACATCTTATGAGGTTTTCAACATGATCATATTAGAAATACTTGCTATAATTTACACTTTTGTAACTATTAAAGTATGTGTGAACTAAACAATATCATAATCGGTGTACTTCTTATGTATCACAACACATTGTATATATATTTGAAAGTCCAAACAGCAAGATAAATCAAAAAGGGCAATTCTGTCCATGTTTTTAGAAAAATCATAGAAAAATTATCATAAGTCGAAATCTGGATCCGTAAACTCTCAAAGTTTAGAAAATGAGTCTAATTTGTCCAGAATTTTTATCCTAAGCTTAAGTGGTTGCTAACCTGAGTGAAAAATGCTCATTTTTACAGATAGGTCCGAAAATGTTCTGAAATGATACACAGTTTTGTAAAAATCATTATAAATTGTAGAAAACTTGTATGAATGCGTGCAAGTAGTCCTTAGAAAGGTATAAACATGAACCACTTCCATAATGTACAGTTTTGAAATCTATCGAGTTTAAGGAGGGAAAAACAGTCCGTGAACAGACCATAACTTTACTGTGAAAAGCTGAAATTTGAGTTTAGATATGTTTAGTGACATAACTTGTATTTTTAGTTAGTAAAGCCTTTAAATATTTCAACTATAACTTGTTTAGTGTGTATTCTCCCCCAAAACTTGAAAAACATAAAAGAGGGGCCGTAGAAAACTCACTTTTGTCGCGTAGAGTTATTTGGGTTGAGAATGGTTCGTGCGGTTTCTGGTTCCACTCAAGCTTGTGATTCGAGTATTCTTTTGGATGTGTTAACACATAAAGACATATATTTACATGCGTGTTATACTTTTATCATGTATTAAATCATTTTAAATCAGTGGTTTTGATGATAAAAAGAAAAAGTAGAAATCAAGAATATACCTAGCTTCAACTTGGATTAAAAGTATGTTGCCAAAAGGTGGTGGAATAACACAAGATTTTTGAGAGGTAAAGGGTAACTTTATCAAGGGTTTTAAGTGTTTGAAAGTAGCTACATATGCTCTACTTTGAATCTCAAAAATTGGCAGAAAAATGGAGGACTTTTGGGTGTTAGTTTGATGCTCGAAAACAACTACTGTTTTGGCTATGTTGCTGTCACGAAAATTTCACAGCAAAAGGGTAAGATAAGAATAGTTTAGCCACTGATTTGAGTCCCTAATTTAGAGTAGCAAAACAACTAACTCCTAGAGGTATTTGTTGGTGAAAATATCAAGGAAAAGGAAGGTGTAGATGGATGAAATGGTGGCTGAAACACCAAGGGACAGCAGCCCCGTTAAGGTTCACGGTTTTGAGGAGTTGGAAGGAAATTTGTGTGGTTGAAAATGGAATAAAGTTTGGAGCTTTTCCCTGGATTATTTGATGGATAATGGAAGTAGAAATGAGGAGATATTTCCATATTAGGAATGAGGAGAGAAGATAAGAAGAGAAGAAGATAAGATGGAATCAATTAGGCTAGATTGTGATGGGATGGGTAAATGATGAGATTTGATCTCCTAGGCAACTTGGTCTCCTAGTTGGTTAACAACTTGGTCTCCTAGTTGGTTAAAGATAGAATTAGTTAACTAACTAACTATTATTTACTTAGTTATTTAGAGGTTCTATTTATGGAGATGGAAGATGTTAATCTCGAAAATTAGAAGAGGGATTAAGAAGTATTCTTAGTAAAATCTCTTAAGTGATTAAGCACTTATTAGTTAAGTTGGCACTTATCTCAACCATTTCTCTTATATTAATTGATTTAGGCATCATATTCCTTATATAAAATCACTTTAAGTCATAACCCATAACTACTCATCTACTACATAATAATACATATGTACAAATACATACATGTAAACTTAGTATAAAATAACAATGTAGTTTTTGTGTATTTGAACTTAGATGTTTATGTTTTATTATTTTTATTCAAAAACACTTAAATACATTCTAATTATGACTTATAATAATTCATTTTATATTTTTATTTATTTAAATATAAAATTTATTGACCAAGGTATAATTTCGCGACATTTAACCGGTTAACGGTATCGTTAAACACGTTTTGTCACTTTGGTTCGCATATTTGTCAAATTTAGATCCTTCACAACTACTAAGAACAAGTTTTACACAAAACTTAACTTACTCATCAAGTAGAGACATGTTTATACAAAAATTAAGTTTGTTGTATTCAAATGACGTTATATGCTAATTTTCACAAAACAGTGATGGTTCGTAGTCATACATCGTAACGAAATTTATCATGAGTTACTTGTTTTATATTTCACAAGAACTTATCAAATTTAAAATATGTTCAATTCCTTCAACCAATTGTGGTAAAATATTTATATTGCATAATAATCAAAACATAGCACCATACGGTCGTTCCTATTTTTACCAATTTTTACACTCACAATCTATAATAGTTCCAAATAGGCTCAACCAATCCATGCCCACTATGACACATATGTCCCTCATCGCAATCGGGACTAGATCGATCGGGTACCCGACACTAAAGATCTCAAGTCTACATCCTGGAATCTCCTCCGTGGCATACACTGCTCGCTCGTTAGCTATAGAAACTCGCAGAGGTCGACTCAAGGCCTCTCGACAAATACTGATATGTCGACTAAAAGCTAACGACACAAAAGATCGACTCGCTCCCAAGTCAAATAGCACTAAGGCAGGTACATAATTCAAAAGAAAGGTACCTACACATAACATAATATAAGCATAATATCTTAGACTCAAATAAATAGAGAGAAGAATACATATCGTCCATAACGTCGGGTGTTGCGCGGACCTCCTCCACTGTCAACTGGATGGCTCTCCCGCGAGCGTTCGGTGCCTCGACCTTTGTTGGCCGAACCTTGATAGCCCTAGCAGCAGGCGCAGATCCCTGCGCTGAACCCTAATGTAGCTGAGGGCACTCGACCTTCCGATGGCCGGTCTGGTTGCAATGGATGCAAACAGAAAATCCCTTGGGGAAATCCCTCGCGATATGCCCCTCCTTCCCGCACTTGTAGCATACTCCCGCTCTGCATGACCCCTCGTGACTCTTGCCGCACTTCGTACAAGTGCGGCCCTTCGCTCTCCCAAATCTCAAATTAGTGGGCTTGACCCGCTTGGTTGCCGGCTGAGACTGAGCCGGCCGTCGATCCATTCTCTGTGACTCGGCCTCCTCCTTGGCCCAAGTCTCCAAATCAATCTCCCTCTTCCGGGAATTTGCCTGGAGCTCAGCAAATGTATAAATGTACGGTACATCGATTTTGATACGAACTCCTGAATGTCTCTCCTCAGAACGCCCAAATACCGGCTCATGCATGCCTGCTCGGTAGACACCTGCTTAGGGCAGAACATCGCCCTCTCATGAAACTTCCTGGTAACAACTATAACAGAATCAATACCCTGCTTAAGGGTCAAGAACTCCTGAATCAACCATTCCCTCTCCACCCGGGGAACATACTCGTCTCTGAACATGGCGGTGAACCTCTCCCAAGTCACCTCAGAAATCTCTGCTAGAGTGAAGCTCTCCGTCACGAACTTCCACCAATCCTTCGCTCCCAAGCGGAGCTGGTCCAGAGCAACCGTACCCTCAAGTGCTCTGGACAAGAACACGTATAGAAACATCCCTCGATATCAGAGATCCACCTCATTGCAGCAATTGGGTCTTGCGTCCCATCGAACTCTGGTGGCTTTGTGTTGCTGAACTCCCGAAACAACAGCGAATCACCTCCCTGAGGTCTGGCAGCAGCAACAACAGCAGTAGCTATAGCAGCTGCAACCTTAGTCACTGCTGCATACCGCTTGTCAAAGGTCTCAATCAATGTGGTCTTGATGTCCCCGAACATCTCTAGAATCTCGACCTGGATGGTAGCAGCCACCTCCTCATGAATCAATCGATGGATCTCCTCGTTGCTGACACCACTGCTCCCAGGTGTGTGTCTTGTTGATGTCTCTGAAATACAACATAAAAATATCAGAGACTCAATCGAGCATACTCGCACTCAATAACGCAACCCTACTCGTCCTCCAATATCCTAAGGATTCTGACTTGGACTGCTCACTGATCCAGTGTCTTCAGTAGTATGGGCCCCATACTACCGACCACACCGCATCAGCATTCACCCCAAGTCCTCCTCCTTGGATCTTGAATCGTAAGTACTCTACTCTTGCTATGCATTGGCTACCCTTCGATAGACCTCTAATGAGCTCCTAACTGCTACCTACTCACTCTGAAGGCATCTCATAGCAGCAGTAATCTCCTAGGCTAAGGCATTAAAAATCAGGCCACTCTAGTCCTAATATGAATACCTAGCCTACTCTAGCATGCATAACATAACATATTATATCTCATAACACATAATGTAAGGGTATTTTGGGGATTCACCATTCGGGCGCTGGATGACCGTACACACTGTTCTGCTCTGGTTGTTTCAAAACCTATTGCTATTTTTAGAAAAATCAGTTCTTATTTGTTGAAAATTTCTCAAATCCTCAGTTTGAGTTCAGATACCCCCGAAGGTGCATCCAAGTCCCTCAAACCAAGGCTCTGATACCAACTTGTAACGATGAGATTTTCAAAAAAAAAATTTCATTTTTCAACAACAAAATTTATATAAAAATATTCTCAAAAAGTATTCCACAATAGTTATCAAATCAAAACATATCCCAAGATCACAAAGTCAAATCTCCTCTCTGTGTGTACGGGTCACGCCGGCGCCTTTCCAAGGTCCTTGCTAGTACCTGAAACACATAACACAACAACTGTAACCATAAATGCTTAGTGAGTTCCCCAAAATACCACATACAACACATACGCCACTCGAGGCTACTGTACGACACTCTGGCTGATGTGTCTCAACGGGACCCTCCGGTCCTTTAGCTCATTGGACCCTCTGGTCCGGTCATAGCTCGTTGGGCCCTCCGGCCCGGTCTATCTCGTTGGACCCTCCGGTCCGGTCTATACAATTATATATCATACTTACATCACATAACACATAATCTCATACGTGGCACACAATCTCATACACAGCACATAAGACCTTCCGGTCAACTCATAATACCACTCTAGGTAACGTATAGTGAGAAGACTCACCTCGTGTAACTCGGTAACTCAGAAGTCTCGGACTCCGTGAAAATAGGACTAGCCTCCACCAAATCATACGAAATAAAACACTCAGCATCAACACATTTCCCAAGGCTAGACCATTCCCTCTCTTAGCACTCTCAGGAGGGTAAAAGACCATTTTACCCCTGTCAAGGCTCAAATACTCTAAAGTTGACCAAACCCGAAAAGTCAACAAAGTCAACCGTCTGGGGTACACGGTGCGTACCAGATTTGTACGCTAAGTGTACCCGATGGCTTCACAGAATCGGGGTACGCGGCCCCTTACATCGCGCGTATTGGGATTACGCCCAGCATAACTCCCAGCTTTCTCCTCCTCTTCATTTAGGTCTTAATCGGTTTAGTCTTGCATCCAAAATCCAGATCTGACTTCTCTAACACGACTTAATCCATAGAGTTGGTGACTTTAAGCCTTTGCATGGATGAGGAAGTCACAAACACGCAAAACACTCTATTTCCAACCCTAAAAGGTCCATATCTCATGCATGAACAACCTTTAATAACTAAGACTGGATTTTTATCACATAACAACACTAAATGAGCTAGTATGGGACAAATCTCGGCTTCTAAGAGCTCAACCACTCAAAAAGCTATGAACTTGGGGACCAAAAACCCTAAAAATTCTCTCTACAAAGTATGAAAAGCAAAGATGCAAAGCTTGAAGCTTTTTACCTCAAAAGGGATCTCCAACCACTCTAGAACTCGGATCTACTCTTTCTCTTCCACTTCTAGCTCCAACAATGGCTTCGTCTTCTCCTTCTTCACCTCAAAAAGGTACCTTCAAGCTCAAGAACACACTCACAAGCTTAAACACAGATTTATGCACTCTGAGGTCTCACTCAAGGGGGTATGGTGGCTGGGGCAAAGGACTAGACATTCCTTTTATACCGCACAAGCCAGAATTTAGGGTTTGCATCTTGGCACACTACGCCCAGCGTAACCCTGGGTACGCCCAGCATACCCAGGCAAGTCCGCGTCCAAAATAAGCGTGTGAGTACGTGCGGCGTACGCTTCTTTACGCCCAACGTACTCACAATTCCAACATAAAACTTTAAGGGACTCATCTTGCCAACTCTCAAAGTAGAAGGGTCATAAGGCTTACCTGAATCTCGGGTTGTTACAAATTCTATTATCATTAGGTTAGAGTGAGAGAGGAGGAGGTGTAGAAGACCATGTTCTGGACTCGTTATGGGGATTACGAGTTCGTATTGATGCCATTTGGGCTCACCAATATGCATGTTGTGCTTATGGATTTGATGAATCGAGTGTCTAGGCCAATGCTAGACCGATCTGTCATTATATTTATTGATGATATCTTAGTGTATTCCAAGATCAGAGAGCAACATAAGGAGCACCTTGGAGATCTTATGGGAGTATTGAAGCGGGAACGGTTGTTTGCCAAGTTCTCGAAGTATGATTTTTGGTTACGAGAGGCCCAATTCCTAGCGCACCTCATTAACCAGGATTGGATTTTGGTGAATCCGGCCAAAATTAAGGATGTGATGCAGTGAGAGGTTCCAAAATCTCCCTTAAAGTTCAGGAGTTTCTTGGGTTTGGTGGGATACTATTGGAGATTTATTCAGGATATCTCCAAGATTGTGGTACCCCTCACTCGTTTGACGATGAAGGGATGGGATTTTTGATGGGGCTCAGAGCAGTAGTCATCATTTGAGACTCTTCAGCGGGGTTATGTGAGGCCCTGGTATTGACCCTTCCGGAGGGAGTCGGGGATTTTGTAGTATTCTGTGATGCATCCATCACCAGTTTGGGGGAGGTTCTTATGCAGAGAGGATGAGTGATTGCTTATGTTTCACGATAGCTGAATCCACATGAGCCACAATATATTACTCATGACCTGGAGTTGGGGGCAGTGGTGCTTGCCTTCAAGATTTTGAGACATTATCTTTATGGGGTTCGTTGTACTGTTTTCATGGATCACAGATTTTGAGATATCTTATTGATCAGCCAAACCTAAACATAAGGTAACACAAGTGGCTGGACATGGTCAAGGATTTTATCTTCTAGATCGTTTACCATTAGGGTAAAGCGAATGTGGTAGCGGATGTATTGAGCCACAAGTCGGCTGGGTCTTCGGTTGGGGAGATGTGTATGAGGATATCCATTGATTCTCTGCTTTTGGTTTTGATTAGGGAGTTTCAGACAAATGGAGTTTGGAAGGAGAACTAGAAACAAGAAAGGATCAGGTGTGAGATCGACATGATTTTCACAGATAGTCGGGGGTTGTTGAGTCGATACTGTCGGGTTTGGGTTCCAGTTTCTAGTGGGATCAGGTAGATAGTACTGGAAGAGGCTCATAAGTATCATTTTTCTATACACTAGGGAGCCACCAAGATGTACCGGGATCTGAGATTGGGTTATCGGTGGTTGTGTATGAAGAGAGAGATAGCTTGGTATGTTGAAAGGTGCTTAACATGTATGTGCTTAACCTCTTGTAGAGTTCTCCTACAATAACAATTATCACTTCTGCATTGGTTCCCTACCTTTTTAGCTCTTGTATGGTCGGAGATCCTGGTATGGTGGTGAGATGTTGTTTATAGGTTCATGGGAAGGACCGAAGTAGTCCTTCAGACCATAGAGCTTACTCAGCAGATTAGGTACAGACTGCAGACCCCTCGGAGTCGGCAGAAGAGCTATGTCGACCGGTGCCGACCAGAGTCGGAGTTCCAGGTCGGCGATATGGTGCTCTTGAAGGTCTCTCTATACAAGGGTGTCATACACTTTAGGAAGCGGGGAAATTGGGTCCCGGATATTGCACGTTTCTGTGTGATCGCCAGGGTAGGCAGGGTGTCTTAGAGCATCTCCAACCCACTCCTATTTTCCATTATTTCCTTCATTTCTTCTCCCATTCCTCTCCAACCCTACCCCATTTATTCCTACATTTAGGGGAAAATGAATAGTATAACACCAAATATGGTGTTATACTATTCATTTCCCCCAAAAAGGGGATAAACTTTGAGTTTTCAGTTTTAGTCCCTATTTTTATATATGTATACATTTCTAGTTTATTTTTATCTACTAATAATTATTAAATGTAATATTTAATACTTAGAATATTGTGTTATATATTAAATTATATTAATTAATTATAAATTTACAATTTGTTCTTTGTTTATCAAATTCATATAAAAATTTAAACACATTGAAATTTTAAAAGAGGACATATTTTACAAAAGCTTATAATTAAGTATTATATATATATATATATATATATATATATATATATATATATATATATATATATAATCTTATTTATTTAATATTATTGTAATAAAAAAAATATAGATTATATATTTTTTAAAACCAAATTAGTAGAAGGGGTGTGTATGATAATTTGTATAAGTTTGAAGATTGGAATATACTAGGAATATAATTTTTATGGGTAAAAAAAAAGGTAAAAGTGGAGTAGGGTTGGAGATGAAATACTATTATCCCCATTTTTTACTCTATTTTTGGGGGAAAATGGAAGTGGGTTGGAGATGGTCTTACCAGTTGGATTTGCCTAACGAGCTAAGTCAGATCCACAACACTTTACATGTCTCTCAGTTATGGAAGTGTGTGTTGGACAACGAGGTAGTGATTCATTTTGATGATATTCAGGTCGATAAACACCTAAATTATATTGAGAGACCGGTGGCTATTTTGGAATGAAAGATGAAAGTCCTACGCAACAAGGAGATACGGTTGGTAAAGGTTCAGTGGCAGCATCGGAGAGGCTCCGAGTGGACCTGGGAGTCGGAGGTTGAGATAAGGGAGCATTACCCCGAGTTGTCCATTACAACAGACTTTGAGGATGAAGTCTAAGTCAAGTGGGGGAGAAACGTAATGTCTTGTTTTGATTTACTTTCATTGTTGGCCCTTATGTTGAGATTTATTGCATATTGGTCCCTAAGTAAAAGAAAGAGTGCAAAAGGGGCCCATAGTGGCACTTTGGTAAATTCGGACTTTGGGGAGTACGCTGAGCACACATGTGTACACTAAGCGTACTAGAGCACGCCTTAGTACACTAGTTGTAGACCTCGTATGCAGGTCATGCGTGAAGATCATGCAAACCCTAAATTTTAGGGTTATGGACCTATATAAACGTCATTATGAGATTTTGTTCCCATCCTTCTTCAGCCACCATCTGTGAGAACGACCCCCAAGCAAACCCTAAGTGAAAGAGTGCTTTTGGAGCTCATTGGAGTGTTTATAGGAGTTCTTGAAGATGAAGAGTGAAGTGTGAAGAGCTTGGAGTTAGGAATCACTTTACATATGGGATCTCATTCTTGTTTGCAACCTCTAGGAGGTATAAATCTTGCAACTTTACCACTCTATCTTGTAGATCTAAACATTTCACTCTTTTAAGTTACTTTTGGTCCAAAATTGGTGATTCTTGAGCATGATCTATTCTTGATCCATTAAGCCGCCTTTTCATACCTTAGGAAGGGTCTTGAGTCATAAAAATAGGGTCTGAATGGTTGGTTTTTCTCTATGCATTCTTTAGAAGGTCTAAATGTATTAAGATGTTAAGTTAAGCATTAATGGACATGCAAAGTCATAAAGTTGGAAACTTTATGACGCATGAGGATGATTTATCCTTGGATCTGAAAATTGGACGTAAGAGCTTAAGGAATTAAGCTCTTAATGAAGTTGTGAGAAGTTTGGGCGTACACCCTGCGTAACCTAAGTACGCAACACATACGAGGTCATCTGTTGTGCATACGAACTACATTTTCAATATTCGTTATTTATAATTTTTCCTATATTCAAGGACTAGATGATTAATCTATTGATACCCCACAATAATGTCTAACATATATCTCTTTGAATCATATGTAGTAGCTTATTCCTTGTGTATATTAAAACTATTTTTTTATTAGGGATTCATATCAATCCAAGACTTGACTGATATTCTGGATGTATTTTAAACTATAATAACCTATAAACAACAAAATGATATCTTTATTACACATTTGGTCTATTACAATAGTGATTAGGTTAACAAAAGTGTTCGTTTAATGACGACCAAATTTCTACAGTTGTTACATTCTCCCCGTGTTAAGAGAATTTCATCCTGAAATTTTAACTTGTACTACTCTCTACAAGATTAGTATTGAATAGTTGAGGGTACTTGCTCTTGATTTGATCTTCCCTTTCCCAGGTAAACTAAGGTCTTCACCTCGACTTCTATCGTCCCTTTACTATAGGAATACGAACTTGTTTCAATCTCTTGATCTCTCGATCCATGATTTCTACCGAATCTTCCACAAAATGGAGTTTAGAATCGATTTGAATCTCAACAAGAGGATTGGTAAGTGTGTCATCTGAAAAATACTTCTTAAAATTTGATACATGAAAGGTATCATGTACATTCTTGAGTTCCTGAGGTGACTCGAGTCTATACGTTAAAGGAACAATTCTTATTAGAATTTAAAATGGTCATATGTATCGTGGATTTAGCTTGCCTTGCTTTCCAAATTGTATCACTGCTTTCCAAGGAGATACATATAACATGGTCTCCAACTTTAAATTCTAAAGGCTTGCATCAACGATCAACATAACTTTGCTAACGGTCACGTGCGAACTTCATCCCGTCCCAAATCTGGACAATCTCTTATGTTGCCTCATGTATGATTTCAGGACCAGTAGGTAGTGTATTACCCACATGATTTTTGGCTGGTCAGGTATCTCTTACTTCTTCCTAACATATATGCGATCAATATTTTCATCCGTAAAGCACTTCAAATGGTGCGACTTTAATGCTAGTTTGATAATTATTATTGAAGGAAAACCAACTAAGGGTAGGTGAGTATCCCATGCATTTCCAAAATCCATAAAACATGCTCAGAGCATGTATTCTAAATTTTGTACGTTCCTCTTGATGGGTTTTGAGCATTCTAACACTCCTATGGTGTACATGAAACCCTAGATATCTTGGATCTATGTTTTCTCTATTATACATGCAAATATGATTTTTCCAAGGTTCTCATCCTAACTAACATATAGTGGGTACTTGTAATATAAAACTTAGTGGGATGACATAGCTGTTCTTGTGGTTGATTCCTTAGAGCATCAAGAGCCTAGCACCAATATTGTGGATGCCTCAATTGGAATCACAAATCACCAAAGCACCAAGGTTCTCATCCTAACTAACATACAGTGGGTACTTGTAATATAAAACTTAGTGGGATGACATAGTTGTTCTTGTGGTTGATTCCTTGGAGCTTCAAGAGCCTAGCACCAATATTGTGGATGCCTCAAGTGGAATCATAAATCACCAAAGCACATTGGAAAACTTGAGATAATAGTAATCATACTAGAAATCGGCTCACTCTTGTTTTCCTACACACTAGTGCCATTTCGTGTGCCAAAGACCTCTTAATATAGTGTGGAGGATTAGGGTTACATCCATGTAAACCCTAATCCCCATGACCTTTCATTTCCATAGGGTCCATGGGTTAAAAACTCCATGGACTATCCATGCAAGCTTAGCTCAACCGAAATGAACGTGACCCATCCTATATATATATATATATATATATATATATATATATATATATATATATATAAGAGTCCATATATATATATATATATATATATAAGAGTCCATATTTAATTAGTTCCTTGTGATCACTAAATGAATTATTGATCTATACTAATTTTTTTTAAATGGCATTTATTAAAAAGGAAGATCAAACAAAAGGCTAGCAAGGAGCTAGCAAAAACCAATTACAAGTTCATAGGGAATTGAAGCTAAACATTCCAATCCCTATACATTTTACGGTTTCTAACACAATACTAATTAAACGAATACAATTTAACGGTATCAATAAGAGTATCTTTTCGATATGTTTTAGTGTGAAAGACCATCACATTTCTATAACCCCATATGACCCATAACGTAATCATAACAATTGCAAGAATCTTCTCTTTCCGCATCCCTTGCATCGATAAAGCATCCAACCAATCATAAACCTCTTGTAGCGAACCAAACAAAGGCATATGTAAATCCACCCATCCTGCAATTCGACTCCATATTTCTTTTGCTAACTCACATTTAAAAGACACATGATTTGAGTACTCCAAGTCCTTATCACACATAGGACATCTAGTAGAGGGAGTATCAACCCCTCTAATCTGCAAATCAAAACGAGTAGATAACCTATCCAAATCAATACTAATTAAATAATATGATCTCATATTAGTATATTATAAGTTATAATATATTAATAAACCATATACATACTATTTTCAAAAGATTATCCATACAAATTGTTCCGATGAAGTGCAACCCAAATGGACCATGCTACTCTAGGGTTGAGTATATACCAATAATAGTTATGGGCTTAGACATCTAATCCAACAGTCTCCCACTTGGATAACTCTAAAACTATTATTCAAGTATGACTCCAAGATCCCGACTAGCAATTGTAGTTCTTAAAGTCGCTGTCGAACTATGACCTAGTCAAATGATGTGTCCATTAGATAAGGGATCATATATTCCTCCATTCTAGAGATCATATGGACCGAGACATGGATTATAATCATTCTCTCTATCGCTTTTCTATTTCTCGATTTTCGATTTACGACGACTGACTAACTAAACAAATTAAATCAGTCTAGGCTTGGCCAAGCACTTAGGGGTGTCATCACTGAATCAACTAGGGGCCCACAAATATATCTTTTATCCCTCCAAGGGTAAAAGGAATCGATAAAATTCGACCCAAATGTTCGCTTGTACTTACTCATCAAGTTACACACAACAATATATTTTATAACAACCAAGTTACTGGTTGCGTTTACATATGTCAATGTGTAACTGACGCGCAACTAAACCTCACATGTCTCCGTTTGAAGGCTATAAGATATTATCGTCTCATGATCACTCGTAAATTCATGAAGTGATTTAAATGCGCGTGGGTTTAATCCAATACTCGAATCTCATTCAAGGAGCACTCATGAATGTTGCAGCAAATTTTGCTATATCTAAACACTTTAGACATCTACAATCCCAATTCATGACAGTCTTGATTCATACCTACTTCCAAAGTATGATTTACTGTGGAGAGTTTGAATAACTTAGTTATTTGGGAAGTCAAAACATGCAAAGTGAAACACAAGAATAATGGAATCTAATATGGTCTTAGAACTTATGAATATAAATAAAACACAGTTTATTTATCACCATATTGATTACACATTATTCATTGCATAATGTTTCGATTTATCAACTTAATACTTGAATTAAAACAATAGTTGTCCCATGCTCCAAGAATCCACACTATGTTTTCTAAACAATAGTTATGCCATACTCCAAGTATGTGCACTATGTTTGTCTACGATGCTTACTTTGTGAAATAGATCAATTGAACATATTTTGATGATGCTCATCTCATAATCCCAAATCCCTACCGTAAATGTAAGAATACCAAATTCCTACCATTTCCTGAAATATGTTAGAATCTAAACTTATATGCATTGATCCGCTTGTAATGACTATGCACAAAATCACAAAGACTTGTCAGCAGACATTACAGAGTATTCCAATGGAGAGTAATTCCATGGAAACAAAGTCTCAAATTCAAAGTACATTCCTTTGACCATCCTTCTTGCATTAAGTTTTCTAATCTTACACAGATTGAATAACTACCACCTATAGAGACATTCCCATATTCCCATTTGGACTATCACTTCTGAACAAGAGTTTCCTCTTTTCAGAATATGCCAATATGGTCCTTTCCAAAATTTTACACCATACTTCCAACTGGCCATGAGCAACCAATCTTTGGTAATCCTCAGATTGTCCTTGACGATTTCTTAATCATTTTAGTCATATCCAATTCTAGAAAGGATAAATATTATAGCACATGTAATCGATCCTATACCCGAAACATATGGGACACGATTCATGATGTCTCACATAAAGACATGATCCTAGACTAGTCTTTTGCTACAATATTTTTTTTATTTTCCATGTTTTCATAATTTGACTATGACGAGGGATGCCGTAATCATAATCGAATTTGAGAACGCAATATATAGAATTTCCTTATGTTGACCCATTCCAACGTAAAATTCATATATATATATATATATATATATATATGTATATATATATATATATATATATATGTATATATATATATATATATATATATATATATATCCTTGAGTAAAGAATAATTAAAATCTCAATCTAAGCTTTTAGATTTGAAATGAAGTATAATTTCCTCTCCCTTAATTATAGCAAAACAACTTTTCCCAGTTGAAACTTTTGTTTTCTATAATTAATATTGCTAACTTGTAACACTTATTATAATTATCATGCTCCTACTAACATCATAATTGTTAGCATAACAATTATGTTCCCCCATCCTTGAGAGGATTCCCAGCATATCTGGGATGATTTCCTAACCTTAAATTCGTGGATTTTCTATGGAGAAGCTTTCTAAGAATGAAACTCCTAACCTTAAATCATAGAACCGGGGATGATTTCCAAGAATCCGAAGTTGGAACGGGGAAAAAAATCCCCAGTGGGTAGGGAAGCTGCCTATCCGTTATAGTTACTTCAGAAAGATAAATTGGAAGGTTGGGCGATCTCCTATCCTATCCGGGCGTTTTTCTGCAAGTCATCTCGAGGCTTCAAATGCATCCAAGCAATTGGTATTCGATTGAAGCATAGAAATAGTTTCGCGTCGCCTACTTGTTGAAAGCACAAATGGAATGGCCGATCACGAATTCTATGAAGTTTTTAATACCTTGACTTTTGACTTCATAAACTTTGATATGTACCTAGAAATCAGCTAGAGTTCTAGAAACCAAAGTTCAGATTTCTGATATGAGATGTTTTGATAAGACTCGATCAAAATCATACACCTTTTCTTAGATAGCTCATATATGTGTCTAAACATTTTTTAGAACTGTGAAAAGGGATGTCGCAACCATAGTCTCAATTGTTTAGACATTTTCCATATTTCACAAGTCCATGTTAGTGTGTCGGTTAACCACAAACGCTCCACTAACGACTTTGAGAATGCAAATACCACAGTTGTTATCTGCTTAAATCTACTTAGTGAAAGCGTTTCCTCACCATCATTTTCATGAATTGGAGAGAAACCTTATGCCACTTAGATTTTATGGTGTATGTGTTCCTATCCATGTGAATTTGTCAAAACCATGATCACAAGACAAGGTTAGTGACAAATCCAAACTCTTATGGACTGAACTTGTGTAATCTTAACTTCTTGCCACATGGCAGTACAAGGCCTACCATTGCTTCCAGGTTGTTATGATAACAATTAAGAACTTATAGAACTCCATTGCATAGTCAACTTTAACAGCAATAGGCATATAAATAAGAATATGTCAACATGATAGGTTACAAACCTCATGTCGTGCGCTAGTGATAAACAACAGGTTTTATTCTTGATTAGTACTTGAAACTCTTTCAGGATCTTTTAGACTCCCACTGTCATCTTGACATATAAGAATCTCTTGCCACGCACCATTCCTTGACAAAAAATATTCAAGAGATAGTGCAGATTCTTATCAAGACAAAAACTTCACACAATTGGCCTTAGTTGGTCTTTGTTTTATCCAAAACATCACAGCTTACCAATTTCAAATGTACAAGAGTATAAAACATTTTACTCTACATTTGACAAGTGTTATAAACCTTCTTTAAGATATTTCACTCACCTTACAATCTTGGAGTATGACTCTAAGAATTGTTTTGGAACGAAGTATGACTCATCTTCTTGATTTAACCACTTCAACAATTCATGACTCCTCTTCTTAGCCATAAGAATACACTAAGATGTCCTTAGAGGATTAATTGTGATATGGTTTCATAATGGTTAAGATGATCATAAAACTGTTACTAAAGTACTCACCCATCTTTTCAGATTTGAGAAACTTTTATCTTTCGGCCTAATTAGATTCTTCTCATTTGTTCTACCATACATTGAAGCTTTTCCAATGTTTCAGAATTATACTTAAACTTGTAAGTATAACCATATTTACTAAACTTTAGTAAATCATGACTAACAGTCTTATCGATCTTTGTGGTGGACTTGACTAGTGCACAAGAATGTATTCTCATAAAATACAACTTGCATGATTCCAAGTTTCGTTCCAATTGAAAATTAGATGATGAGAATCTTTCCTTATTTGGTAAATTTAGACACTACCACAAATGAAAGAATCAAATTCATACTTCCAATATTGCTAGAAACATACAAACATCAATTTTTTTTTTAAATGCCATTGCAAGGAGATATAAAATAATTTTTTTTTATTTATTTATAAAATGTGGGAAAAAAGTTTTTCCTTACAATGCAACTTTAAATGAAAACTATGCTATTACATATGTCCTAGCAATTTATCATAACCCCTAAGTAGTAGCTCAAAAATCCGATCTTCAAACCATGCGATTGAAATCCATCTTCCCGATCAGATTCAGTGTACTCTTCTTTTAAGCTTCCTTCCCTTTGCTTGGTTCTGCAAAGTATCAAAATGCAACCTAGTCACATCATGTATTAAGAATCAACAACTAGATACTTAACAGAGTTAGATAGTGGACTTACCTGAAGCAGAGTCAAACATTTTGTCTCTACTTTCTTTCAAATCTTTCATGTATTCAGGGCAGCTTCACTTCCAATGTACATTCTCTTGATAGTAAGTACATATAGACTCTTTGGGAATGGTACATGGGACTATTACAGACCTAGCCTTTCTTTTTACCATTTGGTCAACCGGGTTGACCATGGCCAATCCCTTTCCTTTGGGAAGAGAAAAGTTTTCCAGACTTCTAATGTTACCATTGTCAATGTCCAGGGATGTTTGAGAAATAGACCTTCAACCCAAATTTACTTTTCCAGTGCACCAAAACATTTCTGATTTAGCAAGCAACAAGCAAATAAGAAAGATCAATAAGGGTCATGTCGTGATCTGTCACATAGTAGTCCTAAATGAACTCACTATACGACTTAGGAAGTAACTGAAGAACCCAGTCAATAGCCAACTTCCTTGGAACAACGAGACCTAAAATTCTCAACCTATCAATGTGTGACTTCATCTCCAAGACATGAGTGCACACAAATCTTCCCTCTTTATGTTTCATTGCAAGTAGGGCTTGATTGATCTTGAAATTTTCAAGTCTTCGAGCTTGTGGATCAGGGAGAATAATTGGAGGAGGTGGAGGAAGAGAAGTATGATTTCCATGATCCAATCATGGGACATCATTTTCATTATGAAAGCTTGTTCCAAGAGATTTGGGAAGACCATAGTTGTCTGATCTAGACATCTACAATGGAAGAAATTTCAAGTTAGTTGATTTAAGTCCTTAATATAACACCCAATATGAAATATTAAGGCTAGAACCCAACACAATATTTTATAACTTGGAATAGGGATGCTGTAATCCAAGCTATCAAATATTTGAAGGTAGGAAAATGACGATTCACCAATTTCCACCATGAAAAACGAAATAGGTATTAGGTTTTAATTGGATTCAAACTCCTAGATCTTTTTAGATTCACTGAACTTTTCAATGGCATGTTTAAATCTCGATTGTGTCCTATTAAGTTTGTGATTGGGATGCCAAGGATCACAAAAAAGGTGTGAATAACCCTACAAATTAACTTGGTACCCTTAATTTTATCACCTAATCAATGTGTCGGTTACCCACACGTGTTCCACCAATCAAGGATAAACATTAAGTCACCCTTTACCACCCTTACTAGTTCATATTAGTATGTAGGTTACCCACACACGCTCCACCAACAACTTGGTTAGGTACAAAGTGTAATTTCATGGGTTAGCACCAAATTCACATTTTCCTAAACTAACTAAGATAGAGAATTTATGTCACACCCCCAAACCTGAACGGCGAAAACGTTCGGGGGCGGATGACTTCATGTGGTAACGTAACAAATGAATACATAGTGAAGAAAAGCAATACAACCATCATATATATAATTGAAAGTTTACATTTGTCAAAAGTTACATGTTCAAAACCAATTACAAATATGATGTCAAAATATGAGATTAAACTGGCGCCGCAGCATCTCTTCATCAAAAGCATAATGATACCTGTAGTTACTGAATCCCTGGAAAATACAAGTGATTTTGAAAGAGTAGATTAGCATTTAAGCTGGTGAGTTTCATAAGTATTTAATGACAATGTTTGTATAAAATGAAATATCTTGTCCTTGTTTGTTTGTGTTTAGAAAATCCTATATTTTCTACTAGTATAAAAGTAGTCTTCCTTCCAGACCAATGTTTGTTTCCAAAAACGTATGTAAGTGTAAAAATAACCAATATGTTTGAAAACATCGTAAATCAATGTATTTTTAATACCTCCTGTGAGTTTTATAACCATACTATTGACTCGGGATGCCTATACACAACGTTCTTCAGGCGTTGGAATGTTATGACGTTTGTCACCCCAAATGGTGGACTGTAGCTAATAGTCAGGGCGCGGGTTGTCAAACCCGTATAGATCTATACACAAACACCATGCTCCCCCGCCAAGGGATTCTGGTATATAATACAGGACTTGAAATGCGTACTCGAACGTACGTGAAGTTAATGTCTCACAGAACCGTAGTATAAAAACAGATTTACGTGTTGAAATGTTCGTTTGTTATTGTACATGAAAGTGATTTCTTGAAAATCGTGTTTCTAGTATGTAATAGTTAGCAATATCCTCATAAAACTATACCTATTATAGTTTTCTGAAAGTGTGCCTCGTTTGTTTTAGAATATCTAGAAAAGGAATCACTTGTTATGAAAGCATAGATTTTTGTAGAGCCTAAGATAGACACATATACTTTAAATCTAGGAAAAATGTTTAGTTTATACATGCATTACAACAATTTATAGTTTTAAAGATAGAATGCTATTGTAATATTTTTTGTATACGGGAGTTCCCTATAAAGTTTATAAATCACATATGATTCTACGTAACAAAAGTGTATAATAATCTTTATATATATAACACCTGATAATAGTCGTGTGTTTTACATGTATTTCCCCCTTTAGAAAGCATATAAAAGCGTGTAGAATATTTAAAAAGGGTTAATTAAGGGGTATGAACTCACTTGAAAGTTTGAAGATAGCGAGATGGAAAAACCGGGCAGAGTTTCATTTCGGGAAACGGATTTTTCTCGGGAATATCGGGAGTAAAATCGACCTTTGGAACTTGCACAAAATGACCAGGGCTTCGGGGTAGTGCGGGCACGGAAATCGAGGCAATATCATGAGAGAAATGAGAGAGATGGGGTAAATTTTCCGGAACCCTCGCACCTTTATTTATAGGAGGCTGAGAGGCCTCGTTACGCGGGGCGTACGCACGTACGCTGGGCGTACACGTACGCCATGCGTGATCGAGTCCTCGACTGCCTCGGAGCTCGGATGGGACGGTTCGGCAGTTCGCACAGATGCGATGTGGACGATCCAAGGCCAAGGCCTTCGTGTACGTGGTGCGTACGTGGTTACGCAGCGCGTAACTCGGATGAGTACGCTGACTCCTCCTTCGGATAATACCGGATTTTGAATTAAATAAATATATAATTTATTTAATAAACTTCAAAAATTCATATATTCTTCATACAAACTCCGTTTTCGACGTTCTTTATATCCCCGCGAAGGTGAGACCATACTCTACAACTTTCGTTTAGATTCCGTCGGAAAATTCCGAAATTATTTTTATTATTTATATATAAAATATCGCGATGAAGAAATTTCTTTAAACAATTCATAACGTCTTTATCTGACGTTGGTTTTTGCTAGACTTTTTACCGCTGAAATACCAATGTCGAGACCTTCGATTCTCGTTTAGGTCATTCCGGCCAAAAGTCGCTCGATCTCCGATTCAAGTTTTTAGTTGTCTGATGCTAAGCCGAATTTGGAAAAATCTTAACTTCAATATACGAAGTCAGGTTTGGGCATTGTTTTTACGTACGATCCCGGTTTAATGATATAAAACATAGTAGGTAGTTAAATAGAAAATTTTTGGACGTTTTATTATCAACGTTAATTTTATTAACTCAAAAGTGGTTACAATACTTGACCTATTAGGCCCTTACAAAGAGTTGAAATATCGGGTTTACACATCATCCCCCTGTTAGAGGGAATTTCGTCCCGAAATTTAAAGTAGTAAAGACACTAGTGAGTATGAAAGAGATGAGGGTACTTTTGTTTCATCTGATCTTCGCGTTCCAATGTGAATTCAGGTCCCCGCTTGGCGTTCCAGCGAACCTTCACGATGGGTATGCGACTTTGTTTTGTTTGTTTGACCTCTCGGTCCATGATTTCCACCAGTTCTTCCACAAAGTTGAGGCTCTCGTTGATCTCAATTTCGTCGAGTGGAATAAAAAGAGTCTCATCAGACAGACACTTTTTTAAGTTTGAGACGTGGAAGGTTGGATGTATGTTACTAAGTTCACGTGGTAGGTTAAGCTTGTAAGCCAAAGGGCCGATTCTGGCAAGAATCTCGAAAGGCCCTATGTATCTAGGATTTAGTTTCCCACGCTTTCCAAAGTGTATTAAACCCTTCCACGGTGAGACCTTTAATAAAACGTGGTCTCCTACCTGGAATTCCAATGGTTTCCTCCTTTGGTCAGCGTAGCTTTTCTGTCGGTCTCTAAAGGCTTTCAATCGTTCACGAATCTGAACGATCTTCTCTGTCGTTTCTCGTATGATTTCAGGACCGGTGAGAGTGCTTTCAGGAACACTTCCTTTAGCTAACTGGGTATCACCAACTTCAGTCCAACACAGAGGGGATCTGCACTTTCGACCATAGAGGGCTTCAAACGGAGCAACCTTTATGCTTGTATGATAACTATTGTTGTATGAAAATTTGACAAGGGGTAAATGGATATCCCATGTCTTTCCAAAGTCAATCACACAGGCTCTCAGCATATCTTCTAAAGTCTGTATCGTTCTCTCACTCTTCCCGTCTGTTTGTGGGTGGTAGGCTGTACTCATGTCTAGCTTAGTCCCCAGGGAACCTTGTAGTGACTGCCAGAATCTTGAAGTGAATCTACTATCTCGGTCGGAGATAATGGATATCGGAACACCATGCAGTCGCACTACTTCCCTTAAGTAAGTTCTTGTAAGCTTTTCCATTTTGTCAGTCTCCTTGATGGGTAGGAAATGCGCGGATTTGGTCAATCTGTCGACGATGACCCATATGGTATCGAGTCCACCCGTCGTCTTGGGTAACTTGGTTACGAAGTCCATAGTAATCCGTTCCCATTTCCATTCTGGTATCTCTGGTTGTTGTAGCAATCCTGACGGTTTTTGATACTCGAACTTAACCTTAGCGCAAGTAAGGCATTTAGTTACGAAGGTAGAAATTTCTGCCTTCATGTTAGGCCAGCAGTACAAATTCTTAAGATCCAGATACATCTTATCCGAACCTGGGTGAACGGAATACCTCGTGTTGTGTGCTTCAGTCATTACTACGTCTCTAAACCCGCCATGTTTCGGCATCCAGATTCGGTCCATAAGATAATATGCTCCGCCACTCTTGGCTTCTAGATTCTTTTCCATTCCTCGCAGGGATTCACTCGCCACATTTTCAGGTCGCAAAGGTTCCCTTGTGTTAATTTGCGTGGATAAGTGGGAATGGATAGTCATAGTCAGAGATTTGACCCTCCGACCAGCGTATTCCTTTCGACTGAGGGCGTCAGGTACCACGTTGGCCTTGCCAGGATGATAACGAATTTTGCATTCGTAGTCATTTAGTAACTCAACCCATCGTCGCTGTCGCATGTTGAGTTCCTTCTGATCGAAAATGTGTTGAAGGCTCTTGTGATCGGTGAAAATAGTACTCTTTGTTCCGTATAAGTAGTGTCTCCAGATCTTCAGAGCAAATACCACTGCTCCTAACTCAAGATCGTGTGTCGTATAGTTCAGTTCGTGTGTTTTAAGCTGTCGGGAGGCATAAGCAATAACTTTCCCTCTCTGCATAAGAACACAACCAAGTCCTTGGTTTGACGCATCGCAATACACTACGAAGTCTTCTATCCCTTCGGGGAGGGATAGTATCGGTGCGGTGCAAAAGGCCTGTTTTTGTGTTTGGAATGCCTTTTCTTGTTTTGCTTCCCAGTTAAAGGCCACGCCTTTCTGGGTTAATGCAGTAAGAGGTTTCGCAATGCTAGAGAAGTTCTTTATAAATCTGCAATAGTAGCCAGCGAGACCTAGAAATTGACGAATTTCTGTAGGTGTCTTTGGTGCCGACCAGTTCTCCATGGCCTTGATTTTGGAGGGGTCCACGTGTATCCCTTTCTCGCTAACCACGTGGCCCAAAAATTCGACTCTTCAAATCCAAAATCCGCATTTGGAGAACTTCGCATATAGTTTCTCCGATCACAGTGTTTCTAAGACTTTTCATAGGTGTTGACTATGCTCTTCCTTACTTCGGGAGTAGATAAGTATATCATCGATAAAGACGACGACGAACCGATCTAAGTAGGGATGGCATACCCTATTCATTAGGTCCATAAATACTGCTAGTGCGTTGGTTAATCCAAATGGCATTACTACGAATTCGTAGTGCCCATAACGAGTTCGGAAAGCTGTCTTGGGAATATCCCCTTCAAGTACCCATAATTGGTGATATCCGGATCGTAGATCTATCTTCGAGAAGTAGTTTGCTCCTTGGAGTTGATCGAATAGGTCGTCAATACGGGTAGAGGGTAACAATTCTTGACAGTAAGTTTGTTCAGCTCTATGTAGTCGATGCACATACGGAACGATCCATCTTTCTTCTTTACGAACAAGACCGGTGCTCCCCAAGGTGAGAAACTTGGTCTTATGAATCCTTTTTGCAGGAGTTCATTAAGTTGACTGGAAAGTTCTTGCATCTCTGTTGGTGCTAGGCGATAAGGCGATTTCGCTACGGGGGTAGCTCCTGGAACTAAGTCGATTCTCAATTCGACTTGGCGTTGTGGTGGTAATCCTGGTAGTTCTTCTGGAAAGATATCGGAAAAGTCGCGTACTTCTGGAATGTTCTTGATGTCCTTAAGTTCCTGTCTTGTATCGACGATGTGCGCTAGGAATGCTCGACAATCCTTCCGTAAACACTTTCGAGCTTGGATGCACGAAATGATACGAAGGTTCGTACTTGATTTGTCGCCGTAAATCACTAATGTTTCGTTGTTAGGAAGATTAAGACGAACTGCTTTTTCAAAACACAGGATGTCGGCGCGAAGAAGACTTAACCAATCCATGCCGACTATGACGTCGAAACTTTTAATAGGAACCGGCATGAGATTGATTGGGAAAGAATGACCGTCTAAAGTTAACGTATAGCCCTTGTATATGTAGTTAGTGTTTTCCGTTTTTCCGTTGGCCATCTCTACAGTGAATGATATTTCTAATTTGCTAGGTTTAGGTTCAAGTAAGTGAATAAAGTTTTGACTCACGAAGCTTCTCTCCGCTCTAGTATCGAATAATATGCATGCATATGAATTATCGAGGAGGAACGTACCAGCAACTACAGTTGGTTCAGCTATAGCTTCGTCGTGGCCTATAGTCAAAACTCATCCCACACC
The DNA here is from genome assembly GCF_052625555.1 of Lactuca saligna. Lineage (NCBI taxonomy): Eukaryota > Viridiplantae > Streptophyta > Magnoliopsida > Asterales > Asteraceae > Lactuca > Lactuca saligna. The sequence continues at coordinate 147,477,576 of NC_136419.1, read as the reverse complement.
GCCGGTGCCTGCTGCCTTAGGGCAGTTCCTCCTGTAGTGGCCCACCTCGCCACAACCGTAGCAAGTCTGGCCTATACCTGCACTGGGAACTTGAGTGATCGGCTTTTTGGGATCCTTGCAGAAACGGGTTGTGTGTCCCTTTCTGTTGCAGTTGGCACACTACATTTCTCGACAAGGTCCATGGTGGTGGTAAGTGCATTTGGTGCACTTTGGACGGTTACCTACATAAGGCTTTGTTGTGTAGGTATTTGTAGGAGGTGTAGTAGGTACCGTGGCAGCATTCACTGAAACCAGTTGTTTCTTTGCGGATTCTTGGGAAGACCCACCCTTCTCTTTATTCCATACTCTCTTCCTATTGTTGTTGTTGTTGTTGTTGTTGTTGTTGTTGTGGTTGTTGTTTCCTCTCTGTGGTTCTGGTGCAGAAACGGTTGAGTTCTGATGGCCTCCGTAGTCAATCAGAGATTGTGCCAGTTCCTTAGCACTTTCAAAGGTGTCAGGTTTGGAAGCTAACACGCTTGACCGTATTTGGGTCGTCAGTCCCCATATGTACCTCTCTATTTTCTTGCTCTCAGGAGCAATCATATCTGGGCAAAGGATTGCCAGCTCGCAGAATCTGTTGGTATATGTTGCGATGTCGGTACCAACCATTCCGAGAGTCCAGAGTTCATGTTCGAGCTTTTGAATCTCTCCCTATGGATAATATTCTCTCATCATCATGGCTTTGAGGCTCTCCCAGCTTATGGAGTTTGCCACTATTAGAGTAAGCACTTTAACGTGGCCGTTCCACCAAGTTAAAGCTCTATCAATGAGTGTGAAGGTTGCAAATTTGACTTTGCTGTGCTCGGGGCAGGAGTAGATTTCAAAGACTGATTTTGTCCTTTGAATCCACTGTCTCAGAGCCATCACACCACCAGTTCCATAGAACATACGGGGTTTGGCATTAGTAAAGTCCTTATAAGTGCATTCTCGGGGTTGCCCATGACTCTCGCCATGGTTGGATAGGTGTGTGCCAGTTCTCGAGTCATTAGTACTCGAGTTATTGAGCTGTGACATGGCAGCCGCTACCGCTGTGGTGACTGCTACTTGGAACATGACAACATCAAATTGAGGAGGTGGAGGTGGTGGTGGTATCGGTGCTTCATTGATAGGGTTACGTCTGGTATTCCTGCGTGGCGGCATCTTAACTATACGTTTAAAAGATGATGATATGGATAAGAATAAGTGAAAAATGAATGTGTCTCATGAACCAAATTGCCATAGTTCAACAACAGATGATTGCATGAAAAATAGAAAAATGAAAGTTATTTGTAAGACTGAAAGTATGAGACAAGTATTTGGTTTCGCGATGACCTTTCAAGGTTTGAACGAAATACTCAACGTAGTAATATTAGTGTCACTTATATTAATATAAAAGTTGATACAACGATCATGAAAATTTGACCCTTATAAGGGTCTCCGATTACAAAGTTCGAGAAATTTAAAGACTTTTAGCCGAGGTCCTAAGTTATAACAAAATTTGAGGTTTTCACAAGTACTACTTGCGACGTGTGTTGCGCTTGGAGCTCGATTCTGCATCTGATTGCTTTGACTCCATAAGACGCCTATCAAAGGCGGCTTGTTGTTCCCTCAATTCTGCGAAGGCTGCATTCGCTTGTGCTTGGAATGCTTCGGCGCGAAGGTGGATGTCGTTCTGCAACATCTCTAGGCGGTTGATATCGGCTGTGTGGATTTGTACTTCCACGTTGACCTCTCGGATTCGGTTTGCTTGAACCCCCGATTGGTAGGACTGGTTTGCCAGTTTACCTACCATTGCTGGAAGTGCTCAGTCGGCTGAACCCCCGTCCCTGATGTCGTAGAAGTCTCGACACATTCGGTAAGGAGAGCGTATCCCTTGTTGCTGGCTCCAGTGGACGAGGTGACTTCCCCAAACGGGAGTCGGTCCTAGAAAGTTCCTCCTAATGGGTGGAGGGTTGACTATTTCCGGTTCTGAGTCTGTCCCGGAGTCGTCCCCACCATCCAACTCAATGGGCTCTTCGTCCTCCTCCAGATCCTCTTCAATCCATCCTCCGTTGCCTTGTTGTGGGTAGTAGGGGTCTCCATGCGGGTGAAATCCATCCATTTGACTATACGAGAATAGGGTTATAAGATTTGAATGAAACTTGAGGCATGTAATACTAATTAATCTAGTGTGTGTACCAAATACTCCTATAGTATTTTAATTTGTACGTTAGCTACTAGTGTCTATTTTGTTAAGTTTTGACTTGTTGCTCACTACGATCATTCCTTGACATACGTTAGTCAAATTTCGGATAAACATAGTTGATCAGGCTATATTCGTCCCAAATTTGATTACATATCTTGAGAATTAGTCGTAGTGTCCAACTTGTCCTAAAACTTTTTGTATAGTTCTTATCCTAAAAATGTGTCGTTGGATGAATGTATTTCGGAATTTTATAACCTAAAATAATCTATTTATGTGAAATAAGGATTTTAGGTACAAAACTTTTGTCAGATACTTTGAGTCCCTAAGCATTTATAGTTTGTATATCTTATGAGGTTCGATATACTTAGTTCACTATAAACATTGCTCTGATACCAATCTGTCACACCCCCAAACCTGAACGACGGAAACGTTCGGGGGCGGATGACTTCATGTGGTAACGTAACAAATGAATACATAGTAAAGAAAAGCAATACAACCATCATATATATAATTGAAAGTTTACATTTGTCAAAAGTTACATGTTCAAAACCAATTACAAATATGATGTCAAAATATGAGATTAAACTAGCGCCGTAGCATCTCTTCATCAAAAGCATAATGATACCTGTAGTTACTGAATCTCTGGAACATACAAGTGATTTTGAAAGAGTCGATCAACATTTAAGTTGGTGAGTTTCATAAGTATTTAATGACAATGTTTGTATAAAATGAAATATCTTGTCCTTGTTTGTTTGTGTTTAGGAAATCCTATATTTTCTACTAGTATAAAAGTAGTCTTCCTTCCAGACCAATGTTTGTTTCCAAAAACGTATGTAAGTGTAAAAATAACCAATATGTTTGAAAACATTGTAAATCAATGTATTTTTAATACCTCCTGTGAGTTTTATAACCATACTATTGACTCGGGATGCCTATACACAACGTTCTTCAGACGTTGGAATGTTATGACGTTTGTCACCCCAAATGGTGGACTGTAGCTAACAGTCAGGGCGCGGGTTGTCAAGCCCGTATAGATCTATACACAAACACCATGCTCCCCCTCCAAGGGATTCTGATATATAATACAGGACTTGAAATGCGTACTCGAACGTATGTGAAGTTAATGTCTCACAGAACCGTAGTATAAAAATAAATTTACATGTTGAAATGTTCGTTTGTTATTGTACATGAAAGTGATTTCTTGAAAATCGTGTTTCTAGTATGTAATAGTTAGCAATATCCTCATAAAACTATACCTATTATAGTTTTCTAAAAGTGTGCCTCGTTTGTTTTAGAATATCTAGAAAAGGAATCACTTGTTATGAAAGCATAGATTTTTGTAGAGCCTAAGATAGACACATATACTTTAAATCTAGGAAAAATGTTTAGTTTATATAGTTTTAAAGATAGAATGCTACTGTAATATATTTCTTATACGGGAGTTCCCTATAAAGTTTATAAATCACATATGATTCTACTTAATAAAAGTGTATAATAATCTTTATATATATAACACCCGATAGTAGTCGTGTGTTTTAATTGTATTTCCCCCCTTAGAAAGCATATAAAAGTGTTTAGAATACTTAAAAAGGGTTAATTAAGGGGTATAAACTCACTTGAAAGTTTGAAGATAGTGAGATGGAAAAACCGGGCAGAGTTTCGTCTCGGGAAACGGATTTTTCTCAGGATTCTCAGGAATCTCGGGAGTAAAATTGACCTTCGGGACTTGCACAAAATGACCAGGGCTTCGGGGTAGTGCGGGCACGGAAATCGAGGAAATATCGTGATAGAAATGAGAGAGATGGGGTAAATTTTCCGGAACCCTCGCACCTCTACTTATAGGAGGCTGAGAGGCCTCGTTACGCGGGGCGTACGCACGTACGCTGGGCGTACGCGTACGTCATGCGTGACCAAGTCCTCGACTGCCTCGTAGCTCGGATGGGACGGTTCGGCAGTTCGCACAGGCGATACGTGGATGATTCGAGGCCAAGGCCTTCGTGTACGCGGGGCGTATGGGGTTACGCGGCGCGTAACTCGGATGAGTACGCTGACTCCTCCTTCGGATAATACCGGATTTTGAATTAAATAAATATATAATTTATTTAATAAACTTCAAAAATTCATATCTTCTTCATACGAACTCCGTTTTCGACGTTCTTTATATCCCCGCGAAGGTGAGACCATACTCTACAACTTTCGTTTAGATTCCGTCGGCAAATTCCGAAATTATTTTTATTATTTATTTATAAAATGTCATGATTAAGAAATTTCTTTAAACAATTCATAACTTCTTTATCTGACGTCAGTTTTTGCCAGACTTTTTACCGCTGAAATACCAATGTCGAGACCTTCGATTCTCGTTTAGGTCATTCCGGCCAAAAGTCGCTCGATCTCTGATTGGAGTTTTTAGTTGTCTGATGCTAAGCCGAATTTGGAAAAATCTTAACTTCAATATACGAAGCCGGGTTTGGACATTCTTTTTACGTACGATCCTAGTTTAATGATATAAAACATAGTAGGTAGTTAAATAGAAACTTTTTGGACATTTTATTATCAACGTTAATTTTATTAACTCAAAAGTGGTTACAATACTTGACCTATTAGGCTATTACAAAGAGTTGAAATATCGGGTTGTCACAATTTATAAAGGGTTTAGTTACTTTTTATTTATCATTATACTTATAATGAGAATTATAGTCCTTTGTCCTACCCGTTCGGGTAACGGCACTCCAACATTCAAGGAAGCGGTGGGTGAGAGTGGACACCCATTAAGCTGTCATTTTATACGCAATAACCTTATACCCCCCTTATAGACCGACTTCGTGAATGAGGCCTACTAACGATCAGAGTGACTTGCTCTCTCTCTCTCTCACACACACACACACACACATATATATATATATATATATATTAACTTATAATACTATAAAGTATAAGGGTTGAATTTTAACTTTTAAGACTCTAAGGTTTAATATTAAAGTGTGTGTGAGACTTTACAAATTCCAAAACTTGAGGGCAAGTTTTGAGACCATTCAAAAACTTTTCATTTCTATAACATATTAGTTTAATATGGCCTTTAATGGTGTAAAGCCCAGGTTTCGGGGCTAAGCATTTTTAGACAATGTAATAGTCTAGGTCAACTATTGTAACTCTTTCTGAAATATAAAAAATGAAATATTTGAGTATTATGTGAATTATGTGTATTTATGTACTTATTACTCATTTATAAATGTATAATAAATAAAGGATAAAAATAACCATCGAAATTAAAATGTGAGATAAACCCGATATCTTTACATAAAGTTGTAGTGGTCGAAACAAGGACTTCGGAGACATAAAGAACGCCGAAATCCGAGTTGTAACGAAGAAGTTATGACCCGTCAAATATCACGATGGAACCGGCACGATACCAGGAAGCGTAAATAGTGAATTTACGATAGAGCGAGTTTTAGCCTTAACGATCTAAAAAAAGTTGTAGAATACGTTAAACTGAGAGCGTCCATAAAAAGAACGCCCAAATCTGACTTCTTATGAGGAAGTTATGGTTTTTCGAAGTTTCGCTTAGCAGTGTACAGCCCAAAATTCGAATTTTAGACCGAGAGGTTTTTGGCTTACGCGACCTAAATGAGAATTGAATATCTCGTTAATAGGAACTCAATGGTAAAAAGACAGACCAATACAGAGTCTGTATGTAGAAGTTATGAATTTTACGCAGACATTTAACAGTATAATCTCCTCGTACTGTTAAATTTAAGATCGGTCAAGAATTAGCCAACGGTGTCACAATGAAAGTTGTAGATCTTATTTTTACCTATGTGTGGATATAAAGAAAATCAGAAACGGAGTTGGTATGTGAAAGTTACGAATTTTAGAAGTCGGAATTGTACTGTGCGAAAATGGGTGATGTGCCACAATCTTGGCCATTGCATTCTCCCCAAGGCTTGCCACCAGATGGTGACATGTGGCACCAAGTTCAACCACATTTTACCCTATAAATACCACCTCTCCCACCCTCGTTTTCTTCACACCTTTCCCATTATTTCTTCTCTTTACTCTCTCTCTCTAGAACCTCTCTCTAACCCAAAATCCCCCGAAAAGCCTAGGGAACCTCCCTAGCACGAGGCGAAAGCCCCGGAGTGCTCGACAGTTCCGAGAAGAAGAGCTTTTTGGCTCGGAAATGCTGCTCCAAGCAAGGCCTGGTTTTCTATAAAACCCGCTGTAAGTGAGCTACGCCTACGCTATTTTTAATATAACTTTTATTTAATTATAGTAACGTTATTAAGAACTTATAATAAATACTTGGGCTATTATTATGGGTTATATAAGTATATTTTTAGTTCTTATATAATAATAATAATAATATGTAGGCTATTAATTAGTCTCGATGAATAATAGACTAAACTTTAGTAGTAATAATACTAGGTTTCGTTGAAGGAAATTATTTTTAAGAAGCGAAACGCTGTCTAAGTTCGGAATCACCACATTTTCAAGTGAGTGCATAGTTACTTTCATCTTACACATAGATATGAAGTATTTTATATATTACGTGCTATGTGTGTATATTATTTTTATACTTGCTATCTATGCTGGATGAATGATTTTATACAAGTTTTATATGAATTAAATTGTATATGTATTTTATATCGACAAAAGTGTTGGGGTAAAACATGGGTAGATGTAATAGGTGATGTGTGATAAAATGATGAGAGGCCACAATGTTGTTGTTGTTGATCCAATCATCTAGCGAAGTATAGATGATGACCACGGAGATAATGGATTGGATCTCCGAGATGGAGATGGTGTTTGAAAGCTGCGACTGCAGCGAGAAGCAGAAAAACGTCTTCGCCGTAAGACAACTGAAAACTAAAGTCTTGAGCTGGTGGAAACTAATGGCGGATACAATGACGCGACGAGAAGCTCTGAAAATGTGATGGGATAAGTTCTTGGAACAGCTGAAGATGGAATATTGTTGAGAGATAGATCTGATCGACCTGAACAATGAGTTCCAAAACTTGAGGAAAGGAAGAATGAGCGTTGACGACTACACTGCTGCATTCACAAAGAAGATGAAGCTGTTTCTGTACCTAGTGTGTAACAACGTGAATTTTCAAAAGAAAATTTTCATTTTTGTAAACATCAAAATCATCGTTTAATATTCTGAAACTACATGTGTAACAATGTCATTATAACAAAATACATCCCATGATCATAAAACAGTTCCTTCTTCAGTGTGTACAAATCACGCCGGCGCCTTCCCACGGTCCTGGCTAGTACCTGAAACACATAACAAAACAACTGTAAGCATAAATGCTTAGTGAGTTCCCCAAAATACTACTTATGCACATACGCCTTTCCAGGCCCTGACCTTTCGGTCCATGTGTCTCAGGGGACTTCCGTCCCGACTCGGTAAACCTTCCGGTCCTACCTGCGTCAACCTTACGGTCCACATCACAACGCCTTCTGGCCCATATCAAACATAGCATACATAGCACATACAAATGATTAACTTATCATATACAGTGCATATAACTCATAACATATCCGACCTTCCGGTCACACAATAAAAACTCTTCCAGGTATAGTATAGTGAGAAAACTCACCTCGTGGAAAGTCTAGAATCTCGCGTACTCGCTATCTCCGAATCCCAACGAAGACTCAACCTTGCCTAATCATAATGAATATTATTTTAATTAATATATACTTCCACAACTAGACTTTACCCCTTATCATCATTCCTCAGAGGGTAAAAGACCATTTTACCCTTCCTTGACTCAAAGTCCACATGTTGACCAAAACCCTAAAAGTCAACAAAAGTCAACATTCCAGTACGCAGGGCGTACAGCTTGATGTACACGGGGTGTACATCGCCAACCCAGAAGTCGGGGTCTCCACCCAGTATGCTGCGTGTACTGGGTGTTACGCCCAGTGTAACCTTCAGTTCTAAACACTCTTCATTTCTAGTATTAATCGGTTAAGCCATTACTTCAACTTCTAGATCTGGATTTATTTAAGCATCCTTACTCATAAAGTCGAAACCTTTAAGCCTTGGCATGGCTGTAAAGGCTCTTACACTCCTTAACACCTTTCCATTACAACTCAAGGATATAGATCTCATGCATGGCCAAACATTCACGACGAAGATTACATTTTTATGAGTCTACAACTCAAATAGACCAGAAATATGATGGATCTAAGCTAATGGAGACCATTTGCTCATAAAGTCTCCACCTTTCGGGACCAAAACCATAGAAAATGGTCCATAAAGTATACCAGAAGAACTACAAGTCAAGATCCGAACTTTTTACCTTAGAATGAAGCTCCAATCTTTGCAAAGCCCGGATCTACACTTGAACACGAACTTCTAGCCTTCCCAATGGATTCTTCTTCTCCTTTGATACCTTGAAATCACACCACCAAGTTTAGAACACACACAAATGGGCTAGGAACGAAGGAACACTCTCTTAGGGTTTCTTTATGAGGGATGGTAGCTGGGGAATCAAGCCATCACATCCCTTTTATAGCCAACCACAACAATTAGGGTTTTTGTGTCTAGACCGGTTACGCCCAGCGTAACCTTGGGTATGCCCAGCGTACCCGAGGGTGAACGCGTTTAAATGAAGCGTGAGAGTACACACAACGTACTCCTTGTAGGCCCAACGTACTCACCCAACATGCAAAACCCTAAATGAAAAATGAATGGCTAAATAGAAGGGTACCTGGATTTCGAGCTGTTACAATTCTCCCCCACTAGAACCAGACTTTGCCCCCGAAGTCTCACACTGAAAACAATTCCGGATACTGATCCCGCATCTCAGACTCGGACTCCCATGTCAGCTCGGACCCCTTCCGATGTTGGCACTTCACTTGTACCAAGGGTACTTCCTTGTTCCTCAGAACCTTAACCTTTCGATCCTTGATCGCCACTGGTCTCTCAACATAGTTCAGTCCTGCATCCACCTGAATATCGTCTAATGGCATGACTGCCGACTCTTTGGCAATACATTTCCTCAACTGCGAGACATGAAAGGTGTCGTGGATCTAACCCAACTCAGCAGGAAGATCTAACCGGTAGGCTACCCTGCCCACCCTAGCGATTACCCTGAAAGGTCCAATATATCGAGGTCCCAACTTGCCCGTCTTCGTGAATCGTATCACTCCTTTCCTAGGAGAGACCTTTAGGAGCACAAGGTCACCAACCTGAAACTCGAGCTCGAACCGATGCCTGTCAGCATAACTCTTCTGGCGACTCTGAGCGGTCAACAATCTCTTCTTGACCTGTTGTATCTGCTCGGTCGTCTGCAGTACAATCTCCGTGCTATCCATTACCCGTTGCCCCACCTCTCCCCAGCAGATGGGGGTGCGACACCTCCTCCCATACAACAGCTCAAAGGGTGGCATACCAATGCTCGAATGATGGCTGTTGTTGTATGAAAACTCTGCTAAGGGTAAACAGGTGTCCCAACTCCCTCCAAAATCCAAAACACATGCTCGGAGCATATCCTCGAGCGTCTGAATAGTCCGCTCGCTCTGTCCGTCCGTCTGCGGGTGGTATGCGGTACTGAAATGCAGCCTCGTACCCAACTCCTCATGAAACTTCTTCCAAAACCTGGAAGTAAATCGTACGTCCCAATCTGAAATGATCGACATTGGAACCCCATGTCGCGATACCACCTCTCTCACATATAACTCTGCCAACTTTTCCGCAGAAGAGCTCTCACTGATACCTAGAAAATGAGCGCTCTTCATCAATCTATCCACAATCACCCAAATTGCATCGACCCCTCTCGCAGTTCTTGGCAATTTGGTGAGAAAATCCATGGTAATCTGTTCCTACTTCCATTCGGGAATCTCTAGCGGCTGCAATTTACCGTGCGGACGCTGGTGCTCGGCCTTAACCTGTCGACAAGTTAGGCACCTCTCGACGAACCATGCAACATCCCTCTTCATACAAGGACACCAATGCTCCTTTTTTAGGTCCAAATACATCTTAGTAGCCCCGGGATGGATCGAGAATTTCGATCGATGCGCTTCTTCCATCAAAATAGTACGCGTACCGCCCACAAACGTTACCCAAATCCGACCCTGAAATGTCACAAGTCCCTGACCATCCGTAACGAATTCCGATACCTGACCGACAACCCGCTCCCTCTTCTGGTTTTCTAGTCTCGCAGCCTCAGCCTGGGCCCCTCGGATGGTGTCCAAAATCCGAGTCATCGCCGTCAACCTCATACAAACGTCTCGGATCGGGGCGCTCTCTGCCCTACGGCTCAACGCATCGGCTACGACATTAGCCTTTCCCGGGTGGTACAGGATCTCACAATCATAATCCTTCACCACATCCAACCATCTCCTCTGACGCATATTCAGATTTGGTTGATCCATCAAGTATTTCAGACTTTTGTGGTCCGTGTATATGGTACACCGAACCCCATAAAGATAGTGTCGCCAGATCTTGAGGGCAAATGCCAAAGCCCCCAATTCCAGGTCGTGGGTGGGATATCTCGACTCATGAGGCTTCAGCTGGTTCGAAGAATATGCTATTATGTGTCCCCTCTGCATAAGCACTGCCCCTAATCCAGATATAGATGCATCACAATATACCACAAAATCCTCCATTCCTTCTGGGAGTGCAAGCATCGGGGCCTCGCACAATTTCTGACGAAGGGTCTTGAATGAGGACTGCTGCTCCGGACCCCATGAAAATGCAACACCCTTCCGGGTCATCTTGGTAAGTGGCACGACGATCTTGCAGAAATCCCTGATAAACCTTCGATAATAGCCGGCCAAACCCAGAAAGCTCCTGATCTCAGTGGGCGATCTCGATACTTCCCATCTCATCACTGCCTCGATCTTGGCCGGATCGACCAATATCCCTTTCTGGTTAATAAGGTGCCCTAGGAACTGGACCTCTCGTAACCAGAAATCACACTTGGAGAATTTGGCATACAGCCTCTCCGATCTCAATACTCCAAGAATCTCCCTCAAATGATCCTCATGCTGCTCCCTAGACCTCGAGTATACCAAAATATCATCAATGAATACGATCACCGACCGATCCAGCATCGGCCTGCACACCCTGTTCATAAGATCCATGAACGCAACTGGGGCACTGGTGAGCCCAAAAGGCATCACCACAAACTCGTAATGTCCATAACGAGTTCTGAATGCAGTCTCCTGAATATCTTCATCCCAAACCCTCATCTGATGATAACGCGACCTCAAGTCTATCTTTGAGAACCAAGATGCCCCCTGCAATTGATCAAACAGATCATCGATCCTAGGTAACAGATACCGGTTTTTAACCGTCAATTTGTTCAACTCCTAGTAATCGATACACATCCGGTGTGAACCATCTTTTTTCTTGACAAAAAGAATCAGCGCTCCCCGAGGTGAGCTACTCGGTCGAATAAACCCCTTTCCCAGCAACTCCTGAAGCTGTGAGGATAACTCCTGCATTTCTGGTGGAGCGAGGCGATAAGGCACCTTGGCGATGGGCACCGCTCCCGGAACCATATCGATATGGAACTCCACTTGCCTTTCCAGAGGAACACCTGGTAGTTCTTCGGGAACACATCCGAAAACTCGCACACTACTGGAACCTCGTCAACCGAATTTGGCCTCCCCGCGGCCACTCGTGTGTCCATCACATAGGCTATGAAGCCACTGCAGCCCTGCTGCAAACTCTGTCTCGCCCTGGCAGCCAAACAAAACGCTGACCCACACCGGGTCCCCTCGCCATACACAGTAAGCACTCCCCCACTAGGGTCTCGTATAGTCACCAGCTTACTCAACTTACTCAACCAGTCCATGCCCACGATGATGCAGACATCTCCCATCGCTATAGGAACCAAATCTATAGGGAATTTGACACCAAAAATCTCGAGCACTCATCCTCGAATCATGTCAGTGGCGTATACCGCTTTCTCATCAGCTATGGAAACCCTCAGGGGTCGACTCATCACCTCCCGATCAATACCGATGTGCTGGCTAAAAGCCAAAGATACAAAAGACTGACTCGCACCCGAGTCAAATAACACCAAGGCAGGTACAGAATTCACAAGAAAAGTACCTACGCATATCATAATATAAGCACAATATCTCAACATAAAAGTAAATACACGAAAGAATACATACCAGCCACGACATCGGGCGCCACGCAGACCTCCTCCGCAGTCAACTGAAAAGCTCTCCCACGAGCCTTCAGAGCCTCGACTTTCACCGGCCGAGTCTCGGTAACCCTAGCATTAGGCGCATATCCCTGGCGAAGCTGAGGGCACTCGGCCTTACGATGGCCGATCTGGTTGCAATTAAAGCAACCCATGAATCCCTTAGGGCAATCCCTAGCGATGTGCCCCTCCTTGCCACACTTGTAGCAAGCACCTGATCGACAAGCCCCCTCATGACCCTTGCTGCACTTTCGGCAAGTGCGGCCCTTCTGACCTCCCGTCCTCGAATCGACGGACTTGGTCCGCTTGGCTGTCGGCTGGGACTGAGCCAACCGCCGATCCACCCGCTTAGACTCAGCCTCCTCCCTGGCCTGAGTCTCCAACTCGATCTCTCTCTTCCTGGCATTTTCCTGGGGCTCAACAAAGGTCTGGTATGACGAGTTCGATACGAACACCCGAATATCCCTCCTCAGTACACCCAAATATCGACTCCTCCGAGCCTGCTCAGTGGACACCTGATCAGGGCAGAACGTCACCCTCTCATGAAACTTCTGGGTGATCACAGTAACCGAATCATTACCCTGCTTGAGGGTCAGGAACTCTAGAACCAACCGTTCCTTCTCCACCGGGGGAACATACTCGTCTCTAAACATAGAAGTAAATCTCTCCCAAGTCACGGCTGAAATCTTTGCCTGAGTGAAGTTCGCCGTCACGAACTTCCACCAATCCTTTGCTCCCAGGCGGAGCTGGTTCAAAGCGAATCGTACCCTCAGATGCTCCGGACATGAACATGTGTAGAAGCATCCCTCAATGTCAGCAATCCATCTCATCGCAGCGATCGGATCCTGCGTCCCGTCAAACTCGGGTGGCTTCGTGTTGCTGAACTCCCAGAATAGCAGCGAGTCACCTCCCTGTGGTCTGGCAGCTGCCATAGCTTCGGTAGCTGCAGCGGCTGCGGCCTCAGTCACCGCGGGGTACAGCTCATCGAAAGTCTCCATTTGTGTGGTCTTGATAGACCCAAACATCTCTAGAATCTCGGCCCGGATCGCCGCAACCACCTCCTCGTGAAACATATGATGAAGCTCCTCGTCACTCACACCGCTCGTACCAAGTCTGTGGTGTGGCCCAACCATAATGCCTCTGAAATACAACATCAAAATATCAGAGACTCCATCGAGAATAATCGCACTCGATAACGCAACCCTACTCGGCCTCCGATACCCAAAGGATTCTTACTTGGGTTGCCCATTGACTCGGTGTGTTCAGTAGTACGGGCCCAATACTACCGACTACACCGCATCAGCATTCACCCCAAGTCCTCCTCCCTGGACCACAGATCATGAGTACTCTATTCTTGCTATGCACTGGCTACCTACTCGCTCTCAAAGTATCTCATAGCAGCAGGTTCCCCTAGACTAAGGCATCACAAATCAGGCACTCTAGTCCTAATGTGAATACCTAGTCTACTAGCATGCATATCATATCATAACATATCTCATAACACATATTGTAAGAGTATTTTGGGGATTTTACCGTTCGGGCGCTGGCTGACCGTACACACTGCTTCTCCTTTGGTTATTACGAAATCTCTTATAAAATTTTTATACTTTTATTAATTGAAAATTTTCCTCAAATCCCCGGTTTGAGTTCAGTTACGCCCGAAGGTGCATCAGAATCCCTCAAACCAAGGCTCTGATACCAACTTGTAACAACGTGAATTTTCAAAACAAATTTTTCATTTTTGTAAACATCAAAATCATCGTTTAATATTCTGAAACCACATGTGTAACAATGTCATTATAACAAAATACATCCCATGATCATAAAACAGTTCCTTCTTTAGTGTGTACAAATGACGCCGATGCCTTCCCACGGTCCTCGCTAGTACCTGAAACACATAACACACCAACTGTAAGCATAAATGCTTAGTGAGTTCCCCAAAATACTACTTACGCACATACGCCTTTCCAGGCCCTGACCTTCCAGTCTATGTGTCTCAGGGGACTTCCGTCCCAACTAAGTAAACCCTCCGGTCCTACCTGCATCAACCTTACGGTCCACATTACAATGCCTTCCGACCCATATCATATATGCCTCCCGGCCCATAACATAATGCCTTCCGGCCCATATCAAACATAGCATACATAGCACATACAAACGATTAACTTATCATATACGGTGCATATAACTCATAACATATCCGACCTTCCGGTCACACAATAAAAACCTTTCCGGGTACAGTATAGTGAGAAAACCCACCTCGTGGAAAGTCTAGAATCTCGTGTACTCGCTATCTCCGAATCCCAACGAAGGCTCAACCTTGCCTAATCATAAAGAATATTATTTTAATTAATGTATACTTCCACAACTAGACTTTACCCCTTATCATCATTCCTCAGAGGGAAAAAGACCATTTTATCCTTCCTTGACTCAAAGTCCACATGTTGACCAAAACCCTAAAAGTCAACAAAAGTCAACATTCCAGTACGCGGGGCGTACAGCTTGATGTACGTGGGGCGTACATCGCCAACCCAGAAGTCGGGGTCTCCACCCGGTATGCTGCGCATACTGGGTGTTACGCCCAGCGTAACCTTCAGTTCTAAACACTCTTCATTTCTGGTTTTAATCGGTTAATCCATTACTTCAACTTCTAGATCTGGCTTTATTTAAGCATCCTTACTCATAAAGTCGAAACCTTTAAGCCTTGGCATGGCTGTAAAGGCTCTTACACTCCTTAACACCTTTCCATTACAACTCAAGGATATAGATCTCATGCATGGCCAAACATTCACGACCAAGATTACATTTTTATGAGTCTACAACTCAAATAGACCAGAAATATGATGGATCTAAGCTAATGGAGACCATTTGCTCATAAAGTCTCCACCTTTGGGACCAAAACCATAGAAAATGGTCCATAAAGTATACCACAAGAACTACAAGTCAAGATCCGAACTTTTTACCTTAGAATGAAGCTCCAACCTTTGCAAAGCCAGGATCTACACTTAAACACCAACTTCTAGCCTTCCCAATGGATTCTTCTTCTCCTTTGCTACCTTGAAATCACACCACCAAGCTTAGAACACACACAAATGGGCTAGGAACGAAGGAACACTCTCTTAGGGTTTCTTTCTGAGGGATGGTGGCTGGGGAATCAAGCCATCACATTCCTTTTATAGCCACCCACAACAATTAGGGTTTTTGTGTCTGGACCGGTTACACCCAGCGTAACCTTGGGTACGCTGTAACAACCCGTTATTTCAAGTCAGTAAAAATCGAGTCCTGTAACCTCTTTGAGAAAAGAATTAGAATATCATCGAAAAATGAAGTATTCAAAAACTCTATTTGGAGTACACGATGTGGTAGTTATCGTCTTAAGGTTTCCAAACATATAAATAACAAAAAAATCCGAGTTATAACGAAGAAGTTATGATCATTCTAAGTTTTCCGACAAAAACCGGCAATACGAAGTTGCGTAAAAACGCAAAGTTTCAATAAAACACTTTCCGACCTTAGGTGTCTAAATGAAAGTCGTAGATATCGTTAAACTACAAACATGCATAAAAAGAACGCTCAAATCGGACATCGTATGAATAAGTTATGAATTTTTAAAGAAATTCCTTAATCACGTCATTTTAATAAATAAATAATAAAAATAATTCCGGAATTTGCCAACGGAATCTAAATGAAAGTTGTAGATCGTAGTCTCACCATCGCGAGGATATAAAGAACGTCAAAAACGGAGTTCGTATGAAGGAGATATGAATTTTCGAAGTTTGATAAATAATTTATGTATAATTTTTATTAAAACTTCGGTATTATCCGAAGGGGAGTCAGCGTCCTCATCCGAGGTACGCGCTGCGTACCCCTGTACGCCCCGCGTACCCGAGGAACTTGGCCTCAAACCGTCCACGTCGCCCTATGCGAGGCACCCGACCCGCCGTCCCATCCGACCCGACAGCCTGAGCCGTCCCATCCGAGGCCGAGGCAGTCGAGGCTTCGGTCACGCAGGACGTACGTGTACGCGCTGCGTACGAGCGTACGCCCCGCGTACGAGGCCTCTCAGCCCCCCTATAAATAGCATGCGAGGGTTCCCGGGAAAATGGCCCATTCTCTCTCCTTTTGCTTGCGTTTTACCTCGTTTTCCGTGCTCGCACTACCCCGAAGCCCTGGTCATTTTGTGCAAGTCCCGAAGGTTGATTTTACTCCCGAGGAATCCCAAGATTTCCGAGGAAAATCCATTTCCTGAGACGAAACTCTGCCCGGTTTTCCATCTTGCTATCTTCAAACTTTCAAGTGAGTTCATACCCCTTTCAAACACACTTTAAATACATTTAAATGCTTTTATACTCTTTTAGGGGGGGGGGGGATACAAGTAAACATACGGTTATTATCGTGTATTTTATAAAGTTTTACTTCACTTGTTTTATCGAATAAATCACTTGGAACTTATTTCTATTATGGAAAACTCTTGTCATACCTTGTGTGCATTAGACATTATACAAAGTATATAATGATTTCAAAGTACCTTTCATTGTTAAGTCTTTTTATACATTCTAAAAACTTATGATTTTGCTTTGTCAAACATTGTGAAAAAGGATAAACTTTGCATACAAAACTATCACTTTAGTACCGACTTAGTTGAGAATCCATGAGACGTGTATATCTTCAAACGTTACTTTTCTTTATTAGAAAGTAATGCTGCAAGTTCTGTCTATAACCAGAGTCTCCCGTTCGGAGAACGTGTCAAATGTGTATAGATCTATACGGGAAGTCATGATCCCGCGCCCTGACTGTTAGCTACAGTCCGTCTTTTGGGGTGACAGTTGTCATAACGCTGCGACGTCTGAAGAACATTGTTACAGCCATATTATGTTTAGTATGGTTATAAAACTCATCGGATACACAATTATTATGGTATTATGCTTTTATGAACGAGTAGCTATTAAAGCTATTCTTCATCTAACAAATGCGATCTTCGTATAGCTTTATTATATAAAACTATGACACAACTTTTGAACGTCGGTTTCTTGCAAAGTTTTGGTCTTAGAGACTGCCATTTATGTTAGGAAAATAAGGGATTTTCCTGGTGCAATTATTTACAACTTATAACACGAACATTCATATGCATTTCATACTTTTATAAGAAAATAAGGGTTTTCTTGGGAAACACAACAACTCGTATCTCAACCATTAAGGAAAATATGGGATTTTCTGGATTTAATACATTCACTTTCAACAAAACAAATCACAACTCTTTACATTTGAAATGCTACGTTTTCTGGAAAATATACACCCATTTTGGAATGGCATCCAAATTTTCTAAACTACTTATGAACTCACCAACTTAATTGTTGACACTTTTTTTTTTGAAATAACTTGTATTCTCAGGGAACCGCTAAGCAAGTTTGGGAATCAACTTTTAGGATTAACGCGCTGGTGTTAATTACTTCTTTTGAATGATGTTTATGTGTTTATCTTTTGAACATGTAATGAATACAATTATGTAAACATCTTGGAAACTTTAATATATATATGGTGGTGTGTACTTTCCTTTCTATGAACTGTTATGATACTGAATATGACGTCCTCCACCCCCGAACGTTTCTGCCGTTCTGGTTTGGGGGTGTGACAGATTGGTATCATAGCTTTGTTTATAGGGAAGTAAGTATATCAAAACCATTCCTTTTTGATATACAACTATAAACTCAACTGGGCAAAAACACTCTGAGAAAAATTCATACTTTTGAAAGTAAACCTAATTAGTTTTAAGGTAAGCATGCACTCATTTATACTAATAACATTTTCATAGTAAATAACTTTAGAAGTATTATAAATCAGTTGTGCGTTACAGGTACGCCTTGGGACATGTAATCGGAACTGGGAAGAATATAGCCTGATCAACTATATTTGTCCAAGAGCCGACTAATGTATGCCAAGGAGTGTCTGCCATGGACAACAAATTTAAAACTTACCAAAAGCATATCGCTAAAGAATACTGAGGGAGTATTCGAGTGCCGTCAACCATTAAACTTAAGGGTAAGTTTCATGTGCTCTAGCTTATAGTAAACTTTTAACTCTATACTCGTACAGTCTAAATGGCGGGATTCCATCACCCCAATGACCCCTACTACCCCAACCAAGGTAATGGAGGGTGGATCGAAGAAGATCCTGAAGAAGACGAAGAGCCTATAAAGTTGGAGGGAGGGGATGACTCTGGCACGGATTCGGAGCCAGAAATTATAAATCCACCAATCCCACAATCTCCCGTCCACATGAGGAATTTCCAAGGACCCACTCCAGTGTGGGGAAGTCACCTCCATCATTGGAGCCAACAACAAAGCTTATGCCCTCCCTACGGCATGTGCTGAGACTTCTATGATGTGAGAGGAGGGGGATCAGCCGACCGAGCACTTCCGGTCATGGTTGGCAAACTCACCAACCAGTGCTATCAATCCGGAGTGCAAGCCAACCGAATCCGAGAGGACAATGTGGAAGTACAAATCCACACGGCCGATATCAACCGCCTAGAGTTGTTGCAGAACGACATCCACATTCGCGCCGAAGCATTTCAAGCACAAGCAAATGCGGCCTTCGTAGAATTAAGAGAACAACAAGCTGCGTTTGATAGACGCCTCATGGAGTTGAAGCAGTCCGACACGGAGTCGAGCTCCAAACGCAAAGCGCGCCGCAAGTAGTACTTGCCTGACTCTCAAAATTTTGTTATAAATTAGGACTTCAGATAAAAGTATTATTTTCTTTAAATTGTTCTGTAATCGGAGGCCTTTAGAAAGGCCAAGAACTTTTGTCTAGACCCCGCTTTAACACAACTATATGTTTAATATATATAAGGGTATACCCCTTTTCTTGTTGTTGTTAATCATGCGCAATTCGTTCGATTCATTGGTACATCTATTCAAACTTTACTTTCAAGCTCAAAACATTGTGTCAGTCAAACCCAACTTCTTAGAACTATTAGAAGTTAACTCAATATCATTCAACTCTGAACTGCCAAAACTTATAATTTTTTCCATATTTTTTTTCTTTGGCAGCACGATGCCTCCTCGTCCAAACCTAAGGCCCAGGCCGGGCACGGTACCACCACCACCTCCACCACCAGCTTATGATCCAGCCATGGTCCAGGCTGCTATCACAGCAGCAGTAACTGCAGCCCTCTCGCAAATAAACTCTCACGGAAATGGAGGGGCGGGAAGCAGCACGAATCATCCAAATCATGGCACTGGTCATGGCCAAGGAAGAGAATGTACTTACAAGGAGTTCTCTAACGCTAAGCCAAAAACTTTTAATGGAACTGGGGGAGTCATTGCACTAATGCAATGGTTCGAGAAGACCGAAACGGTCTTCAAGATCTGCTCATGCCTAGAAGCAAGCAAAGTCAAGTTCGCTGCTTGCACTTTCGTAGATCGAGCCCTCACTTGGTGGAAAAGCCATGTGAATTCAGTGACGCTCACTGTCGCCAACGCCATGAGTTGGGACGATCTAAAGGTTCTACTACTGGAAGAATACTGCCCAAGGGGCAAAGTGCAAAAGCTGGAGCAGGAGCTCTGGAATCTGAAAATGACTGGGTCTGACCTAGTCACCTACACAGCTAGGTTCAACGACCTCGCTGCACTGTGCCCTACCATGGTCAACCCAGAATCAAAGAAGGTTGAAAGGTACATTTGGGGGTTGTCACCCCAGATTCAAGGGTATGTCCTAGCTTCCGGCCCTATTACCTACAACAGCGCTAAACGCCTGGCTGAGTGACTCATCAACCACAGAGTAAAACCCGGTACCATTTCAGCAGCCGCAAATCCACCTAGGGAGGCTCAGGGCCAGAGCAGGCCTTGGAACAAAAGGAGGGGACAAAATCTCCAGGAAAACCCCAAGAAACAACAAGTAATAGCGACCCACGCTATGACTGTACCTGTGAACCCTGCCCCCACAAGCTCATATAATGGGAAACTTCCTAAGTGCAACCGATGCAGCTTCCACCACTATGGTCCTTGCCATGATCTTCAATGCACCAAGTGTAATAAGAAGGGACATACAACCCGCTATTGCAAAGGGCCAACCCAACCATCCGTCCCTACTACTAATATCGGGGTAAGCCGCGCCTGCTTTGAGTGTGGAGACACGGGGCACTACCGCAGGGACTGCCCAAAGACAAACAACCGGAATACCGGCGGAAGGGGCCGAGTTTTCGCAATGGGACAAGATGAAGCCATTGCGGACCCTACTGTTGTTATGGGTACGTTTCTTCTCGATAACTCGTATGCATGCATTTTGTTTGATAGTGGAGCGGAAAGGAGTTTTGTATGTCACGACTTTAAAGGCCTGCTAAAATCAATACCACAATCATTAAGTGAACCATTCATAGTAGAAATGGTCAACGGGAAAACCGAAGGCACTAAGGAGATATACTTAAACTGCACCCTAACTTTAAAAAATAATCCCTTTTCAATCAACCTCATGCCAGTCTCGATTAAGAGTTTCGATGTCATCATTGGCATGGATTGGCTGAGTTCTCATCATGCGGACATTCTATGTTACGATAAGGCCGTTCGCCTTAATCTGCCAACCGGCGAAATTTTCATTGTCTTGGGCGACAAACCAAGTACCACTCTTCGTATCATCTCAAGTATCCAAGCTCGGAAATGCCTACGCAAGGAGTGTCACGCGTTCTTGGCACATGTTGTAGATGTGAAACGCGAAGTCCAAGACATCAAGAGTGTGCCCGACGTATGCGATTTTCCCGACGTTTTTCCCGAGGACCTTCCGGGAATACCCCCCGCGAGACAAGTTGAGTTCCGAATCGATCTGGTTCCCGGAGCTACCCCAGTAGCCAAAGCACCCTATCGATTAGCCCCAGCAGAGATGCAAGAGCTATCCAGCCAACTGAATGAACTACTTGGAAAAGGATTCATCAGGCCGAGCTTCTCGCCATGGGGAGCACCCGTACTGTTTGTGAAAAAGAAGGATGGATCATTCAGAATGTGCATCGACTACCGAGAATTCAACAAACTTACCATCAAGAACCGATACCCCCTACCCCGAATCGATGACTTATTCGACCAACTCCAAGGAGCCAACTACTTCTCCAAGATCGATTTGAGGTCGGGATATCACCAGCTGCGAGTCCTAGAGAGTGATATTCCCAAGACGGCCTTCTGAACACGATACGTACATTACGAGTTTGTAGTGATGCTGTTCGGACTAACCAATGCCCCGGCCGTATTCATGGACCTAATGAATCGAGTATGTCGTCCATTCTTGGATAAATTCGTGATAGTATTCATAGACGACATACTCATTTATTCAAAGAATAAAGAAGAGCAAGTTCAACATCTTAGGCAAGTTTTAGAGACGTTACGGACTAAGAGACTGTATGCAAAATTCTCAAAATGTGAATTTTGGATTAGAAAGGTGGACTTCCTCGGTCACGTGGTCAGCAAGGAAGGAATCCACGTAGATCCATCAAAAATCAAGGCTATCAAAAACTGGTCTGCGCCAACTACACCAACAGAAATTCGCCAATTTCTAGGTCTTGCTGGTTATTACCGAAGGTTCATCCAGAATTTCTCCAGCATCGCAAAGCCTCTTACCGCCTTAACCCAGAAAGGTGTGACCTACAATTGGGGAGAAAAGCAAGATGCTGCATTTCAGACTTTGAAACAGGCCCTTTGCAGCGCGCCCATCCTTTCTCTCCCAGAAGGGACCGAAGATTTTGTGGTGTATTGCGACGCTTCGAAGCAAGGGTTGGGTTGTGTACTAATGCAGAGGGGAAAGGTTATTGCATATGCCTCACGACAACTGAAAACGCATGAGGTCAATTACACCACTCATGATTTAGAACTTGGGGCGTTGGTCTTCGCTCTTAAAATCTGGAGACACTACCTATATGGTACCAAATGCACTATCTTTACAGACCAGAAGAGCCTACAACACATCTTCGACCAGAAGGAGTTGAACATGAGACATCGACGTTGGGTCGAATTGCTCAACGACTACGAATGTGAGATTCGCTATCATCCAGGAAAGGCTAACGTCGTGGCAGATGCCCTTAGTCGTAAGGAGTACTCTGGCCGAAGAGTGCAGTCATTAGCCATGTCAATCCATTCGCACCCGTCGACACAAGTCAAGGAAGCTCAAATACAGGCCCTGAAACCCGAAAACGTGACAGGTGAGACCCTTAGGGAATGGACAAGAATTTAGAAATCAAGAGTGACGGAGCACGCTACCTCATGAACCGAATATGGACACCCAAGTTTGGTGGACTTAGAGAGGTAGTTATGAGCGAGGCACACAAGACTCCATACTCCGTACACCCCGGGTCAGACAAGATGTATCAAGATCTCAAACAACTCTACTGGTGGCCAAACATGAAAGCAGAGATCGCTACATATGTGAGCAAGTGTTTGACTTGCGCCAAGATCAAAATAGAACACCAGAAACCCTTAGGACTACTCCAACAACCTGAAATTCCTGAGTGGAAATGGGAGCAGATTTCCATGGGTAATCGTCGATAGATTAACCAAGTCCGCTCATTTCCTACCGATCAAGGAAACTGATAAAATGGAAAAGCTATCGAGAATCTACATCCGAGAGATCGTACGACTCCATGGAGTGCCAATGTCTATCATCTCGGATAGAGACAGCAGATTCACGTCTAGATTCTGGCAATCATTGCAAAAATCCATGGGAACAAGATTGGACATGAGTACAGCCTATCACCCCCAAACTGACGGACAGAGCGAAAGAACGATCCAAACCTTGGAAGACATGTTGCGAGTATGTGTAATCGACTTTGGTAAAGCATGGGATGTTCACTTACCTTTGGTTGAGTTCTCTTATAACAATAGTTATCATACTAGTATCAATACTGATCCATTTGAAGCCCTTTACGGCCGTAAGTGTAGATCACCTCTGTGCTGGACGGAAGTGGGCGACACACAACTAGCAAAAGGTCTAGTCCCTGATAGCACCCTCACTGGTCCAGAGATCATCAGAGAAACTACTGAAAAGATCGTGTAAATACGAGAACGACTGAAATCCTCGAGGGATAGGCAAAAGAGCTATGCCGACAAAAGACGTAAACCCTTGGAATTTAAGATTGGCGATCGGGTACTACTGAAGGTCTCACCCTGGAAGGGAATGATACGCTTTGGAAAGCATGGGAAGCTAAATCTTAGGTACATTGGACCCTTCAAAATCATTTCAAGGGTTGGTCCAGTAGCCTACAAACTCCGACTTCCAATAGAGCTTAACAAAGTACATCTAGTATTCCACGTATCAAACCTGAAGAAGTGTTTGTTCGACGAAACACTTGTAATTCCACTTGATGAGATCGAACTAAATGAAAATCTTAACTTTGTGGAAGAACCTGTCGATATCATGGATAGGGAAGTTTAACGAACTAAACAGAGTCGCATTCCAATAGTAAAGGTCCGATGGAATGCTAAGAGGGGACCTGAGTTCACGTGGGAACGAGAAGATCAAATGCAACAGAAGTATCCACATCTCTTCCCCAGCCCCTAAGACTCTTCTTTTGTATTAAAATTTCGGGACAAAATTCTCTCTAACGGGGGGATGATGTAACAACCTGTTATTTCAAGTCAGTAAAAATCGAGTCCTATAACCTCTTTGAGAAAAGAATTAGACTATCATCGAAAAATGAAGTATTCAAAAACTCTATTTGGAGTACACTATGTGGTAGTTATCGTCTTAAGGTTTCCAAACATATAAATAACACAAAAATCCGAGTTATAACGAAGAAGTTATGATCATTCTAAGTTTTCCGACAAAAACCGGCAATACGAAGTTGCGTAAAAATGCAAAGTTTCAATAAAACACTTTCCGACCTTAGGTGTCTAAATGAAAGTCGTAGATATCGTTAAACTACAAACATGCATAAAAAGAACGCTCAAATCGGACATCGTATGAATAAGTTATGAATTTTTAAAGAAATTCCTTAATCACGTCATTTTAATAAATAAATAATAAAAATAATTCCGGAATTTGCCAACGGAATCTAAATGAAAGTTGTAGATCGTAGTCTCACCATTGCGAGGATATAAAGAACGTCAAAAACGGAATTCGTATGAAGGAGATATGAATTTTCGAAGTTTGATAAATAATTTATATATAATTTTTATTAAAACTTCGGATAAGGTATTATCCGAAGGGGAGTCAGCGTCCTCATCCGAGGTACACGCTGCGTACCCCTGTACGCCCCGCGTACCTGAGGAACTTGGCCTCAAACCGTGCACGTCGCCCTATGCGAGGCACCCGACCCGTCCGTCCGACCCGCCGTCCCATCCGACCCAACAGCCTGAGCCGTCCCATCCGAGGCCGAGGCAGTCGAGGCTTCGGTCACGCATGACGTACGTGTACGCGCTGCGTACGAGCGTACGCCCCGCGTACGAGGCCTCTCAGCCCCCCTATAAATAGCATGCGAGGGTTCCCGGGAAAATGGCCCATTCTCTCTCCTTTTGCTTGCGTTTTACCTCGTTTTCCGTGCTCGCACTACCCCGAAGCCCTGGTCATTTTGTGCAAGTCCCGAAGGTTGATTTTACTCCCGAGGAATCCCAAGATTTCCGAGGAAAATCCATTTCCTGAGACGAAACTCTGCCCGGTTTTCCATCTTGCTATCTTCAAACTTTCAAGTGAGTTCATACCCCTTTCAAACACACTTTAAATACATTTAAATGCTTTTATACTCTTTTAGGGGGGGATACAAGTAAACATACGGTTATTATCGTGTATTTTATAAAGTTTTACTTCACTTGTTTTATCGAATAAATCACTTGGAACTTATTTCTATTATGGAAAACTCTTGTCATACCTTGTGTGCATTAGACATTATACAAAGTATATAATGATTTCAAAGTACCTTTCATTGTTAAGTCTTTTTATACATTCTAAAAACTTATGATTTTGCTTTGTCAAACATTGTGAAAAAGGATAAACTTTGCATACAAAACTATCACTTTAATACCGACTTAGTTGAGAATCCATGAGACGTGTATATCTTCAAACGTTACTTTTCTTTATTAGAAAGTAATGCTGCAAGTTCTGTCTATAACCAGAGTCTCCCGTTCGGAGAACGTGTCAAATGTGTATAGATCTATACGGGAAGTCATGATCCCGCGCCCTGACTGTTAGCTACAGTCCGTCTTTTGGGGTGACAGTTTTCATAACGCTGCGACGCCTGAAGAACGTCGTTACAGGCATATTATGTTTAGTATGGTTATAAAACTCATCGGATACACAATTATTATGGTATTATGCTTTTATGAACGAGTAGCTATTAAAGCTATTCTTCATCTAACAAATGCGATCTTCGTATAGCTTTATTATATAAAAATATGACACAACTTTTGAACGTCGGTTTCTTGCAAAGTTTTGGTCTTAGAGACTACCATTTATGTTAGGAAAATAAGGGATTTTCCTGGTGCAATTATTTACAACTTATAACACGAACATTCATATGCATTTCATACTTTTATAAGAAAATAAGGGTTTTTCTTGGGAAACACAACAACTCGTATCTCAACCATTAGGGAAAATATGGGATTTTCTGGATTTAATACATTCACTTTCAACAAAACAAATCACAACTCTTTACATTTGAAATGCTGCGTTTTCTGGAAAATATACACCCATTTTGGAATGGCATCCAAATTTTCTAAACTACTTATGAACTCACCAACTTAATTGTTGACACTTTTTCTTTGAAATAACTTGTATTCTCAGGGAACCGCTAAGCAGGTTTGGGAATCAACTTTTGGGATTAACGCGCTGGCGTTAATTACTTCTTTTGAATGATGTTTATGTATTTATCTTTTGAACATGTAATGAATACAATTATGTAAACATCTTGGAAACTTTAATATATATGGTGGTGTGTACTTTCCTTTCTATGAACTGTTATGATACTGAATATGAAGTCCTCCGCCCCCGAACGTTTCCGCCGTTCTGGTTTGGGGGTGTGACATACGCCCAACGTACCCGAGGGTGAACACAGTTAAATGAAGCGTACGAGTACGCGCAGCGTACTCCTTGTACGCCCAGCGTACTCGCCCAACATGCAAAACCCTAAATGACAATAATTTAAAGATGAAGGGCTAATTAGAAGGGTACCTTGATTTCGGGCTATTACATAGTGCCAACTGAACTCTCCAACATTGAGAGGTTCGCAAACGGATTGCCCGCTTACTTTGGCCCAACAGCCAAGATGGCAACTACATTGAAATCAGCTGTTCGAGCAGCTAAAAATGTGGAGACCCAGTAGAAAAAAAGGGTTCTAGAAAGGGTTGAGGTTGGTGAAAAACGGAAGTTTGATGGATCCTCGAAGTCGAATAAGAAGAGTAGATTCTCGAAGTCTGGTTCGAGAGGAGGAGGATCAGAAGCGAAGTGGAGTGATAAGTGCAAAAAGAAGCACATTGGGAAATGTGACGGGGGAGTCACTTGTTACAAGTGTGGAAAACCAGGGCACTATGCCAATGAATGTACCCTCACCCAGAAGGCATGTTACGGGTGTAATGAGGAGGGGAACGTTTTGAAGGACCGACCGAAGAAGAAGGAGGCAGGGAGACCCAACATACCACTGAAGCCGAAGGCAAGAGCTTTCCAAATGACGCTCAAGGCTGTGAAGGAGGCAGCAGACGTCGCTTTAGGTACCTTTCTCGTAAATGGTTTACCTGCCAACACACTACTTGATTCAGGAGCAAACTACTCATTTGTATCCCATAAGTTTGGTAGAATATTAGCATTGCCTGTAGAAAAACTTGATGATGCCCTAATTGTGGAAGTTTCCAATGGCAAGTTCATATCTGTTAGTAAGCGTATTAGGAAAATCATCATCGACCTGAACGGAAATGAACTCCACGAGGAGCTATTACCTATAGAGTTAAACGATTTCGACATCGTTTTGGGAATGGCTTGGCTTAGCACCAACGACGCTGAGATTCTTTGCAGGAAGAAGATAGTAAGGGTGAACCCACCCGGAAAAGAGTCATTTATGGTGTACGGGGACAAACGCCGAGTAAATTCTGGAATCATCTCCCTAATGAAAGCCAGAAAATGTTTGTCCAAGGGATGTGCATCATACTTGGCATTCGTAATCGATGCTAAGAAGGAAAAGAAGGAGGTGCAGAATATACCAGTCGTGTGTGATTTTCCGGAGGTTTTTCCCGAAGATCTTCCCGGATTACCACCTAATAGACAAGTAGAGTTCTGAATAGACTTGTTACCAGGGACGACACCAATAGCGAAAGGACCATACCGATTAGCACCGACGGAGATGAAGGAGCTTATGACGCAACTTCAAGAGCTATTGGACAATGGTTTCATTTGACCTAGTTCATCACCTCGGGGAGCGCCGGTGTTATTCGTGAAGAAGAAGGATGGAAGCATGAGAATGTGTATAGACTACCAAGAGCTGAATAAGGCAATGGTGAAGAACAAGTATCCATTTCTGAGGATTGACGACCTATTCGATCAGCTGCAAGGTTCGAGCTACTTTTCAAAGATCGATCTTAGGTCAGGATATCATCAGCTGAAGGTGAGAGAGCAGGATATTGAGAAGACTGGATTCATAACTCGATATGGACACTACGAGTTCTTGGTTATGTCATTTCGACTAACCAATCCTCCTGCAACATTCATGGATTTGATGAACAGGGTTTGTAAACCCATGATAGTGTTCATTGACGACATTCTGATCTACTCGAAGAGCCAAGAGGAGCATGGCAAGCATCTACGGGAAGTGTTGGAAGTGTTAAAGAAGGAGAGGCTTTACACTAAGTTCTCTAAGTGTGATTTTTGGATTCGAGAAGTCCAGTTCTTGGGTCACGAGGTTAACCAATAAGGAATAATGGTTGACCCAGCAAAGATCAAAGCTGTAATGAAGTGGGTATTGGGTTTTTAGCATTCTAACACTCCTAAGTGTACATGCAACCCTAAACACCTTGGATCTATGTTATCTCTATTATATATGCGAATATGAACATCCAAGGTATTATACTAATCTAGCATACAAAACAATACCTATAACATGATAGAATACATACCTCTTTGATGTAGAATGTCCTCATGAAGCTTGAGTGCCTAGTGCCTCAAGTGTGACACCTCAAATGATTCACACAACACCAAATACACTTGGAATAACTTGAGAGAAATCCACAACTCATGAAATCGGCTAGCCCTTCTTTTACACACACTAGTGCCGATTTTGGTCAAGAATAAAATGCTTATATAGTTAGGGTTACACCATGTAAACCCTGATTGACATGGCCTTTCATTTCCATGATCCATTGGTACAAAAACCCCATGAAGCATCCATGTAGCATCATATGGGTTTTAGCCCAACTAGATAATCCATGGAGCATTAGCCCACTATATAACTATGGATGATTTACACAATCAACCCATATATTTAATTAGTCTTCTTTTGATCACTTATTTAATCCTAGATTAATTCTTGATCAATACTAATTAAATAATCTTATTATTCTTATTATTAATATACTAGAACTTATAATATATTAATAACCATAAGTGTCTTATTTCTCTCATTATAGTCTATCCAAATGCATGATGCCATGCAACCCAAATGGACCATGTCGGGTCGGGTCAAGTCTTACCAATTATAGTTATGGACTTAGACATTAATCCAACAGTCTCCCACTTGGATAAGCCTAAAACTATTATTGCGTATGACTTTAAGAACCGACTGGAAATCGTAGCTCTCAAAAGCTCCTATCGAACTCTGACCTTTGTTAATGACTTGTCCATTAGATAAGGGATCATATATTCCTCCATTCTAGATATCATATGGACTAAGACATGGATTATAATCATTCTCTATGTCCATTTGTTGTTTCCCGATTTTCGATTTATAACGACTGACTATTTGAACAAATCAAATCAGTCCTGGCCCGGCCGAGCACTTTCATTTGTCAACATCAAAACATCTAGGGGCCCACAAATATCGCTTTTATCCTAAAGGTAAAAGGAATGGATAAACTTCGACTCATATGTCTTGTTCTACTACTTGTTGAATCATACACAAAGACACGTTTTATAACATCGAGTTACCAATGCGTTTTCGTGCAATCAATGTACTATCAACTCATAGTAACAACTCATATCTCTAGGTTTGAAGACTATAAGATATTATCGTCTCATGATCACTCGTGATAAAAATCCATGAAGTGATTCCAATGAGCGTGGGTTGAATCCAATACTCAGAACTTATGAGCACTCATGAGTGTTGTAGCCCTTTGTCCAACATCTTAGACCTCTACAAGCCAACCCATAATAGTCTTAATTCATATCTACTTCCAACATATGACTGAGTGTGGATGGTTTGAATAACTTAGTCAATCAGAACAATGACCTAGTTTTCTGGAAGTCAAAACATGCAAAGTGAAACACAATAATAATCGAATCCAATATGGTCTCAGAACTTATGAATATAAATAAAACACCTTTTATTTATCACAATATGATTACACATTATTCATTGTATACTGTTTCAGCTATCAACTTTATTGTTGAATTTAAACAATAGTTGTCCCTTGCTCCAAGCATGTACACTATGTATTTCTAAGCACTAGTCATGCCACACACCAAGTATGCATACTATGTTTATCTATGATCTTTACTTTGTGAAAGAGATCAATTTAACATAACTCCAATGATTCTCATTTCACAGTCCAAAATCCCTACCGCAAATGCAAGAATTCCAAATTCATGCCATTTACCGAAATCTGTTAGATTCTAAACTTATATGCATCAATCCTCTTGTAATGATTATGCACAAATTCAAAAAGACTTGGCAACAATCATTACAGAGTA
Organism: Lactuca saligna; assembly: GCF_052625555.1. Taxonomy (NCBI): domain Eukaryota; kingdom Viridiplantae; phylum Streptophyta; class Magnoliopsida; order Asterales; family Asteraceae; genus Lactuca; species Lactuca saligna. The sequence continues at coordinate 147,447,345 of NC_136419.1, read as the reverse complement.
TTCCAAAGGAGATCAACTCCTTGGAAACATCCTTCTTGCATTAAGTTTACTAATCTTACATAGATTGAATAATTTCTAACTTTGAAACCTTTCCGTATTCCATTTTGACTATCACTTCTGAACAAGAGTTGCCTCCTTACAGATTATGTCAATATGGTCCTTCCAAGATTATCACTATACTTCCAACTGTCCTTGAGCAACCAATCTTTGGTAACCTTAGATTGTCCTCGACAATTGTTTAATCCTTTTAGTCATATCCAATTCTAGACCTTTTCCCTTCTTAATGCCCCAGGCATTTGGAAAATTTTAGAAAGGATGAATATAGCACATGTAATCGATCCTATATCCGAAGCGCATGGGACTCGATTCATGATGTCTCACATAAAGACTAAACCAGTCTTTTGCTATAATATTTCCATTTCAATTTTCCAAGTTCTCATAATTCAGATTATGAAAATGGATGCCGTAATCATAATCGAATTTTAGAACGCAAATAATGGACCCATATACAGAATTTCCTTATGCTGAGCCATTCCAACATGAAATTCATATATATATATATATATATATATATATATATATATATATATATATATATATATATATATATATATATATATATATATATATATATCCTTGGCTAAATGATTAAAATCTCATGGTCTAAGCTTATAGATTTGAGATGAAGTTCAATTTCCTCTCCTTAATTATAGAAAAACAACTTTTTCCCAATTGAAACTTTTTTTTTCTATAATTAACATTGCTAACTTGCAATACTTATCATAATTATCATGCTCCCACTAACATGATGATTATTAGCATAACACTTATGCTCCCACTAGCTATGACATGTATCCAGAAATTAGCTGGACTTCTAGAAATCAATAGTGTATTGACTTTCTTACCAAAGTTCAGATTTCTGATACTAGATTGCTTTGATAAAACTTTATCAATATCATACACCTTATCTTAGATAGCTCACAGGTGTGTCTAAACAATTTCAGAACTATGAAAAGAGATGTCCTAATCATAGTCTTAATTGTTTAAACCTTTCCACTTCTCACAAGTCCATGTTAGTGTGCCGGTTAACCACACATGCTGCACTAATGACTTTGAGAATGAAAGTATCATAATTGCTATCTAGCTAAAATCTACTTAGTGAAAGTGTTTCCTCACCATCATTTTCATGAATCGGAGAGAAACCTTATGACACATAGATTTAATAGTGTATGTGTTCTTATCCATGTGAGTTGTCAAACCATAGTCACAAGATAAGGATAATGACAAATCCAAGCTCATATGGACTGAACTCAATCTTAATTTCTTGCCACCTAGCAGCTAAAGGGCCTGTCATTGCTTCCAAGTTGTTGTGCAACCAATTGAGAACTCTAAGAACTTATATGAAAAACAAACTTTAACTGGAATGGGCATAGAATATGTTAATACGATAGGTTATAAACCTCAAGTCGTGTGCTTGTGAAGAACTTTAGGTTTTATTCGTGATTAGTTCTTGATACTTTCAAGACCTTTAAGACCCCCACTGTCCTCTTGACATATAAGACTTTCTTGTTAGATATTCAAGAGATAGTATGGATTCTATTCAAGACAAACACTTCACACAATTAGTTTTAGTTGGTCTTTGTTTTATCCATAACATCACAACTTACCAATTTCAAATGTACACGAGTAGAATACTTTTACTCTTACATTTGAAAAGTGTTTTAAACCTTCTTCAATACATGTCACTTCAAGTTACAATCTTAGAGTATGACTCTAAGAATTGTTTTTGGAACGAAGTATGATCATCTTCTTGATTTCACCACTTCAACAATTCATAGCTCCTCTTCTTAGCTATCAGAATACACTTAGAGGATGAATTGTGATAAGGTCTCTAAATCATTAAGATGATCATAAAAACTGATACTAAAGTACTCTCCCATCTTTTCAGATTTGAGAAACTTTTATCCTTCTTCCTAATTTGATTCTTCTTATTCACTCTGTCATACATTGGAACCTTTTCCAATGTCTCAGAATTACACTTAATCTTGTAAGTATAACCATATTTACTGAGCTTTAGTAAATTATGATGAATAATCTTATCGGTCTTTTGTGGTGGACTTGACCAATGCACAAGAATGTGTACTCGATCCCTTAGTCCTTACATGACTCACACATCCATGTGAACAAGTTATTAGTCTTAATTTTCCAATACTTGAAAGTTCTCATTCATCATGCTATACAACTTTCATGATTCCATGTTCCGGTCCAATTGAAACTTGGGTGATGAGAATATTTCCTTATTTGGTAAATTTAGACATTACCACAAATGAAAGAATCAATTTCATATTTTCCACTCTTGCTATTAACGGAATCTTATAAGCAACAAAAATTTTCACCGATGCCATTGTAAGGATATTTTAAAATAAATAAAATCAGAAATTTTCCTTTTATTTTAAAACTTTGCGGAAAAACTTATCCTTACAATCCATGTGAAAAGTTGTTGTCATCTATTCCTAAGCAATATCTCATAACTCCTAAGAAGTAGTTCAAGAATCCAATCTACAAACTATACGATAGAAATCCATCTACGTGATCAGATTCAACATATTCTTTCTTTAAGTTTCTTTGCTTTTCTTTGATTCTTAAAACATCACCATGTGACCCAGTCACATCATGTATCAAGAATCTCAGAATAGAAACTTAGCAGAATTAGATAGTGGACTTTACCTGAAGTAGAGTCACACTTATGGACTTTAATATCCTTAGGTAAAATTTGGCAGCTTCGCAACCAATGCCCCTTCCTTTGGCAATTTAACATATGGATGTTTAGATAATGGTACTATCTCAGACTTAGCTTTTTCTCTTTACCATTTGGTCAACCGAGTTGACTACGGCCGATCCCTTTTCACTGGGAAGAGTGAGCTTTACTAGATATCCAATGTCTTCATTATCAATGTCCAAAAAAATTCTAGGAAGTTGATCTTAGCAAATAGATAAGATCATTAAGGGTCTTGTAATAGTCTGTTTCATAGGAGTCCCAAAGGAGCTCACTATGTGACTTAGAAAGTGATTGAGCCACTAACTTTCTTATGAATTTGACACCCAACTCTCCCGGCTTGTCAATATGTGACTACATCTCCAAGATGTGATCACACATAGACCTTTACTTGCCTATAGGGCTTGAGTGACCTTAAACTTTTCAAGAACTTGTGGGTTAGGGAGAATAATTTGAGGAGGTGAAAGAAGTATGATTTCCATGGGACAGCATCTTCATTTAGGAAAGCTTGTTTCAAGAGATTTGGGAAGATCATAGATGTCTAAACCAAACATCTTTTGGGAGATATTCAAGATAGTTGATCTAAAGTCCTTAGTATGACACCCAATATGAAATATTAAGGCTAGGGCCCTACAAACTATTTTATAACTTAGAAGAGGGATGCCGTAATCCAAGCTATAAAATATTTGAAGGTAGGTGAATGACGATTCACCAATTTCCACCAAGATAAACGAAATGTATTATTAGGTTTTAATTGGATTTGAAACTCCTAGATCTTTTGAGATTCTTTGAACTGTTCAATTTCATATTTCAATCTCGAGTGTGCCCTTCAGGTTTTGTGACTGGGATGCCGAGGATCACAAAACAAGGTGTGAAGTAACCATGCAAATTACTTGGTACCCTTAAATGTTTACCCCTCAATCGATGTGCCGGTTAACCACACACGCTCCATCGATACTATGATAAACATTAAGTTACCCTTTGCCTACCTTGTTAAATATGTGTTAGTGTGCCGGTTAACCACACACGCTCCACTAACCGACTTAAAGAAAGTGCAAAGTGTAATTTCATGGATTAGCACCTTATTCACATTTTCCTAAGTAAATAAGATTGGGTATTTATTAAGAGTTTAGTTACTTAATATTTATCATTAATACTTTTAATGAAGGGAGAATTCTAGTCCTATCAAACCCGTTCGGCTAACGACCCTCCACCAGTCAAGGAAGCGGTGGGTGAGAGTGGACACCCATTAAACTGCCGTTTTATAGGCAGTAACCTTATACCCCCCGTAAAGACCGGCTTCGTGAATGAGGCATACTAACGGTAACACTGACATTACTCTTATACATATATATATAAATATTATTAACTTATAATATTATAAAGTATAAGGGGTGAATTTTAACTTTTAAAATTCTAAGGGCTAACTTGGAATTAAAGTATTCATAAGTGAAAACTTTTCAAATTCCAAAACTTGAGGGCAATTTTTGAAACTATTCAAAACTAATTAATTCCATAACTTATGTGTTTAAAGTAGTTTTAATCCAAAAACTCTTCAAGTTCCATAACTTGAGAACAAGTTATGGAAGACTTTAAACTAATAAATGAATATAATTTTTCTTTATTTGTAACGTATGGAACTAATTAAGGTTACACATTTTAATGATTTAATGAAGTGACTCTTGAACCTCCATAACTTGAGGACAAGTTATGGAGTCATAAAAGCATTCAATGAAAACAAGACTCTTCATTTTGTAACCTTTGCCAATATTTCAATTAACTTTTCTATTAATCTAAGCAACTCATAAGAACAAAATAATTCAAATCAAACTTTTTCATGTAATTAGTCTAAACCTTAAACTAATACAAAACATGAATCTATTGACAATTATTGAAAAGGCCTTAGATCAATTAGTTTATCAAAAAATAACAGTAAATAAGAATAAGAAGAATTCACGAAGAAAAACTTTCACTAAGAAAGATAATCTCACAAAGAGATTATCGTATGCACAAAGCAGCGATTAGGGTTTGTGAAAGGCGTCACCTTTCACAAACCGATATAAAAGATTATATACTACTATTCTAGACAATCCCTACAAATCAGGGATATGCCAGCGAACTAATTTAAGCTAACTATGGAAACACGATAAGTATATAAATCTGTTACAATGCACTGACTAAACTAAACAAGCTGAGCTGCTGACACGCTGATGCTGACACTGAGATCTATTTAAAACATCATCATATTTCAAGGTTTGACCTTACAATCTCCACCAATATGATGATGTTCAAAATCAACTAAATTAAAACACCTCTGGAGAAGAACTCTTGATACTCAGCTTCAGCTTCTATTTTTACTGGCCAATAAGGACTATCTAGCAACTCCTGTCTTCTATTCAGCAGCTCCATGGCGATAAGGATATGAAACTCTCCGGAGAGATCTTGATGACTCATGCACATTTGCCTTAAGCCAACGAGATGAGTGGTTGGAGCCTTTGGGATCTCAGCAGTTCGCTGAAAACACATCTTTCTATTTTTATCAAGATAGAACATCCCGTGTTCAGGAACTGAGATAAATTTATGTTGAACTGGGTCAACACTGATAGGAAGAGAATTGTTTATCCCACCAGCACCAAAGTCCAGAACCAACACGTCTTCACATTCAACTTGAAATTTTGTTCTTCGAGTTCTAGGAACAGATGACCTTTGGCCTTGATGTTGAGGTCGTTCTTTAGGAACAAGGTCCAAACGCTGAACTTTCTTGATCAGTAAATGAATAGCACATGTCAGTTCAGGGGAGTGAGCTGAGGTTTGCTTGGACGCTAATTCAAGTAATTCCATCCATTCAGAATATCCATATTTGATCAGCTCATCCCTCTTGACAACTTCAGTGTATGAATGCTGTGGACCTTGACGAGTGATCAATAACATAAGAATTTTCTCATTGCATGGTTTGGAAGCTTTAGCTTGATGATTTTATCACCACAAACTCGTCGTTTAAGAACATCTTCAAACCTCTTTCAATCAATTTTGTCTAGAACACTGTCAGTCTTCGGCTTACTGCTGCTAGGAGGAGGATGAGAAGATTGAGATTTGGACTGAAATTCCAAGAATTTCTGCATCTGAGCTTCAAAAGATCATTTGGCCTGAAGTTTATGTTGAATGAGAGATTCATCAGCTTGAGAAATGTTATTTAGAACCTGAGCTTGATTAGCTTCATCAAGAATTTGCTTAACTTGATCAGAAGACATATTCCATTCAGCCGCCAAATTTGATATACTGACTATGGACTTGGGCTTCTTGCAAGACAAAGAAGTATCAGTGTGTGAATGAGCCAAGTCAGTATCTGCTACCTTTCGCTTGCGAGATAACAGATGAGAATCTTCACTATCAACGTCTGAATCTTCTCCTTGGACCGGAATAATGGGATCAACAGTGGGATCAACAACTTTCATGTCTGGCCTTTGCGATCCAGTATCAAGATCATCTGAATCTTCTTGTACTGGAATAAAGGGATCAATGAAGTTCATATCTAGTACTTGACATTCTTCATCTTGTTCGTCATCATGCTCACTATCTTCAACACGTTTTTCAGTATCTGCTGGACTATTAGGCTTCACAAAGTCAGACTCGGGCATCTGCTTTGGTGGCTCAGTTTGAACTGGGAAGTTGTCAACATATTCGGTGTATCTCTCTTTTGGATTTTCATCATCATTATCATGATCAGCATCACCATCATCATCAATATCAGTATTTCCCCCTTTTTTAGCATTATCAGATTGAGGGTTGGAGGAAGGAGTATGCAAGAGAACTTCCTTGAGCTGATGAACATCAGCCTCGATGCATAGAAGACGTTGACTCATGTCCCGAGTCAGTGTTAGAAGTTCATTAAATGCGGAGGCCGGAATTTGAACGAATGAAGTACCTGGAGCTGCGTGTGAGTGTGGTGGCATCCCCGGAGAAGAATGGTCTCCTAGGGATGGATTCTCCCCCTATGAGGGATGCTCCCCCTGAGATTGTTGCTCCCCCTAAAATTGTTGCTCCCCCGGAATCAGTGAATCTTTTTGAGCTGAGGGAACTTTCTCAGTAACAGAGACGGTATGATGAGAAGTTGAGGAGAGAAATGACCACCATCATATGGTTCATCCTCTTGACTAGTAGGATCTTCATGGTTACCATCAGCTCCTCCTTCATCAGTATCAGCGGTGAGCCAAGGAACAGTGTATGGGTTTGCAATCCATTCCCTCATCCTATCAGATATTCCGATGTCAATATCCAGCAGATCATCTTGATACATGCGAATTGACATGCGAGGGCATTGACTAGGATTTCCAGAGTGCGAGAAGTAATCTGCAGCAAAAAATTTATCGAGCACAAGAGCAATCCAGCGTGGGAAGGGAACGTGATCAGCGCGTACATTTGCATGAAGAATCTGAACAAGTTGATCAAAGAAAAAGGCCCCATAATCAAGTCTTTTGTTGAGAAGTAGGGAGCAGATGACTTGTTGCTCATAGGTGCTCAGTTGATCACCACTTCGAGACTTGTGACCCACACATTTGCACAGAGCACCGGTGAAGAACTTCCATCCTGGGGTCATACATTGGCGCAGAACAAGAGCTAATTGAGCACCAGCCTTTGAGTGATCATATCCCAGTTGATCAAATAGATGTCGACAGCGTTCAATAGAAGGAAGTTCAGAGAATGGTTCAAAGATAGGTAACCTGAGTGCAGCACTGAGAAGTTCTGCGGTAATAAAGACAGAGTGTCTTCCACGGCTAATGGTCCCGGTGATGACATTGTTTTCATCATTGACTGTTGCGGTGTAGTAGAATTCACAGACTTGTTCAGGGAAGAACTCTGATGGAATGTCACTGATAGCGTATCGTAGGCGGCAGGAGGCTAAGAAATTAACAAAATCATCGAGTCCAAGACCTCGATGAACATCGGGAATATCAGGGTTGAAAACAACATTGGTGGCTTTGATGTATATTGGAAGAAGAGGAGAGTTTGGGGCAGGGACTACCCTTCGTGAAGTAGAGGAGAAAGTGAACAGAGATGCCGCCATTAGAGAGTTTTTAGGGTGCTAGGGTTTTGAATATAAGTGAGGAAATTGTAGATTGTGGAAGGAAAGTTTGAAATAAGGGTAAAAGAGGTTTAAATATGGAATGAAACAGGTCTTTTAGAAAGGGTAATGATTATCTTCTTCAAAAATAACGGTGTATCATAACAACCTGTCAGATCAAAAAAAATAGTCGTTGGGTAAAAGAGCCGTTGACAGAAGATGAAACGTCAATCAGTGTTTGCAGAAGCGCTAAGATTAGTGTCACAAAAGTCACATGGTGAGGATATCTGTGACAACTGCCAATTCAGGTCATTCTTGGACTCATACATCTTTATAATAACCATTCATGCACAACATGCCATGACCTAGTAGTATAAATTAGGTCAAAAATCTTGCATAAACTAGGATCCAACTAAGGTCTAGGACTAATATACTTGATACTTACAATTCTAGTAAGTTGCTTAGCTACAATAGGAAATGCCAATACTATAATTAGAATAAAGCTTCAAGCTTTGTTATAATTGAAATAGGGTATAAAACTCTAAAAATAAATTAAAACATTCTAATTATACTTCAACATGTTGTTGAATATCAAACAATATTCCAAAAACCCTAAAGAGTCAAAAATCCAAAGTTATAAATTATAAAACTTAAAAACTTTATAAAATTTGGCTATAAACTTCCAAATATCAAATTTTATTAATCAAATTATGGATTATACCAATGAACTAGAAATATAAATTACAAGTATTAATCATAAATTATTTGTTGAAAACAAGATTTTTAAATAAATCAAATTGCTTAATAAACATTTTATAAAAATGAATGTTTTTATATAAAATATAGGAGGGAAGTTTATAAAGTTTAAAATTTAGGAGAGAGGAGGCCAAAATGCATGCAAAAACCGGCCATCACCTCTCCCCATGCCCTCTCTCTTCCCCAAAACACAATCATTAAGCTTAAACCCTTACTCCACCTTTTCCCTCTTCACTCTCTCACTTCACTCTCTTCACACACTTCACTCTCTTCTTCCCTCTCTCTAAACTCACGAAAATCCTCTCATTTCTCTGCAAAATTTCGAGATTGTGAAGCCCTTGAAGTGTTCTTACTTCTCTCAAGGTCAAAACCAAGGTAAACAACAACATCTTCTTCCATAGTTTCATGGTTAAACCTCTTTTTCTTCTTAGTCTTCTCTACTTTTCGGATTCTATGCCTTTCCATGGCTAGAAATCTTTATTCTCCCCTTGTGGTTTGTAGATTCTCACCATAACACAATGCATGTGTTAGAGATGGTGAAAATCCGGGATCAAACCCATGCAAGGAGTGGAGAAGATGCACATATGATCATGTGACATCAAAACCTAATATTTCATGTTCTTCTCCATTTCTTTTGTGTTCATGCATGAACAAAAGCATTTAAACCATTTCTAGTACATCTTGGATGCTCATTCATTCCATGCATGTGTTAGAAATCGGGCCTTACCAAAGACATGCATGATGTTCTTGTTGAAATACCCTAATAATGCACACAAGCAAACATGCAATCTGCCAGATTACTTTGTTCGACTTTGAACAGTCATAACTCAGTCATTTCTTAACCAAATCATGATATTCTTTTTGTATTGGTTAGTTCCACGAGTTAACTTTCAAACCCAACTGGTCTCACTATAAAATATTAAATATCCGATTTTTAGCAGATTTTACAAAAAGGTTGCGGATACAGCTCTTTTTCTGTGATCACTATTTTTATCTTGCTTAAACAATGGCCTTAAACCCAACCATAAATCTGAGGAAAAATACCTTAGAAACTTAACATATCTATTGAATTATGGTTGAAATTTGGTGGCTTAAAACCTCACTGAATGGGCTACACAAATTCATGAACTTCAGCCACATTTACACTTCATGCATTATTGCATGCAACTTTTCTTAAATTGTTTGGAATCATTACCCTCATTTCTCTTCTGAATACATTTTTTTACATTTTTCCTTTTGAAAGCCCTTGCATGCATGAGATAATCTGGAAACTTTCAAGAGCTTTTGTTATTTCTTTGATTTATTAGAATTATTGCTAAAACCAAGGCATAAATCATATAAAATACTTCCAGAGATCAATAAATCCTAAATAAATTCATGGATGATCCTTGTGGGGAATAATAACCCCTCACCAAATTTCAGCAATTTTTGTTACTGTTTCATATGATTTCTAATTTTCTTTTATTTAGGACATGATAAATTACAAAACCACTTTATAGGATGTGAAAATTGTATCTAACAATTTTCGCATACCTTACCTATGATGGGTGACTCCAGAAAATAATTTCAAGATTTTCTATCATGTTTTACTATTTTTCCCGATTTTTGGTAATTATAATGGTCTAAAAATGGGAGAAATAGTTCTGATTATCCAAAATTCATGAAAATTTACCAGGATATAATATTATAGAGTGGGAGGTTACATAAAAATTTTGAATATTTTTCTCTACTATAAACTATTTTTCTCTTATTTTCTAAAGTTAATTGCACTAAAATACACTTAAATATACATAAATACCCAAAACCAGTTTATACATTATGAAAACCACTTTTGATATTTTTCCCAGGATATTTATACTATAAATGTTGTTACAAAAATTTATGGTGATTTATTTTAACTGTTTAATATTATTTCTTTAATTAATGACTATTTAAAGGAATAAAGCAAGGAAAAATAGAAATACCCACTGAAAAATATCTTTTATATTTTTCCCAGCCTATTTATGCATAATAACAATTAAATAAAAAGTTTGGGTAATTTTGAAAACTATTTTCTATTTATTTCAATTTTTATTGAAATAAATGCTCAAAAATCATAAAATATAATTAAACAGCTTGGAAATCCATTTTTATAATTTTCCTAGCTTAGTATTGTGTAATAACAGTTAAATAAAAAGTTTGAGAATTTTTATCCCTCGAATGCTATTTTCGTGAATTTATGTTGTAATAAGGACTAAAAAATTTGGAAAGTTTATATTCCAAGGTTGTAATTAATCGCCCGATATATAGAATTTCATTACTTCAGAAAAAGTGTAACTAATTGATATAAAATCCAATACTAAAACATAAATTGGCATTTCCCTATATGTAGAGTTTAGTATATTAGCATTAGATATCGACATGGAAACTCACTAGTGCGTGTGTTTGATGTCGTAGGATCCCGGTAGTAAGACGTTGGTGCATCCCGAAGTACCGCTTGTGTCTACACAAAACATCGTGAGTATTCACGCACTCCTCTATTTTCGGTTTTTATGTTTTGGGGTGGAAAAGCATGTCCAGAAAAACTACTGTTTGCATGTTGTATTTAAATTGAATTGTATCAAACATGATTGCTATTGTATTGCTATGTTTCTTTATGTATGTCTATGCAACACGGAACATGAGAACTTATCGTACTAAGTCCCTTCCCTTATCTCTAACCATTAACTCTTTGAGCCAATGGTCGTTATGGATAGCGCTATTAGGAATTGACAACTCCTCACTCGCCCGAATCGCTGGAGTGCATGATACCATATTCATCTATGGAACGATAAGCATAGATCTCGATAGGGCTTCAGTCATAGGTTTGGTTGAGACTCATTGTTTGCTCATACACATACAAACGCGTTTCCCGTTCTAGCAATAAACTTGTATACCTTAATAGCAATCAACTTTGTTTTATCATTAAAGCAATGTACTTGTACTTACGAAAAGCATTATTGTACCCTCGATTTATAAACTTGTGATACTCACCAACTATTTTCATAGTTGACGCTCGTTTTACATGCTTTTTCAGGAAGTAATTAGTAAGTGGATGTAAAGATTCATCATCATAGAGCATGCTGCATCGTGTTGAAGCTATTATGAAGCTATATTTTGAACAATGTTATTTTGAAAAACTTGTATTTTGTTTCTTTTGAAGCTATGGGTTGTAAACTTTTAAATACTGCTATGGTGATGTATCTTTATCTTTTGCATTGAAACCGTTATCGCTGTCATACCTTGCGTTTCCGCTTTAGCGGGGTGTGACAGAAGTGGTATCAGAGCTAAAGTTATAGAGAACATCGGTTTTTCTTTAAGAAAACACAACCTATAACTAAAACTTACAAAGAAATTCTTTTTACATCAAACATATTACTAGTATAATTAGGTCGGGAGTTGTATTATTGGACCTTGATTAAACATAGCCTGATCACCTATGTTTAATTAAGAAAAGATTTATACAAAGCTTGAGCTAATTATAATGGGAATATGTTCAACAAAAATATTTGAGAAAACTTTATTTCAAAATTTCAAAAGGTTAATTTTGGTGTGTGTAAGCATTGCATATTATAGGCATGCATTGTCAGTTATTTCATATCTCATTGAAACTATGTCACAGTCCACTATGTCAACATCGTCATCTTCCCGCGCTACCGCCTCAGCCGATGAATCCGGCTACGTCACTGTTATCCCTCGACGTAATCCCCCCGCCTCGGTAGAAGAAGACCCATCAGAGGATACGGAAGATACTGGGAACTCGGTGGAGATCAGCAATGACAAAGCCCCGAGTCAACGACGCGAGGCATCACCGACATCGGTGTTGCCACAGCCACCGCTCTATGGACTTCGCATTCGGAGGACAGCGAGGAAGAGTGTTCCCATTCCAGGAAGGATACCCGCCAGCACAGCAGGACATGGCACGGCAGGACCTAGCGGAGCAGAACCCAGTGATGCAGGACCGAGAGCACCCTCACCTCAGCAAGTCATAGGGATACCTGTCAGACAGCCAGGTATGACCCCGGAGGAGTCCCGGAGATTGCAGTCGATAGCAGCGGGCCTACGTCACAGTCTCGCTGTGAAAGCTGGGCATCGAGAAGTTTTGGATGAAGTCTTGGCAGGAATGGAAATCCTGTATCAGCATTCGATGGAGACTGCTGACACTGCTAGTGCTGCTAGACGAGAGGCAGGTCATGCGATGACAGCATATTATGTGTTTGGTGGGCTGTTCCTGATTGTGGTGTTGATGCTTCTTGTTGGGATAGCGATTGGCTTTTGGTTCTGATTTCAGTATTTTGTTTTATTTTGTTTTGAAATGAAAACCCATGTTGGGTGTCTTTTGGGAAAAATATTTAAAACTTTATTTTGGGATTGATGTATTGGTTTGGTTTTAAGACTATTTCAAATGGTAATGAAAAAAATTTTATTTTATGTTTGAAAACTTTTACTATGAGGTCAAACCCTAAAATTTATTTGGTAAATGGTTGAATAAAAGAGATTTTTCTTTTCTTTCCTTTCTCAAATCTATATGCATAGTATTAATGCAACCCATTAATTTGACAACACTTACGATTTTCAAAATGGTAGTGAAATACATATTATACATTATTTTATGTATTTATACGTATTTCTTCTCCTGTGTCATAGAACCATGTCAGGAAGGCCTAATCGCGGGCGCCCACAGAACGAAACGCCCGATGTTGCTCAAATGGTAGCACAACAACTCATGCAAGCAATCCCAAACATTGTTACTCAAGTAACTGCAGGACTTAATGCTAACCAAGGAAGTAGTGGAGGAAACCGGGGAAACAATGAAAGAGAATGCAACTACAAGTCCTTTATGGCCTGTAAACCTAAGGAGTTCCATGGAAAGGAAGGTGCGGTCGGGTTACTGAAATGGATTGACAGCATGGAGTCGGTCCTTCATATTAGCAAATGCCTCGAGCGCAACAAAGTTGAGTATGCATCTTGCCTATTCCAAGATAGGGCATTAACCTGGTGGAATACTCTAGTGCAAACCCGAGGCCGTACAGCAGCATATCAGCTAACTTGGGAAGACCTAAAGAAGCTGCTGATAGAGGAGTATTGTCCCAAGGATGAACTTCAGAAACTTGAATATGAATTCTGGAACCATTCTATGGTTGGAACACAAATAGAGAAGTACACAGTCCGATTTCATGAACTAGCAAAACTAGTACCTCACATGGTTACTCCTGAGGAGAAACGGATAGATCGTTACATCTAGGGTCTGGCACCAGAGATTCGGGGAATGGTTACCTCAGCAAACCCAACTACCATACAAAGTGCAGTAAGCCTATCAAATCGACTAACCAATGATGTGATAAGGATGGGAGCATCGGCAAAGGAAAGCTCTAGTAGCAAGAGGAAGCCAGCAGATCAGGGAGAGAAAAAGTATGGAGGCAAGTCAGGGAGGAAGCAGAAAGTCTCAAGAAACTTTATGGTAAGAGCCCAGGAGCAAGAACCAGTGAAAACTCAAGGACAAGAAGTGCAGGAGCGAAAGCAGTACTCAGGGCCGCTTCCGAAGTGCAATAAGTGTAACTTCCATCACAAGGGAGCTTGCCCGGTGTGCCAAAACTGTAAGCAAATAGGCCATTACTCGAAGTATTGTAAGGTGAATAAGGAGGGAAAAAGGACATGTTACGAGTGTGGGAGTAATGATCATCTCCGTAGAGCATGTCCTAAACTGAACAATGGACCTGGTAACAATGGACAAGGCCAAGCCAGGCAAAACTTTCAAGGAAATCAAGTTGGACAGCCAAGAGGTGTAGCCTTTGTGATTGGTGCAGAAGAAGCTCGTCAGAACCCTGAAGTGATAACAGGTACGTTCCTCCTGAACAACCATTTTGCATCAGTAATATTCGATGCGGGAGCAGATAGGAGTTTTGTTTCTTTAGCATTTAGACAGTTAATTGACTTGAAATCGGTAAAGATGAGGAATGCTTATGCTATTGAACTTGCTGATGGGTATGAAATTAGGGCTAGTGATATAATTCCTGGTTGTACTTTGAATTTAGCTGATAAACTCTTTAGCATTGACCTAATTCCTATAGAGCTAGGTAGTTTTGATGTGATAGTAGGGATGGATTGGTTATCCAAAAATAAAGCGGACATTGGTTGTTATGAGAAAGTCATCAGAGTGCCTCTCCCTAATGGAGAAACCCTTATCATACACAGTAAGAAGCCAGGAAGAAGTTTAAACATAGTATCAAGCGTGAAGGTTCACAAGTACCTGAAGAAGAATTGTATTGCATTCATGGCCCACGTGCTAGAAAGAGAACCTGAAGCTAAGCAACTCAAGGAGATTCCAGTGGTTCAAAACTATCCCGAAGTATTTCCGGAGGAATTGCCCGGTCTACCCCCTTATAGACAGGTCGAATTTCGGATAGACTTAATTCCCGGAGCGGCACCGGTAGCAAAAGCACCATATCGCCTTGCACCATCCGAGATGCAAGAACTATCCGGACAACTTCAAGAACTTCTAGACAAAGGGTTTATTCGACCAAGTTCTTCACCTTGGGGAGCCCCAGTGTTATTCGTCAAAAAGAAAGATGGTTCGTTTCGAATGTGCATTGATTACAGAGAATTGAACAAGTTGACAATCAAGAATCGATATCCCCTCCCTAGAATAGATGACTTGTTCGATCAGTTGCAGGGCGCTTCCTACTTCTCAAAAATCGACCTTCGGTCAGGGTATCATCAGCTAAGAATTCACGAAGAGGACATTCACAAAACAGCATTTAGAACCCGTTACGGACATTATGAGTTCTTAGTCATGCCTTTTGGACTAACGAACGCACCCGCTGTATTCATGGGTTTGATGAATAGGGTCTGTAGACCATACCTAGACAGGTTTGTAATTGTATTTATCGATGACATACTTGTTTACTCGCGGACCAAAGAAGATCACAATAGACATCTAAAGCTAGTGTTGGAGCTGTTGAAGGAACAGAAATTGTATGCCAAGTTCACTAAGTGTGAATTTTGGATTCGGGAAGTACATTTTCTTGGTCATGTGATCGGTGAAAGAGGAATCCATGTAGATCCAGCTAAGATAGAGGCAGTCAAGAAATGGGAGGCCCCCAAAACCCCAACAGAAATACGACAATTCCTAGGATTAGCTGGGTACTACAGACGCTTCATTGAGAATTTCTCTAGGATTGCTCAACCATTAACATCTTTGACCCAAAAGGATAGAAAATTTCTCTGGGAAGAGAAACACGAAGAGGCGTTTCAAATCCTGAAAAACAAGCTGTGCAATGCACCAATTCTGGCTTTACCAGAAGGATCAGAGAACTTTGTGGTGTATTGTGATGCGTTTCATCAAGGATTAGGATGTGTGCTAATGCAAAAAGATAAGGTCATTGCATATGCTTCCAAACAACTCAAACCGCACGAGAAGAATTATACCACCCATGATCTAGAACTAGGAGCAATAGTTTTCGCCCTTAAGATATGGAGGCATTATTTGTACGGAACCAAGTGCACCATTTATACCGATCACAAAAGCCTTCAGCATATCCTGGATCAGAAAATGTTAAACATGCGGCAGAGAAGATGGGTAGAGTTGTTTAGTGATTATGATTGTGAGATACGATATCACCCAGGGAAGGCTAACGTAGTAGTCGACGCTCTTAGTAGGAAAGAAAGAGTGAAACCTTCCCATGTGAGAGCTTTGGGAATGGTAATTCAGACAAGCTTGAAATCTCAAATCATTAATGCCCAGGAGAAAGCGTTATGCAAGGAAAATCTTCCAGGCGAAACTTTACATGGTTTGGAAGAAAGATTTGAAACCAAACCTAATGGAGTTCGTTATTTTAAAGACAGGGTCTGGATTCCAAGGGTTAACAACCTGAGAGACATGGTACTAGAGGAGTCCCATCGATCTAAATACTCCATCCACCCTGGAGCAGATAAGATGTACAAGGATCTTAAAGAGTACTATTGATGGCCTGGAATGAAAAAGGATATTGCCTTGTACGTTGGGAAGTGTTTGACATGCTCAATAGTCAAAGCTGAACATCATAAACCATCCGGGTTGTTGCAACAACCTGAAATTCCCCAATGGAAATGGGAGCAAATATCTATGGACTTTGTTACCAAACTTCCTAGAACTGCTAAAGGTCATGACTGAATTTGGGTCATAGTGGATCGACTGACGAAATCTGCACACTTTCTCCCCATTCGAGAAGATTTCAAGATGGAAAAATTGGCCCAAATCTACATCGACAAAATTGTTTCTCTGCATGGTGTACCCCTATTTATCATTTCTGATAGAGATAGTCGTTTTACATCTCGATTTTGGTGGATGTTACAGAGGGCACTAGGAACCAAGATAGATTTGAGCACAACTTACCACCCTCAGACAGATGGGCAAACAGAGAGAACAATACAAACATTGGAAGACATGCTACGAGCGTGTGTCATTGAGTTCAAAGGAAATCGGGATACTCATTTACCCCTAATTGAGTTTTCCTACAATAACAGTTACCACACGAGTATCCAATGTACTCCATATGAAGCATTGTATGGACGCAAGTGTCGTTCGCCCTTATGCTGGACAGAAATCGGAGACAGACAGTTGACTAGAGTCGAACTTATCCAGGAAACATCCGACAAGATTGCTATCATCAAGGATAAGCTTAAAGCTGCTAGAGATCGTCAGAAAAGTTATGCGGATAATCGTCGAAAACCATTAGAATTCCAAGTAGGAGACAAGGTACTTTTAAAAGTGTCGCCTTGGAAAGGGCTTGTGCGTTTTGGTAAGAAAGGAAAACTAAGCCCGAGATATGTTGGACCCTTTGAAATCCTTGAAAGGATTGGTGCAGTAGCGTATAAACTCCAATTGCCCCAAGAGTTAAGCGCCATTCACGACACATTCCACGTCTCCAACCTTAAGAAATGTCTAGCCGACGAAACATTGATAGTACCCCTGGAGGAAATTAAGATCAATGATAAGCTGAGCTTCGTTGAGGAACCGATAGAAATCCTTGACAGGGAGGTAAAACAACTTAAGCGGAGTAAGATCCCGATTGTGAAAGTTCGATGGAACTCAAAACGCGGGCCGGAGTACACCTGGGAGCGCGAGGACTACATAAAGGAAAAGTATCCACAACTATTCCCTTGCGATGACAAGCGATGACATAGAATGAATTTTGGGACGAAATTCTTTTTAAGTGGGGGATACTGTGACAACTGCCAATTCAGGTCATTCTTGGACTCATGCATCTTTATAATAACCATTCATGCACAACATGCCATGACCTAGTAGTATAAATTAGGTCAAAAATCTTGCATAAACTAGGATCCAACTAAGGTCTAGGACTAATATACTTGATACTTACAATTCTAGTAAGTTGCTTAGCTACAATAGGAAATGCCAATACTATAATTAGAATAAAGCTTCAAGCTTTGTTATAATTGAAATAGGGTATAAAACTCTAAAAATAAATTAAAACATTCTAATTATACTTCAACATGTTGTTGAATATCAAACAATATTCCAAAAACCCTAAAGAGCCAAAAATCCAAAGTTATAAATTATAAAGCTTAAAAACTTTATAAAATTTGGCTATAAACTTCCTAATATCAAATTTTATTAATCAAATTATGGATTATACCAATGAACTAGAAATATAAATTACAAGTATTAATCATAAATTATTTGTTGAAAACAAGATTTTTAAATAAATCAAATTGCTTAATAAACATTTTATAAAAATGAATGTTTTTATATAAAATATAGGAGGGAAGTTTATAAAGTTTAAAACTTAGGAGAGAGGAGGCCAAAATGCATGCAAAAACCGGCCATCACCCCTCCCCATGCCCTCTCTCTTCCCCAAAACACAATCATTAAGCTTAAACCCTTACTCCACCTCTTCCCTCTTCACTCTCTCACTTCACTCTCTTCACACACTTCACTCTCTTCTTCCCTCTCTCTAAACTCACGAAAATCCTCTCATTTCTCTGCAAAATTTCGAGATTGTGAAGCCCTTGAAGTGTTCTTACTTCTCTCAAGGTCAAAACCAAGGTAAACAACAACATCTTCTTCCATAGTTTCATGGTTAAACCTCTTTTTCTTCTTAGTCTTCTCTACTTTTCGGATTCTATGCCTTTCCATGGCTAGAAATCTTTATTCTCCCCTTGTGGTTTGTAGATTCTCACCATAACACAATGCATGTGTTAGAGATGGTGAAAATCCAGGATCAAACCCATGCAAGGAGTGGAAAAGATGCACATATGATCATGTGACATCAAAACCTAATATTTCATGTTCTTCTCCATTTCTTTTGTGTTCATGCATGAACAAAAGCATTTAAACCATTTCTAGTACATCTTGGATGCTCATTCATTCCATGCATGTGTTAGAAATCGGGCCTTACCAAAGACATGCATGATGTTCTTGTTGAAATACCCTAATAATGCACACAAGCAAACATGCAATCTGCCAGATTACTTTGTTCGACTTTGAACAGTCATAACTCAGTCATTTCTTAACCAAATCATGATATTGTTTTTGTATTGGTTAGTTCCACTAGTTAACTTTCAAACCCAACTGGTCTCACTGTAAAATATTAAATATCCGATTTTTAGCAGATTTTACAAAAAGGTTGCGCATACAGCTCTTTTTCTGTGATCACTATTTTTATCTTGCTTAAACAATGGCCTTAAACCCAACCATAAATCTGAGGAAAAATACCTTAGAAACTTAACATATCTAGTGAATTATGGTTGAAATTTCGTGGCTTAAAACCTCACTGAATGGGCTACACAAATTCATGAACTTCAGCCACATTTACACTTCATGCATTATTGCATGCAACTTTTCTTAAATTGTTTGGAATCATTACCCTCATTTCTCTTCTGAATACATTTTTTTACATTTTCCTTTTGAAAGCCCTTGCATGCATGAGATAATCTGGAAACTTTCAAGAGCTTTTGTTATTTCTTTGATTTATTAGAATTATTGCTAAAACCAAGGCATAAATCATATAAAATACTTCCAGAGATCAATAAATCTTAAATAAATTCATGGATGATCCTTTTGGTAATTATAATGGTCTAAAAATGGGAGAAATAGTTCTGATTATCCAAAATTCATGAAAATTTACCAGGATATAATATTATAGAGTGGGAGGTTACATAAAAATTTTGAATATTTTTCTCTACTGTAAACTATTTTTCTCTTATTTTCTAAAGTTAATTGCACTAAAATACACTTAAATATACATAAATACCCAAAACCAGTTTATACATTATGAAAACCACTTTTGATATTTTTCCCAGGATATTTATACTGTAAATGTTGTTATAAAAATTTATGGTGATTTATTTTAACTGTTTAATATTATTTCTTTAATTAATGACTATTTAAAGGAATAAAGCAAGGAAAAATAGAAATACCCACTGAAAAATATCTTTTATATTTTTCCCAGCCTATTTATGTATAATAACAATTAAATAAAAAGTTTGGGTAATTTTGGAAACTGTTTTCTATTTATTTCAATTTTTATTGAAATAAATGCTCAAAAATCATAAAATATAATTAAACAGCTTGGAAATCCATTTTTATAATTTTCCCAGCTTAGTATTGTGTAATAACAGTTAAATAAAAAGTTTGAGAATTTTTATCCCTCGAATGCTATTTTCGTGAATTTATGTTGTAATAAGGACTTAAAAATTTGGAAAGTTTATATTCCAAGGTTGTAATTAATCGCCCGATATATATAATTTCATTACTTCAGAAAAAGTGTAACTAATTGATATAAAATCCAATACTAAAACATAAATTGGCATTTCCCTATATGTAGAGTTTAGTATATTAGCATTAGATATCGACATGGAAACTCACTAGTGCGTGTGTTTGATGTCGTAGGATCCCGGTAGTATGACGTTGGTGCATCCCGAAGTACCGCTTGTGTCTACAAAAAACATCGTGAGTATTCACGCACTCCCTTATTTTCCGTTTTTATGTTTTGGGGTGGAAAAGCATGTCCAGAAAAACTACTGTTTGCATGTTGTATTTAAATTGAATTGTATCAAACATGATTGCTATTGTATTGCTATGTTTCTTTATGTATGTCTATGCAACACGGAACATGAGAACTTATCGTACTAAGTCCCTTCCCTTATCTCTAACCATTAACTCTTTGAGCCAATGGTCGTTATGGATAGCGCTATTAGGAATTGACAACTCCTCACTCGCCCGAATCGCTGGAGTGCATGATACCATATTCATCTATGGAACGATAAGCATAGATCTCGATAGGGCTTCAGTCATAGGTTTGGTTGAGACTCATTGTTTGCTCATACACATACAAACGTGTTTCCCGTTATAGCAATAAACTTGTATACCTTAATAGCAATCAACTTTGTTTTATCATTAAAGCAATGTACTTGTACTTACGAAAAGCATTATTGTACCCTCGATTTATAAACTTGTGATACTCACCAACTATTTTCATAGTTGACGCTCGTTTTACATGCTTTTTCAGGAAGTAATTAGTAAGTGGATGTAAAGATTCATCATCATAGAGCATGTTGCATTGTGTTGAAGCTATTATGAAGCTATATTTTGAACAATGTTATTTTGAAAAACTTGTATTTTGTTTCTTTTGAAGCTATGGGTAACTTTTAAATACTGCTATGGTGATGTATCTTTATCTTTTGCATTGAAACCGTTATCGCTGTCATACCTTGCGTTTCCGCTTTAGCGGGGTGTGACAATATCTCTTCGTCAATTCAAGGTACAACTTGCTCGTTTGGGGCTAGCAAGGAGATTGGTGTGTGTGATAGATACTAGTTACATTATCTAACCATCGGCACAGAGTGTTGTGTCTTTATCAGTGAGAGGTTTATCTTACTGAATCATTAGGCACTGAATGAGAAGAAGGTAAAGGAAGGATAGTTGCGTGTGATAAACCTTGGTGTTTTGGTCTAACCATCGGCAAAGATTTTTAGATTCTCATCAGTGTGTGTTTTGTCACACTGAATCACTGAATCAGTGTAAGATTGGTAAGAAGAGAGAGTTGCGTGTGATAGATCTTGGTGTTTTGATCCAACCATCGGCAAAGATTTTTAGATTCTCATCAGTGTGTTGTGTCACACTGAATCACGGAATCAGTGTAAGATTGGTAAGAAGAGATAGTTGTGTGTGATAGATCTTGGTGTTTTGATCTAACCATCGGCAAAGAGTTTCAAGTTGTTATCAGTGTATGGTTTAATACAGTGAATCATTCAACTTTAGTGGAAAAGAGTTGAAGAAGAGAGAAAGATAGGAGATCAAACCAAGTACTTAGTATGCAAATATCATCAGCATGTCATCATCAGCAAAATGTATATCAGCTTATAAGACAATACCAAACATTAGCAAAATTAGTCAGCAAAATTAATTACAAAGTAATCATTCCAAGTTCTCCAATAATGTAAGCAGTTGTTTGAGAATCTAGTGCCTTAGTGAAGATATCGGCAAGTTGCTTTGAAGTCTTGACATGTTCAAGAACAATCTTTCCCTTCTCAACGTTATCTCTGATGAAATGTTGTCTGATTTCGATATGCTTCATTTTTTAGTGCTGAACAGGGTTTTGTGTGATTTGAATGGCACTGGTGTTATCACAATATATGGGAGTCTTTGAGAACTTGATTCCATAGTCGAGAAGCTGATTTTGAATCCATAAGAGCTGAGCACATCTCCCAGCTGCAACATACTCAGCTTCTGCAGTCGAGATGGCTACTGATTTTTGCTTCTTGCTAGACCAGTTGATGAGACGATTTCCAAGGAAGTGACATCCACCAGACGTACTTTTTTTTGTCTAAGTTACATCCTGCATAGTCTGAATCAGTGTATCCAAAAAGTTCGAATGCTGAGTCGCGAGGATACCACAGTGCTAGATTTTGAGTTCCTTTTAAGTATCGAAAGATACATTTGACAGCCATGAGATGGGATTCCTTGGGATTAGCTTGGAATCGAGCACAGAGAATGGTTCCAAACATGATGTCAGGACGACTTGCCATGAGATATAAAAGAGATCCAATCATTCCTCGATACAGAGAGTGATTGACATCAGTTCCAGTTGGATCAGCGTGAATCTTGTCAGTCTTGGAAACTGGAGTAGAGGCTGGTTTGCAGTCACTGAGAGAATACTTAACAAGCAAGTCAGAAATATATTTACTTTGACAAATAGAAATACCTGATTTTTGTTGTTGAACTTCAAGACCTAAGAAAAAGGTCATCTTTCCCATCATGCTCATTTCGAACCTTTGAGACATGATCTCTGCAAATTCCTTGCTCAGTGTCTCATTTGGAGAGCCAAAAATGATGTCATCGACATAGATTTGAACAAGAACCATGTATGAGCGTTTGTTTTTTATGAAGAGAGTATTGTCAATTGCTCCTCGTCTGTATCCATTTTCAAGAAGATACGATGTCAGCGTCTCATACCAAGCCCTGGATGCTTGCTTCAGTCCGTAAACAACTTTGTCTAGTCGGTACACATAATCAGGGTGATCTTTGTCAACAAAGCCTAGGGGCTGATTGAGGAAAACTTCTTCTTCTAACACACCATGAAGAAAGGCTGTTTTCACATCCATCTGATAGATAATGAAATTCATGTAGGATGCGTATGCGAGAAACAGTCTGATCGCTTCAATGCGAGCAACTGGAGTAAAGGTTTCTCCGTAGTCGATGGATTCAATTTGAGTAAACCCTTGAGCGACAAGCCTTGCCTTGTTGCGAGTAATGATTCCATCTTTATCAACCTTGTTGCGATAGACCCAGCGAGTTCCGGTGATGGTCTTTCCTGATGGTCTTGGGACAAGAGTCCAAACTTTGTGCCTTTCAAACTCATTCAGTTCTTCTTGCATGGCTTTAATCCAGTCAGCATCTTGAAGAGCTGTGTGTATCTTGTCAGGTAATATCATTGAAACGAAATTAACATGCATGCAAAAGTTATTAGATACGCGAGATCTAGTTCGGACACCATCATGAATATTCCCAATAATTTGATCAACAGGATGATATCGATGTTCAGAGACTGATGCTGATTCCGGAGAATTTGACACTGACAAGTTATCAGTTGCAGGAGAATCTTCAGCTTCAAGGGTTTCATCAGCACCTGACGAATTATTTGATGATCTGGCTGCAGTATCTTGATTCAAGGAACATGGAACAGGAACGATAGAATCAGAAATATCAGCTTCATCTCCAGCAAGAGGAACTTCGTTAAATGGACAAGAGAGAAGCTCTTGAAAAATAGAGGAAGAATGAGTGACTTTTTCATTAGTGTATGATTCCTCATCAAACTTCACATGAATGGATTCTTCAATGCATTGCCTGTTCACATGAAAAACACGAAAAGCCTTTGAAATAGATGAGTATCCAACAAAAATACCTTTATCAGCTTTAGGTTCAAATTTAGATCTTGGGTCACGGTGATTTAGAATATAACAAATGCATCTGAACACGTGAAAGAAGGATACGTCTGGCTTTCTGATGGGTTTTATACAAACAATCCTATGTGTGCATGCAACCCTAGTATTGGATCTATGTTTTCACTATTAGTTATACAACTTTATGAACACAAAAAGAAACCTGGCATGCTACTATAATTTTTGAAATTCATATATAAAACTAGAATACATACCTTTTGTTGTTATATAGCAATAACAACTAGTTCCTTGAATTTCCTTAGCTCTTGAAAGCAAGTACCACAAGTGTAGTACCTCTAATGGAGTCACAAACACCATATGTAACTTGGATGAAGAGGAGAAGTAAAGGAGGCACCAAAAACGGCTGGAAACCCTAATGGAAGTGTTGTGTACGTTTTTGGGGCCTAAGGGGTCCTTTATATACTAGTGTGGGCTTCTAGGGTTTCAGTCAAAACCCTAATGGACAGCTTAAACTCTAAGCAGCCCATGGAACCTTCTGGACAAGGCTATGGACGAAAATATGATGGGCTTCCATCATAATTTCGTTCACCCCTTATTCCTATAGCATTCCTTAGCCCAATAACTCAATTATCCAATAATTGTAGTCCAGTCCCCTATATTTAATTAATCTCTTTTAGCCACAAAATTAATTCTTAATTAATTCTTGACTAATATTAATTAAACAATATGATTTCTCCTTTAATATATTATTCTCATAATATATTAATAAATCATATTTAAACCTTAATCTCCTTAAATCATCCTACATATTGCTATGGTGAAGGCAACCCAAAAGGACCATGCTCATAATCGGGTCAAGTACATACCAAAATAGTTATGGACTTAGACACTAATCCAACAGTCTCCCACTTGGATAAGTCTAATAACTATTTTCCGTATGACTTCAGAACCTGATCAGCAATCGTAGCTTTCAAAAGCCGCTGTCAACTCTGATCTTATCAGATAACGTGTCCTTTAGATAAGGGATTATATATTCCTCCATTCTCAAGATATCGTGTAGACATAAGACATGAATTTCAATCATTCTCTCTATACTGTTTCCCGACTTCCGATTCATGACGACTGATAACAGACTACAATTGAACACATCAACTTAGTCCCGGCTTGGCCAAGCGCTTCGGTGTCATCACTAAATCATCGAGAGGCCCATAGATATCGCTTTTATTCCACTTTGGGTAAAAGGAATGGATAAACTTCGACTCAAATGCTCGCTTGTATTTACTGATCGAATCACACACAACAATAAGTTTTATAACACCAAGTTACTGGTGCGTTTACTTATTATCAATGTGTAACCGATTAACAAATAACAACTCACACGTCTCGGTTTCAAGAATATACAATATTATCGTCTCACTAATCACTCGTGATAAAACTGTGAAGTGATCCAAGTGAGCGTGGGTTTAATCCAATACTTTAATCTTATCAAAGCATTCACGAACTCTGCAGCAAACTTGTGCCATGTCTAAACACTTCAGACAATCTACAGACAGATTCATGACAGTCTTTATTCATACCTACTCCCAACGTATGACCAACTGTGGATGTTTGAATAACCTAGTTATTCTGGAAGTCAAAACATGCGAATTGAAACATGACAACAATACTTAATCCTATATGGCCTCAAACTTGTGAGAGTAAATAAAACCCTTCTATTTATCCACCATATTGATTACTTATTATTTATCATTTAACGTTTCGGATAATCAACTCATTACTTGAATTATACCAACAATTGTCCCATGCTCTAAACATGCACACTTTGTTTCCTATGGTCCATGCTTTGCGAAATAGATCACCTGAAAACTTTTCCAATGATGCTCATTTCACAATTCCTTAATCCTAATTATTAGTGTAAGAACACAAGGTTCTTGCCACTACTAGAATATGCTAGATTCTAACATTTTATGCAACGATCCCTTTGCAAAATCATAGCACAAAAGTCACCAAGACGTAGCTAATGAAATTACAAAGTACTTTCTTAGAAATTTTTACAAGACAATTCCATAGATGTGAAGTCTCACATTCAAAGTACATTCCTTTGAACATCCTTCTTGCATAAAAGTTTCTAATCTAGGCATAGACTCTCAATATCCAACTCCCAATATGGAAACATTTTCACATTTGCCATATGACAACTCATTCTTAATAGAATCTTATCTATTCATAATAATGTCGATATGGTCCATCCAATACCATACTTCCAACTACTTACAAGCGATCAATCCTCAGCGAACTTTGGATCGTCCTTTGATAGTTGTTAAATTCTTTCAGTCAAAACCAATTCTATTCCTTTTTCCCTCTTAATGCGCTAGACATTTGGAAAATTTTAGAATGGTAAAATACTATAGCATTTACAATCGATCCTATACCCGAAGCGTATGGGACACGATGCATAATGTCTTACATAAAGATATGATACTTTACCAATCTTTTGCCATAATATTTTATGTGTCATGTTCTCACAATTCGAACTATGAAGAGGGATGCCGTAATCATAATCGAATTTTAAGAATACACAATGTATCCTTTGACTGAAAATATTAAAATTTCTTAATCTAAGCTTTAGATATTGAAACGGAGTATAATATTCTCTCCCTTAATTATAGCAAAACAACTTTTCAACCCATGCAACTTTGCAAATGGAATCTTTGTTTTTCTATAATTAATATTGCTAACTTGCAATACTCGCCATAACAATCATACAAGCATAACACTTATGCTCCCACTATCATGATGATTATCATATAAGCATAACATTTATGCTCCCACTAGCTTTGACATGAACTTCCAGAAAACAATGCCTATTGAATCTCTGAAATTCATATTTCTAATACCAGATGCTTCGATAAGCCTTTATCTAAGCTTCTTAACCTTATACACCTTTGCCTTAGATAGCTCATATGTGTGTTTAAACAATTCATAACTTATGTTACTAAGTTCCAAATGTTGAAACTAATTGCCAAATCTCACAATTCGAACTATGGAAAGGGATGCCGTAACCATAATCGAATTTGAGAATACAATTTTCACTATTGCTATCTTCTTAAAATCTCTCTTAGTGAAAGCATTTCCTCACAATCATTTTCATGAAGGAGGGAATCTTATGACACTTAGATTTTATGGTGTATGAGTTCCTATCCATGTGAATTTGCCAAAATCAAGGTTTGCAACAAATCCAAACTCATATGGACTGAACTTTCTTAATCTTGATTTCTTGCCCTATGGTAACACGAGTGCCCACCATGCCTTCCAAGTAGTTTAGTAACTTGTCCTTACATATCATTTTACTTTCCATCGACTAAGGCTCTAGTGTGTATTCAAATGAGAACTCATAGAACTCATATACACAATTAACTCAATTGGAATGGCACAGAAACAAAACAATATCAGCACGATAGGTTGTAAACCTCAAGTCGTGTGCTAGTGATGATCGATAAGGTTTATTCTTGATTTGTTCTTGAAACTTTTCAAGACCATTAAGACTCCCACTGACTTCTTGACATATAAGATTCTCTTGTCAAGAAACATTTCTTGACAAATATTCAAGAGTTAGTGAAGCATTTATCAAGACAAAACACTTCACACAATTGGTCCTAGTTGGTCTCTGTCTTATCCAAGACAGCACAACTTACCAATTTCAAATGTGCAAGAATAAGAAAACTTTTCCAAATTCCACATTTGATGAGTGTTATAAACCTACTTAAGACTTTTCACTCAATGTCACAATCTTGACTTTAAGACTTGATATTGGAACGAAGTATGATTGGCTTCTTGATTTAACCATTTCTACAATACTTGATTCCTCTTCTTAGACATGCAGTTGCACTAAGACTCACTTAGAGGATCTATTGAGACATGGTTCTTAATCTTTAAGACTTATCATAAAACACAATAAAAGGTAATCTCCCTTCTTCCTAGAAAAGAGAAACTTTTATCTTTCTGCCTACTTGATTCTTCTTTATTCGTTCTACTATTCATTGAAACTTTTTCAATCAACTCAGAATTATACTTAATCTTATAAGTATAATCATATTTACTAAGCTTTAGTAAATCATGACGAATATCTTTGTCACTCTTGTGGTGGACTTGATCAACACACAACCTTGTGTACTTGATCTCCTTGTCCTTTAATTGACACTTTGCCAAAGAATTAGTCTAAGTTTCCCAAATGTGAAAGTTTTCCATTCATCATACAATACACATTGCATGATTCCAAGTTTCTGTCCAATTGAAACTTGGGCGATGAGAAAGTCTCCCTATTTGGTACACTTTTGACATTTCCATAATTAAGAATCAAATCCATTTTGCTAATAATAGAAGTACATGAACATCAATTTTTCATATATTTTATTGTAAGGATAAATAAATAAGACAAAATCAAAATTTATTTTATTGCGGAAAAAATTTGTCCGTACAATGTAATTCAATTGAAAAACTATGTTATTAACAATCTATTCTAACTCCAAGTAGTAGCTTAAGAATCCATTCTTCAAGTAATGCGATCGACATCCATTTCTTCATGATTAGATTCAGCTCACTTCTTTTCTCAAGCTTCCTCTCTTTTCCTCGATCCTTCAAAACATCAAAATGTAATCTTATCACATCATGTATTAAGAATCTAGAATAGGAACTTAAGAGAGTTAGTTAATGGATTTTACCTGAAGCAGAGCCATACATCTTGACTCTCCCATCTCTTAGATCTCTCAGGTAATTAGGGCAGCTTCGTCTCCAATGCCCCTTCTCTTGGCAATAAAAGCAAATAGACTCCTTTGGCACAACACATCGGACAATCACAGACTTAGTTCTTTCTGGACTTCCAATGTTGCCAGTGTGCATTAAAGTTTGGGAGTTTGATTCACTAGACAAATTTGCTTGACCAGCACGCCAAATCATTGCTGATTCAGCAGCTATAAGCAAATAGGTGAGATCAATTAGGGTCACGTCGTGGTCCATCATATAGTACTCTCTAACGAACTCACTATATGATTCAGGAAGTGATTGAAGAACCCAGTCAACAGCCAACTCACTTGAAATCTCGACACCCAACATGTTTAACCTATCAATGTATGACTTCATCTCTAAGACGTGCGCACACACAGGTTTCCCATCTTCGTGTTTACTTGCCAAAAGGGCTTGAGTGAGCTTGAACTTTTCAAGCCTTTGAACTTGTGGGTCAGGGAGAATAATTGGAGGAGGTGGAGGAAGTGAAGCATGACTCTCATTTCCTTGATCGTATCTCGGAACGTCATCTTCATTTGGAAAGCTTGTTCCAAAGGATTTGGGAAGACCATTGTAAGATTCAGACATCTACAAAACGGGAGAAAATTCAAGTTGAGTTGATTAGAATTCTTGATGCAACACCCAAATGAAACATCAAGCTAGGATCCAACACAATACTCTACAACCTAGAAGAGGGATGCCGTAATCTAGTTGCAGAATATCTGAAGGTAGGTAAATGACGATTTACCAATTTCCACCATGAAAAACAAAAAAGAAGTTTAAGTTTTAAATGAATTGAAACTCCTAGATCTTTTGAGATTCATTGAACTTTTCAATGGCATGTTTAATCTCGATTATGCCCTACTATTTGTGACTGGGATGCCGAGGATCACAAACAAGGTGTAAATAACCATACGAATCACATGGTGCACCCAATGTTACTATCACCTAATCAATATGCCGGTTAGCCACACACGCTCCATTGATCTATGACAAACATCGAGTCACCCTTCGCTACCAATGTCATCCCCAAATTAGTGTGCCGGTTAACCACGCACGCTCCACTAACGTTTGACAAGGGTACGAAGTGTAATTCCATGGGTTAGCATACAATTTCACATTTTGCCTAAAGTAACTATGATTTGGGAATTTGAAAAAGCATTTAGTTACTTTGTACTTCATTATACTTATAATGGAAGGTTTCTGTCCTATCCTACCCGTTCGGCTAACGACCCTCCACTAGTCAAGAGTGCGGTGGGTAAGAGTGGATACCCATTCAATCGCCATTTTATAGGCAATTTCCTTAAACACCCCTTATAGACTAGTTTCGTGAATGAGGCCTACTAACGGTAAGACTGACTTTTTAGTTATACATATATAATATTAAACTTTTAATGTTATATATAGTATAAGGGTGTATTTTACACTTTTAAAATACTAGGTGGTTTAAATTATACTTTTAACTAACCAAAATCATTATGGATTTATCAAATCTCTTTTAATTATACACTTAATTAATTTAATAAAACCATAAGGGTTTAATTTGAACTTTTTCAAAATCAGGGTTTTGGAATTTAGACTTTCAAAATTAACTTTTAATCAACAATTTAAATTCCAAAACTTGAGGGCAAGTTTTGAAACTCTTCAAAACAATTAGGTTTTAATCTCACTTAAAATTTTCGAATTTAAGACATTTAAATTAAATTTTAAATATTAAAACTCTTGATTCAATAATTACCATAAATTAAACAATTAATTTAAATTATTAAATCACAAGGGATTATCTAGATCATGAGGATAATTACCAATTATACATCTAAGATATCCTAATCCCTTGAATCCCTCTCTAAATCTCGAAAATAAGGGATGGGATAATTCAAGATCTTTAATTACCATATTTAACAATTAAAAGATAATTACAAGATATGGGATTATCCAAATCCCTAAAATTTAGGATCTAACCATGGGGAAGGAGGTAATTTCGAAATCCAAGGGTTGGATAACCCTAGATTTCAAAATCTTGGAGGCTAAGGAAAGGATTTGGGAAACCCTAGCAAAAATCGCCATCTAGGGTTTTGCAACCCTAATTCGAAAATTACCTAGCCTTTAGGGTTTATTAGCCATAAACCCTAATATGTCAAGTTCACAAATTTGAATAAAAGCTAATTGAAAACAAAAACCAATGTCTCTGATACCACTGATGGGTTTTATACAAACAATCCTATGTGTGCATGCAACCCTAGTATTGGATCTATGTTTTCACTATTAGTTATACAACTTTATGAACACAAAAAGAAACCTGGCATGCTACTATAATTTTCGAAATTCATATATAAAACTAGAATACATACCTTTTGTTGTTATATAGCAATAACAACTAGTTCCTTGAATTTCCTTAGCTCTTGAAAGCAAGTACCACAAGTGTAGTACCTCTAATGGAGTCACAAACACCATATGCAACTTGGATGAAGAGGAGAAGTAAAGGAGGCACCAAAAACGGCTGGAAACCCTAATGGAAGTGTTGTGTACGTTTTTGGGGCCTAAGGGGTCCTTTATATACTAGTGTGGGCTTCTAGGGTTTCAGTCAAAACCCTAATGGACAGCTTAAACTCTAAGCAGCCCATGGAACCTTCTGGACAAGGCTATGGACGAAAATATGATGGGCTTCCATCATAATTTCGTTCACCCCTTATTCCTATAGCATTCCTTAGCCCAATAACTCAATTATCCAATAATTGCAGTCCAGTCCCCTATATTTAATTAATCTCTTTTAGCCACAAAATTAATTCTTAATTAATTCTTGACTAATATTAATTAAACAATATGATTTCTCCTTTAATATATTATTCTCATAATATATTAATAAATCATATTTAAACCTTAATCTCCTTAAATCATCCTACATATTGCTATGGTGAAGGCAACCCAAAAGGACCATGCTCATAATCGGGTCAAGTACATACCAAAATAGTTATGGACTTAGACACTAATCCAACACTTTCGACTTTTCAGTATTTCATATGGTGTTTTCTTATGAATCTTGTGAATTAAAGATCGATTCTGAGTAAAGCACGTTGTATTGACAGCTTCAGCCCAAAACGACATGGGAAGACCAGCATGAATCATTAGGGTCCTTCCTGCGTCAATCAGTGTTCTATTTCTTCGTTCAGCAACTCCATTTTGTTGAGGAGTACGAGGAGCTGAGAAGTTTTGCCCAATGCCTTTATGATCACAAAATTCTTCAAGAGTTGAATTTCGGAACTCAGTACCATGATCACTTCTCAGTTGCTTAACTTTGAGACCTGTCAGTGTCTCATTTTTGCGAATCAGTGAGATAATTTCTTGTGCAGCATGACTTTTCTTCTTCAGGAAGACCACCCATGTAAATCGAGTGAACTCATCCACAACCACTAGAGTATACTTATTTCCACCTAGAGAACGTACATGAATAGGTCCAAACAAGTCCATGTGAACTAAATGAAGAGGTACTGATATACTGGAACATGACTTGGGTTTGAAGGAGGACTTGGTTTGTTTTCCTTGTTCACAAGCTGAGCACATCTTGTCTTTCACAACGCTGAATTTTGGGAGCCCTCTAACTAGATCTTGATTGGATATTTTGGATAGGTTCTTGACGTTCAGATGAGATAACCTTTTGTGCCAAATCCAGCTAAGATTGGTCTGAGACTTTGTGAAGAAACATTGCATCAGTGCCTTGTCACTTGAGAACATATCAAGAACATATATATCATCTTTTCTACTTGCTGAAAGTATGATGTTCTTGTCAGTGTTGACAACTCTACCTTCCTTCTTTGTAAAGTGAACTTCATAGTCAGCATCACACAATTAACTAATGGAGATAAGGTTGTGTTTAAGACCCTTTACATATGAAACATTTTGAAAAAACACGTTATTGCATTTGATATTTCCATATCCTTTAGTGAACCCCTTTCCATTGTCTCCATAAGTTACTGCAGGACCAGTTTTCTTGACATAATTATCCAGGAGAGACTTTGATCCTATCATATGTCTTGAACAACCACTATCTAAGTACCAAAGATGCTCCTGACCCTGCAGTGCTGAGAAACTAGTTAGAACATACTGACCCATTCGAGGATGGGTCATTCACAAAGTTATTTGATAATACATTATAACACTCCTTAGGAAGACAGTTTAAAGAATTTGACTTAAGAGTCCATTTTTCATTTCTAACTTTAATATTATCAGCTCTTAAAGATGATTTATCAAATAAAACATTCACTAATCTTATGAGAGGTATCACCACATCTGTAACAAACTCTATTACCAAAGTTCCTCTTGGTAAGCAATTTTTTGGACTTAACACATTTCGACTTGTAAGATTCACCAAGAGAGCTTTGTGTCCTTTTGTTTATTATTGAATCACAACAAAATTCAGTGTCAGACAAATTATGATCAGTAATAGACGATGAGCTATCATCAGTGTCTGATTTGGACTTATTCACTATTGCATTGCAATCAGGAAAATGCTTAAGTTGTTCATGAACAGCATGAAACACTCCATTTGAGATAGGAAAAGCAATAATATTCTCAGTGAGAGGAGTTGGTCTTACAAGGTGTGTAGGGTAAGAGGTTGGATCAATTCCGGTAATTTCAACATTACACTCAGTAACACCATTAGAGTTAGTAACACAGTATTCATCAATTAAACTCTGATTAATAAAAGAGTTACTGACAAACTTATTTTTGAAATTGTTTTTCATCTCATTCATGGAATGAAATTCAGATTCCTTTTCTTGTGATTTAAAAACTTTTTCAGCTTCTGCAAAATTACCCCCAAGAATTTTCTCACATGAGTGAGGAATTTGAGCAGAAATAATATAATTTGCATTCTTGTGAGATTTTGCCCAAGTATGAAGCAAAGTTTGTTCTTTGATTAAAAGATCTTTAACATTATCAATTTCAGCAGACAAAGATGAGTTTGACAAACTAGTGATTCTAAGATTTTCCTGAGTGGAATTAATAAGGTTATTTTTCATGGATATTTCAGTTTTAAGAAGATCAAGTTGATTTTGCAAATCCCTTATTGTTTGATTCTTCTTAAAATTAATGACACCCAAATACTCAAACATTTTGATTTTTTCATTCATTGAATAGGAAACAAAGTTTTTAACCTGATACATTGAAGGAGAGTCAGTGTTGTGCTTCTTGGATTTTTCAACTGCATCAGACATATCAGCATCAAATGTACTTGTGCCTTTTTCAGGAACATCCGTGTATTCTATCTTTACCATTAGACACTTAACTTCATCATCTGATGACTCCTCATCAGTCTTCCAATTTTCTTCTTCAGCAATAAGAACTTTATGTTCCAAGTTTTCTGCTTTCAGTTTCTCAATCAGCTTGTTGTACTTCTGCTTCCAGTATTCATCCGAGCCTTGTTTTTTTTGTTTACATTCCTTTGCCAAATGATCAGTGCTCCCACAATTAAAGCACTGAGCCTTCCCTTTCTTATTAGCACCATGCCTTTTATCAGCATCTGATCCTTTGGAAAACTTTCCTCCCATCTTCTTCTGAAACTTTGAGAAGTTTCGGCCTGATTTCTCAAAAGTCTTTACCATCAAAGCTGCACTGGCCACAACTTTTTCAAGATCATCAGTGTCAGTTTTAGAGGAATCAGTATTTGAATGGCTTTCAGTGTCTGAATCTGACACTAGCTTTTTGTTTGAGAACAAAGCTATAGATGATTCACGCTGAGAATCCTTCATCATCTCCTTTATTTGAAGCTTGAATTCCTCATAGTATCGAAGATTTCCATAGAGACTTTGTAAGTCCATAGTGTTGATCTTCTCACTATTTTTCAACACATTAACACGGTTCTCCCAACCTGCACCCAGAGAATCAAAAAACTTCTACACTAGAACAGTTCTATGCTTCAACTGATCTAATCTCCATAAATCATTAACAAGAGTATTGAATCTGTTAAAGGTTTGAGTCAAATTTTCACCTTTCTTTGCAAAAAAATGTTCATACCTTCTGTTAAGATCATTTATTTGAGTGGCCTTGACTTCTTCAGTGCCTTCAAACGACACAGTCAGAGTATCCATCATCTCTTTTGCTGAGATGCAATTCTGAACCAACCCAAAGATATTATATGGCAGAGCGTAGCTGATTGCAGCACGAGCACGAACATCTAGACCATGTTTTCTTTTGTCATCTGCCGTCCAGTTTTCTTTAGGTGTTTTCTTCATAGCACCATCAGGAATGTTATTTTTCAGAGGTTGATACATCGGGACGTATGGACCATTTTCGATGATGTCCAACATGTCTTCATCTACTGACTCTAAAGCATATAGAGCCTTTATTTTCCACATGGCAAAATTTGTTTCATAAAATGGAGGAATTTTAGCGGAGGGATGATTTGATGGGTTCGATGAAGAAGAAGATGAAGCCATTTGTTTGATAAAAGAAACCTGCTTTGATACCAATTGAAAAGGCCTTAGATCAATCAGTTTATCAAACAATAACAGTAAATAAGAATAAGAAGAATTCACGAAGAAAACCTTTCACTAAGAAAGATAATCTCACAAAGAGATTATCGTATGCACAAAGCAGCGATTAGGGTTTGTGAAAGGCGTCACCTTTCACAAACCGATATAAAAGATTATATACTACTATTCTAGACAATTCCTACATATCAGGGATATGCCAGCTAACTAATTTAAGCAAACTATGGAAACACGATAAGTATAAAATCTGTTACAATGCACTGACTAAACTAAACAAGCTGAGCTGCTGACATGCTGATGCTGACACTGAGATCTATTTAAAACATCATCATATTTCAAGGTTTGACCTTACAATTATCTTTGAAATTAGATTAGCATGAACATTACCACATCAAAAACAAGTTTATAAGTCCAAAAACATCTTAGGGTAATGTTCCTAGTTCAATTCCAGCCAAAAAAGTCGAATTTACGTTGTCTGGGGTTCCAACTCGTCGAGTGAATGAACCAACTCGGCGAGTTGGATCATTTTGATCACTTTTTAGGCATGGACTCGCTGAGTCTCTTCATGGACTCGCCGAGTCTGATGATGAGACAGCAAACACCTTCGATTTTTTAAGCAGTTTTGCAAGTATAACAAGAAAACAAGCCTAGTCTCTATTACCACTGTTGGGTTATGAGCATTCTAACATTTCTAAGTGTACATGCAACCCTAAATACCTTGGATCTATGTTTTCTCTATTATACATGCAAATATGAACATCCAAGGTATTATACTAATCTAGCTTAAAAAACAATAACTATAACAAGATAGAATACATACCTCTTTGATGTAGAATGTCCTCATGAAGCTTGAGTGCCTAGTGCCTCAAGTGTGACACCTCAAATGGTTCACACAACACCAAATACAATTGGAATAACTTGAGAGAAATCCACAACTCATGAAATCGGCTAGCCCTTCTTTTACACACACTAGTGCCGATTTTGGTCAAGAATAAAATGCTTATATAGTTAGGGTTACACCATGTAAACCCTGATTGACATGGCCTTTCATTTCCATGATCCATGGGTACAAAAACCCCATGGAGCATCCATGTAGCATCATATGGGTTTTAGCCCAACTAGATAATCCATGGAGCATTAGCCCACTATATAACTATGGATGATTTACACAATCAACCCATATATTTAATTAGTCTTCTTTTGATCACTTATTTAATCCTAGATTAATTCTTGATCAATACTAATTAAATAATCTTATTATTCTTATTATTAATATACTAGAACTTATAATATATTAGTAACCATAAGTGTCTTATTTCTCTCATTATAGTCTATCCAAATGCATGATGCCATGCAACCCAAATGGACCATGTCGGGTCGGGTCAAGTCTTACCAATTATAGTTATGGACTTAGACATTAATCCAACAATGGGAATGACCAAAAAGTCCCACGGAGATTCGGAGCTTTCTAGGATTAGCTGGATATTACCAATAATTTATCCAAGGCTTTTCTTTAATAGCATCTCCATTGACAGCATTGATCCATAAAGGAGCAACATATACGTGGAATGAGAAGCATGAAGAAGCGTTCGAGAAGCTGAAGAAGAAACTATGTGAAGCACCGATACTTTCTCTACCTGATGGAGTTGAAGACTTCGCGGTCTATAGTGACGCATCTGGAGTCGGGTTGGGTTGTGTTCTGACGCAAAGAGAAAAGGTGATAGCATACGCATCTCGACAATTAAAAGAGCACGAAAAGAACTACCCCACTCACGATTTGGAGTTGGCGGCGGTAGTATTTGCTATAAAGATATGGAGGCATTACCTCTACGGCACGAAGGGCAATCTGTTCACTGATCATAAGAGTCTCCGGTATCTATTCAATCAGAAGGAGTTGAACATGAGACAAAGACGCTGGCTGGAGTTACCCAAGGACTACGATTGTGAGATACTTTACCACGATGGTAAAGCCAATGTTGTTGCTGATGCTCTCAGTCAGAAAGTTAATCTTGAAAGGAAAATGCCAAGAGCGTTAAGAATTAAAGTTGTCTCGACCATTGTGGAAAGTATAAAGAAAGCTCAAGAGGAAGCTTCTGAGAAGAATAACCGAAAGGAGGAACGTTTGGGGAAAACGTTGGAGTTCGGTATAAACAACCAAGGGTTGAAGATATTCCAAGATCGAATTTGGGTACCAAAGATGGGAGGAATAAGAAATCTTCTTATGGAAGAAGCACACAAAACCATGTACTCGATTCATCCTGGTAGCACTAAAATGTATAGGGACCTAAAACCCTACTACTGGTGGCCGACGATGAAACTCGATGTTGCGAAGTACGTGGCCAAGTGTGTTACTTGTGTGAGAGTCAAGGCACAACATCAGAAACCGTATGGGAGTTTAGAACCTTTACCTGTACCCATGGGTAAATGGGAAGACATCACAATGGATTTTGTGACTAAACTACCCAGGATAAAGAACGGTTACGACATGATTTGGGTGGTCGTGGATCGTTTCACCAAGAGTGCACACTTCATAGCAGCCAATGAGAAGTGGTCTATGCATAAGCTCACAAACGCTTATGTGAAGGAAATTTTAAGACTTCACGGTGTTCCTCTAACAATTGTTTTGGATCGTGACAGTCGTTTCACGTCAAGGTTCTGGAGAAGTCTACAGGAGGAATTAGGTACAAAATTGTGTTTGAGTACAGCTTACCATCCGCAGACTGATGGTCAGAGTGAGAGAGCGATTCAAACACTTGAGGATATGCTGAGAGCGTGTACCCTTGATTTCCAAGGTAGCTAGTATGAGCACTTACCTTTGGTAGAATTTTCCTACAACAATAGTTTCCACTAAAGCATCAAGATGGCACCCTATCAAGCGTTGTATGGACATAAGTGTACTACGCCATCTTGTTGGCTTGATGCTGGAGAAAAGCAGTTTATGGGTCCCAAGATGGTCCATGAGACTGCTGAAAAGTTAAAGGTGATTAGAGAAACAATATTAGCAACTCAGGATCATCAAAAGAGCTATGCTGACAAGAAAAGGCGTCCGATGACCTACGAAGTTGGGGATTCGCTTTTTCTTAAAGTCTCACCGTGGAAGGGACTTATAAGATTCGAGAAACGAGGAAAGTTGAGTCCAAGGTTTATTGGACCGTTCAAAGTTCTTCAGAAGATTGGGAACCAAGCTTACAAGCTCAAATTACCCGAAGAACTAGATGGTATTCATAACACCTTCCATGTATTATTTGAGGAAATTCAAGGGAGAAGTTCCCGACATAATTCCAATCTCAGAATTAAGAATGGATGAGAACAAGAGACTGATTGAAGAATCCGAGGCAATTCTTGACCGTAAGACGAAGAAGTTACGATGCAAGATGGTCAACTTAGTGCTAGTCCGATGGAAACATTCGAATGGGCTGAATCTCACTTGGGAAACGAAAAGTGACATGATGAGTCGCTACCCACATCTGTTTGTTGATGCATGATTCCGGGACGGAATCATCCTAAGCAAGAGAGAATTGTAACGCCCTGGTTTCAGGGCTAAGCACTTTTACACAACGTAATAGTCTAGGTCAACTATTGTAACTCTTTCTGAAATAATAAAAATGAAATATTTGAGTATTATGTGAATTATGTGCTTATTATTCATTTATAAATGTATAATAAATAAAGGATAAAAATAAGCGTCAAAATTAAAATGTGAGATAAACCCGATTTTTTTTAAATAAAGTTGTAGTGCTCGAAACAAGGATTCCGGAGATATAAAGAACGCCGAAATCCGAGTTGTAACGAATAAGTTATGACCCGTCAAAGTTTCGCGATGGAACCGACATGATACCAGGAAGCGTAAATAGTGAATTTACGATAGAGCGAGTTTTAGCCTTAACGATCTAAACAAAAGTCGTAGAATACGTTAAACCGAGAGCGTGTATAAAAAGAACGTTCAAATCTGACTTCGTATAAGGAAGTTATGATTTTTCGAAGTTTCGGCTTAGTAGTGTACAACCCGAAACTCGAATTTTAGATCGAGCAGTTTTTGGCCTACGCGACCTAAATGAGAATTTAATATCTCATTAATAGGAACTCAACGGTAAAAAGATAGATGAAAACAGAGTCCGTATGTAGAAGTTATGAATTTTACGCGGACATTTAACAATATAATCTTCTCATACTGTTAAATTTAAGATCGTTTGAGAGTTAGCCGACGGAGTCAAAATGAAAGTTGTAGATCTTATTTTTACCTATGCATGAATATAAAGAACGTCAGAAACGGAGCTGGTATGTGAAAGTTACTGATTTTAGAAGTCGGAATTGTACTGTGCGAAAATAGGTGACGTGGCACAATCTTGGCTATTGCTTTCTCCCCAAGGCTTGCCACCAGATGGTGACATGTGGCACCAAGTTCAGCCACATTTCACCCTATAAATACCACCTCTCCCACGCTCATTTTCTTCACACCTTTCTCATTATTTCTTCTCTTTACTCTCTCTCTCTCTAGAACCTCTCTCTAGTCCCGAAATCCCCCGAAAAGCCTAGGGAACCTCCCTAGCACGAGGCGGAAGCCCCGGAGTGCTCGACCGCTCCAAGAAGAAGAGGTGTTTTGGCTCCGGAACGCTGCTCCAAGCAAAGCCTGGTTTTCTATAAAACTCGTTGTAAGTGAGCTACGGCTACACTATTTTTAATATAGCTTTTATTTAATTATAGTAACGTTATTAGGAACTTATAATAAATACTTGGGCTATTATTATGGGTTATATAAGTTATTTTTTTAACGCTTATATAATAGTAATAATAGCTAGACTATTAATTAGTCTCGGCGAATAATAGACTAAACTCTAGTGGTAATAATACTAGGTTTCGTCGAAGGAAATTATTTTTAAGAAGCGAAGCGCTGTCTGAGTTCGGAATCACCACCTTTTCAAGTGAGTGCATAGTTACTTTCATCTTACACATAGATATGAAGTATTTTATATATTACGTGCTATGTGTGTATATTATTTTTATACTTGCTATCTATGCTGGATGAACGATTTTATACAAGTTTTATATGATTTAAATTGTATATGTATTTTATATCAACAAAAATGTTGGGGTGAAACATGGGTAGATGTAATAGGTGATGTGTGATAAAATGATGAGAGGTCTCGATGTTTTTGTTGTTGATCCAGTCATCTAGCGGAGTATAGATGACGACCACAGACTGTTCTAGACAGTCTAGTGGAACGCTGGCAGGATCGCAACCTGTAGGTATTGTGAACGATGTGTTCACCGGTGTACTCCATCCCCCTCATGGTTGCCTTTAGGACATTTATTGATGAGGAATCCCCTTAGCAGTAGTGTCCATCCCGATGATGATCCTTAGGATATGTCCCTTATGATAGGTGTTTAGGGACGTAATGTAAGGATAACGGGATTGGGTAATCGGGTTATTGTTGGTCAATGAAATTAATAAAGTTATTTGTTGTGGGTTGAAAACCCTATGTGCTCACCAGGCTCCCAAGCCTGACCCACTCAGTTTTATGTGTTACAGGTAGTGGCACTCGAGCATAATTGTGATGTGGTGGGATGAGGGATTACGGATATAGGCCTGTGGATATGAAATAATGTAGTAAGGCTTATATTGTATTGTTTATACTTATGTATTGTATCGAACATGACATCTCAAGTCTTTTAATGAAATACATTTCTAAGGAAATGCTTTTGATAAGACTTTATCATATTATTGTTTTGGGACAAATTCCGCAACTCTTTTATTAAACGATTACTCTGATTTTGAAATAAAGTATAAACAAAACCGATCTTTTATGGCCACGATTTTGGGGATGTCACAAATGGCAAGACTCTTGGACATACATAAATTGACGACAAGTTATGGAGGTCATAAAACAATTTATGGAAAAAGACTCTTCAAGTTCATAACCTAAGACTCTTTAATAAGAAAGACTTGTTGTTTTCCATAACCTGAGGACAAGTTATGGAATCCATTAAAGGTCATTTATATAATCTAATAAAAAAACAAACATGTAAAGAAAACCTATGATCTAGATTAAACTCATATGAACAAGACAATTCAAATCAAACAATTTTCATGTAATTAGCCTAACCATTAAACTAATATAAAACATGAAACTTTTGACAATTATCTTTGGAAATGGATTAGAATGATCATTACCACATCAAAAATAGGTTTATAAGTTCAAAAACAACTTAGTTTAATGATTCTAGTCCAATTCACATCTTAAAACTCGAATAAATGTTGTCAGGGGGTCCAACTCGTCGAGTGCATGAACCAACTTGACAAGTTGGATGAATTTGAGCTTGGACTCGTCAAGTCCCCAATCCAGACAGCATAAAATTCAAATTTTTCAGCAATTGCATCATGTATAATTGAAAACCAAGCCTAGGCTCTGATACCACTATTGGGTTTTGAGCATTCTAACACTCCTATGGTGTACATGCAACCCTAGAAACCTTGGATCTATGTTTTCTCTATTATACATGCAAATAAGATTTTTCCAAGGTTCTCATCCTAACTAACAAAACATGGGTAATTGTAATATAAAACTTAGTGGGATGGCATACCTTTTCTTGTGGTTGATTCCTCGGAGCTTCAAGATCCTAGAACCAATAATGTAGATGCCTAAAGTGGAATCACAGATCACCAAAACACCTTGGAAAACTTGAGACAATAGTAATCACACTAGAAATCGGCCCACTCTTCTTTTCCCACACAATAATTCCATTTCATGTGCCAAAGACCTCTTTATATATTATGGAGGATTAGGGTTACATCCATGTAAACCCTAATACCCATGACCTTTCATTTCCATAGGATCCATGGGTTAAAAACTTCATGGACTATCCATGCAAGCTTAGGCCAACCTAAATAAACTTGGCACATCCTATATATATATATATATATATATATATATATATATATATATATACATATATATATATATATATATATATATATATATAAGAGTCCATATATAATTAGTTCCTTTTTATCACTAAATTCATATTAAATTAATTCTTGATCAATACTAATTAAATAATATGATTTCATATCAATATATTATAACTTATAATATATTAATAAACCATATACATACTATACTCAAAAGACTACCCATACAAATTGTTCAGGTGAAGTGCAACCCAAATGGACCATGCTACTCTCGGGTCGAGTACATACCAATAATAGTTATGGGATTAGACATCTAGTCCAACACCTCTCACTCTGACCATCTGTTTGTGGATGATAAGTCGCGCTCATATCTAAACACATTCCTAAGGACTTTTGTAATGATTAATAGAATCATAAGGTGAATAAATTGTTTCTATCGAATATAATAGATATAGGTACAACATGCAGTTTGATGATCTCCATAAGATAAGTTCTGGTCAACTTATGTATTTTATTCATTTCGTTGATTGGTAAGAAGTGAGTAGACTTGGTCAATGTGTTGACTATTACATATATGGTGTCATAACCACTAAAAGTATTGGGTGACTTAGTCCTGAAATCCATAGTTATATGTTCCCACTTCTAATCGGACATTTATGGATATTCTAGCAATCTCGAGGGTTTCTGGTATTCAACCTTGACTTTTAAACAAGTCAGACATTTGCTTAGATAAGTGGCAATTTATGCCTTCATATTGGGCCACCAATATAACCTTTTTAGATCTAGATACATCTTATCAGAACCAAGATGGATGGAATATCTTGATCTATGTGCTTTGTCCATGACTAAGCTTCTTAAGTCTCTGAACTTTAACGTCTAAATCTGATCCATGAAGTATCGGGTTCCATCCTTTCTAAGCTCAAACTGCTTATACATACCTCATACGAATTCGTTTCCAAAGTTTTCTTCTTTTAGAGCTTCGAGTTGTGTGTCTTGAATTTTATGGTAAGGTTTGACTGTATTGTCATTGTTAGAGCACAAACTCTTTTAGGTTGGTTTGTTCTTTCCCCCAAATGCATTTGCTACAATATTTTGTTTGCCAAGATGATAATGAATTTCACATTCATATTCATTCATCAGTTTTGTCCATCATTTTTTTCTCATATTGAGTTCCTTCTAGTCAAAGATGTTTTGAAGACTCTTATGATCTGTGAATATGGTACACTGTGGCATCCCTATTTTCACGGCCAGAAAAGACCGATTTTGTTATGCTTGTTTGAAAATCAGAGTAATATTTTTACATAAAAGTGTTGCGGAATTTGTTCCACTAATAAAATATGATAAAGATTTATCAAAGCATTTTCGTAGAAATGTTTGTCATTAAAAACCTTGGGATGTCATGTTCGATACATATCAAAAGCATAAACAGTACAATATAAGCCTTACTACATTATTTCATATCTATAGGCCTATATCCGTAATCCCTCATCCAAAACATCACCTCTATGCTCGAGCGTCACTACCTGTAATACATAAAACTAAGTGGGTCAAGCTTGGGAGCCTAGTGAGCACATAGGGTTTTCAACCCACAATAAATAAGTTTATTAATTTCATCAACCAACAATAACTTGATTACCCATTCTCGTTATCCTCACATTACGTCCCTAAAACACCTATCATAAGGGACCTAGACTAAGGATCAACATCGGGATGGACACTAATGCTAAGGGGATTTCTCAGCAATAAATGTCCTTAAGGAAACCATGTGGTGGATGGAGTACACTAGTGAACACATCGTTCACAAACACCTACAGGTTGCGAGCCTGCTAGTGTTCCACTGGATTGTCTAGAAAAGTTCGTGGTCGTCATCCATACTCCACTAGATGACAGAATCAACAACAACAA
Source organism: Lactuca saligna (assembly GCF_052625555.1). Taxonomy (NCBI): domain Eukaryota; kingdom Viridiplantae; phylum Streptophyta; class Magnoliopsida; order Asterales; family Asteraceae; genus Lactuca; species Lactuca saligna. The sequence goes on along the minus strand of NC_136419.1, from coordinate 147,403,243 downwards.
CATCGAGGTCTCTCATCATTTTATCACTCATCGTCTTAGTACATCTACCCATGTTTTACCCCAACACTTTTGTAGATATAAAATACGTATACAGTTTAAATGATTTAAAACATGTATAAAATCATTCATCCAGCATAGACAGCAAGTATTTAGATAATATGCACTCTTAGCATGTAATTTATATATAATACTTCATATCTATGTGTAAGATGAAAGTAACTATGCACTCACCTGTTAAGGTGGTGATTCCGAACTTAGATAGCGCTTCATTACTCTTGAAACAATTTCCTTCGTCAAAACCTAGTATCATTATCATGAGGGTTTAGTCTACTATTCACCGAGACTAATTAATAGTCTAGCTATTGTTACTATTACATAAACATTAAACGATACTTATATAAACCATAATAATATCCCAAGTACTTGTTATAAGGTCCTAATAACATTACTATATTAAAACATAAGCTATACTAAAGATAGGTGAGACGTAGCTCACTTACAACGGGTTATTCTCAAAACCGGGTTTCGCTAGAGCAGCGTGTCCAAGCCGAAAGACTCTTTTCTCGGGACTTTAGGATACTCGAGGCTTTCTTCGGGTGCTAAGGGGTTTACCTAGACTTTAGGGGGGGGGGCTTAGAGAGAGAAACTAGAGATAGAAAGAGAAGTTGGAAGGTGTGAGAAATGAGGGTTCCCCGACACTCTATTTATAGGCTGAAAATCACCAAAACTCATCAAGTTAGTCTCCAAATCGTCGAGTTTTGGGCCAGGTGTCACCATCTGGTGGCTAGCCTTGGGGAGGAAGCAATGGCCAGGATTGCGCCACGTCACCCGATTTCGTACAGCTCATTCCAACTTAGAAAAATCATAAATCTCACATACAAGCTCTGTTTTCGACGTTCTCTATATCCACGTGTAGGTAAAAATAAGATCAACAACTTTCATTTAGACTTCGTTGAATAATTCATGACCAATCTTAAATTAACAGTATGAGGAGATTATATTGCTAAATGTACGCATAAAATTCATAACTTCTACATATAGACTCTGTTTTCATCTGTCTTTTTAGCGTTGAGTTTCTATTAATGATATCTTCAACTCTCATTTAGGTCGCATTGGCTAAAAACCGATCGAACTAAACTTCCTCATACAAAGTCTGATTTGGGTGTTCTATTTTTATATGTTCTCGGTTTAACGTATAATACAACTTTTTTTTAGATCACTAAGGCTAAAATTTCCTCTATCATAAATTCACTATTTACATCTTCCCGGTGTCATGCCGGTTCCGTCGCGAAACTTCGACGGGTCATAACTTCTTCGTTATAACTCGGATTTTGGCATTCTTTATATCCTCGGAATCCTTGCTTCGACCACTACAACTTTATGTAAAGATAATGGGCTTATTTCACACTTTAATTTTGACGCTTATTTTTATTCTTTATTTATTATACATTTATAAATAAGTAATAAGCACATAAATGCACATAATTCACATAATACTCAAATAATTCATATTTATTACTTCAAAAAGAGTTACAATAGTTGACCTAGACTATACATCATCTACCAATGCTTAGTCCCGAAACACGGACGTTACATACACTTCGTACCATAAAGATAGCATCTATATTTCTTTAGTGCGAGACTACAACTCCCAACTCTAGATCATGGGCGGTGTAGTTGTTTTCATACACTTTGAGTTATCAAGAAGCATAAGAAATGACTCTGTTTCTTTGCATTAGTACACATCCCAATCCTTGATATACGAAAAAATAATGTGTTTTCTACCAGCCTCCAAGTCCCAAACCCTAAATCCAGAAACCCTGATGCATTTGTGAGCTTGTGAGCCTTTTTTTAGTAAAGTTATATGCGTGTTGAAGCTTATGAAGGAAGGGGAAGCTCAGGGATTAAAGAAGAAGCTAGTAGATCCAGAGACTCCATTTCATTCACATCACTTATTGGCATGCAAGTCGCAAACTTGCTTAGTAACTTTTTAGATCTTCTTGTTATGATCTTATTGGGTTTTTGGTCCAAGAAAAATGATCTTTGGGAAATAGACGTTCTAAGTGAGTATATATTTATATCTAGAACCTAGAAGGGCTCTCATGGCATAAAGGTGAAAACTTTATGGCTATTGAAACCCCATGGAAGCTTTAGGATGTCATTTTGGCCTTTTAAGCTCCAAAAGGCCATGCATGGAGAGAAAGATGGAAGCTTTGCGTGTTATTGTAGTGTCTAGGGTCCAGATCTCAGTTTATATGCCTTGGTTTAGAGTATTGATGACATTTGGATCAAGATATAGGTCTTAAAGCATTAGGGTTTGAGCTAAACCCATTATGTAAGGCTATTAACAGGTAAAGTTGGAAAATTTACCCTTAAAAGGACATTTTCAATGTATATGTGGAGTATGAAGTTTGGATCTGAAGAACAGGGGCTTAATCCATTAAGATGAAGCAATAGAGCGAAGAACTCGACGAGTTACAGACGGACTCGACAAGTTAGAATGATTTGTCCTGATTCTGTAAAGGGCGGAACTCAAAGAGTCTAAGGAGGGTCTCTATGAGTTGACTCGTTTTATCACGAATATGCTTAGTATCAAAACTCTACGATTCAGAGGGATGACTCGATGAGTTAAGTCAACTCAGGGTGTTGACTTTTACTTTGACTAGACAATGACTTTGACATTGACCTTGAATTTGACCAAGGTTGACCTGTGAAGGGGTCTTGAGTATAGCATGGTATTTAGGGGTTTATTTCTCTATAGGGCATGAGTAGAGTCGGTTACAGGAGTACAGACGTTTCAGCTATTTCACCCGACATTTGAGGTGACTTTTCCTCTAGAAGGAACAGGTCGAAGGAACCAATGTCGGCCCATTTATGTATGTTAGCATATTCTGGACTAAGGTCTGTTGTCGGGCAGTACCCGATGTAGTTGTATATGTCACACCCCAAAACCGATAACGGCGGAATACGTTTCGGGGTGGATGACATAGTGTACAGTCTCATCACAGTTGTATAATAGTAAAAGCAAGAAACATACAACCATTTCATTTACATAGTAAGTGTATTTACAAGTACGTTTTGTAATGTTTGACAAACACCAAAAGTAAACAAAAATAAGAGATGGGTCTTGCATCCTCCACCGTCTCCAAAAATGTTGCGGCGGTACCTGTCTATCTTTGACCTGAAGATACAAGTTATTTTGAAAAGAGTATCAGCATAAAGCTGGTGAGTTCATAAGAGTTTAGTGTGAGTACTTGTATAAAAAGCATTAGAGTCATTAGTATGAAAACTGAAATTTGTAATCATAAATAGTAGTAAAACCTAGAAAATCCTGTATTTTCCAGAACTGTATAGTAAATGAAAATCTTTAAGAAATATGTTGTTTCTATCTTTGAATGCCATTTATCATAGTAGTGTAATAGTGACTCACCATTAAGTAATGCAATATAGTGAGTTATTCTTGGAGTACATAATAGTGGTGTACAATCTTTTAGTATTAGATACTTATTTACTTCGGGATCTTACTTCATCTTTCTTTTAGCATTTTAGTGTGGTTATAGTGTCTTTCTTGTATGTTACCAATAGTGTGAGTAATACCGGACCCTCATGACCTTCCCAGTCATGCATAGTGTGGTAGAGTAAAGACATCCCTGGGCCTGTGCGGCTCGGACTGAAGTTATCAGTCAGGATATAATAGCATCTACCCCGTATAGATCTATACATATAGTGTCGTCTTCCTATCGGAAAACTTCGGGCGTAGTGTGTAGCGTATAGAGTATCTCGTAGTGAATTAATGAATTATCTCATGATTAGTACATTCTCTTGTATTATAGTGTAGTAGTCGTTCGTATAACTTGTATTGTATTCTCTTATTAGTGTATTGCTTCATAATAGAGAGAATTATAGTAGTGTAGAGTAATAGTTGAAACAAGGGATAGAGTCCTTAACTATACCTATTATAGTTAAATTAGCGTGTGTGGTTCTAATCAGGTTAGTGATTTAGGTATTTAATGAAATAAGAAGTACTCATAATCCGTACTAATATACGAGATATATAACTAAGAAATAAATGACAGTCGGACGGATAACCACTACCCTAAGCCCACAATCAAACAAGAAACAGGAAATAAGGCGAGCCATCGGTCCTAAGTCCTTCAAGTCTTACTTATATAAATATATTAGTATGATTACATTCTTATAAAGAGTTTTATTAAACAAAAGTATTGTACGAAAGAAACCTTTAAAACTTGTTTGTTAATCCAAGATAGTTTTGAAAACAATTGATTTATTTATAAAGCATAGTGATAAATCACATGTGATTTGAACTACAGGTTGTGAATCACATGTGATTAATTCTGTAATCTGAAAAATAGTCTTGTATAACTTTTCATAAACATGTATATTCAACTTGTATCTCCCCCCTAAAACATATAAAACATTTGAAAGGTTCATTTAAGGGGTATGAACTCACCTGAAATCACGGAAATCGGATGAATTGGGTAAATCGGGTAAAAGTGTCGATTGAGCGTTTGGTACCCAATAACCACTTGAGCACCTCCTAGGACCCTAATGTCATATGAAATATGTATTTTACAAGAAGTTAATCATCTTATGCTTTTAATTGTAGTATTTGGACATTCTAGCATCGTTTTCGGGGTTTTAAGGCCTAAAAAGGGTTCCCAGGAGTGGTACAAGGTTATGAATGATTTACGGGAGGGTCCACGAGCTCACTCCCTTGGAGTTTATGGCCCAAAGGCCATCCTTTGGGAGTTTACGGCCGTAAGCCCCCTAGGCTTGGCCGTAAACTCTTGTAACACTCCAAAATGTATGATTAGGGCTTTATTTCACTTCCTTAATTTAATGGTATGTGTCTTGGACTATTAGAAGGGATTAAACATCATAATTTGTGACATTTTTGGGGAGTTTACGGCCAAGACTTGTTCTTGGGCCGTAAACTCAAGTAAACCCTTCAAGATGTATGTTTTAATGGTACAACAAAGTCTCATACACCTTAGATAAATCCTAGAAGGCCCTATAGTGAGTTTGGGACAATTTGGCATACATTTTTGGGGAGTTTATGGCCCAAGAACATCCTTGGCCATAAACTCTTCATTTTGTGCTCAAATGTGAAGTTTAATGGTACAACACACTTCCAAAGGCCTTAGCTAAAATCCTTACATGCATTTGAGGGGTTTTGGGACTTGTTTGACACAAAAATATGGGTGTTTACGGCCCAAGCTTAGCCTTGGCCGTAAACTCCTCTTTTTGCCATCAAATGATGTTGTTTGATGCATTTAAGCCTTCCTTGTTGTCAAGTCTAAATGGCCAAACACCCTAGATGAGTTTTTGGGACATTAAACAAGTGTTTTTGGGGTGTTTGAGGTGTTTACGGCCTAAGCACATGCTTGGGCCATAAACTCCTTTTTACATGTCAAATCCTTGTGTTTTAGTGTCCAAAGTCTCCTAGGTTTATGCCTTAACTAGTCCATAAGCTTAAAGGAAGGAAAAACAAAGTTTTTGGCATGATTTTGGGGGTTTACGGCCTATGAAGCTTCTTAGGCCATAAACTCCTTTTTGTTCCTTGATTCTTATGATTTTGGACTCTAAAAGTAGTAAAGTATGTTTAGATTAAGTTAGGGGATGAATCCTTACGTTTGGAAGTCGGAAATTCGCGGATTTGGAGTCGATTTCGGGTCTAGAGAGAGAAAGTAGTGAGAGAGAGAGAGGTGAAAGTGTGATAAAAGAGTTCAATTGTAGTGTTCAAGCGTTTTTATATGTCTCGGGTATTATACCCGATACACGGTTACCCGATGCTAAAGTTTAACGGGGTTAAAACTTTTTACCCGGGTGAAGTGGTTGGAAAGTAATATAACTTTATTTAGTTAAACGGGGTTAACATTTGCAAGTTATAATTACTCATGATAATACCGGAACATATAATTAACTAAATATTTATTTATTGACGACCCGAACAATACCGAGAAATAACATATAATGACGCATTCCGTTAGTGAAAATAGGGTTTGTAACGGGAATAGATTTGGGGTTGTCACATCATCCCCCCGTTAGGGGAATTTCATCCTGAAATTTTAGAATTCATACATATAAGAATTACAGTACAACTACGCGAAGAGATGGGGGTATTTGAGTTTCATTTGGTCTTCGCGTTCCCAAGTGAATTCCGGTCCTCGCTTGGCGTTCCACCGAACTTTCACAATTGGGATACGACTTTGCTTCGTTCGTTTTACTTCTCGATCCATAATTTCCACGGGCTCTTCCAGGAAGTTGAGGCTCTCATTGACCTCGATCTCGTCAAGGGGAATTACAAGTGTCTCGTCTGACAGGCATTTCTTCAAGTTAGAGACGTGAAAGGTAGGGTGTATGTTGCTTAGTTCGTGAGGTAAGTTGAGTTTATAAGCTACGGGGCCGATTCTGGCGAGAATCTCAAAAGGCCCTATATACCTTGGGTTCAACTTTCCACGCTTTCCAAAGCGTATCGTGACCTTCCAGGGTGAGACCTTCAACAGGACTCGATCTCCCACCTGGAATTCCAAGGGTTTTCTTCATTTGTCGGCGTAGCTTTTCTGTCGATCCCTAGCGGCTTTTAGTCGTTCGTGTATCTATACAATCTTCTCGGTCATTTCTCGAATGATCTCCGGACCAGTGAGAGAGCTATCAGGAACTCTTCCTTTAGCTAGTTGAGTGTCACCCACCTCAACCCAGCATAGAGGGGATCTACACTTACGGCCGTAGAGGGCTTCGAATGGGGCTGCTTTGATGCTCGTATGATAACTATTATTATAAGAAAATTCCACAAGAGGTAAGTGTGTGTCCCATGACTTACCGAAGTCAATCACACAAGCTCGTAGCATATCCTCTAAGGTTTGAATCGTCCTCTCACTCTGTCCGTCGGTCTGCGGATGGTAGGCTGTACTCATGTCCAGCCTCGTCCCTAGTGCTTCTTGCAACGATTGCCAGAACCTAGAGGTGAATCTACTATCTCTGTCTGAGATAATAGATATAGGGACGCCATGTAGTCGTACTATTTCTTTAATGTATGTTCTAGTGAGTTTCTCCATCTTGTCCGTTTCTTTGATGGGTAAGAAGTGTGCGGACTTAGTCAACCTATCGACAATGACCCAAATAGTATCTAATCCACCCGTTGTCTTGGGAAGTTTGGTTATAAAGTCCATTGTGATACGCTCCCACTTCCATTCTGGTATCTCAGGTTGTTGAAGGAGTCCTGAAGGCTTTTGATATTCAACTTTGACCTTCGCGCAAGTGAGGCACTTACTCACAAATGTGGCGATCTCCGCTTTCATGTTTGGCCACCAGTATAGCTTTTTGAGATCCAGATACATCTTATCTGAACCTGGGTGGATGGAGTAGCGAGTGTTATGCGCTTCCCTCGTAACCAAATCTCTAAGACCTCCATGGCGTGGAGTCCAGATTCGGTCCATGAAGTAGTAGGCTCCGTCACCCTTAACCTCCAGATTTTTATCCATTCCGCGCAGAGATTCTCCCAACACGTTCTCGGGCTTTAAGGCTTCCAGCTGAGCCTCTTTGATCTGTGTGGAGAGATGCGAATGGATAGTCATCGTCAACGACTTGGTCTTTCGACCAGTATACTCCTTCCTGCTCAGTGCATCTGCTACTACATTGGCTTTTCCCGGGTGATATCTAATTTCACAGTCGTAATCGTTAAGTAGCTCGACCCATCGACGCTGCCTCATGTTGAGTTCTTTTTGGTTCATTATGTGTTGAAGGCTTTTATGATCACTGTACACCACACTCTTCGTCCCATATAAGTAGTGTCTCCAGAGTTTTAGTGCAAAGACAACCGCTCCTAACTCGAGGTCGTGAGTAGTGTAGTTCGCCTCATGGGTCTTTAGCTGTCTCGAGGCATATGCGATAACCTTACCCCATTGCATCAAGACACAACCGAGCCCCTGATTGGATGCATCACAGTATACAACAAAATCTTCTGTCCCTTCGGGAAGGGATAATACTGGTGCGGTGCATAGGGCTCGCTTTAGGGTTTGGAATGCCTTCTCCTGTCTTTCTTCCCAGCCGAACGGTACTCCTTTCTGTGTCAGCATAGTGAGAGGCTTCGCAATCCGAGAAAAGTTTTGAATGAATCTACGGTAGTAGCCAGCGAGGCCTAGAAATTGACGAATTTCTGTAGGCGTCTTCGGCGCTGACCAGTTCTCAATAGCTTTAATCTTGGAGGGATCCACATGAATTCTTTCTTCACTAACCACGTGACCTAAGAATTCAACTCTTCGGATCCAGAACTCGCACTTAGAGAACTTCGCATATAACTTTTCGGATCGCAACGTTTCCAAGACTCGTCGTAAGTGATCCTTGTGTTCTTCCTCGTTCCGAGAGTAAACGAGGATATCATCAATGAAGACGATGACGAACTGATCCAGGTATGGACGACACACTCTATTCATCAAGTCCATGAATACTGCGGGGGCGTTGGTCAGTCCAAAGGGCATCACTACGAACTCAAAATGTCCGTAGCGGGTTCGGAAAGCTGTCTTCGGAACATCTTCCTCAAGTACCCGTAACTAATGATACCCAGATCTAAGGTCAATCTTGGAGAAGTAACTTACTCCTTGTAGTTGATCAAACAGATCGTCGATACGAGGGAGAGGGTAGCGATTTTTAACCGTGATTTTATTGAGTTCTCTATAATCGATGCATATCCGAAACGATTCGTCTTTCTTCTTCACGAACAAGACCGGAGCTCCCCAAGGTGAGAAACTCAGTCTTATAAAGCCCTTGCTGAGCAGTTCGTTGAGTTGACCGGATAGTTCTTGCATTTCGGCAGGCGCTAGACGGTAGGGCGACTTAGCTACGGGGGTAGCTCCTGGAATTAGGTCGATTCTGAACTCAATCTGACGTTTGGGAGGTAGGCCGGGAAGATCCTCCGGAAAGACATCAGGGAAATCGCATACTATGGGAATGTCTTTTGGATCTTTCGATTTCCGGTTAGTGTCGATGACGTGAGCAAGAAAGGCGCGATATTCCTTGCGTAAGTATTTCTGAGCCTGAACACTGGAGATTATACGAAGGCTTGTACTCGGCTTATCTCCATATATCAAGAGGGTTTCGTGATTCGGAAGGTTTAGACGAATGGCTTTGTCGGAACATAGGATATCGGCGCAATGGAGACTCAACCAATCCATACCAACAATGACATCGAAATTTTTGATTGAGACTGGCATAAGATCGATTGGAAATGAGTGATCGTCTAACATGAGAGTGCAACCTATGTAGATTTCGCTAGAGCTTTCTGTTTTCCCATTTTCCATTTCTACAACGAACGTTTCTTTTAGTGGTTGAGGGGTTTGTTTGAGTAAGTGTTTAAAGTTATGATTTACGAAGCTTCTTTCTGCACCACTATCAAATAAGACACAGGCATAGGAGTTGTTGAGAAGAAACGTACCCGTGACTACCGTGGGATCTGCTACCGCTTCATTGTGACCGATAGCGAGTAGCCTTCCAGTTCCTCCAGCATTTGTGGTCTTTGGATAGTTTCTCTTAAAATGACCCGCCTCTCCACAGCCATAACAAGTTGGGGTCACTCCCGTACCAGGAACCTGCGTGATAGGCTTGGGAGGGGCCTTGCAAAATCGGACAGTATGGCCCTTCCGACCACAGTTGGAACACTACAGTTCACGGCAGGGGCCGTTGTGGTGGAAAGGGCACTTGGGACACTTGGGCAAGTTTCCACTGTAAGCTTTCGGCGGGGCTGGAGCAGCTGGAGTAGTCGGGGTGGTGGCAGCATGGACCGCTACAATTTGTTGGTCCTTTGAGAAGTTTTGAGTTTTCTTGCCCTTCTTCTTATCCCAACGCTTCCTCTTTCTGTCAGATGAAGCGGGTGGTGCAGCGGTTGTTCTGGTTGCTGTTGCTGGAGTAGAGGGGATTTCGTGGTTGATCAGACTCTGGGCCAATTCCTTGGTGCTGTCAAAAGTTGTAGGGCGTGAAGCTAGAACATTTCCTCGATACGGAGGTACTAAACCCCAGATGTACCGTTCAATCTTCTTGTTCTCCGAAGGGATCATATTGGGGCACATAGCTGCCAAGTCACAAAACCTGGCCGTATAAGCCGTTATATATATCCCCTTCATCTTGAGGTTCCAGAGTTCTTCCTCAAGTTTCTGAACTTCGCCCCTAGGGCAGTACTCTCCTCTCATGAGGTCCTTCAGAGTGTCCCAGCCCATAGCATTGGCTGTGACCAAGGAAAGTGAACTAACATGGCCGTTCCACCATGTCAAGGCCCTGTTGGTGAGGGTAGCAGTAGCGAACTTGATTTTGCTCTCCTCGAGACAAGAGCACATCTCGAACACCGCTTCGGTTCTTTCGAACCATTGGGATAATGCCAGAATTCCTCCAGTACCATCGAAGAAGGTAGGTTTACAGTTCATGAAATCCTTATAAGTACATCCCTGCACTCGATGATGGACTTCACCGAACCTGGAGTTACCACCGCTCGCATCCCCAGAATTCATTTGGGCCATGGCTGCCGTCACGGCCGCAGTCACTGCTGTTTGGAATAGCACCGGATCGATCTGTGGAGGAGGGGGTGGTGGAGTAGGGGTTTGAGTTGCGGGCCTTCCTCTAGCGGGACGCTTTCGTGGAGGCATCCTTTACTGGAAGAATTATAGAAATGATAGCAATAGTAAGAGCCTATTGCGAATATAAATAGAGTGTTTCGTGGACTAAATCAACATAATCCAAGATCAAGATGAGAGTTATAGCAATAGAGAAATCAACTGCCAATATATTGGTATTCATGATGCAACACAAGTTCATGAAAATTTAACCTAGCAATAGGTCTTACATCATACCATAGAGAAAAGGTTTGGCAGTTTAGAGGTTTAACTAGAGTACTTTCAAGCTAGGAATGTTTACAGATAATAGATCTATGGAACATAGAGTGAATAGGTTAATTCGTTAAACAAAAGATTGAGGTAACTAGACGTCCTCTACTGGCGACGGTTACTTGTCGGGTGAATCCTCAGTTCTGCTAGCTGACGCATAACTTCTTGAAGGTATCGATCATGAGTCCTTTGGCGTGCACGGAGTTCTCCAACTTCGGCTCGGGATGCAGCCAACTGGTGCTGCAGAGCCTCGTTAGTCCTCCTTGTCCTGTCCATGGCTTCTTCGAGTTGGCGGATGCGAACTGTGTTGAGATTTGAGTTGGCATCCACTTCTACAACTCGACCTATTGCAGCTTGACCTTGCTCAACATTCCTGGCAATCCTTCGGATCATGATGGGCAGAACCTGATCTGCTGATCCTCCTTCGTTTATGTTGTAGAAACTTCGGTCTCCATTGTATGGCATGGGCTGACCCTGCTCTTCGCTTCATCTGTGCAAGGATATGGCCCACATAGGAGTGGGGCCCTGAAACGTCGGACGGGGGTTGGGGTTCGGAACTTCCAGGGGGTAGGTTATTAACTTCTGGCTCGGAGTCGGAGTTATCCGGAAAGCGTTCTGCTCGGTGGTCATCCAAGGGGATTGGGTGATCATCGTCCGACTCTTCACTGAGCCATCCCCCATTACCCTAGTTTGGGTAGTACGGGTCGCCAGGAGGGTGGAAGCCAGCCATGGTATCTATGCGAGAAAAAAGGGAAAAGAAGAATTAATAGGCGTACTAACCTAAATTATTTATAAGATGGTCATCACGAGTGGGACCAATACTTGCATAATGCATACTAATTACATGTGATTGGGGCAGGATAGTCCGTCGAATAAGTGACCCTAACTCTAAATCCACAACCAAACAAGGAACAGGAAGTAAAGCAAAGATCACAAATTCAAAGTCTATAACGCCCTAGTCACATGTAACTGGGAAGTATCCATTTAGCAACTATTGCTCCATTAGTAACGACCCTTTTTAGTTCTCACAGATGTATGTTTTTAGAGGTACATAATACTCCTATAGTATTCTAATGTTAACGTTATTGTGGTAGTGTTGGTAAATTTTAGACTTGTTGTAACACCACAACCAAACTTAGGCACATGCTAGTCACTCCCAGGAAAACGTAGTTGATCAGGCTACATCCCCCTAAATGTGACTATATGTCTCTAAGCTCAATTGTGTTATCCAACAATCTTAATACTTTTGTTTTGTTCTAGGACGATATTGACTTCTGTGTTTTATAGTGGTGTGTATATATATATATACTTAGTTAAATCATTTAGATACTTAACAGTATATATTCTTGGTCAGAGTGTTTTAGTCCCGAAGTGTTTATAGTTCGTATATCTTTTATAGGTTGATATACTTGATTCACTATAAACAATGCTCTGATACCAATCTGTCACACCCCAAAACCGATAACGGCGGAATACGTTTCGGGGTGGATGACGTAGTGTACAGTATCATCACAGTTGTATAATAGTAAAAGCAAGAAACATACAACCATTTCATTTACATAGTAAGTGTATTTACAAGTGTGTTTTGTAATGTTTGACAAACACCAAAAGTAAACAAAAATAAGAGATGGGTCTTGCATCCTCCACCGTCTCCAAAAATGCTGCGGCGGTACCTGTCTATCTTTGACCTGAAGATACAAGTTATTTTGAAAAGAGTATCAGCATAAAGTTGGTGAGTTCATAAGAGTTTAGTGTGAGTACTTGTATAAAAAGCATTAGAGTCATTAGTATGAAAACTGAAGTTTGTAATCATAAATAGTAGTAAAACCTAGAAAATCCTGTATTTTCCAGAACTGTATAGTAAATGAAAATCTTTAAGAAATATGTTGTTTCTATCTTTGAATGCCATTTATCATAGTAGTGTAATAGTGACTCACCATTAAGTAATGCAATATAGTGAGTTATTCTTGGAGTACATAATAGTGGTGCAGCATCTTTTAGTATTAGATACTTATTTACTTCGGGATCTTACTTCATCTTTCTTTTAGCATTTTAGTGTGGTTATAGTGTCTTTCTTGTATGTTACCAATAGTGTGAGTAATAGCGGACCCTCATGACCTTCCCAGTCATGCATAGTGTGGTAGAGTAAAGACATCCCTGGGCCTGTGCGGCTCGGACTGAAGTTATCAGTCGGGATATAATAGCGTCTACCCCATATAGATCTATACATATAGTGTCGTCTTCCTATCGGAAAACTTCGGGCGTAGTGTGTAGCGTATAGAGTATCTCGTAGTGAATTAATGAATTATCTCATGATTAGTACATTCTCTTGTATTATAGTGTAGTAGTCGTTCGTATAACTTGTATTGTATTCTCTTATTAGTGTATTGCTTCATAATAGAGAGAATTATAGTAGTGTAGAGTAATAGTTGAAACAAGGGATAGAGTCCTTAACTATACCTATTATAGTTAAATTAGCGTGTGTGGTTCTAATCAGGTTAGTGATTTAGGTATTTAATGAAATAAGAAGTACTCATAATCCGTACTAATATACGAGATATATAACTAAGAAATCAATGAAAGTCGGACGGATAACCACTACCCTAAGCCCACAATCAAACAAGAAACAGGAAATAAGGCGAGCCATCGGTCCTAAGTCCTTCAAGACTTACTTATATAAATATATTAGTATGATACATTCTTATAAAGAGTTTTATTAAACAAAAGTATTGTACGAAAGAAACCTTTAAAACTTGTTTGTTAATCCAAGATAGTTTTGAAAACAATTGATTTATTTATAAAGCATAGTGATAAATCACATGTGATTTGAACTACAGGTTGTGAATCACATGTGATTAATTCTGTAATCTGAAAAATAGTCTTGTATAACTTTTCATAAACATGTATATTCAACTTGTATCTCCCCCTTAAAACATATAAAACATTTGAAAGGTTCATTTAAGGCGTATGAACTCACCTGAACTCGCGGAAATCGAGTGAATCGGGTAAATCGGGTAAAAGTGTCGATTGAGCGTTTGGTACCCAATAACCACTTGAGCACCTCCTAGGACCCTAATGTCATATGAAATATGTATTTTACAAGAAGTTAATCATCTTATGCTTTTCATTGTAGTATTTGGACATTCTAGCATCGTTTTCGGGGTTTTAAGGCCTAAAAAGGGTTCCCAGGAGTGGTACAAGGTTATGAATGATTTACGGGAGGGTCCACGAGCTCACTCCCTTGGAGTTTATGGCCCAAAGGCCATCCTTTGGGAGTTTACGGCCGTAAGCCCCCTAGGCTTGGCCGTAAACTCTTGTGACACTCCAAAATGTATGATTAGGGCTTTATTTCACTTCCTTAATTTAATGGTATGTGTCTTGGACTAGTAGAAGGGATTAAACATCATAATTTGTGACATTTTTGGGGAGTTTACGGCCAAGACTTGTTCTTGGGCCGTAAACTCAAGTAAACCCTTCAAGATGTATGTTTTAATGGTACAACAAAGTCTCTTACACCTTAGATAAATCCTAGAAGGCCCTATAGTGAGTTTGGGACAATTTGGCATACATTTTCGGGGAGTTTACGGCCCAAGAACATCCTTGGCCGTAAACTCTTCATTTTGTGCTCAAATGTGAAGTTTAATGGTACAACACACTTCCAAAGGCCTTAGCTAAAATCCTTACATGCATTTGAGGGGTTTTGGGACTTGTTTGACACAAAAATATGGGTGTTTACGGCCCAAGCTTAGCCTTGGCCGTAAACTCCTCTTTTTGCCATCAAATGATGTTGTTTGATGCATTTAAGCCTTCCTTGTTGTCAAGTCTAAATGGCCAAACACCCTAGATGAGTTTTTGGGACATTAAACAAGTGTTTTTGGGGTGTTTGAGGTGTTTACGGCCTAAGCACATGCTTGGGCCGTAAACTCCTTTTTACATGTCAAATCCTTGTGTTTTAGTGTCCAAAGTCTCCTAGGTTTATGCCTTAACTAGTCCATAAGCTTAAAGGAAGGAAAAACAAAGTTTTTGGCATGATTTTGGGGGTTTACGGCCTATGAAGCTTCTTAGGCCGTAAACTCCTTTTTGGTCCTTGATTCTTATGATTTTGGACTCTAAAAGCAGTAAAGTATGTTTAGATTAAGTTAGGAGATGAATCCTTACGTTTGGAAGTCGGAAATCCGCGGATTTGGAGTCGATTTCGGGTCTAGAGAGAGAAAGTAGTGAGAGAGAGAGGTGAAAGTGTGATAAAAGAGTTCAATTGTAGTGTTCAAGCGTTTTTATATGTCTCGGGTATTGTACCCGATACACGGTTACCCGATGCTAAAGTTTAATGGGGTTAAAACTTTTTACCCGGGTGAAGTGGTTGGAAAGTAATATAACTTTATTTAGTTAAACGGGGTTAACATTTGCAAGTTATAATTACTCATGATAATACCGGAACATATAATTAACTAAATATTTATTTATTGACGACCCGAACAATACCGAGAAATAACATATAATGACGCATTCCGTTAGTGAAAATAGGGTTTGTAACGGGAATAGATTTGGGGTTGTCACAGTATATGTGTTTCTGGACTTCGGTCTGATGCCAGGGAAAGCCCGAGAAATGTTTGTATGCTTGATGTCTTCGTGATTCTTGAATGTGCTTGTTTTATGTGTTTCCAGACTTCGGTTCGATGTCAGGGAAAGCCCGAGGAATGTTTATATGTTTCTGGATTTCAGTCCGATGTCGGGCGGGGCCCGTAGAATGTTTATATGTTTATGTTATGTGTTTATTTATGTGTATTTGTTGAGCTCGGAATGACTGAAATGCACACACCATTTGTTTTAGCATGGGATGTTTTACTCTGATACGTTGATGTGTGTTTTGATATGATAATCTGATTTGATACAATATCTTGTGATTTTGGATGAACAATTTTGATAATTATGGTTTTATTTATGATTTAAAAACAAAATTTTTGGACCGTATTTTTGGGATATTTAACCATTGGAGTCTTTGGTGATTCCCAGTTTGTAATTGCTAGTACCTTAGACGAATCGATGTAAATTCCCTTGTTGTTGAACACATGCCCTATGAAATGTACTTTTCTAATCCATAATTCACAGTTGGAGAATTTGACATACAACTTTTCCTTTCTTAGCAGTTCTAAGATCAATTGTAGATCTTGACCGTTTTCTTCCTTGGTTTGCGAGTATATCAATATATCATCGATGAATACAATCAAAATTTTATCCAAGTAAGGTTTGCGAACACGATTCATAAGATCGATGAACACCACTGGTGAATTGGTTAATCCAAAATGCTTAACTAATAACTCGTAATGACCATAGCGAGTCTTAAATGAAGTCTTTGGAAGATCTTCATCAAACACACTTAATTGATGGTATCCTGATCTTAGGACAATCTTTGAGTAATAGTTGGATCGTGGATCTTTGGATTTAATCAAACAGACCATTACTCCTTGGGAGTGGGTACCAATTTTTGTTGGTTAGTTTTTTCAGCTCCCGGAAATAGATACACATTCTGAAATACCCATCCTTTTTCTTGACGAAAAATTGGTGCTCCCCAGGGTGAGAATCTTGGTATGATAAATCCTTTATCAAGAAGTTCTTGAAGTTGGCTAGATAGTTCTTGCATCTCAGATCGTGCTAATCTATATGGAAATTTTGTCACTAGTGCTACTCCAGGGATCAAGTCGATACAAAACTCAACTTATCTAATTGGAGGTACTGTAGGTAAGTCTTTTGGGAAAATATTCGGATAATCACATACATGCAAATATCTCCAATATAATCATATATGATTATACCTCTCTTTCATATAATTATTTATGATTACGCACACCCAGGTGTTGTCGGTACGTTGGAGAGGCAAATGAGAAATATGTGGCTGAGATTGAATCTCAAGATCTCTATTTTTTTAATCTCCAATGAACCGTCCCATAAATATATATATATATATATATATATATATATATATATATATATATATATATATATATATATATATATATATATATATATATATATATATATATATATAAGGAAGTTCAACAACAAACTCATTTTACAGGAGCGAACCAATGAACCAAGAAATCAATTGTCTTTTATAATGAATTTCTTTTGTTCCCCGCAATTAAAGGAAAGAACCAATATATTAATTACTAAATCATTGTTCAATTACAAAGATTTAGAACTTTTAATTTGAAGTAAAAATTAAAAAATATATATGCATTTGGTTGATGCACTACTTTAAACAAAAAAAAAGGATCCATTACACAATATTAAGCTGTTTTTTTAGTTTTGTCAAGAAGGATAATATTGATGCGAACAAAATTAGTCGTAAGATTCAAACACTCATCAATTCTGAAGATTTGGAAGAAGTAGACCTGAAAATGGATTTAGAATCTCCTTTTTGTTGGTGTAGCTGATAGGATAGAACTTATGTGTGTGTTTATCTCCTTGGTGCACAGGCTCATGGTATGTTGGGTATGCACATGCATATCCATTAAAAGGAAAGTGTAGTGTAAGAAAAGTAAAAAAGAACAAATTAATATTCTACACCGTGTATAGACAATAGACTAATCTGCCATTACTGGTTTTGCCCTTTTGCAGGATTGAGTATGATTAAAAGAGTTACATAGATACTTTTATATTATTTAATAAATGAATAGAAAAATAATATTAAACATCAATTTATGTATAAAGAATGTTGGGATCAATTTGTTTGAATATCAAGAGTATCCAGATGATTTGATGGTATTATTTAAATGGGATGTAATTATTATTTTCTAAAATGCATATATCACTTTTCAATAACATGATTCTAAAATGTATATAACTTCTCATTTCCTTAAACTATGTACCAAATCAGCCACTATTGCTAAGTTTTATAACAAAGAATCTAATGTGATATACATCCCAATCAATAACATAGGTTCATTGAGTTGGATAATCCAGAATTCCTGGACAATTTTAGTAAAGGGTAAAATAGGAAACTCACCATTTAAATAGGATTGTATACTAGAAAAAGACTCCAATACTTTTAGTATTTATAAGATAGTTGTTGAATGTTTTTAATTAAGACTTTTAGCTTTGAATAAACAAAAACCTTACAGCTAAAGTAATTTCCTAGAAAAGTTTCTCCTCCCAAGTTTCGTTGTTGCCTTGTTTTCGTTTGTTTCTTTTATGTTTCTTTTTTGCAAAGTGAATTAAGCCATGTTTTGATTTCCTATTCAATTTCCTTCTTTGCTTGAGATATTCTAATAGAATCAAGTGAATTGAGTCTTCTATAAAGTTCATTCTCATCCCGTTTTAAGAATTCCCCAATTTCTAATAAATTATTTTATCTTTGTCTTAAATTTCATACATCAACGATTTTCGGCATTATTGCGACAACAAATGGAAGAAAAATAAGAATACTGACTCCACAAAAATATGAATGTGCATTAAAAAAATAAATATTAATTTCGATATATAAGGACTATTTTTGCTAATTTGAATATATATATATGTTTTTTATTTTTTATTTTTTTAAATGAATATGCATATTTATAATATACTTATTCTTATCCATATGCATATACTTATTCATATGCATATGAATAAACATATGTCATATACTTATTCTTTTGCATATGCATATGCATATACATAAGCATAATCATATGTATTTAATTGTCTTACGAATATACTTATTCTTATGCATATGCATATAATTATGAATATACATATGTCGTATACTTCTTTTTATAAATATATATATATATATATATATATATATATATATATATATATATATATATATATATATATAAGCATAACCATATATATTTATTTGTCTTATCCATATACTTATTCTTACGCATATGCATATGCATATACATGTATATGCATATGAATATGTCATATACTTATTCTTATGCGTACTCATATACATAAGCATAATCATATGTATTAAATTGTCATATATATATATATATATATATATATATATATATATATATATATATTCTAATGCATATCACTACAAGAAAAATACCCTTTAATGACGCGAAAACAATGACACTCGCTGATTTACGATACGCATTTTTGTGTGCCCCTAAAAATAATGTCAAACTTCCAAAATTTGAAGAATAAAGGACACGTGTTTTTGCGCGCCCTAAAATTAATGTCCAATAAACAAAAATAATAAACACAGAGGGCACCTATAATAAAAAGGGCGTCCTCTACAAATGTCGCTTTAAAATTTTTACTAAACGCGCACTTCTGTGACTCCTTGATAGGTAAGGGGGAAAACTAAATCCCCAAAATTTTGAACACCCGCCTTCCTCTTCCTCTCTACTCTCTACACCCACCAGATCGACTTCATTCTCTCCCTTCCTTATCTCTGCAAACCCCTTCCTCTCCAATCGACTTTCACTTCCTTCTATGTGCAAACCCTAATCAAACATAACGCATTTGCAATAGTAATATATTCTTTCACAAAATAGACGATTGACCGAAGAATTATTTTCTTTTGATGAATCAGACATCACCAACAACAATAGCTTCCATCACAATTTGTGTTTTCTTTCGGACACCACCGTTACAACATCGCACCACAACACCAGCCCTGAGCCACCACCACACTGCCTTTGCAAAAGCCGAGAACAACCATTACACCCCACAGGTCTTTCAACAAACCCTAAAAAGTCGCAATCAGTTGTCGCTTTACAGATTTAAGAGTCTTGGTTGTCGTGGATATTGTCGATCTTTCCTCTTCTACTATCAACTCTCTCAGTTGTCGTTGTTGGTATTGGTGGTGCGACGGCGTGGGTTGCCAGTGGCGATGACTGGAGGCAATGTGATCTTCAGGTCTCGCAAATCGATTGCGTCATCGCAATTCACTTTTACCGCTATCAGTTCTGATCAATTTAGTCTACGTAACATCGCTCACCACCATGGTCCAAGCCACCGTCGCTCTCCACCACCGATTGTCTCTACAG
Organism: Lactuca saligna; assembly: GCF_052625555.1. Classification (NCBI taxonomy): domain Eukaryota; kingdom Viridiplantae; phylum Streptophyta; class Magnoliopsida; order Asterales; family Asteraceae; genus Lactuca; species Lactuca saligna. Next base: position 147,383,361 of record NC_136419.1, on the reverse strand, counting down.
GTCAGTTAACGTCTATTATTTTAAATTACGATGCCTTAAAGAAGAAGAACGCTTCCAAAAGTCATCATCCCCGGGGACAGCGGGTCAGTTGTTTTTGTTAAATCTGGGTTTATTTTGGGGTTATCTACTTGATTGGAGTTGAAAATCGTTCTCACTTGAAGCTGATCTCGATTATTATGTTTTTGAAAAGAAAAGTTCGATTTCATGCTTGTTTTGGTGAAATTGGTTATTGATTGTTTCATAGATTTATTATAGACTACTATAGGAGAAACAACTTGATATAAATCATGATCTCGGACAGTAAACTATCTTAAAATTTGTGTTTTGACAATTCCTTTCTGACCTAGCTTATGAACTTCCTAAATATTGGTGTTCAGATTGCGTATGTTGATGCAATCATCTCTTTTCATGTATATCTGTGTGAATTTTACATAGGTTTCATTCCCTGACTTGCTTATTGATTTGTTGTATATCCCACGGTCTCTTCCATCAAGTAAGTTGGTCATGTCAATAATACCTCCAGTAGTTCCTGTGCTTCTGGCTCCGACGACTTTTATCAGGTTTTTGGTCTAATGTCTTCTAATACTTCATTTGAAATTGAAAATCGACATTCCCCTCTTGTAGTAATCCCTTAATACTTCATGAATAAAACTCATTTGCTGTAGTAATGGCCCATTTGGACTTATTCGTGCATCTATTGCCAGTTCTTCAAAAAGAACAAAGTCGTCGTCCTGTCCGGAAGCAATAAACAAATAATAACCTTTCTTCTTCCTTCTTGTTATGTGTTGTTTCTTCTGGATGTCTGGTTAATTCTGATTATTAAGGTTTCCATTTTTTCTCTCAGGTATCTTTATTTGCTCTTATTTTCAACGAATTGCATAGTATGCTTTTATATGTTGGCCTCGTTCTGTATTGTTGGTTTCCCCTCTACCTTCACTACTCCCTGCCATGCCATAACTAAGAAGAGGATTATCATTTTTCCATTTTGGCTCATGTTGGATTTGTTCTATGTTGGCTTCGCCAGTTTTAATTTAGACCTGTCGTGTTGTTTGGGTTTGAAGGTCTAAAGACTCGTTTTAGTTACCCACAAGGAATCAAGGTTCTCGTTGTCGGTTTGCAGTTCATACGATCTATGTCTCCAACTTCGTATTTAGCCCTCTTTAATTTTGATGGGTTTCTTTCAATTTTATGGATTTAGTACTTGTTATTCATGGCAGCAAGAATAATTCTCTAAGCATTTCATGGTGCACAGTCCACATTTTGTAAAAATTTCTCTTACATCTTATTGTTACTCGCCCAAAGAATTGAACTTATCTAGCTTAAAGGTTTAATTTCGGATACTTAGATATGAATGCTTGTTAGATCAAGGGAATTAGTAATCATCATCCACGTTAGATAGATTAATTCCGCATGTTTTTCATGGTGCACACCACCTGTTTGTAAAAATGCCTCTAACAATTTATCTATATTAAATGATTGATTTCTGATACACATTCTCAATCCTTTCAGCGCCATCTTTATTGGTTTCAGGTTATGTGAAAATGTTGAAGCCATAGGTTTGAAGAGCTCGTTCTACACAAAACATTCTCAATCATGTTCAATTCCTTCAACAGGTAATGAAGGAGGTCTACTTGGATTCTACTATATGCCCCAATAGCACACCATATCAGCAGAGGCTGATCCAAATGATATCCACATAAGCTAAAGACCCGTGCAAAAAGACCCGATCCTACTATCCCAGACAGATGGCATAACATATCAGAAAAAGAGCGAGTCTCGTGTATAAAAGTAGTGGCCAATACTACTCTGATCAGGTAATGTTTTTAACATTCAGTGCAACCCCTTTTGGGTCAAAGAAATTTAGAGAAAGAAGGGCCAATACTACTCTGATCAGGTAATGTTTTTAACAATTTCTTTGTTCTAATTTTTACTAATATTGTCTCTGTTGGTAACACCCTCTCTTTAGCCTCAATTGAAAAACACATAGCCACCAACTTATCATCCCTAATATAGATTTTTCTTTCATATTTAATAGATTATTTCATACTTGAAGGAGATACAAGGTAGCTAATGTGTATCTTTGAAAAGCTTCTAGAAGTTGATTTCCTTATATTAGTTATTTTCATATTTACTTTTTTGATAAACACTATTTTTTAGCCATACTTAAAATTTTTGAATGAAAGCCCAACGCTTAGCAATTACCCTTTTAATCTTTATCTATCACTGTTTTTTTTTTTTTTTGTTCTTTCATCAGGTACCCTTTTAATCTTTATATATTACTGTATGGGTTTTTTTTGTTCTTCAATTGCAAACTGGAAAATTTGATTTGAATTACTCAATAGTTCCAGTTGAGAATCAGGTTCATATGTAATCCATGTTAAAAATTTGATTTCTTATTATAATTCTTTCTTTTATTTAGTTGTATAATCTTCCCTTAATTTTCCGCTTACAACCTTATATTTTGGGGTAGTCGCATACAAACATTTTCCTTTCTTTTTCCATCTCCTTAATTTCGTGTTTCAACCTCCATATATGTGTTTCCTTTATTTTCTGAATTTGGTATCTGAAGACAGGTATGAAACTATATACATTGAGTTGTGGTAGTTTAACAAAAATGTACGAGAAAAAGATGAAGATAAGTTATGCACTCCAACTGCCTGACAATATGTCTGAAAGAAGAGCCAACTCACTGCCATTATTTCTATGTGTCAATATCAGACTACTCAAGCAACTTATGAGTATAGAAAGCATCACAATAAAATCAGATCAGACTACAACTACACAAACACTTACATAGGATGCCACCTGTGCCTCCTACAAAATTTCACATTCCAACCTAACTTCATTTCGTTATTTTTAAAAGGGGGAAAAGGTCACAGACACATAAAAAGCAAAACACTGAAGCAACTTGATTCACATATTGAGAGCATACACTCGCCTTTAGTTTCTGATTTCTCCTTTTGAGCACCTGACCATATTCAAGACTTCAATCTGTTCACGCCCCTATTTAGTTGTTTCACGGCTTCACCATAGCAGTCATGTCTACAATTTTTCACCTGATCAAAGCCCAAAATAGCACAGCTGACGTTGCACAACATACAAAGGCCATGCCCAATTCATATGGACTTCACTTTTGAAAGGGTGGCTGTCCACACCTGCAACCTGTCTACAAAATCAGATGTTCACATGTTTATTTCACCATATCATCAAGAAAACTACATGTTAACAACCTATCTGCCTCTAATACATGTCATCTCTTCCTGCCCCTTTCGCTATACACATATTGAGAGCTACAGAAACTTCTAGTAGAGTACAATGGTTCAAAACATTTTCCTCAATTCTTGATGGTGAAAATGGTCTAGAAGCAGTAAGCACATCCAAAATTGCCAAGTTTAGTGGTCTTTTAACTCTTATGATCTTATGAACATGGACACTTATAAAAACACATTATTTTAGTTGATTAATTATTGCTATTTTCATTTCAGGCTTTTCGCATACCCTTAGGAGTTGTTGGATATTACAGTTGCCAAATTTACCCCTGTGAATATAGATGGTGAATCTGGTGAACCAACGTACATTATACCAGATCGATCAGTTGAAAGTAAGCAAACTTTATATACTTCTTTGATAGTAACTTTTTGTGTAACAAGCTTGTCATCAAGAAGTTGCAACTCTGATAATCAAATTCACGACACAAATGAGAGAAGATAGGAACAACTTTCGATTCTAATTGTTACTACACATTAAGAAAATGCTAATTTCCATGACACACACAAAAACAAAAACAAGTAGTTCCCATCTTCTCTAAGAGGAGTCATCTACTTTTGGAATTTTAGATTAATGAATTTGTATTTTTTGCAAAGTATTAAATTAAGGATAATTTAAATAATTTGATGAGGGATTAATTACACTTACAGGAAGAACTAGAGGGACTTACTTCTAATTACCCTAATCGCTTCAAAGTTTACTATGTATTGAATCAGGTAGGTATTATTCTTAGTAACAAAAAGCCTATGATAAACAAATCAATGATAGTAGGTTGCTGTTTGTTGCATTGAATTAAACCTAATAATTTTTGGGTTTATTATAAAATATAAATTAAAATAAAGGGCCTGGTTTTGTATTTGTGAAGCCACCGGAGGGATGGACAGGTGGCATTGGGTTTGTATGAAAAAAAATGATCCAAGACCAATTACCTGCACCTTCATCTGATATCAAGGTATCTTATTCTAATTCAACTCCTTTCATTCAAACATGTTTTGAAATATTTATTCAACAGTGGTAAAAAAAGGCTAAAATACGTATTATGTGTTTGTTGTGTGAACAGATTTTATGATGTGGACCACCACCAATGAACAAGGCGATGGCTACTCATCTTGAAGCTTTGGGACATGAATCAGATATGCTATTCTAATTTTAAATTCAAAACCTCCTATTCAGAATTTGAGATTTGAGATTCTGTTTGTTGTATTTGGGATTTTGTTAGCCAGAAGTGTGATGTTAGTTATGTGATGAATTCAAACTAATCTTATTTGTAAGTAAGTTTATTTATTGTTTTGGAATTGAGCTTAAAATATTGTAAATTACATTTTACAGGTGTACGCATGTTGCCAGCTGGAAGCGGTATGGGTGTTATGTGTGGGATGACTAGAGGCATCAAGATGGCAAGACCCCCCCTCTTCCTCCATCATGAATTCCACCACTGGTTTGTTGACTTCCAGTACACCAACACCAACACCTGCTCAAGGAAACTCCATGTTGAGATCACGTGAGGCTATGCATATGATTCGGGTGAGTTTCAGTTTATGTTATCTTTCACTTTACGTTTTATTATTTTTCACTTTTGAATTTGCATTTGAGTTTCAGTTTGCATTCGAGTTTCAGTTTCCTTCTTTCAACAACCTTCCAAAATCCCTTCAGCCAAATAAAGAACAACAATAAGCTTTACGCCCTTGGTTTATGAAGTGTTTTGGTAGGATGGGATAGTGTAAGGAATTGAATCGTTCATTCCCCACAAACAAGTTCAGCAAGGTAAACTACCAAGTTTAAATGAGTCATTTTCTGTTGTCTATTTGTGGTTTTAAACTTAAACTGTTGAGCATTCTTGTTTTTATGAGTAGTTTCATATTATGTTATGTACTTGTTAATCTTGAATCCTATTCTGCAATTATTATATGTGTTAATTAAATGCTTTTGTACATTTGTAGATACCTCCCTGGACCAGATGACATGTCAGTTTTGGACATTGCATACACAATCTACACAAAGTTTGAAGAATGTCGAAGTGTAATGTCCTCAATATATAAGGCATTTACTTCTCATTTGGATCGAAGTTACATTGGAAATCGTATTCAATCATGGATCTTCCAAGTCTAGTTGTAGGTATATGTTTTTCTTAATGAAGAATGTAATCATATGTATGAATATGAAATAAAGTTTGTTATTTAGTATTTAATAATCATGTATAGGGAGAAAACAACATCTACTGATTTGTTTTATCTTTCCATGGATCGATTATTTGTATGATATTAAATTTTATGCAATGGATTGTATTTTTTGTATATAGTATTTTATTTTTTGTTATGAGACATTAAATGCAAATTTAATTTGAAAATTAGTAAATCTATAAATAATAATTTTTTTAACATTTAAAATTACGATACGTAAAAATGGGTGTCATCTTCATTTATGACATGGCCTTTCTTGACAGGGACTTCCTTGATACGCATTGCGTGTCGTGTCGTCTTACTTTATGACAGGGCCTTCCTTGATACGCATTGCGTGTCGTAAACACGCATCGTAAATGAGCGTCGTCTATAGACGAAGCGTAAAAGTGCGTCGTCTCTCTTTATGACAGGGCCTTCCTTGACGCGCATTTGCGCGTCGTCTGAGCCTTTTACGACGCGCAATGAGCGTCGTAAAAGGCTGTTTTTATAGTAGTGTATTCATATTCATATAGTTATTTATATGCATAAGAATAAGTATATGCTTATGCATATATATATATATATATATATATATATATATATATATATATGTATGTATGTATGTATGTATGTATGTATGTATGTCATATACTTATTTTATTATATAAATATGCATATGTATAAAAAAGACAAAAAAAAAAAAAAAAAAAAAAAAAAAAAAGAAGGAAAAATAGCCACAACAACATCAAAAACAAAAACATCTATGAAAACAACAACATCATTAAAAAATTGCATCAACAGAAAAATAAAACAGAAATAACATTAAAAAACAGTAAAAAAAATAATAACATAAAAAACAACATCAAAAAAATAGCAAAAAACAGCAATGGCAACAAAATCAACAACATAAAAACAACAACGACTAAACCTAGAAAATAACAAAAATCAGTATAAAGTTATAGTTTTAAATATTTTAAATATAATTACTTCTCATGTAAATCCTTCGCTCTCAATAATTATGAAAAAGAAAATTCTTCCAAAAAAGTTGTAAGTGGAAGTAATATTGTATCTCTTCTTAACATGAACTTATAGACTAGCTTCTAGTGCATTGGTGTGTGAGAAAGTATTTGTACTTCATCGAAACACCAATGTTTATTTAAGCATGACCCGAGTTCTATTGACTTTGGAATAGTGATGGCGATGATATATTCTAATTTTTCATTATCAATATCTAGTGATGTCATCTTCAGTAATTTCATAATAAAATAATATGGGTCCATTGTGATGATAATCACAAATTAGTTTTTTCCTTCTACTAGTATAATTCTTATGCATTTCAAATAACTGTGCATCTGATAGATGCATGATGAATTTTGTGTTTTATCCAAAAATAAAATATTAAACACAATTATAATTCAAATTGTTCTGAAATGAGTTACGATATTGTGAAAAGAACATCTCCTAGTATGATTTTGAAGGAATCTATGAAACAAATAAGGAAAAAACAATGCATCAATCAAAGGCATTAGTTTTTGTTTTTTTAACAGAGCTTCATTTTGCAGTAATTTAAGTTAATGTGACAACCCAAGTGTTCCAGTTACATTTTCCCCGTTACCGTTAACGGAATATTCCACTGTATAAAAGTTCCGTTAGTTAGAGGGCGTCAATTCAATAAACATCCCATTTGTTTATAGTGTATATGCCGATAAGTCGTGATATAAGGGAATAAAAACACATGACACACATTTCCATTAAATTGGAAAATGTCAAGTTTTATAGTTACGACCACTAAATCGGGTGCGACCAAAAGCCTCGTTTGACGGCAGTATCGGGTAAAATACCACTGAGCCCCGACTCAAAACCCTATATAAGAATGAGTGGAGTCTAATGGAGACTTTTTACACTCTCTCTCTATACTCTCTCTCTAGACCCGTTCTCGCCCCGAATCCGCAACCAAACGCTTCCAAATTGTAAGTCCGCTTACCCTAGCTTATTCTAAACGTATGGATTCATGTTTATAGCGCAAAAACCATCCAAGAAGGCATAGGATAAGGAGTTTACGGCCCAGGAACATTCTAGGGCCGTAAACCCCTAAAATGGTGCCAATCATGCCTTTAAACTTGACCATAAGCTTAGAAACTATCAGGGGATATAGCCTAGGGGTGTTTAAACACTAAAATGCATGGATTTAGGACTCAAAGAAGAGTTTACGGCCCAAGCACATGCTTAGGCCGTAAACTCCCCAAGTCATGGTCCCAAATGCACTCCAAACTCATCCTAGGGCTTCATACATAATTTAGGAACTTATCCTCTTGAGTTTAGACCCTTGAAACACTCCAAAATGAATTATTAAAGAGATTTTACGGCCTAAGCACATGCTTAGGCCGTAAACACCTCTAAACCTTGTTTAAATGTCCCAAATACACTCCCAAACCACCCTAGGGCTTAACACATAATTTAGGGACTTAGTATCTTGGGTTTAACACAATTAAACACAATGAAATGAAAGGGAAAAAGGAGTTTATGGCCAGGTGTATACCAAGGCCGTAAACACCCTTAAACATGCCCAAAATAATTGTTTTGTCCCCCAAATAGCCTCATACATTTACCATGAAATACTAGGAGGGGATTTAATGGCTTAAACACAAGGAAATGAGGCATGACTTGGAGTTTACGGCCCAAGCATTTATCTAGGCCGTAAACTCCCCAAAACCCACTCAAATGATGGTTTTAATCCTTCAAAATAGCATCATACTTCATTAGAAATCACTAGAAAAGCATTAGGGGCTTTAAACTTCCCAAAACTCTAAGGATTAGAGTTTATGGCCGTAAACTCCTTTAGGAGTGGTCCTTTGGCTGTAAACTTATAGATCATGCCCTTAGAGGCCTCAAACCCACTCATACCTTTTGGGAAAAGTGCTTAGAATAAATCAATGAGCAAGCTAGAAGCATAAAACACCCAAGAATATGACCTTCGTAGTTTACGGCCGTAAACTCCCTTGAGTTGGGCCGTAAACTCCAAATTGGTCAATATTAATGCTTTAAACCCATTCACACACTTGATATTTGAGTTTAGCAAAGTTCCACAACTGATAGGAGACCCTTAGCACCCTTAAACGCTACCCGGGACACCCAAACACTTAGCCAAAGTGTTTTCCGCTCCTGTGAGCACGTATATTTGTTTAATTAGTATTAAATGTGCTGATTGCATGTAAACATATGTTACCATATGTTAAAATAGGTCATTGTGTGTGTTCAAGTCCTTGCGAGACACCGAACGCCCAAACGGCACCTTCGTCGGACCTACTTACACCAGGTGAGTTCATACCCATGAATGAACCCTTTAATGTTTTAAATGTTTTATAGGGGGGAATACAAGTTAAACATGCCAGTTATCATGTGGATCACATGTGATTGATAACCCGCATGCACAAGATTTTACCACATTACACTGTTTTACCGAGTAGGACACTATAATGACTTTTACTTATTTCATAACTTTTACTTATACTGATTTATCCAAATTCATTCTAAATTGGTTTATGAAAGATCCTATAAGGTTTTTAAACATATTTTACAAAAGAATACAATTTGGGATTTTGTCTGTACATAAAGGCTTTTCATTTAAAGATTTCCCTTTTAGACGTATACTTTCACTTGTTAAATACTGCTGCTTCGCTTATACTTATTTTATACTCCTACTCGGTACCGCTTTCACTTATACTTGTGGTCGCGTATACCTTGATGACACTTATACTTATTCACGCTCTTACTTAGTGATACAATTCTTCTTCACTTATACTTGATAACGACTCTACTTCACTTATACTTGATACGCTTTTACTTCACTTATTGTCGCCTCTACTTCGTGATATGCTTATACTTGTTCGACACTTCTACTTCACCTGCGACCGCTTCTACTTCACTTGTTAGACACTTCTACTTCACAAGGATCACTTCTACTTGATACACACTCAGTCGTAGTTAGATGTATGTCCGTGCTTATATAGGTACATATAAGTAATGATTTAAAGGACTTAGGAAGACCCGTCTGCCCTATTTCCTTTTCTTCGTTGAGATGTGGTCTGGTGGGATCGGATGGCCGTCCGAATGTTGTTTGACTCATTAGTTATATATTATGTATATGAGAATGGACATATAGGAATTCTCTAGTCAGTTCAGTTAAGAGTCTCTACTTCTAGTCTACACTTACATTAGAAACCCACTATTGGGAAGTCTCTACCTCTAGCTCAACACTTACACACTACCCACTATTTGGAAGTCTCTACCCACTATTTGGGATGCATCTTCAGGACACGGCTTTCTCCGTCGTCTAGTTGGTAACCAGAGTCTCCTGTAGGGAGAGCGGACATTGTGTGTATAGATCTATACGGGATTGACAACCCCGCACCCTGAATGCTAGCTACAGTCCCGGCCTACCAAGCCAACGGGTGATAAATGTCACATTATATAGATGCTTGTAGGGCCTCTGGAACTCTAGTTAGTATGGTTACAAGTATCCTGGGTTGCCTTATAATTCATGGCTTTAAGGTAACGGTATTTCGTCAGCAATTACACTGTATGCTGATGTCCCTTTTTAGAGTCACACTGTTTTGACCGTGGTAGACGTATCTTTCATTTGATACTGTCTGCGGTCTGTAGTCACTGTTTTGACCGTGGTAGACGTATCTTTCATTTGATACTGTCTGCGGTCTGTAGTCACTGTTTTGACTGTGCTAGACGTATCTTTCATTTGATACTGTCTGTGGTCTGTAGTCACTGTTTTGACCGTGCAAGACGTATCTTTCAATTGATACTGTCTGCGGTCTATAATCTTTGTTTTGACCTTGCGAGATGTACCTTTCATTTGGTATCATCTTCGGTCTATATTCACTGTTTTGGACCTTACCAGCTGTACCTTTCAATTGGTACCTCATGGAGTCTGCATCTCCATTTGTTAGACTAAACCAGACGTGTCGTTAGTTCGATACTCTCCTGGAGTCTATGATTCTTTGCCTTAGTCAGCAGTCCTCACTGCTGAGGCATATGATATTCCATGATGTCGTTGCTTTCCTCAATAATCAAATTTAGTATTTTGATAATGATAGCAATTTAGGGAAGACTACTTTTTACCCCACATCACTGACCAGTCTTGGTAGAAGGCTGCTTTTATTAAAGAAAATATAGGATTTTCTGGAAAGGACTCTAATACACTGAAATCCCTTAAACTATTACTTTATTAAGTTATTTGAATGAAATGTCATTAAATGCTTATGAACTCACCAGCAATTGTAAAAATGTTGATACTCGCTTTTCAAATAACTTGTATTCTCAGGTTAGCATTAGACAGGTACATCCCCGGAGCTATTGATGAAGATAGCTTAGTACCACGCTGTATTTATTCTATTAGTTGTATTACTTTAAATTGTTGTAATGTAACCTTGTAAAACTATTACTATTAATGCAATATTTTGTTGTACTTTGATTACTATAATGCATGTGTTGTGATACTTGACATGACGTCATCCACCCCAGGACGTTTCCGCCGTTCCGGTTTTGGAGTGTGACAAATTGGTATCAGAGCATTGTTTATAGTGAGCTAAGTATATCAATTCATAAAAGATATACAGCCTATAAATACAAAAGGGATAAAACACTCTGACCAATAATTATACTTTAAAATATAACCATATTTTACCAAAGTATAATAACATCCAAAATCTAAGCACTTGAACAAAAGTATCACAAGAAGAACAATAATAAAAGTCTTCGGATGTTGAACCCTACAGTCAAACCTAGGCAGTTATGTAATCGTAAGCTGGAATAAACGTAACCGGATCAACTACATTTATCCGAGATGCAATGAACGTGTGCTCGGGAGTGGTAGTGGTGTACAACAGGTCTGAAACTTACCAATTAGGGATGCTAGAGTCAAACATAAAGTTAAAATACTATAGGAGTATTTTAGAACGCTAAAAGATTCACACTAATCCCATAATCATATTCAGAAGATAAGAATCAAACAAGAATTAAAATACCATAGGGGTATTCTAGGAATCATAAACAACCTTGCGTGAATAACTAAAAAGATCCTTATTGATATACCTACAACTACAGAGGGTATACTTCCAAGGTTATGTAAAATAAGGATCCCATAGGCTAAGAATGTGTGGTTTCACTCTATTTCCTTTTCCTCGTTGGGATGTGGTTCTAGAGTAGTATCACATATTCGAAGGCCTATCGGATTTAAGCTATATATGATTTGTATACCCTGTGTAATCATAGCAAGACTCGATATGGATCATCCAGTGGAATGTTAATAATCTCTTAGGATTCTTTAGACATTTCCATTCTCGCACGAACCCTGTAGACAACCCTACCCACTTCAGTGCTTGACAGAAGAGTTGAAGTCGACCCCGAAGAAGTTCATTGGGAAAATTTCCTATTAGGAAATAAATGAGCTGGGTCGAGACTATTGAATGCACCAAGTGCCCATATCCTTTTTGGGACATTGGTGAGGAATTCGCCTAGACTTCGGAGATTCCCAGTCATCCATCATGAAGTGATGACACCCATAGTTGGAATCAGAAGGAAGGTGGAGTAGAAATTCAATATGTCCATACAAGAAGAGAACCCTAGGAAACTACCCGAAGGAAACCAACGTTGATTCCAGTCAAAGATACAAGGCAGACCGAGAGAGCCAGTACATGGAACCCGGGAATTGTCTTTTCCTCGTGCTCGTCACACTAATACACCCATAAAATAATACAATTTAGTGAGTTAGTGGTTACACTACTCACACTATGTGTTAGGTAAACCGTCGTTTCCCGTTGCCAAATACACGATTAGGGCGAATCCTCGCATCTCTATTGAGAGAATTGTAGCCATCTGCCCTTGTGAGCCTCTCTTTCCGCAGTTTCGTTCCGAACTGTTTACAAATCTCTCCAGGCCGGAGAGTGAAACCTTCTCCAGTATAAAGGTAACTTAGTAGGAATGACTCACATCTTATGATTTTTTTTCCGATACTCATACACTCACTTCGATTACCAGGACTACATCATAGGGATGTAGGTCGACACTCAGACAACCAGTACTCTAGGCGCGGGAAAAATTTATGCCTAATACAATTAGGGCAGATATGTCCAAGGTTTAACCATCGTCTCTCATTTTCATGCGTTCCTTTCCGTGTAGGAAAACCATGCCTCCGAAGAAGCGTAACCAATCCACAAGCAAGAAACCTACTCGCTTATTCGATGAAGCTACGTTTCAAGCTGCAGTCTCGGCAGCCGTAGCAGTTGTCATGGCTCACCTGAATGCTAACAACGCCGATGTTAGCAAGGTGCCTATCGGGATTTCCAATCCTGGCAATGGACAGCAGCAACCAACACTTCCATACTCAGCCATCCAAGAACCTCACTCAAACCCACTAAAGAGAAAGCTCAAGATAGAGGTGGGAAGTACCTCGGCTCAAGGACCTTCTGATGGGCAACAAGCTGAGGCAGTCTGTACCCCTGTCAACCCTTCCCTCCCGACTCCAAGAAGACCGTATCTAGGAGACCTTCCCCACTACAGCAAGTGCAGCTACCATCATCATGGTGCCTGCCGGGAACTCTATTGTGCTAGGTGCCACATCTTGGGACATACTGCTCGCATCTGCAGAACCCCGGTTGAATTCATTACATCAATCACCAATGTGGTGACCCGTACAGTTTGCCACCTATGTGGTAAAATGGGACACTTCAAGAAGGATTGCCCAACCGAAGGGAAAGACAAAGACACAGAAGAAGCCTGACACTATTGCTTAAGGAGAAGCGGCAAGGAACTCTTTAGATTTTGGTACGTCCCTCGATCTCAGATAACTAAAAACTAAGAACAATAAATGACTAATTCAAATGTAAAATTCTTCCTAGTAAGGCGAAAGTCGTAGCACTGTTATAAAATTTAAAATTCATTAGGTAAAACTATAATGGCTAAACATATACGTTACAGCCATGTATATTTAAGATGGACAGACCTAGAGTGAGCGAATACCACCTCATTTCCTGTTCCTCGTTTGGTTGTGGATTTAGGGCGGGGTCGCTCAGTCAACAATCCTCCCCACCTTAAATATACATGACTAGTATATGTGAGGCGATTATAGAAATGCCTTGTGAGTATTCATTCACGAAAAGATAGTCTATTCGGAAACACTTAGAACTCTTTATAGTTCTGCGTCGACTCTATCAGTCCAAGTATCCATGATAGTGATACATAGGACGAAACCCGAGACGCCTCGAACTTGTGTGCCTGTTCGGCACATGACTCTATCGACCTTCACTTTATATCATGTCGGAGTGTGCCAACTTCGACGACTCTATTGATCATGGTTTGACTTCATGCAACCATGTGTACATCCTTAGTGCTGTGTAAAAAGAACTTTCTCCATAGCCAAGTCGGCAAATAAAGGTTCTTTCGAACCTAAACCTAAGACAAATAATCAAACCTAATGCGATCCGTCAATCGTCCCTCTTATCTCAAACCTTCCGAAGTACCCAAAGGAGGGTACCACACACTATTGACCGACCTCTCGTAGTCAGATAAACACCAAAGCGAAAGACACTGCAGATACTTCGGGAAACGACAACCATCCGAAGCATACATCTTAGATTCCCCCGGGAGATCCTTCGCACCTCGCACATCAGGTTCGTGAACCCAGAGAATAGGACTCACGAGGCCGACCACTATAACCAGGTATACGCTGGCATACATCAAGTATTGGCGGTTAAGCCAAGCATGAGTTCTACCACGAACCTCTTAACAAAACGCTTTCACCCTATTCCATAACATAGGAGCCGGAGTCAAGAAAATCTCTACGGGTTGAGCAAGTAAAGTTCCGAGTGATGAACCATATACTCACTAGATTCGACCTAAACCGAGAAAACCCAGAACCTTCGGATGAGTAGTTGCAGTATATGCTTGCACTGCTCAGGCACTTCGTCCACCTCGTTATAGACGAGTGGTGCCTATCATCCTCCACACCCTCGCATGGAGGAAACCGTCGTCGCTCTGTAAACGATAGAATACACTCTCCGAAGTGAACACTAGTATATCAAGAACCACATGATAACCTTCACAGCCAAGAATATTTGGTCAAAGTGTGAAAGTAGCTTTGTTAAACCTCGTAACCCAGATCCCGAAGAGATTATTGACTGGACGCCAGCCCTGGTGTTAGTCGAATGGTTATGCACGAATATGCGCTTTCCGCACGGGAATAAATCAAGTCTTGGAGAACCCTTGGTAGGTGTTCCACGAATACTATCTCACGCAGAGATAGTAGAACCACCTCCCGAGATAGTCCAACACTCGTCTGGTGAAACCCTATCTCCCCGATCCTCAGGGTTTCCGTATCTCAAGCGTCGTTAGTGCAGATCCATTTTGCACAAGCTTGGGATAGACACTCTATAGCAAACCGATGACCGTAGTCATGCAACCCACTCGGCGATCTAGAAAGTCTCTATCAGCCTGTTGATAGGAAACGCGAGACCAAAGACCACTCGAGCATTCTAAGAACCAACCTGAGGAACCATACACACACAGTACGAGTGAGAACGTTAGGAACTTCGGAATGGTGATCACGCCAGTGATGATCTTGCCATAGAAGTACACTATGTTCTAAGTACTGAGAAGCTCTACCCTTCCGAGAGCTTAGGACCATATGAGGATACTCATGGAGACTTAGTCCAACCCTTTTTAAACCGCTACTACTTTCGGATATACCACAAGA
The DNA here is from genome assembly GCF_052625555.1 of Lactuca saligna. Lineage (NCBI taxonomy): Eukaryota > Viridiplantae > Streptophyta > Magnoliopsida > Asterales > Asteraceae > Lactuca > Lactuca saligna. Next base: position 147,368,172 of record NC_136419.1, on the reverse strand, counting down.
CTCACACTCGATCGGTCCACTTCATAGTCTTGATATGCGATTACCCGACATCACTCTTCGTACCCCACTTATCTTGATAGAATCCATTGAGAACCCTAACCTCGTAGATACACCAAGCGGAACCCACTAGCTACTCGAAACGGAGTCCGCATCCCGTGCGTGAAGGTCTGTTGGAATGGCAAACACGGACTAGAGCTCACCTGGGTATGCGAGGACAACCGTATAGGGAGTATTTCCTTACCTCTGCTTGGCCATTAATACCTACTTCCTTTCCTAGACCTGAATTTCGGGACGAAATTCCCTCTAACGGGGGGATGATGTGACAACCCAAGTGTTCCCGTTACATTTTCCCCGTTACCGTTAACAGAATATTCCACTGTATAAAAGTTCCGTTAGTTAGAGGGCGTCAATTCAATAAACATCCCATTTGTTTATAGTGTATATGCCGATAAGTCGTGATATAAGGGAATAAAAACACATGACACACATTTCCATTAAATTGGAAAATGTCAAGTTTTATAGTTACGACCACTAAATCGGGTGCGACCAAAAGCCTCGTTTGACGGCAATATCGGGTAAAATACCACTGAGCCCCGACTCAAAACTCTATATAAGAATAAGTGGAGTCTAATGGAGACTTTTTACACACTCTCTCTCTATACTCTCTCTCTAGACCCGTTTTCGCCCCGAATCCGCAACCAAATGCTTCCAAATTGTAAGTCCGCTTCCCCTAGCTTATTCTAAACGTATGGATTCATGTTTATAGCGCAAAAACCATCCAAGAAGGCATAGGATAAGGATTTTACGGCCCAGGAACATTCTAGGGCCGTAAACCCCTAAAATGGTGCCAATCATGCCTTTAAACTTGACCATAAGCTTAGAAACTATCAGGGGATATAGCCTAGGGGTGTTTAAACACTAAAATGCATGGATTTAGGACTCAAAGAAGAGTTACGGCCCAAGCACATGCTTCGGCCGTAAACTCCCCAAGTCATGGTCCCAAATGCACTCCAAACTCATCCTAGGGCTTCATACATAATTTAGGAACTTATCCTCTTGAGTTTAGACCCTTGAAACACTCCAAAATGAATTATTAAAGAGAGTTTACAGCCCAAGCACATGCTTAGGCCATAAACACCTCTAAACCTTGTTTAAATGTCCCAAATACACTCCCAAACTACCCTAGGGCTTAACACATAATTTAGGGACTTAGTATCTTGGGTTTAACACAATTAAACACAATGAAATGAAAGGGAAAAAGGAGTTTACGGCCAGGTGTATACCAAGGCTGTAAACACCCTTAAACATGCCCAAAATAATTGTTTTGTCCCCCGAATAGCCTCATACATTTACCATGAAATACTAGGAGGGGATTTAATGGCTTAAACAAAAGGAAATGAGGTATGACTTGGAGTTTACGGCCCAAGCATTTATCTAGGCCGTAAACTCCCCAAAACCCACTCAAATGATGGTTTTAATCCTTTAAAATAGCATCATACTTCATTAGAAATCACTAGAAAGGCATTAGGGGCTTTAAACGTCCCAAAACTCTAAGGATTAGAGTTTACGGCCGTAAACTCCTTTAGGAGTGGTCCTTTGGCCGTAAACTCATAGATCATGCCCTTAGAGGCCTCAAACCCACTCATACCTTTTGGGAAAAGTGCTTAGAATAAATCAATGAGCAAGCTAGAAGCATAAAACACCCAAGAATATGACCTTGGAAGTTTACGGCCGTAAACTCCCTTGAGTTGGGCCGTAAACTCCAAATTGGTCCATATTAATGCTTTAAACCCATTCACACACTTGATATTTGAGTTTAGCAAAGTTCCACAACTGATAGGAGACCCTTAGCACCCTTAAACGCTACCCGGGACACCCAAACACTTAGCCAAAGTGTTTTCCGCTCCTGTGAGCGCGTATATTTGTTTAATTAGTATTAAATGTGCTGATTGCATGTAAACATATGTTACCATATGTTAAAATAGGTCATTGTGTGTGTTCAAGTCCTTGCGAGACACCGAACACCCAAACGGCACCTTCGTCGGACCTACTTACACCAGATGAGTTCATACCCATGAATGAACCCTTTAATGTTTTAAATGTTTTATAGGGGGGAATACAAGTTAAACATGCCAGTTATCATGTGGATCACATGTGATTGATAACCCGCATGCACAAGATTTTACCACATTACACTGTTTTACCGAGTAGGACACTATAATGACTTTTACTTATTTCATAACTTTTACTTATACTGATTTATCCAAATTCATTCTAAATTGGTTTATGAAAGATCCTATAAGGTTTTTAAACATATTTTACAAAAGAATACAATTTGGGATTTTGTCTGTACATAAAGGCTTTTCATTTAAAGATTTCCCTTTTAGACGTATACTTTCACTTGTTAAATACTGCTGCTTCGCTTATACTTATTTTATACTCCTACTCGGTAACGCTTTCACTTATACTTGTGGTCGCGTATACCTTGATGACACTTATACTTATTCACGCTCTTACTTAGTGATACAATTCTTCTTCACTTATACTTGATAACGACTCTACTTCACTTATACTTGATACGCTTTTACTTCACTTATTGTCGCCTCTACTTCGTGATATGCTTATACTTGTTCGACACTTCTACTTCACCTACGACCGCTTCTACTTCACTTGTTAGACACTTCTACTTCACAAGGATCACTTCTACTTGATACACACTCAGTCGTAGTTAGATGTATGTCCGTGCTTATATAGGTACATATAAGTAATGATTTAAAGGACTTAGGAAGACCCGTCTGCCCTATTTCCTTTTCTTCGTTGAGATGTGGTCTGGTGGGATCGGATGGTCGTTCGAATGTCATTTGACTCATTAGTTATATATTATGTATATGAGAATGGACATATAGGAATTCTCTAGTCAGTTCAGTTAAGAGTCTCTACTTCTAGTCTACACTTACATTAGAAACCCACTATTGGGAAGTCTCTACCTCTAGTTCAACACTTACACACCACCCACTATTTGGAAGTCTCTACCCACTATTTGGGATGCATCTTCAGGACACGACTTTCTCCGTCGTCTAGTTGGTAACCAGAGTCTCCTGTAGGGAGAGCGGACATTGTGTGTATAGATCTATACGGGATTGACAACCCCGCACCCTGACTGCTAGCTATAGTCCCGGCCTACCAAGCCAATGGGTGACAAAATTCACATTATATAGATGCTTGTAGGGCCTCTGGAACTCTAGTCAGTATGGTTACAAGTATCCTGGGTTGCCTTATAATTCATGACTTTAAGGTAACGGTATTTCGTCAGCAATTACACTATATGCTGATGTCCCTTTTTAGAGTCACACTGTTTTGACCGTGGTAGACGTATCTTTCATTTGATACTGTCTGCGGTCTGTAGTCACTGTTTTGACCGTGCTAGACGTATCTTTCATTTGATACTGTCTGCGGTCTGTAGTCACTGTTTTGACCGTGCTAGACGTATAGACGTATCTTTCAATTGATACTGTCTGCGGTCTGTAATCTTTGTTTTGACCTTGCGAGATGTACCTTTCATTTGGTATCATCTTCGGTCTATATTCACTGTTTTGGACCTTACCAGTTGTACCTTTCAATTGGTACCTCATGGAGTCTGTGTCTCCGTTTGTTAGACTAAACCAGACGTGTGGTTAGTTCGATACTCTCCTGGAGTCTATGATTCTTTGCCTTAGTCAGCAGTCCTCACTGCTGAGGCATATGATATTCTCTGATGTCGTTGCTTTCCTCAATAATCAAATTCAGTATTTTGATAATGATAGCAATTTAGGGAAGACTACTACTTTTTACCCCACATCACTGACCAGTCTTGGTAGAAGGCTGCTTTTATTAAAGAAAATATAGGATTTTCTGGAAAGGACTCTAATACATTGAAATCCCTTAAACTATTACTTTATTAAGTTATTTGAATGAAATGTCACTAAATGCTTATGAACTCACCAGCAATTGTAAAAATGCTGATACTCGCTTTTTAAATAACTTGTATTCTCAGGTTAGCATTAGACAGGTACATCCCCGGAGCTGTTGATGAAGATAACTTAGTACCACGCTGTATTTATTCTATTAGTTGTATTACTTTAAATTGTTGTAATGTAACCTTATAAAACTATTACTATTAATGCAATGTTTTGTTGTAGTTTGATTACTATAATGCATGTGTTGTGATACTTGACATGATGTCATCCACCTCAGGACGTTTCCGCCGTTCCGGTTTTGGGGTGTGATACAATATATTTTATTTTTTTATTTAAGTTTAATTAATAAACGGCATGATGGTATTTTAATTTATTAATTAGTTAATTAATTTTAGATTAAAAGCTACAAATTAGGAAAATGTATCTCTTTCCTTATATCACGTATTCTCTTCCCTTAAATTCTAGGGCTCCATCGGCTCTCCCTGCCATGCCTCTTTTATAGATCTTTGGTTCACCATACATGCAGCTCAAGAAATAGAAATGAAGGGAGATAAACACACAAGATCAGCTCTTTATGTAAGAAAGAGGGTGATGCAGCGTACGTGGCTAATTGAAAGAACAAGTAAGAACAAACTATCGTTGATTCAATTGAATGCCGATAACTCACAAATATTAGGGAAAAAACCAACCCCTAATTTTATTCACCCAAAAAAAAAATTAAGTATCTGTGTACAAAAGACGTCAACGAGAGTTTTAAAAGCAAAACTCAAAAACCAAATTAAAGAAATAACGACCAAGGTCCCTCAAGTTTGAGACAACTACTAAAAAAATACCAAAACAATAAATTGAGACTTTATCTCAACAAAGGCAGCAACGCAACAACTTAAAAGATGTGAAAATTCTTTGGATGTTCAACTTTCTTCATGTAATTTAAGGCTATTTGATCTGCATCATTCTCGCTAGGGTAATGAAGATTCGACCCCGAATCTGAAGCCACATCATCGTCAGATGAGGAATTGCCGACAAAAGGAACGAGGTGCTTCACATTAAACACATCAGAAGTATGAACATGGCTCGGCAGTTGAAGGCGATATGCATTAGGATTGATCTTTTCCACAATTTCGACAGGGCCGATCTTCTTAGCAGCAAGCTTACTATACTCATGAGCAGGAAAACGATCCTTAGTTAGAATCGCCCAAACAAAATCACCAACCTCAAATTCGACAGCGCGACGTTTCTGGTCAGCATGCGCCTTATATTTCACAGTGCTAGCAGTAAGGTTAGCGTGCGTTTGTTGGTGAATTTGGTTCAGTTGAGCGACAAAATCCACGGCAGTAGTATGTGGTCGCACTTTACTTGGCAAAGCGAGCAAGTCAAGAGGACCCCGTAGTGTTAAGCCGTACACCACATGAAAAGGGCTAAAACCTGTGCTGCGATTAACAGCATGATTATGGGCAAACTCAGCCTGTGGCAACTTCAAATCCAATGATTTAGGTTGATCCCCCACTAGACTACGTAACAGATTGCCTAGAGAGCGATTCACAACTTCAGTTTGGCCGTCCGTTTGGGGGTGATAAGCACTACTAAAATTTAATTGGGTGTTGACCATGCGCCATAAACTCCTCCAAAAGTGACTCACAAAGCGAGTATCACAGTCAGAAACTATAGAGGCGGGAAGACCATGAAGACGATACACATCACGAAAATAAAGTTGGGCGACAAGAACAGCATCAGTCGTAAGCTTACATGGAATGAAGTGAGCCATCTTGGAAAAACGATCCACCACCACATAAATAGAGTCGTTCCCACGCTGGGTTTGAGGAAGACCAAGAACAAAATCCATACTAACATCAGACCAAGGTTGTGTAGGAATAGGAAGAGGCATATACAACCCAGCAGTAGTCGCGACACCCTTTGCTAGCTGGCAAATACGACATCGAGCAACAAATTTCCCAACTTCCTTACGCATGGAAGGCCAATAATATGATCGTGCAATCAACTGAAACGTACGATCCCCCCAACATGACCTTCATTATGTAGCTCCTGTATAATTTTCGCACGTAGACTACAATCTGGAATGCACAGTTGAACCCCGCGAAAAAGAAAACCATTCTCCAGTAAGAAGTCGGTAGTATTACCTTGCTGAAGTTTGATAATAACATGAGAGAAAAAAAGGATCATCTGCATACAGGTCCATAAATGAATCAAATCCAGGCACATGAACACGCATCTCTGTGAGTAAACTGTGACGACAACTCAGAGCATCGGCGATACGATTAGAAACGGCCTTATGCTTGATAACAAAAGTGAATTGTTGCAAATAAGAAAGCCAGGAAGCATGTCGATGGGAGACTTTATCTTGGCTTCCAAGGTGTTTGAGTGAGTCATGATCAGTATAAAGAACAAACTCGCGTTGAAAAAGGTAATGATGCCAATGTTTCACGGCTTGAACAACCGCGTAAAATTCCATATCATATGTGCTAAAACGAAGCTTAGCACCCGAAAGCTTCTCACTAAAATAAGCAACAGGTCATCCCGACTGGCTAAGAACTGCACCAATACCAGTTTTTGAGGCATCACAATGAAGCTCAAATGGTTGCGAAAAATCCGGAAGCACGAGAATAGGGGCGGAGGTCAAACGATGTTTAATTTCATTAAAAGCATCTTCAGCTTCATCAGACCAGCGAAATAGAGTGTCCTTCATGCAATCAGTAATTGGGGCCATAATGCCACTAAAGTGTGGAATAAAACGTCGATAAAAAGATGCTAAACCATGGAAACTGCGTACTTCCGTGATAGAATTAGGGCGTGGCCAGTTTTTGACGGCAACAACTTTACCAGGGTCAACTCGAAGTCCATCTCTGGAGACCACGTAGCCTAAAAATTGAATCGACGCAGTTAGAAAAACACATTTTGCAGCAGCAGCATAGAATTTGTCCTTACGAAGGACCAACAAAACATCTCTCAAGTGTTCAAGGTGTACAGTAGGATTGATACTATAAATCAAAATATCATTGAAATAAACTACAACAAACTTTCCAATGAAAGGGCGTAACGCCTGATTCATGATGCGCATAAATGTGCTCGGAGCATTAGAGAGACCAAATGGCATTACCAACCACTCGTATAAGCCTTCACGAGTTTTAAATGTAGTTTTCCATTCATCTCCCATGCGGATACGAATCTGATGGTATCCACTCTTCAAATCCAATTTACTAAACACGCAAGCACCACTTAATTGATCTAACAAGTCATCTAGTCGAGGAATAGGAAACCGATAACGAATTGTGATCTTGTTAATAGCACGACTATCCACACACATACGCCAAGTGCCATCTTTCTTTGGAGTAAGTAGGGCTGGTACAGCGCAAGGACTAAGACTTTCACGAATATGACCCTTAGCAAGCAAGTCCTCTACCTGTCTACGCAATTCTTCATGTTCTATTGGGCTCATACGATAATGGGGATGGTTTGGTAGTGGAGCACCCGGCACCAAATCAATTTGATGTTGAATATCACGCAATGGTGGTAAAACCGAGGGTAATAATTCAGGAAATACATCAGAAAATTCATGCAGTAATGACTGAATCTCTGGAGTTGGGACAACAGAGCTAGCCGTAGTCATTGGGGCACAAAATAAAACAAAGACTATACCAGATGCTTCCATGGCTGCTTGAAAAGGAACTCGAGACAACAGAGTAGTTGGTGGAGCAACACTTACCGAAGAACCCACACGAGGTTTAGTCGGAACTAACACAATTTTCTTGCCACGACACATGAACGAGTAAGTATTGGAACGACCGTTATGGATAACAGACCGGTCATATTGCCAAGGGCGCCCCAGTTTTGAAACCGCAAGCTCCGAAATCACATTCTCACAACTACCTGCATCAATTATAAAGGTGCAAACTTTCCCACCAATAGTACAAGTTGACTGGAATAAATTGTGGCGTAACCACTCTGTTTGATCGGGTGTACGTGTCGTAACATCAAGAGCGGACTGCAACATATTCCTCATGGACATCCTCATCACCTGGGTAATCATCATATATGGGGTTATCATCAAGATGATCCGGATCAACCGCAACAGTGTCATTGGTAAAGAGTCCATGTGTAGCAACGGGTGCTTTGCGGCAGTCGGCTTGTCGGTGACCAGACTCACCACAACTAAAGCAATGCATACCGCTTCCTGGACGTCCTTGTGAAGGACGTTGAACTGGTGGGGGTGGGGTTTGTACAATATATTTTGGACCAGGAGTGGAAGAACCAGTAGTAGCACCTGTTGAACTAGAGGGTTGACGAAAGTTCACATTTGCACGTCTTGCTAACTGTTTATCTGCTTGAGAAGCACGTTGATGTGCTTCTGTAACGGTTAACGGGTCAAACATGTTCAAAGTATCTTGTAATTGTAGACGTAAGCCGCCAATATAACGAGAAACCAATTGAACTGGTGATTCGTTAAGGTCAGTACGAGCGAGCAATTGGTAAAAGTCGGTGGTGTAATCATCAACTGAGCGAGGGCCCTGACGGAGGTTTTGAAATCATTGATACAATTCTCGTTCAAAATTATAAGGTAAAAACGCAGCACGGATATGTTTCTTGAATTTCTCCCAACTTGAAATCTTGTCCTTACCAGAACGCATGCGAGTCTGTTTCAATTGTTGCCACCAAGCTTGCGCCCGGCCACGTAGACGGGTCGTGACTAACGGGACACGACGGTCATCCGGGACTTCTTTAAAGTCCATAATTTCTTCAACCTGCGATAACCAGTCAACGAACTCATCACCTTTGAGACCACCATCGAAATCAGGAATATCCACCCGGAAGCCACGTTCCCAATGACGATCACGTCATTCAGGGGAAGGGTTTCGATGAAACCAAGGATTTTCTGCTGTAACAGTGTCATCATCTTGCTCCTGGTTTAGTGCATCAAGTCGTTGAGTCAGAAGTTCGACCTGTCGTTGTAGATCTGCATTAACCCTACGTAAATCAGCATCATCCATGGTTGTTGCAGCGTTACCGTTCCTTGGTCTGCGAGGCGGCATAACACAGGATCGGGCTGGAAACTGATACCACTCTGATGCAGCGTACGTGGCTAATTGAAAGAATAAGTAAGAACAAACTATCGTTGATTCAATTGAATGCCGATAACTCACAAATATTAGGGAAAAAAACAAGACCTAATTTTATTCACCCAAAAAGAAAATTAAGTATCTGTGTACAAAAGACGTCAACGAGAGTTTTAAAAGCAAAACTCAAACACCAAATTAAAGAAATAACAACCAAGGTCCCTCAAGTTTGAGACAACTACTAAAAAAATACCAAAACAATAAATTGAGACTTTATCTCAACAAAGGCAGCAACGCAACAACTTAAAAGATGTGAAAATTCTTTGGATGTTCAACTTTCTTCATGTAATTTAAGGCTATTTGATCTGCATCAGAGGGATGACTTAAATCTTTTTTTTCTTTTTCATACCTGCATCAATATCAGGATTCTATTTTTTCGTGTTTAAACATGTTTCAAAATTACGAAGTGTGGTGCATCGCTTTCAAGAAATATGTTCGATTGTAGAAAGTGGAGGATATGATGCTCATTCATTTCTATAAAAGGGAAAAAGAAAACCTAAAAACTCAGTTATTAAGGGAGACAGAGTTTGTTTCTGCATAATCACCTTCGTTGGCCGTGTATATCAAGAAGATAGACCCGTAAAAAGCTACATCAACCATCACCGACTAACCACCATTACTGCCTCATCTCCGTTTTCAACTTTAGATTCTATTGGGTCTTATTTCAAGCTCGAATTAAATCGTTCTTAATTTTGCAATTGTGAAACACCACCATCATCATCCCCATCGCTGACGTCTCGACTAGTATTTTCTTTTTGCAGCGCTCTATCAGGTTCCTCTCCCACTCTCTCATTGATTATCATTTTCTTTTTTATTATAGTATTCGGGTGGATTAATGTTTGGTGGTAAGTAGGCTTATTTAGTATTAACGAGTTTAGTTTTTAGTTACTCTGCAAGTGTTAAATATTCGATGTAGGTATATGATGAGACCTGATCAATTTTGTGGTTGAATGCCTTACGCCCCAAGTTGTTTATGAAAATGTCACATGGATTTGTGGAATACTCCTACTCTTAGAAGAATGCTTAACATGTTTTCAAACATATTCTAATTTCATCAAAATACTCCTTCCAATTTTTTCCATTTGAGTAGGACATAGTATGTTATGCTTTTTTTCTCTTTCTTCTCTTTATTCATTTTTTTATTATTAATTCTTCTTTCTTTTTGTTGATTGTTTTGACTTTTACCCACAAATATGGTCCATAAAACTAATAATAGTATAATTTATAGTTTATATCCATAAAACTAATAATAATATAATGCATAGTTTATATGCAAAACATAAGATCAAGATTTTTAAAGCATAGTAATAATGATAAAATACACATTAATAATAAAGTAATATGAACTGGAAAAAAAACTTATAGGAATGGCTCGGGGAACAATATTATGATTTCTAAAATAGTGTTAATTGTGCCAAGCCGTGAACTTATTGAGCACTATTCCTACTTTACATGGAAACAAGCTTGGTCAATTCTCATTAACAATAAGTAACCAATTTGTAGGTAATTTTTTCGATTCGTATACCAATTATATGCAATCAAGTGATTTTTTTCCATAAAATGATAGATTTTGGCATGAAGTAGGAATGCAGACATACATACATACATACATATATATATATATATATATATATATATATATATATATATATATTTGCAAAAAAGTGGCTTCATAAACTTAATTTGTTTTATTGATGATTAGTTTATTTTATAAGAATGTTTGTTCTTGGTCTCTATTACATCCTAAATAATTGAACATGGCAATTATCATGATTTTATATTTGTTTTTCTATATCTTTGTTGTTGATTCACGGTTCGTGATGCCAATTAAATTCACTTATTCTTTCAGGTGTTACCCAATCAAGAAAAAAAAAAGATCACTCATTCAACAAAACCAACGATCAAGAAGATAAGAGGCATGAAATTGTATTTTTTTTTTTTAATTCTCGTTAGAATGTCACTTTTCTTCTTCTTATAATTCTCTTTATCTTATGATAATGTGAGAATAGTGTTTGTAATTTTTGTTTTCTCTCTATTTATTTCTTATATTCTAAATAGTCATTCTCATAAAACTTTTCAGTTTTGTACTTTTAATTCTTGTCAAAGTATTTTTTTTGTTTTGAATTCGCCTAGAATGTTAGTACAACATGTATATTTTATCAAATGTTAATATAAATTTTTTAGTGTTATGTATATTTTGTCAAATGTTAATATAAATTTCTTAGTCTTGTACATTCTATCAGTTTTAAATTTTATATTCTTACCGGAATAATTCTTAAAGAATTATTTTCTTAATTTAAATAAAATTAATAAATATGTTTCCTAAAAATCTGGAATTCATTATTTTGTTTCCTTAAATAAAGATACACAAAATGTCCAAATTACCACTAAGATATTTTAAAATTTGAATTCTTAAAAAAATTAATAATAAATATAATAATATTTTTCCAAAAATGATTATATTTTTCATTGATCCAATGGCTAGGATTTAGTTACACGGTTACATAATAAATGCTAGTTATAATATATATATATATATATATATATATATATATATATATATATATATATATATATATATATATATATATATATATATATATATAGAAAATACATGAAACATACCTGGTTGTCTTGTGGGTCTTCCAAATGGTAAAAAGGTTGTTGTAATCTGTAAGGGTTGTGTTAGACTTTCAAAGACCATCACTCTTAAGAGTGTTCTATTTGTACCTAAATTAAGTTGCAATTTGATTTCAGTCTCTCAACTAAATAATGATATGTAGTTAATTACTCAATTCAATTCTTCTATATGTGATATACAAGACTGGTCGAGGAGGCTAATTGGAGCGGGTGTTAGACGGGATGGAATTTACTACATTGGAAAAGGTGGATCAAATTTTCATGTTTTGGTGGATGCAACAACCTCCACGTTAGAGCTATGGCATAATAGAATGGGACATCCTTCTGAAAAATTAGTGAAATCCCTTCCTCCTGTATGTAACCTTAGGGGTAGTATGAATGAAGCTTGTGAAGTTTCATTTCGGGCTAAACAATCTAGAGATAAATTTCCTTTAGGTGAAAATAAAACTAGCTGAATTTTTTATAAAGTACACTATGATCTTTGGAGTCCTTACAAGCATCTTTCAAGTTGTGGGGCTCGATATTTCTTGACAATAGTTGATGATTATTCTTGTGTAGTGTGGGTGTATTTGTTGACTGATAAAACTGAAGTTTTTGAAATTTTTGTGTTTTTGTGGCTATGGTTGGTAGATAATTTTCTAAAAAAAATCAATATGGTACAAAGTGATAGCGGAATAGAGTTTAATTGCTTGTTTACTTATTTTTCTACACATGGAATTTTGTTCAAACATCGTGTGTCGGTACTCCTCAACAAAACGAGCAAGTAGAAAGAAAACACAAACAAAGTTTTAATGCAGCTCGAGCTCTTATTTTCCATGCAAAATTACCTACTTCCTTTTGGGGTGAATCCATCCTAACAACTGCACATTTGATCAATCACACACCCTCTCCTTTACTCGAAAATAAAAGTCCATAAGAGATATTGTTTGGTACTCTTCCTTCTTATGCTACTCTTAAAGTGTTCTAGTATTTGTGTTTTGCTCATAACCAAAAGGCAAAATGAGATAAATTCGCTAGTCAGTCGAAAATGTGTCTTTGTTGGATACCCATTCGGTAAAAAGGGGTGGAAGTTGTTGTTGGTTTAGGTGTCTAAGCCCATAACTATAATTGGTATGTACTTGACCCAAGATTAGCATGGTCCATTTGGGTTGCATTCATAAGAACAATCTGATAGGATGGATATTTGAGAAAGAGGTTATTTATGATTTACTAATATATTATAAGTATAATATATTAATTGAGAAATCATATTATTTAATTAGTATTGATCAAGAATTAATTTGGAATTAATTTGGTGATCAAAAGAAACTAATTAAAATAACTGGGACTGATTATGTATATTAGTGATACATATGGTTTGGGCTATTGATCCATGATGGGCTAAGTTTATGTGAAAGTCCACGAAGAGTTAGTCCATATGAGTTGTGGATCATAAGCCTAAGTGTAAGAATTAGGGTTACATATGAATCTTGGAATTCTAACACTATATATGTAACCCCTTAGACCCCAAAATCAGATGCACAAGGAATATAGCAAGAGCATAGTCGATTTTAGGGTGTTCCTAACCTCTCTCTCAAGTACTCCAATTGTTGGTGGTGTTTTGTGAAGAATTTGAGGCATCACAGTTGAGGTGATAAGCTCTTAAAGGCCAAGTAATACAAGCTTCATACTTTAGAAAAATGAAATTTGCATCTATAACTAGAGAAAACTTAAAAACATAACATTAGGGCTGTATGTGCACCATAGGGATGTTATAGTGCTCAAAACCCATCAGTGGTATTAGAGCCTAGGGTAGTTTTTTGTTATATTGATGCATGGATGATTGTTCAAATTTGAAGCAAAATGAAAAAAATGTTTCTGGCAGACTGAACTCGACGAGTCCATTAGCTGACGCAGTAAGTTACACTGTCTGGTGGTAGATTTTCGGGTTTTTTTTTTGGCCTAAATTGGATTAGGATCATTACCACAAATTGTTTTGTATCATAAAATCTATTTTTTCGGATATGGTAGTGATTATCCTCATCTAATTAAAAGATAATTATCAAAATTTCAAGATTATTGTTAGTTTTTATGATAAAGTAATTGTTTGTAAACTTTTGATTTGATATTATCTTGCCTTATGAGTTAAATTAGGCCAATGATAAATTATATGATAATTTTATTAGTTAAACTTGATATAAATGATTTTAAAGAGTTTCATAACTTGTCCTCAAGTTATGGAACATGAAAAGTCTCATTCATTAAACATTAGACTCATAAGTTATGGAAACCAAAATTTTTGAAGAGTTATAAAACTTTCCCTCAAGTTTTGAAATTTGTAAAGTCTCACTTATGAAAATAAAATTCCAAACCTTAGAATCTTAAAAGTTTAAAATTCAACCCTTATACTATTATAATATTAAAAGTTAATATATGTATAAGACAAGTAAGTCTTACTGTTAGTAAGCCTCATCCTCAAAGCAAATCTATAACGGGTGTTTAAGGAAGCGGCCTATAAAATGACCGTCATTGGGTATCTACTCTTACCCGCTGCACTCTTGACTAGTGGATGGTCGTTAGCCGAACGGGTAGGATAGGAATTAATTCTCATTAAAAGTATAATGATAATTATAAAGTAACTAAATGTTTTTTTTTATAAAATTCTCAATCTTAGTTATTTTAGGAAAAATGTAAAAATGATGTTATTCCATGAAATTGCACTTTGCACCTTGTCAAGTCGTTAGTGGAGCGTGTGTGGTTAATCGGCACATTAACTTGGACTAGTAAGGGTGGAAAATGGTAGCTTGATATTTGTCGTGGATCAATGGAGTGTGTGTGGTTAACCGACACATTGATTAGGTGATAAATGACATTGAGTGAACCAAGCACATTTGCATGGTTATTCACAGATTGTTTGTGATCCTCGGTATCCCAGTCACAAATTTGAAGGGCATAATCAAGATTTCAACATGTCATTGAAAAGTTCAATGAATCTCAAAGAATCTTGGAATTTAATTTCATTTAAAACTTAATAATCAGTTGCGTTTTTCATGGTGGAAATTGGTAAATCGTCAATTACCTACCTTCAAATATTTTGCAATCGGATTACGACATCCCTCTTTCGAATTGTAAAATATTGTGTTGGGTTCTAGCATTAATATTTCATTTGGGTGATATATTAAGGATTCATATCTAATCTAAACTTTGTCTTTCTTTTTCAGATGTCTTCCAACACCGCTTCTGGCTCAAACCCTTCTGGCTCTTTCTCCCTCATGAACTTGTGTGGGAGGGTCATCTTTGATGGTTCGAATTTCAATGATTGGATTCAGAACATTAGGATGGTCACACATTACGAGGATAAGGAATATGTCCTCGATAAAGAGATTAAGGAGATTGATGAAGCAAATGCTACTCCTGAAGAAGTTGATAAATATAGGACTCGTGAGAAGGATGTCACAAAGGTGTCATGTATCATATTAGCCACTATGACAGCTGAACTTCAAAGTCCTATGAGGACTGCTACCCTTTCATAATGCACCAAGACTTGATGGAAAGGTACCATCAAAGTGCTCGACAGGAAGGGTCTGAAATCATTGCCTCCATGATTACAACAAAAATGAAGGATGGAGAGTCCATTACGGACCACTTGCAAAAGATGCAAAGGTTTATGGACCGCTTGCTGAAGTTAAATGTCAACTTCGATGAAGAGTTTCCCATTGATATTATCCTACACTCTTTGCCTCCTTGTTATGATCAGTTTTGTATTTCTTATCATATGCATAAGGAGGAGGTCACTCTAAGCTAGCTTCAAGGCCTACTCAGAACTGTTGAGAGTAGTTTGGAAGGAAAATCTGTTTTTCCTACTCTTACTGTTGTTGCCCATATTTTGGAAATTGGACATGGGAAAGGGAAGAATAGGAAGGATACTACTAAGAGCCACAAGGGAAATTCCGAAGATGGATCCTCTTCTAGTGGAAGCAAAGGTGGTTCTGATACTCCCTCTACCAATCCAAAAGAAGTAGAGTGCTCCTATTGTCATGATAAAGGGCACTAGAAGCAAAGCTACCACAAATACTTACAGGATGTCAAGGATGGGTAAATAAATCCCACCCATGCAGGTATTTACAATATTCTGTCTAATAAATCATCACATGCTAATTCTTGGGTCCTTGATACAGGTTGTGGTTTTCACATTTGTTTTGATTTGCAGGGACTAAAAGGAAGTACGGATCTGGAGCACAGGAAGATAAACTTAATCATGGGGAATAGGAAAGTGTCATTTGTCACCAAGATCGAAGTTTATTCTTTATTGCTTAGTGGGTTAGAATTAGATTTGAATAATTGTTGCTACTCGTCCAATATGGTGATAAAAATTATTTCCTTTCATGGTTTGTATAAACAAGGTTTTAGATTTTCATTTGATAATGAAATTGGTTCTATTAATGCTTTTTATAATGGTATAATTTATTTTAAAGCATTGCCTTGTAATGGTATATATGAAACTGTGATGGTTGATAACAACTTAGGAAATAATGTATTGCACGTCGAATCGTCCATCGGTTTGGACAAGGCATCCTTTTGGCATTGTCGTCTTGGACATGTCAATAAGAAGCGCATTTCCCAACTCCAAAAGGACGGTGTTTTGGAGTCATTCGACTTAAATTTGGATGACACTTGCGAATCCTGTTTGCTTGGAAAGATGACCAAGTCACCCTTCACTGGTACTTGTGAAAGGGGTGAGGTTGTATTGGATCTCATACACATCGACGTGTGTGGACCCTTCAGATCCGCCACAAGGGATGCTAACCGCTTCTATATGACTTTTACTGATGATTATAGTAGATATGGCTATATCTACTTAATATAGCATAAGTCAGAAACCTTTGGAAAGTTTAAAGAGTTTAAACAAGAATTGGAGAATCAGTTGGGCGGGAAGATAAATATACTTCGATCCAATCTTGGTGGTGAGTATCTTAGTATCGAGTTCCACGACTATCTTAAGGAATGTGGAATTGTTTCACAATTGACGCCACCTAGGACACCACAGCTTAATGGTGTGGCTGAGAGGCGCAATCGAACCTTGTTAAACATGGCTCGTTCCATTATGATTTGAGCTTCGTTAACTATCTCATTCTGGGTGTATGCCTTAGAGACTGCTGCCCATATCCTTAATCCAGTCCCAACTAAGAAGGTTACTAGAACAGCTCACAAGATGTGGACAGAGAATGTTCCCTCGTTAGCACATATCAAGGTTTGGGGTTGCAAGGCTTTCGTAAGACGAGAGACTCACAACAAGCTTGAACGTCGTAGTGAGCGATGTATTTTCATCGGCTACCAACAGAAGTCCTTTGGATATCTCTTCTATAGATCGAGTGACAATGTTGTCTTCGGTGTGAGGAGAAAGGTTTTCCGTGAAAGAGAACTTCTATGCACAGAGAACAGTGGGAGGCAAATTGACCTTGAAGAGCTTCAAGAGTTAAGTGATGAAGGAACCTCAACCACTAGCGCTCAACCCGAGGGTGAAACTCTTGTTGAACCATTTGACGAGCCCGTACCTATGAGATGCTCTAGTAGAGTTAGTGTTCCACCTGTGTTATATGGTTTTGATATAACAACTGAAGGTGATATGTTTATGAGTGATAATACATTGATAAATTTGGATGAACCTAATAACTACAAGGAAGCCTTGGCAGGCCCTAAGTCTGCAAAATGGAAAAAGGCTATGGAAAGCAAGATTCAGTCTATGTATGACAATCAAGTTTGGAACTTGGTTGACAATGTACCAGGTTGTAAGACGGTCGAATGCAAATGGATCTTCAAGAAGAAGACCAACATGGATGGGAAAGTACACACATACAAGGCACGACTGGTTGTGAAGGGATTTAATCAAAGTCATGGAGTTGGATATGATGAGACCTTCTCACCAGTACCGAAGATTAAATCTATAAGGGTTATGCTAGCCATAGCTGCATTTCATGATTATGAAATATGGAAAATGGATGTCAAAATCGCTTTCCTTGATGGGAAGTTGGCTGAAGTTGTTTACATGAGTCAGCCAGAGGGTTTTGTCAATGCAAAGTACCCTAATAGAGTGTGTAAGCTTGAGAAACCATTTATGGATTGAAACAAGCATATCGCAGATGAAATCTTCGTTTCAATGAGAAATTTAGAGAGTTTGGATTTTTGAGAAGCAAGGATGAGTCCTATATATATGTCAAAGCTACTGGGAGTATAGTTAGCTTTCTGGTGTTGTATGTGGATGACAAACTTCTCATACGAAATGACATTCCAACCTTGCAGGAGGTGAAGTCCTGGCTTGGGAAGTGTTTTGCTATGAAGAACCTTGGGGAAGCTGCTTATATTCTAGGGATAAGGATATTGAGAAATACGAGTAAAAGACTAATAGGACTTAGTCAAAGTACCTACTTGGACAAGGTGTTGAAGTGTTTCAACATGGAGAATTCCCAGAAATGTGACTTACCTATCCAAAGCAATACCAAACAGAGTAAGACTCAGAGTCCAAGTACAGAGGCACAGATAGCAGAGATGAGTCGAGTATTGTATGCTTTCGCAGTTGGCTTGATCATGTATATTATGACTTGTACTCGCCCTAATGTGGCCTTTTCTTTGAGCATGGTTAGCAGATATCACGGGAATCCTGGTAAAGCTCACTAGACTGCAGTAAAGAACATTCTTAAGTACATGCGGAGGACTAGGAACTGGGTCCTTACCCTCAGTGGGAGTGATGACTTAAGAGTGCTAGGGTATAGTGATGCCAGCTTTCAGACCAACTGAGATAATTTTCGCTCTCAGTCGGCTGGGTATTTATCCTGAATGAAGGAGCAATAACTTGGAAAAGTTCCAAACAAGAGACTGTAGCTGATTCAACATGTGAATCAGAGTACATAGCAGCAAGCAAAGCATCCAAGGAGGTGATATCGCTGAAGAACTTCATCGAAGACCTTGGATTTTTACCAACTGTAAAGGAGCCTATGGATATTTTATGTGACAGTGAGAGTGCGGTCGCCTTAACCAAGGAACCAAGGGATCATGGCAGATCCAGGCACATCGACATAAAATATCACTTCATACGACACCGGATAAAAGAAGGACTACTCGTAGTAAAGAGGGTGTTGTTAGAGTAGAACCTAGAAAATCCCCTTACGAAGGGACTGAGTAGGGTTATGCACTTGCAACATGTGAGAAGCATTGGGATGAAGGATGATATTAGTTTTAATGATTAGATAGCTGTTTAGAAACTTGTAATATATAAAATGTAATTGACATTTGATTATTAAAAAAAATGAGTTTTATTTTTGAGTAAAGTTACTATATTGTGTCAATTGTTTGCAACTGTTTCATTTTGCATGTTTTGACTTCCAGAATAATAAGATTATTCAAACTATGCACAGTCGATCATACTTTGGAAGAAGGTATTGAGGCAAGACTGTCATGAATTTGGCTTGTAGATTGTCTAAAGTATTTAGATATCACAAAATTTTTCTACAACATTCATGAGTGCTCTTGAAATAAGATTTGAGTATTGGATTAAATCTACACATACATGAATCACTTCATGGAATTTATCACGAGTGATTGTGAGACGATAATATCATATAGTGTGACAACCCCATACTTTCCAAGTCAACAAAAGTCAAATCCGATAAATAAAATTTGAGTTTTATTTATTTAGTTAAATTCTTGAAGGTTAGAAAATAACTTAAATTATATAATTAATGTCTATATGAGTTTTCGGAATCAATAACACACAAAAACTAAGGTTTTCCTTGGAACCGAAAACCCTCGCACACAACCCTTTTCGCCCGAAAACATTTGGATCAAGAACTAACTTCGGCTAAAGACCCATTCTCGTCTGAGAACTCCCTTTCCGACCGAGAACTCAAGAGGTATATAAGTTTTTCATCCGAAAACTTGATCATTTCTCACCCATTTCACTTGAAAACACTCTCATTTTGCTCCCAAGGATTATCCAAGGACATTCAAACATTCAGGTGAAAACCTTCAAATTTTCATATTTCACCAAGAACACTAACAACACCAAGAACAACCTTCATATCTTCAAGTGACCGAAAACACCTAGGTCCGAGAACCTATTTCCAACCGAAAACCCGTTTTCGGCCAAGAACCTCTTTAGGTCTGAAAACACTCTGCAACACTTGTACAATCTTTGGTAATTCCTATCAACACAAAACAAGTGTTTCCTAACACTTTAATTAATGGTTTCACTAATTTAAATATAATTATGTGTTTAACTATTATTAGGATACCATTAATTTCCGCGTATATCAACTAGAGGGCCATCTTTCCAGTCTCGTTGTCCAGCACGTACACGTAAACAACTGTGAGTTCATACCCCTACATTTTCATTGTTTTTAATGTTTTCAAGGGGGGATACAAGTAAAACACAAGGAATTTTGTGTTTTTATACAAACGATTTCAAACAGAACACAAACTTTTGCAATTGATACAACCCAATTAATCACTACATTTTATAAAAATATTCAGATATTTTAACCCTTTTGTAACATGTCGAGCATAAGGGTAGTTTTATAACATACAATCAAAATTTCAAAGTTTTCAGTATAGTACATACCGTACATTTAAACTATAGTTGATATAGTTCGGACACATTACATTACTATTATAAAATTTAATACATGAAACGAGAACATACACACAAACTACAATAGGCACAGTTTGGGATACAATACACTGTTTTACCATTTCAAGAACATTATACAGAAACGAACATATAAACTATGGTAGATATAGTTTATGGTATATAATACTATTTTCCTAATACAAGAGTGCAATACTAAATAATTATTAAAGTATAATTATTGTACATTACAAGGTTTTACATACGGTTTCAAGTAACACCACAACACTACATGTAAACTAGTTAATACAGGGTTGTGAGGCACTACTTTAATTATATCTACTAGGGTACGAAACTAAATCCTATACAGTATAACCAGAGTCTCCTGGAGGGAGAGCGTGAGATTTGTGTATAGATCTATACGGGACTTATAATCCCACACCTGAAATGTTAGCTACAGTTAGGAGGACAGATTTGGGGTGACAAATGTCATACTATTCTGACGCCTAAAGAATGTTGTAGAGGTCACTAAGTCACATCAATCATGGTTATACCAAACTCACAACAATATAAACTAACCATTCGTTTATGGGATTTCAATTCTTCAAATAGTTTTATTTTAATTAATAGAGCACTATAACTGTCAAGATGAGATATATCTTGTTCAATATCACCTGACTCAAAACCACCATAGAGGATTTATCATCCTTTTTCTCTTAAATTATTTTAGAGAAAGATGCCTCCGAAGAAGTCCAACAGAAATAACAACAATCCACCACCGCCGCCACCTCCTCAATACAATCCTGCTGTTTTCCAAGCAGTAGTAACAGCCGTTGTGGCTGCTGCCATGCCGTAAATCAATGTAATTGGCAATAGCGGGGCGGGTAGTGGTACCAATCCATCTAACCTCGGTGACAGTTATGGATACCCGAAGGAATGTTCATACAAGAACATCACCAACGCCAACCCTTGATCCTTCGATCGCACTGGAGGAGTCATTGCACTAACTGATATGTGTAATTTTGTATATATTTTTATGCATTATATCGTAATATTTTGGCCTTTATTATTCTCTTTTAGAACTAAAAAGTACACATAATGTTTTAAATTATGTTTTGCAGCTATTCGTTGTCGATAAAGCACAAAAGAAAAGAATGAAGCGGAAACCGGGCTTAGAAGCTAAAAGAAAAGAAAAATGTTGGAGGACTAATTACGCCGAGCGTAAAATCCTTGTACGCTAAGCATAATGCCTAAATTCACGTTACGCCCCGCGTAACGTAATGGTACGCCCCGCGTAATGGCTGGCTTCGGATAAACTCAATCGCGTGTAAATCCTTAGTACGCCCAGCGTAATCCGACTTACGCCCAGCGTACGTAAGTCGGTTACAAAGGTTATAAAAGTCGATTTTCAGCTAACCAGAAGGGGGGATTCGACTTTCAACTAAATTTAGTCGATAATTAACTTCTGTTAATCCGTTTTGAGGGTCTAGAAGGCGGCCGGAAGGCCGTTAAGCTAACGGGAGCGGAGATCGGAAGGGTTGGAGAGCGGATACGTGTCAGTAATCATATGGGCTGTTAAGGTGACCATGTTTAGCATTCCATTGTGTTACTATTCTGTATTTAGTTTCTGATTTGGGTGTAAATACCTTTTACTTTGTGTTTATGATTGAATGAAGCTTTGATTATTAGACTAATTGCTATATTGAATAGTTTGTTTGTGTTTAATTTATCTTGCCAAGCTTGTTAAAAGATATTTATGTTTTAATGATAATTATTTGCTGTTAATTGTTAAGTGAATTAAGTTGTATAAACATCTGCTTGATTGCTTGTCTCTTATTATTTTGATGACCATCGAGGTTATAAGTCTAGGAATAACGAATGTGAAACTAGGATTAACTTGGGAATAAGTAAGTTAATGTGTGACCCTTGTTTGATGACCATCAACAAGAGGTTAATTGAATGTCTAATTTGATTAACTATATTTACAAGTCTTGCTTGATACGAACTGAACACTATGAAGCATGTTAGTTTAATCAACTGATCACTGTTTGAATTGACTTGTTTGCTAAAGGATTAGTTATAGTGACTGCGAATCTAATCATTTTAGGAATCGGTGAACATGAATAAATGAATTTGTGTATGCAATTGTCTATGTTTTTAAGGTGTAATTTGTCTAAACCAAAGTACCTGAAGAGATTTGCTTTACTGTTAGTTTATCGAGAGTAGTTAATTAATTGTTAGTTTGAGATTTATTTCTTTATTCTTTTCGTGTGACATGTAACTTATAATCAAATATATTAAATTAATCCACCATTCCCTGTGACCGATACCCAACTTACCTAAGCTATATTGTAATCTGACTAGGTACACTGCCTATAAGTGCATAGTTAGTCTGAGTTTGTTAGGTTATAAATATTAAAATTAGTGGGTACTTTCGTGAACATCAAGTTTTTGGCGCCGTTGCCGGGGAGCGGCTTGTCATTAATTTAGTTTATTTGATTATTTGTTATTTGTTTTAGTTAGTTTTTATTTTTAGTTTGATTTTCGTTGATATCATTTCACTTGTAGGGAAGGTTCTTGTTGTTATTTGCAGGAATTTGGGATTGTACACATTGCTTAACTTTACTTTTTGCATGGGTTCAAGGATGAAAGCGATTAGGGAATTCTTGACCTGCTTAGCCTACTACTTTGTTGATTTGTCCAACTCAATCCATGAGGCGTAGTATAGCAAGGCGTATTGTGGTGGTTAAGTGGAAGACCGAGCGCTTGCTGTTCTTGACTAGTTAGGTCACTTCTTGTTCCGGTTTTAGTTAAAGGTGCAAAGAAAACAAAGGAAATATTCTAACACGTCGTGAAAGTGGGTGTTTTCGTAAACCAATTCTTGTGTGCAAAGGTTTTTGATCAACCATTGTTGTTTGATCTCGACAAAGATAAGTGATTATGACATCTCAATTTTTTTTTATGTCACTCATCGGGAAGTCATCAGTTGCTGAAGAAATTAAAAAAGAAAAATAATTAAGTTTTAAGTCCCTCAATTAATTAGTTAAAAGAAAGGAATTTCAAATAAAGAAAAAGGAATATTTCATTTAAATTACGCCCAGCGTAAAGTTAGTGTACGCCAAGCGTAATTCAACCACTGATCGTGTATGGATTTTCATGGAGATGGGGTTACGCCCAGCGTAAAATCGCGTTACGCCCAGCGTAAGGCAACGACCAGGTTATATCTATTACCCTTTGACTTTTTTTTATTCCTTCAGATTTCTTCTACTCTCACATACGCTGTGACGACGAGCTTCTTTCAAGAATCTTGATTTTTTTTTCTCGTCTCTTGTAAAATTCGACACACGAGTAAGTATTTCGGTTACTCAATGTTTTGGATTTGTGTTTAAATCGACGAAATTGGCTGCAAATTGCCTTTGTTCGAAATCTAGGGTTCATATATTTCTCGAATTAGGGGTCGATTTCACAAATTTGTGTTTGATTATGGCTTAAATAGACTGAGATGGACTAATGGACTCAACCCTAAAACCTAATTTGGTCTTAATCCCGTCCCACACCCATCGATTTAAACTCGGGGACGTACGCCAAGCGTAGCCCCGTAAACTTCGATTCTTGACTGCTCTATGCAGTTTCCATGTTAAGTGTTTCTTAATTTTAAATAGACAAGGAGATTACAGGGGACTGATTTTTAAGGGAGGTCCCGTTTTTCTATTATCTTGGACCACGAAGTTTGATATGCCCCATATGCTTGCCCTGTTGTGTTTATTTTAAAGAAAAAAAATTTGATATGGGTTATGACTTTAGCACAAGAAAAGGATGCAGAACACAGAATCGTGGAACCTGGACATATGCCCAGTGTACAATGGATGTACGCCCAACGTACTGTCCATATCCAGCTCCAATTTTTTTTGGTTTAAAATTTATTAATGCTGTTATATTTTATTTGGTTTTGTGTTTGTGATAATATGTGCAGGTTATGGCCCGAAGAACTCAACGGACCAACCCACCCGAGGATGTGACCGATCACCGTTTCTTACAATTTCCGCAAACTCTGAACGATGCCACTCGGGCACGATATGTTGCCAATTTGAGTTTGTTGCTCACCAAGGAGATCGATATAGCACCATCATTCGAATGGGAATTGGCTACCCGGACTGGACTTGCTGCATTGATCTAGGAATTTTTGCAATACACGCACTCGGACGCGAGTGGTGTGGACTTGTTCGTGTGTCAGGGATGGGCACGTTTGTTCAGGATTCAGGAGCCCGTTTATCGGGCATTTTTGCTGGAGTTTTACACTACAGTTTCCTATGATCCTAGGAAGGCACCCGATGACAGGACAGCCTTTGCCTTCAGACTGGGGGGAGTGAGTCGGGAATGCAGCGTGATAGAGCTTGCGACTCGAGTGGGTATTTACACAACCGATGAGACGAGGAGTGTCCACTTCCCGGCATTCCTTGTTGATTGTCTTACGGAGTGGCCAGATGACTATAACGAAAACACTTTTTGGGCCGAGATTACAGGAGGAGTTTATACGCCATCTACTGCACGGGGTAGGATGATTCGGTCTACTACCTATAAACTACTGCACCGGTTGATTTCTATGTCTCTCACGCATCACAAGAATAGTGAGAGAGTGCCTTCGACGGACTTGTATTTTTTTATGGGCGCTTGTTACTCCAGGGAGGCACCTGGACCTTCCAGTTGCTTTAGCTGCATATTTGGGACGGAGGGCCAGGGGACTTCGGGAGGATAGCCCGATTTGCGGAGGGCATTTTATCACGCGTTTAGCCCGATCATATTAGTTGTTGACGCGTGAGATCACAAGATCGATGGTGTTCCACGACATGAGGCCGATGAGTCTTCAACTGTTAGAGTCGATGCGCATATTGGAGCGGGGTGGAGATGGTGTCTTGAGGGTACGAGCAGATGATGTAGTGGATGAGGAGGGTGCCGCCGAGCCACAGCCGAGACGGGTCTAGCGGCGTAGACCTGCTCCTCGGGGAGCGCAGCAGGGACTTGAACCGGAGATTGAAATGTGCTACCTAGCTCAGGGAATTGTCCGTCTTGACATGAGAGTCCAGAACCTTAGTGAGTATGTTGCACATGTGGACATGCAACAACAGTGGCATGGGGATGCGTTGAATGCATTCTTTTCCCACCAGGGGTTTCAGTACTCGGTTCCCTATCCTCCACCATTCCAGTCACGATATGATGGGGCTGGTACTTCTGGGACACAGTAGCATGATGATGGAAATGATGAGTGATCCTTTTTATTTATATGTTTTTTGTGTTATTTTTAGTTTAGTATTTTTATTTGTTATGTAATTAATCTTTAATTTAGTTTGTTTTACTTTTGTTTTCCATGTTGATGCTCTTTGGTTGTTTAGATCTCTG
Organism: Lactuca saligna; assembly: GCF_052625555.1. NCBI lineage: Eukaryota > Viridiplantae > Streptophyta > Magnoliopsida > Asterales > Asteraceae > Lactuca > Lactuca saligna. The sequence continues at coordinate 147,342,451 of NC_136419.1, read as the reverse complement.
CAGAATTTCCGCTCTTAGAAAGCTGGCAGCAAGTTCAGCAGCTAGGTGCGACTGTTGCTAGAGAGAGTCGTGTGAGAGTTCGAAGATTATAGTCAAGACTCACAATTTGTCATAAGTGCGGGGTGCATATTTATTTCGTGAGCGATTGTTTTGAAGATTGGCATTTTTACGACATTTTGACTCTTATGATATGGATGAGCTGTTCCCACACCATAGAGTTTTATTTCGATGCGAGGAAGAAGTATCATCCCGGCTGCCACGATATGGTTGACACTTTCCTATGTTGTGGGGGGAGTTTTTCATCGCGAGAAGAGGATGTCATTCTAGACGAGACGACGTGGTCGACACTTTCCCACGTCATGGTTATTATACATTGCATTTGTTTGCAATCTTTTGCACCACATATTTGAAGTCGGTAGTCTTGATTTTATTTTTCGGCAAATTCAGAAGCAGCAGTTCCAGTTCCAGTCTTTCAGCAATATTTGAAGCAACTTGTAGCATCCCCATTCGATCTCGCCACAACTACCCAGGGGAGTCTGTTCCTTTTTCTCCCTTTTTATGTTCTTAATTTGTTTTAGCATACAATGAGGGCATTGTATGAAATAAGTGTGGGGTAGGGGGTCGGTAAAAGTAAATTATAAAAATGAAATAATAATTAAGAAATTGCTAGATTTAGGAAATTTAAAAATTTTAAAAATAAAAAACTTGAAATAATAGTTTAATTTAGAAAAATCTAGTGATAATTCAATTTTTGCTAATATTGTATGAGATGATCCGATGAGAACTTAAATGTTTAGTTGAGCCAATATACGTTATAGTGCATTTGTGGCCTCCCTTATTTTAGTGAAATCATGGAACAAAAACATAACCCCGCTTGGTTTGAGGGATGCAATATGTTTAGCAGCCTAAACCTGAAATGTATCCAGGAAAATTATTATCATTAACCAATAAAGGTTGAGGTTGAGCGCCTCTGTTTAAGCATGTAGGTTTTGAGTGAAAAAAGTGAGGTACATGTAAAAAAAAGAGAGAGAATTGCGAGTAGAGTTTGAAGAATTTTGGAGCAAATAAAGTGAAGATCAAAAGATCAAAATTCCAAGAAATTCAAAAAAATTGAAGATACCAAGAAATCAAATCAAATAAGGTGGTGAATTCAAAGAAATCAAAGATCAAATTATCAAGAAAGTGAAGAATTCCTAAAAAGCTCCATAGTGGTATCATAAATTGTAATTCTAGATTATGTATGCTTAGGTTGCTCAACTAAAAATACCTTGAGGTTAGGAGGTTTTCTGCGGATGGATTCGGAGGGTTGCATAAAATGAGCATTGCTCGGAAAAAGTGGGCGAGTGTTTTTGAAGATTGTGAGTATTTAAAGTATGGGGGGGTACTTTAGGAAAATTTTAGACACAAATGCATGCGTTGCGGTCTAGACATAATGGCTGCGTTTTAAATGGATTGTTTAGTGCGATATTGGTAAAATAAAAGTAAATTTGCTTGGGGGCAAGCAAAGGCTAAGTGTGGGGTAATTTGATATGTGTATTTTTATATATATATTTTTATGCATTATATCTTAATATTTTAGCATTTATTATTCTCTTTTAGAACTAAAAAGTACTCATAATGTTTTAAATTATGTTTTGCAGCTATTCATTGTCGATAAAGCACAAAAGAAAAGACTGAAGCGGAAACCAGGCTTAGAAGCTAAAAGAAAAGAAAAATGCTGGAGGACCAATTACGCCCAGCGTAATTCCCTTGTACGCTAAGCGTAATGCCCAAATTCACGTTACGCCCCGCGTAACGTAATGGTACGCCCCGCGTAATGGCTGGCTTCGGATAAACTCAATCGCGTGTAAATCCTTAGTACGCCCAGCGTAATCCGATTTACGCCCAGCGTACGTAAGTCGGTTACAAAGGTTATAAAAGTCGATTTTCAGCTAACCAGAAGGGGGGATTCGACTTTCAACTAAATTTAGTTGATAATTAACTTCTGTTAAGCCGTTTTGAGGGTCTAGAAGGCGGCCGGAAGGCGGCTAGAAGGCCGTTAAGCTAACGGGAGCGGAGATCGGAAGGGTTGCAGAGCGGATACGTGTCGGTCATCATATGGGCTGTTAACGTGACCATGTTTAGCATTCCATTGTGTTACTATTATGTATTTAGTTTCTGATTTGGGTGTAAAAACCTTTTACTTTGTGTTTATGATTGAATGAAGCTTTGATTATTAGACTAATTGCTATATTGAATAGTTTGTTTATGTTTAATTTATCTTGCTAAGCTTGTTAAAATATCCTTACGTATTAATGATAATTATTTGCTGTTAATTGTTAAGTGAATTGAGTTGTATGAACATCTGCTTGATTGCTTGTCTATTATGATTTTGATGACCATCGAGGTTATAAGTCTAGGAATAACGAATGTTAAACTAGGATTAACTTGGGAATAAGTAAGTTAATGTGTGAGCCTTGTTTGATGACCATCAACAAGAGGTTAATTGAATGTCTAATTTGATTAACTATATTTAGAAGTCTTGCTTGAAACGAACTGAACACTAGGAAGCATGTTAGTTTAATCAACTGATCACTGTTTATATTGACTTGTTTGCTAAAGGATTAGTTATAATGAATGTGAATCTAATCAATTTAGGAATCGGTGAACATGAATAAATGAATTTGTGTATGCAATTGTCTATGTTTTTAAGGTGTAATTTGTCTAAACCAAAGTACCTGAAGAGATTTGCTTTACTGTTAGTTTATCGAGAATAGTTAATTAATTGTTAGTTTGAGATTTATTTCTTTATTCTTTTCGTGTGACATGTAACTTATAATCAAGTATATTAAATTAACCCACTGTTCCCTGTGACCGACACCCGACTTACCTAAGCTATACTATAATCTGACTAGGTACACTGCGTATAAGTGCATAGTTAGTCTGAGTTTGTTAGGTTATAAATATTAAAATTAGTGGGTACTTTCGTGAACATCACTAACCCTTTGGTTTGAGAAAACCAAATCAATATTCAAAATTTGTGCGTGCTCCGAGTCCAACAACGTGAAGTTTGCAGAATGCACCTTCACTGATAAAGCGTGAACTTGGTGGAATAGCCAAGTCAAATCCCTGACTATGTTGATAGCTAATGCTATGAGTTGGGACGATTTGAAGGAACTGATGCTCACCGAATACTACTCACGGGGCGAGATGCAAAAGCTGGAGCAGGAGCTCTAGAGTCTGAAGATGAAAGACTTTGGTATCGCTGCTTACACTGCGAGGTTCAATGATCTTGCTCTTTTATGTCCCGGGATAGTCACCCCGAAGAGCAAGAAAGTGGAGAGATTCGTATGGGGATTAACTCCCCCGACAAAATGAACTATCCTAGCTTCCAACTCACTCACGTTTGATAGTGCGAAACGTCTAGCACAAAGATTAATAAATCACTGAGATCATCAAGATCCCATGTCAGCCGCTCCCGAACTGTAACAGCCCGAAATCCAGGTATCATTCTATTTTGGTTATGTTGTCATTTTAGGGTTTTCATGATAAGCGAGTACGCTGGGCGTACAAGGTGTACGCTGCGCGTACTCGCACGCCTCATTCAGACGCGTTCACCCTCAGGTACGCTGGGCGTACCCATGGTTACGCAGGGCGTAACTTGCCCAGATCTAAAAACCCTAATTCCTTTGGAGGGCTATAAAAGGAATGTGTGGCTGGACTTCTCAGCCACCATCCCTCAGAGTGAAACCCTAAAAAGAGTGTGCCTTCGTTATCAGGTAAAAAGTTCGGATCTTGTCACTTGGTTCATGTTATATGCTTCATGTACCATTTTCTAGGGTTTTAGTCCCAAAGGTGGAGACTTTTTGTGCAAATGGCCTCCACAAGCTTAGATCCTTTATATTTATGGTCTATTGGAGTTGCAGACTCATAAAAATGGCATCTTGGACGTGAATATTGCTCCATGCATGAGATCTAGGCCCTTGAGTTGGAATAGAATGTTGTTAAGAGGTGTTGGAGCCTTTACAGCCATGCCAAGGCTTAAAGGTCTCTATTTTATGGGTTTAGACGCATTAACAGAGTCGGATCTAAAAGTTGGAGTAATGGCTTAACCGATTAAGACCAGAAATGAAGTGTGCTAGAATCTGATGGTTACGCTGGGCGTAACTTCCAGTACGTGCAGCGTACTGGGTTGCACGTACTGGGTGGAGACCTCGATCCATGGGTTGGCGATGTACGCCCCGCGTACATCTAGCAGTACGCCCCGCGTACTCTCAGGGTGGACTTTTGTTGACTTTTAGGGTTTTGGTCAACATGAGGACTTTAGGTCAAGGAAGGGTAAAATGGTCTTTTACCCTCTCAGGAATGATAATAAGGGGTAAAGTTTTAGTGGTGGAAGACTTTGAGTATTAAATGATATTTTTTATGTTTAGGCGGGGTAGAGTCGTCGTTGGGATTTGGAGATAGCGAGGACGCGAGATCTTAGACTTTCCACAAGGTGAGTTTTCTCACTATACTGTACCCGGAAGGGTTTGACTGTGTAACCGGAAGGTCGGATATGTTATGAGATATAAGTATTGTGTGTGATAAGTTAATCGTTTATATGTGCCATGTATGATATGCTTAATATGGGCCGGAAGGCATTATGTTATGGGTCGGAAGGCGAATATGTTATGGGCCGGAAGGCGTTGTGATGTGGACCGTAAGGTTGATGTGGGTAGGACCGGAAGGTCTACCTAGTCGGGACGGAAGTCCCTTGAGACACTTGGACCGGAAGGTCAGAGCTTGGAAAGACGTATATGTGTAAGTTGTATTTTGGGGAACTCACTAAGCATTTATGCTTACAGTTTCTATGTTATGTGCTTCAGGTACTAGCAAGGACTGTGGGAAGGCACCAGCATGATCGTACACATTGTCGGAGGAAAACTATTTTATGATCATTGGGATGTATTATATTATGATAACATTGTTCACGTTTGAATTTGGAACATTAATCGATGGTTTTTTATGCTTACAAAAATAAAAATTTTGTTTTAAATTTACGTTGTTGCAAGTTGGTATCAGAGCCTTAGTTTGAGGGATTCGGATACACCTTCGGGCGTAACTGAACTCAAAACGGGGATTTGAGAACAATTTTAATTAATAAATCAATAAAAAAATTTGATAAGAAATTTTGAAACAACCAAAAGAGAAGAAGTGTGTACGGTCAGCCAGCGCCCGAACGGTAAAATCCCTAAAATACTCTTACAATATGTGTTATGAGATATGTTATGATATGATACGCATGCTAGTAGACTAGGTATTCATATAAGGACTAGAGTGGCCTGATTTGTTATGCCTTAGTCTAGGGAAAAAAACTGCTGCTATGAGATGCTTTGAGAGCGAGTGGGTAGCTAGTGCATAGCGAGAATAGAGTACTCATGATCTGGGCTTCGGGAAGGAGGACTTGGGGTGAATGCTGATGCAATATAGTTGGTAGTATTGGGCCCGTACTACTGAAGACACCGGGTCAGTGGGCAACCCAAGTAAGAATCCCTGGGTATCGGAGACCGAGTAGGGTTGCGTTATCGAGTACGATTATGCTCGATGGAGTCTCTGATATTTTTATGTTGTATTTTAGAGGCATCATGGTTGGACCACGCCACAGAATTGGCACGAGCGGTGTGAGTGACGAGGAGCTTCGTCAGATGATTCACGAGGAGGTGGCTGCGGCGATCCGGGCTGAGATTCCGGAGATGTTTGGGTCTATTAAGACCACACTGATGGAGACTTTTGATGAGCGGTATGCCGTGGTGACTGAGGCCGCAGCCGCTACAGCTACCGCAGCTGTGGCCGCTACCAGACCGTAGGGAGGTGACTCGTTGCTGTTCCGGGAGTTCAGCAACACGAAGCCACCCGAGTTTGACGGGACGCAGAATCCGATCGCTGTGATGAGATGGATTCCGGATATCGAGGGATACTTCTACACTTGTTCATGTCTGGAGCATCTGAGGGTATGGTTCGCTTTGAACCAGCTCCGCCTGGGAGCAAAGGATTGGTGGAAGTTCGTGACGGCGAACCTCACTCTTGCGGAGGTTTCAGCCGTGACTTGGGAGAGATTTACTGCTATGTTCAGAGACGAGTGTGTTCCCCCGGTAGAGAGGGAACGGTTGTTCAGGAGTTCTTGACCCTCAAGCAGGGTAATGATTCTGTTACGGTGATCACTCGGAAGTTTCATGAGAGGGCAATGTTTTGCCCTGAGCAGGTGTCCATGGAGCAGGCTCGGATGAGCTGATATTTGGGTGTGCTGAGGAGGGATATCCGGGAGTTCGTATCAAACTCGTCATACCAAACCTTTGCTGAGCTCCAGGCGAATGCCAGGAAGCCAGAGATCAAGTTGGAGACCCAGGCCAGGGAGGAGGCCGAGTCTCAACGGGTGGATCGGCGGCCGGCTCAGTTCCATCCGGCAGCCAAGCGAACCAACTCCGCCGATTCGAGGACGGGAGGACAGAAGGGTCGCACTTGCGGAAAGTGCGGCAAGGGTCACGAGGGGGCATGTCGATCGGGTGCTTGCTACAAGTGTTGCAAGGAGGGGCACATTGCTAGGGATTGCCCCAAGGGATTCATGGTTTGCTTTCATTGCAACCAGACCGGCCATCGAAAGGCCGAGTACCCCCAGCTTCGCCAGGGGTCTGCGCCTGCTGCCAGGGTTACCGAGACTCGGCCGGTGAAAGCCGAGGCTCCGAAGGCTCGTGGGAGAGCTTTTCAGTTGACTGCGGAGGAGGTCCACGCGGCGCCTGATGTCGTAGCTGGTATGTATTCTTTCGTGTATTTACTTTTATGCTAAGATATTGTGCTTATATTATGATATGCGTAGGTACTTTTCTTGTGAATTCTATACCTGCTTTGGTATTATTTGACTCGGGTGCGAGTCGGTCTTTCGTATCGTTGGCTTTTAGCCAGCACATCGGCATTGATCAGGAGGTGATGAGTCGACCCCTGCAAGTTTCTATAGCAGATGAGAAAGTAGTATACGCCACTGACGTGATTCGAGGATGTGTACTCGAGATTTTCGGGGTCAAGTTCCCTATAGACTTGGTTCCTATAGCGATGGGGGATGTCTGCGTCATCGTGGGCATGGGCTTGTTGAGTAAGTTTGGGGCAGTCATTGACTGCGAGAGATAGCTGGTGGCTATACGAGACCCTTGTGGGGGAGTGCTTACTGTGTATGGCGAGGGGACCCTGTGTGGGTCAGCGTTTTGTTCGGCTGCCAGGGCAAGGCAGAGTTTGCAGCAGGGCTGCAGTGGATTCATAGCCTATGTGATGGACACTCGAGTGGCCGTGGGGAGGCCCAATTCGGTTGATGACGTTCCTGTAGTATGCGAGTTTTCGGATGTGTTCCCCGAAGAGTTACCAGGTGTGCCTCCGGAAAGGCAAGTGGAGTTCCGTGTCGATCTGGTTCCGGGAGCGGCGCCCATCGCCAAGGCGCCTTATCGCCTCGCTCTACCGGAAATGCAGGAGTTATCCTCGCAGCTTCAGGAGCTGTTGGGAAAGGGGTTTATTCGACCGAGTAGCTCACCTTGGGGAGCGCCGGTTTTATTTGTCAAGAAAAAGGATGGTTCACACTGGATGTGTATCGATTACCGGGAGTTGAACAAGTTGACGGTTAAGAACCGGTATCCGTTACCTAGGATCAATGATCTGTTTGATCAGTTGCAGGGGGCATCTTGGTTCTCCAAGATAGACTTGAGATCGGGATATCATCAGATGAGGGTTCGGGGTGAAGATATTCAGAAGACTGCATTCAGAACTCGTTATGGACATTATGAGTTTGTGGTTATGCCTTTTGGCCTCACCAATGCCCCGGCTGCGTTCATGGATCTTATGAACAGGGTGTGTAGGCCGATGCTGGATCGGTCGGTGATCGTATTCATTGATGATATTTTGGTATATTCGAGGTCTAGGGAGCAGCATGAGGAGCATTTGAGGGAAATTCTTGGGGTATTGAGATCGGAGAGGCTGTATGCCAAATTCTCCAAGTGTGATTTCTGGTTACAAGAGGTCCAGTTCCTTGGACACCTTGTTAACCAGAAAGGGATATTGGTCGATCCGGCCAAGATTGAGGCAGTGTTGAGATGGGAGGTGCCAAGATCGCCCACTGAGATCAGGAGTTTTCTGGGATTGGCCGGCTACTATCGGAGGTTTATCAAGGATTTCTCCAAGATCGTCATGCCACTTACTAAGATGACCCGGAAGGGTGTTGCATTTTCGTAGGGACCGGAGCAGCAGTCCTTATTCGAGACCCTTCGTCAGAAATTGTGCGAGGCCCCGGTGCTTGCACTCCCGGAAGGGATGGAGGATTTTGTGATATACTGTGATGCATCTATATCGGGTTTAGAGTCGGTGCTTATGTAGAGGGGACACGTTATAGCGTATGCTTCGAGGCAGTTGAAGCCTCATGAGTCGAGATATGCCACCCATGACCTGGAATTGGGGGTTGTGGTGTTTGCCCTCAAGATCTGGCGGCACTATCTTTATGGGGTTTTGTGTACTATCTACACGGACCACAAGAGTCTGAAGTACTTGATGGATCAGCCAAATCTGAATATGCGACAGAGGAGATGGTTGGATGTGGTGAAGGATTATGATTGTGAGATCCTGTACCACCCGGGCAAAGCTAATGTGGTGGCCGATGCATTGAGTCGTAGGGCAGAAGGCGCCCCGATCCGAGATATTTGTATGAGGTTGACGGTGGTGACCCCAATTTTGGATACCATTCGAGGAGCTCAGGCTGAGGCTGCGAGACCAGAAAACTAGAAGAGGGAGCGAGTTGTTGGTCAGGTATCAGGATTCGTTACGGATGGTCGAGGGCTTATGACTTTTCAGGGTCGGATTTGGGTACCGTTTGTGGGCGGTACGCGTACTATTTTGATGGAGGAAGCACATCGATCGAAATTCACAATTCATTCCGGGGATACAAAAATGTATTTGGATCTAAGGAAGGAGTATTGGTGGCCCTGTATGAAAAGGGATGTTGCATGGTTTGTTGAGAGGTGCCTGACTTGTCGACAGGTTAAGGCCGAGCACCAGCGTCCGCACGGTAAATTGCAGCCGCTAGAGATCCCCGAATGGAAGTGGGAACAGATTACCATGGATTTTATCACCAAATTGCCGAGGACTGCGATAGGAGTCGATGCGATTTGGGTGATCGTGGATAGATTGACGAAGAGCGCTTATTTTCTAGCCATCAGCGAGAGCTCTTCTGCGGAGAAGTTGGCGGAATTATACGCGAGGGAGGTGGTATTGCGGCATGGGGTTCCGATGTCGATCGTTTCAGATCGGGATGTGCGTTTTACTTCCAGGTTTTGGAAGAAGTTTATGAGGAGTTGGGTATGATACTGCATTTCAGTACCGCATACCACCCGCAGACGGACGGACAGAGCGAGCGGATGATTCAGACACTTGAGGATATGCTTCGAGCATGTGTTTTGGATTTTGGAGGGAGCTGGGACACCTACCTACCTTTAGCAGAGTTTTCGTACAACAATAGATATCATTCGAGCATTGGTATGCCACCCTTTGAGCTGTTGTATGGGCGGAGGTGTCGCACCCCCATCTGCTGGGCAGAGGTGGGGCAGCGGGTGATGGGTAGCACGGAGATTGTACTCCAGACGACCGAGCAGATTCAGCAGGTCAGGCATAGGCTGTTGACCGCGCAGAGTCGCCAGAAGAGTTATGCGGACAGGCATCGGTCGGAGCTCGAGTTTTAGGTTGGTGACCTTGTGCTCCTAAAGGTCTCTCCTTGGAAAGGAGTGATTCGATTCAGGAAGAGGGGCAAGTTAGGACCCCAGTATATTGGACCCTTCAGGGTAATTGCTAGGGTAGGCAGGGTAGCCTACCGATTGGATCTACCTGCTGAGTTGGGGCAGATCCATGATACCTTTCATGTCTCACAGTTGAGGAAATGTATTGACGATGAGTCGGTAGTGGTGCCATTAGATGATATTCAGGTAGATGCAGGCCTGAACTATGTGGAGAGACCAGTAGCGATCAGGGATTGGAAGGTTAAGGTTCCGAGGAACAAGGAGGTACCCCTGGTACAAGTGCAGTGGCAACATCGGAAGGGGTCCGAGCTGACATGGGAGTCCGAGTCTGAGATGCGGGATCAGTATCAAGAGTTGTTTTCAGTATGATACTTCGGGGGCAAAGTCTGGTTCTAGTGGGGGAGAATTGTAATAGCCCGAAATCCAGGTATTCTTCTATTTTGGTTATGTTTTCATTTTAGGGTTTTCGTGATAAGCAAGTACGCTGGGCGTACAAGGTGTACGCTGCGCGTACTCGCGCGCCTCATTCGGACGCGTTCACCCTCAGGTACGCTGGGCGTACCCAACGTTACGCAGGGCGTAACTTGCCCAGATCTAAAAACCCTAATTCCTTTGGAGGGCTATAAAAGGAGTGTGTGGCTGGACTTCTCAGCCACCATCCCTCATAGTGAAACCCTAAAAAGAGTGTGCCTTCGTTCTTAAGCCATTTTGTGTGTATTCTAAGCTTGGTGGTGCCATTCCAAGGTTGCAAAGGAGAAGAAGAGCTCATTGGAAGGACTAGAAATGTTGTTCAAGTGTAGATCTGAGCTTTGCAAGGGTTAAAGCTTCATTATCAGGTAAAAAGTTCGGATCTTATCACTTGGTTCATGTTATATGCTTCATGTACCATTTTCTAGGGTTTTAGTCCCAAAGGTGGAGACGTTTTGTCCAAATGGCCTCCACAAGATTAGATCCTTTATATTTATGGTCTATTGGAGTTGTAGACTCATAAAAATGGCATCTTGGACGTGAATATTGCTCCATGCATGAGATCTAGGCCCTTGAGTTGGAATAGAATGTTGTTAAGAGGTGTTGGAGCCTTTACAGCCATGCCAAGGCTTAAAGGTCTCGACTTTATGGGTTTAGATGCATTTACAGAGTTGGATCTAAAAGTTGGAGTAATGGCTTAACCGATTGAGACCAGAAATGAAGTGTGCTAGAAACTGATGGTTACGTTGGGCGTAACTTCCAGTACGCGTACTGGGTGGAGACCCCGATCCATAGGTTGGCGATGTATGCCCCGCGTACATCTAGCAGTACGCCCCACGTACTCTCAGGGTGGACTTTTGTTGACTTTTAGGGTTTTGGTCAACATGAGGACTTTAGGTCAAGGAAGGGTAAAATGGTCTTTTACCCTCTGAGGAATGATAATAAGGGGTAAAGTTTTAGTGGTGGAAGTCTTTGAGTATTAAATGATATTTTTTATGTTTAGGCAGGGTAGAGTCATCATTGGGATTTGGAGATAGTGAGGACGCGAGGTCTTAGACTTTCCACGAGGTGAGTTTTCTCACTATACTGTACCTGGAAGGGTTTGACTGTGTGACCAGAAGGTCGTATATGTTATGAGATATAAGTATTGTGTGTGATAAGTTAATCGTTTATATGTGCCATGTATGATATTCTTAATATGGGTCGGAAGGCATTATGTTATGGGCCGGAAGGCGAATATGTTATGGGCCGGAAGACGTTGTGATGTGGACCGTAAGGTTGACGTGGGTAGGACCGGAAGGTCTACCTAGTCAGGACGGAAGTCCCCTGAGACACTTGGACCAGAAGGTCAAGGCCTGGAAAGGCGTATACGCATAAGTTGTATTTTGGGGAACTCACTAAGCATTTATGCTTACAGTTGTTGTCTTATGTGTTTCAGGTACTAGCGAGGACCGTGGGAAGGCGCCGGCGTGATTGTACACATTTTCGGAGAAAAACTATTTTATGATCATTGGGATGTATTATATTATGATAACATTGTTCACGTTTGAATTTGGAACATTAATCGATGGTTTTTGATGCTTACAAAAATAAAAATTTTGTTTTAAATTTACGTTGTTACATGAACCAACTAACGAGGGTAGTGGATAGAAAAAGTTTTGGAACAAGTGCAAGGGCCAATCTTTGTAGAAGCCCTCCAAGAAACAACACCCATTGGTAGTCCATGCTACTACCATTCTTGCTATTGTTCTCACTACACAAGCACCGACCAGACAATATGCTAGAAACCTCCCAAGGTGCGATAAATGAAACTTCCATCATCACTGACCTTTTTGTGATATGCAATGCAACGATTGAAACGGGAAGGGGCACACATCCCATTTTTGCAAGGCACCAGCCCAACCAATCAATCAGACTCCCAGAGCGAGATTAGTCCAAGCCTGCTATGGGTGTGGTGAAACTAGGCACTACAAGGGGCTTTACCCCAAGGCAAAAAAATGTTGGCAACACGGGGAGAGTGCTAGCAATGGGCCAGGAGGAGGCAGTCACTGATCCCACCGTAGTTACGGGTACATTCCTCTTCAACAACACCTATGCATGCATTCTCTTTGATAGTGGTGTGGAGATGAGTTTTGTCAACCATAAATTCAAACACTTACAGAAACACAAATCCCAACCTCTAACCAAAACATTCACCGTCGAGATGGTTAACGGAAAGAAAGACAACACTAACGACATATTCATAGAATGTTCCCTCACTCTAAACGATTATTCCTTTCCAATCGATCTTATGTCAATCTCCATATAAAGCTTCAATGTTATCATCCGCATGGATTGGTTGATCCCCAATCGTGCTGATATTCTTTCCTATGAAAAAGCCATTCGCCACAATCTACCAAACGGTGAGGCCCTTGTTATCTATTGCAACACACTTAGCACAAACCTTCGCATAATTTCGTGCATCAAAGCCCAAAAACACTTGCGGAAGGAGTGTCACCCTTTCCTAGCGCATGTAGTCAACGAAAAACAAGAAGTTAAAGACCCCGAGAGCATCCCCGAAGTCTCCACCTTTCCTGATATCTTCCCCGAAGATCTTCCAGGAGTTCCTCCTGAACGTGTCACACCCCAAAACCAATGGCGGAAACATTCTGGGGTGAAGGATGTCATGTAAAGTATCACAACCAATGTACATAGTAAGCATAGTAAACACAAACCATTACATTACATAGTAGTATTTACATTTGTTTGAGAACAAAGTTATACATGATTATATATATACATCCAAAATGAACAAAAGTAAAGACGAGACTACTAAAATAATCCGTCTTCTCCAAAAGATCGCGGGATACCTGTCTAATGAGGTCCTAAGATTACAAGTAGTTTTCGAAATATTAGCATAAAGCTGGTGAGTTCATAAGCGGTTTGTTTCTGTAAAAGAACAAGTTTCCTTTAGTTTTCTAAAAAAGTTGTTATCCAAGAAAATCCCATATTTTCTTATAAGAAAAGTTTAGTTATCCATTTGTTACACAATCTGGTTAAGAACAGTTCAGTTATACCAGGAAAAACCCTTATTTTCCTTAAAAGTTTGTAGTTGGTTATCGATTCGGAATGCATTGTACAAGTAACTACCATACTTGCAGTGTTAAGATAAGTATTCTGAAAGAATGGCTATCCTTGAAAAGTACTTTAGTTTTAACGCGTATATAAAACTAATAAGTAAGTAGAGAAGTTTTCATAATCTGAGTTGCGAGTTCCATAACCATACAATAGACTACATAAGGCTCGTAATGGGGCCAATATCGTGTTATCACTTTTATCACCCGTAGACCTGTCGGTCTGACTGTAGCTAGCAGCCAAGTGCGGGGTAGTCAATCCCGTATAGATCTATACACTCAAGTCACGTTCTCCCTCCAGGAGATTCTGGTTACGGGGGTAGTCCTACACTCTCGTACCCATGGGAGTGTTACCAAGGAAGTGTCTCCAATCTTAAGATTAATGAAATTGGTCCTTCACTCTCGTATCTACTGGGAGTGTTACCAAGGATGTTAGAAAATCCTATTTATTAGTCCTTCACACTCGTATCCAGGGGGCTGTTACCAAGGACGTTAGAAAATCCTGTGTATTAGTCCTTCACTCTCGTATCTAGGGGAGTGTTACCAAGGACATTAGAAAAGTTCTGTTTATTAGTCCTTCACTCTCGTATCCAGGGGAGTATTACCAAGGACGTTAGAAAAGCTCTGATGTTAATGCTTTACAGTAATAATGTGGAAAAATCTATTTGGAAATAGAAAATATAGCATTTTATAATGAGTTTCACAAATAGTTTGAAAACTAACTCTGCAAATTAAACGGTTGGTTAATACGGTTTCTAGTGTTAAGAGCATACGGAAAATGAAACATTTCAAATAAATTAATAAGTTTAAGTACAAGTTTTCCTTTTATTTTTGCTTGTATTCCCCCCCCCCCCCCCCCCTGAAAACATTGAAAAACACATAAAAGATGTAGGGGTATGAACTCACCAGTCGAGAAATGTGTCGGTTAGGATGCTAAGAGTCAGTTTAAGGCATGAACACACGCGAGGTTCCTATGTAACATATGGAGATACATCATTGTATTTAATAAGACTTTGAACTACTAATTCAGTGAGATAATGCACTCCGATGCACAAAAACACTTTATCTCAAGTGTTAGAAGTGATACGGGTTGCATCTAAGAAGTGTAGGGTCTAGATAAGGAATTTAATCTTCAGGTGTAAACCCTTAGGGATTTTTACGGTCCAAAGACCATATCCCAATGAGCTTATGGTCGTAAACTCATGGGTGGTGTGTTTTTGGGTGTCCAATGGTCTTATAATGCACAAAGGAAGGTTCTAGGGTTTATTCCATGGCATAGGAAGCGATTGGGACTTGAAATGACCTTGGAAAAGGGGTTTACGGTTCTTGAAGGACACTTGGGGAGTTTACTACCATAAAGACATGAGTTTATGCCTATAAAATCATGCTTGGTCCATTCTTCATGTGCTTTGGTGGTTGTAGGTTAAGCATATAAAGTTCTAGACCCAATTCTAAGCCATACAAGGTGTTAATGGCACTTAAACACCCTTTGGAGGTGTTTACGGTTTTGGGAGACCTTCCCAAACCGTAAACTCAAGTATGGCTCATTGGTGTATGGTTTGGTGCATCACATGAAGGAATATAAGGTTCTAGGCACTCATGGAAGCTTTTGGAGTCGTTTAAGGGGCAATTTAACATCTTAAAAGGTGTTTATGGTCTATGAAGGAGTGTTTACGGTCCAAGAATGTTCTTGGGCCGTAAACTCATGTTTACTACCCAAATAACATGATTTTTGTGTTCTAAGCTCGTACATGCAAGTCTTTAAGTCTTTGCTAAACACTAGAAAGGATTTGGAAGGGTTTTGGGGCTTCAAAACCCCTTTATGGGAGTTTACGGTTTTGGGAGGTGTTCCCAAACTGTAAACACAAGTTTTTGAGTGTTTTGGGATATTTAAAGATATATTTTCATGCTTAACAAGTTAAACAACAAGGTAGGGTAGATTACTTACGATTTTGGGAGCTTGAAGAGGCATTTTTGGATCAAAACTCGAGTTTTAGAGAGAGAGTAGAGAGAGAAAGTTATGAGGAGGTGGGAAAAAGCTCAAATGAAAGCTACTCATCCTTTATATAAGGCTTGAATTTGAGGCTAAGTGGGAATCCACCCAATACCGACGTTAAACGGAGTTTATGGTCGTACCCAATTAAATAGTCGTAACACGATTTGGACGTAAACTAAAAACTTTTCAAAGAATTATCGAGGGTGTTTTCACGTGTTTCTAATGTGTTTGGACACTCATGAAGTCATAAAAAAGCCTCAATTAATTAACTTAATCCAAAGTTAACAGAAAAATTGGAACACAAACGGTTTTATTAACGGGAACGGGTTACAGTGACGGAAATTTTTCGGATTGTCACATTATCCCCCCGTTAGAGGGAATTTTGTCCCGAAATTTAGAATTAAGATACAAATCATGGATTTGGAAAGAGATGCGGATATTTCTATTTCATCGAGTCTTCACGCTTCCATGTGAATTCGGGTCCCCGCTTGGCATTCCATCGAACCTTCATTATCGGGATGCGACTTTGTTTCATACGGTTGATCTCTCGATCCATGATTTTGATTGGTTCTTCCACAAAGTTCAGGTTTTCGTTGATCTCGATCTCATCAAGAGGGATCACGAGGGTTTCATCGGATGGACACTTTTTAAGATTAGAGACATGAAAGAGTGGATGGATGTTGTTAAGTTCTTGAGGTAGTCGGAGTTTATAGGCTATGGGACCGATCCTAGCGAGGATCTCGAAAGGTCCAATGTACTTCGGGTTAAGTTTTCCTCGCTTTCCAAAGCGTATCATGCCTTTCCAAAGTGAGACCTTCAACAGGACATGGTCTCCCACCTGGAATTCCAAGGGTTTCCGTCATTTATCGGCGTAACTCTTCTGTTTGTCTCGTGATGCTTTCAGCCGTTCTCGGATTTGGATGATCTTCTCGGTGGTTTCACGGATGATTTTAGGACCAGTGAGAGCACTGTCGGGGACTCGACTCTTGGCTAGCTGTGTGTCCCCTACCTCGGCCCAGCACAGTAGGGATCTGCACTTGTGACCGTAGAGGGCTTCGAACGGGGCAGCCTTGATACTGGTATGGTAGCTGTTGTTATACGAGAACTCGATCAAGGGTAAATGAGTGTCCCATGAATTTCCGAAATCGATGACACATGCCCTCAGCATGTCTTCCAGGGTCTAGATAGTTCTCTCACTCTGTCCGTCTGTCTGAGGATGATAAGTTGTACTCATATCTAGCTTAGTTCCAAGAGCTTTCTGAAGGGACTGCCAAAACCTTGAGGTAAACCTGCTATCTTGATCGGAGAAAACGGACACAGTCATACCGTGAAGTTGGACTATCTCTTGGATGTAGATTTGCTTGAGTCTTTCCATCTTGAATGATTCTTTAATCGGAAGGAAGCGAGCGGATTTTGTCAAACGATCGACAATTACCCAAATGGTATCGTACCCACTCGGAGATCTAGGTAACTTGGTGATGAAATTCATGGTAATCATCTCCCATTTCCATTCAGGTATCTCGGGCTGCTGGAGCAGACCCGAGGGCTTCTGACACTCGACTTTTACCTTGGCGCAAGTCAGACACTTGCCCATCGAAGGTAGCGATTTTGGATTTCATGTTTGGCCACTAGTATTGTTTCTTGAGATCTAGGTACATCTTATCCGAACCTGGGTGAACAGAGTATCTGGTCTTGTGAGCTTCGTTCATAACAAGTTCCCTGAAACCTCCGAACCTTGGGATCCAGATTCGATCCATGAAACAGTAGACTCCGTCACCTCTGATCTCAAGTTTCTTATCCATTCCCCCTCAAGGCTTCATTCAATATGTTCTCTGGTTTTAGGGCTTCCAACTGGGCTTCTCGGATTTGCACAGATAAGTGGGAATGAATGGTCATCGTCAATGTCTTCTCCTTGTTGCTTGAGTTTTCCTTTCGGCTAAGGGCATCTGCTACCACATCGGCCTTGCCGGGATGGTAGCAGATTTCGTACTCATAGTCACTGAGCAGTTCTACCCATCGTCGTTGCCTCATGTTTAAGTCTTTCTGATCGAAGATGTGTTGTAGGCTTTTATGGTCAGTGAAGATCGTGCACTTAGTTCCGTAGAGATAATGTCTCCAAATCTTCAGTGTGAAGACCACTGCTCCTAACTCTAGGTCATGAGTCATATAGTTAACCTCGTGTGCCTTTAGCTATCTCGAGGCATAAGCGATAACTTTTCCTCTCTGCATAAGCACACAGCCTAAGCCTTGATTGGACGCATCGCAATAGACAACGAAATCCTCTGTTCCTTCGGGCAGGGACAGGATAGGTGCGCTGCACAAGGCTCGCTTCAACGTTTGGAAAGCAGTGTCTTTCTTTTCACTCCAACAAAAGGGTACGCCTTTCTGTGTCAGAGTGGTTAGGGGTTTGGCGATTCTGGAAAAATTCTGAAGGAATCTGCGATAATAGCCGGCGAGATCCAAGAATTGACAGATTTATGTGGGTGTCTTTGGTGCCGACCAATTCTCTATCGCCTTGATTTTGGACGGGTCTACGTGTATACCCTCCTCGCTTACCACGTGACCAAGGAAAGCTACCTTCCGAATCTAGAATTCGCACTTAGAGAATTTTGCGTACAACTTCTCCGTTCTAAGAGTTTCCAACACTAACCTCAAGTGTTGTTTGTGATCTTCTTCACTTCGGGAATAGACTAGTATATCGTCAATGAACACGATGACAAACTTATCCAGAAAAGGACGACACACCCGGTTCATCAGGTCCATGAACACAGCCGGTGCATTGGTTAGACCGAAGGGCATCACTAAGAACTCGTAGTGACCATATCGAGTCCTAAATGTTGTCTTGGAAACATCATTCTCGTGAACACGAAGTTGATGGTACCCTGATTTAAGGTCTATCTTCGAGAAATAACTGGCTCCCAGAAGTTGATCGAAAAGGTCGTCTATTTGAGGAAGAGGATATTGGTTTTTGACGGTCAACTTATTCAACTCACGGTAGTCTATACACATCCAAAAGGATCCATCTTTCTTCTTCACAAATAATACCGGGGCTCCCCAGGGTGAGGAACTCGGTCTGATGAACCCTTTGTCGAGCAGCTCATTGAGCTGACTGGATAACTCCTGCATTTCTGCTAGAGTTAAGCGATACGAAGACTTGGCTACGGGATTAGCTCCAGGAATTAGGTCGATACGAAAATCGACTTGACGTTTGGGAGGAATTCCTGGGAGCTCTTTCGGAAACACATCAGGAAACTTGCAGACTTCAAGGATGCTCTCGAGGTCTTTAACTTCTTGTTTCTCGTTGATTAAATGAGCTAGGAATGCGTAACACTCCTTTCGCAGAAGTTTTTGAGCTTTGATGCAAGATATGATGCGAAGATTGGAACTAAGTTTATCGCCGTAGATCATGAGAGTCTGTCCAGAGGGGAGATTAAGACGGATGGATTTTTCATAACAAAGGATATCTGCATGATTGGGACTCAACCAATCCATGCCAATGATAACATAATAGCTCTTTATGGAAACTTCCATTAGGTCAATGGGAAAAGAATGATCATTCAGGGTAAGGGTACAGCCTATGAATATGTCGTTAGCGTTCTCTTTCTCACCGTTAGCCATCTCGACGGTAAATATTTCGGTTAATGGTTGGGGATTATGTTTAAGAATATGTTTGAATGAATGGCTAACAAAACTTCTTTCAGCACTAGAATCGAAAAGGATATTAGCATAAGAGTTGTCGAGAAGGAACGTACCCGAGACAACAGTGGGATCGGCGACTGCCTCCTCCCATCCCATAGTTAGGACCCTCCTGGTGTTGCCAGTTGTTGCTGCCTTGGGGCAGTTTCGCTTGAAATTCCCGACTTCACGACAACCGTAACAGGCCTGACTAACACCTACTCCGGAAGCTTGATTGGCTGATTGGGTTGGTGTTTTGCAGTTTCGTGTCGCGTGGCCCTTTTTGCCACAGCTGGAGCATGACGGTTCACGACATGGGCCGGGGTTATGGTGGAAGTTACACTTTTCGCATCGGGGAAGGGTACCAGCATACCTACTAGTAGGTGTTTGAGTTGTGGAAGCGACGACAGAAGCAGCAACAGGGGTAGTAGCAGCATGAACTGCCACAGTTTGCTACTTCTTCGAGGACTCCTACGAAGACTGACTCTTCTTCTGCTTCCAAAATTTTCTTTTCTCACCACTCCTTTTTGTCGATTCAGGAGTGGTAGCCGCTTCCTCAATATCATCTTTGTGGTCGATCAGAGTTTGTGCTAGGCATTTGGCGCTATCGTAGGTGTTTGGTTTGGCAGCCAAAACGTTTCCTTTAGTTGGCTGGGCCAGCCCCCAGATAAATCTTTCAATCTTTTTACTCTCCAGGGTAACCATTCCCGGACAGAGAAGCTCCAATTCATCAAATCTGGAAGTGTAAGCAGCGATATCAGAACCCTTCATTTTTAGGTTCCAGAGTTCATGCTCCAGCTTCTGCATTTTGCCCCGAGGGCAATATTCTGCAAGCAGAAGCTCTTTCATGCTCTCCCAACCCATAACATTGGCTACAGGTAGGGTTAAGGATTTGACTCGGCCATTCCACCAAGTCAGGGATTTGTTGGTGAAAGTGCAGGTGGCGAACTTCACCTTATCAGTTTCAGAGCAGGCACAGATTTCAAAAATAGATTTGATTTTCTCGAACCATCGAGTTAGGGCAATGACACCTCCAGTGCCATTGAAGGGTGTGGGTTTCGTGTTCATAAAATCTTTGTAGGAACACTCCTTCCAGTGTCCCTAACTACTTTTCTGATTTTGGGGCTGAGTTTCACCTCCTGGCCCGCCTGAACCACCGGGGTTCATTTGTGACATGGCAGCAGCAGTAATAGCTGCTTGGAACATGGCGGGTCAAATGGAGAGGGAGGTGGTGGTGGAGGAGGATTGTTGTTCTTTGAACTAGGTCTTTTCTTTGGAGGCATCTTGATCTAAAATAGCCAGGAAAGAGAGGATCATAAGTCCTCTGAATTGAATCAAGAGATATGGAACAAGAGATATCTCATTATGACAGATATAGAGTTCAATTAAGCGATAAAACAAGAAAGAGTTATCAAATAAGATAAACTATCGCTAAGGAAGGAATGAGTAGCAATACTCGGAATGAATTTCTACAATGTATTCGGTTTTGGCTAAAATACTCCCATAGTATTTTATGTTTCGTTGCAACGATGACTCATTGTTTGGATATCAGGTAAGTTTTAGGCATGCTGCACACCACAGTCACTCCCAAGCACATGATGGTCATGTCTCGAATGAGTGAAGTTGATCAGGCTATATTGACCCTAGACACGACTACATAACTGCCCAGGTTTAAATGCAGCGCACAACACCCAATTACTTATGTTTTGTCCTACTCGAGGTTACGGTCTCTGACGATTAGGTATTCTTGTATACTTCTGAAAAATACTTATATTTTAAAGTATACTTTTAGTTCAGAGCACTTCAGCCCCTTAGTGTTTGTAGTCATATACCATGTAAGGTTCGGTATACTTAGTTCACTATAAACAAGGGCTCTGATACCAATCTGTCACACCCTGAAACCGATGGCGGAAACGTTCCGGGGCGGAGGACGTCATGTAAAGTATCACAACCAATGTACATAGTAAGCATAGTAAACACAACCATTACATTACATAGTAGTATTTACATTTGTTTGAGAACAAAGTTATACATGATTATATATATATATATATATATATATATATATATATATATATATATTGTCACACCCTAAAACCAAGTACAACGGAAACGTTCTGGGAGGAGGACGTCATGTACGGTATCACAACAATGAAAAGTAGTAAACAAGCAACAACATTATCCATTGCATTAATAATATAATTATTATACAAGTGTGTTATGTCAAATTATAATAGACACTAAATCATAAATCAAAATGAAACATGAGTCTTGAACAAGCTCCATCTTCTCTAAACCTTGCATCGGTACCTGTCTATTGATGACCTGAGGATACAAGTAATTTTGAAAGCGAGTATCAGCTTTAAAGCTGGTGAGATCATAAGTATTTTAGTGTCTTAATTTGTATGTAAGAATTTGTATGTATATGAATTGTAAGTATTAAAAATGTATATGAACTGTAAGTATGAAAATGTTTTGTAGAACAAATGTAAACGTTTGAAAAACCCTAGAAGTCCCTATGATTTCTACTAATATAAAAGGGAGTCTTCTACCAAGACCTAACTGTTCTGAATGTAGTCTTCTACCAAGACCTAACTGCTCTGAACGTAGCCTTCTACCAAGACCTAACTGTTCTGAATGTAGCCTTAGTATTACCCTTTGGTACTAGGGTAACTAACAATGTTAACTGAAGACATCCGAAGATGTACATTTACCTCTGTTGCTAACAGTTGGGTATAGGAATAGTTAGTCCCTTAAAGTATACCTGTAATGGTATCAACCGTTGACATCTGTGGATGTGCTTTTACCTCTGTATCTAACAGAGATTCTAGGAATGGTTAATCCCGCAACGTATCCTTTGGTACTAGGATATTAAATCCAATCTATCTCGTCGATTATGTGATTGAATCACAAGGTAAAGATAAGAATGAGGATTATATAACAGAATCTATACATATAAAATGTACTAGTAATTCGTGTAAGTGTACTCATGTAAATGTATCTATGTAAATGTAGTCATGTAAGCGTATATATGTAAACGTATTCGTGTAAATGTACTGTAATGTTCTGCGTGTACTAGTTGTAACGTGTGTTCTCTCTCTATCTAGCATGTATAGTAATGTACTGTGTGTACTAGCTGAAATGTGGGTTCTCTCTTTATCTAGCAAGTATTGACTCATGAATGAACTACTCATTGTATGATATCATGTTCTAGTAATAGTTCTAGTATCTTCCTAAATTACACATATGATAGATTACTAGTAATGTAACTGGTATGTATGAATATGGATGTATACCCTTCCTACCCAAGGGCATTGGATGAACTGGAAGGACCTTTATGACTATATATGTACATATGATATATAACTAATACTTAAACGACCTTCGGACGGATATCCAATGTCCCACCAGACCACATCTCAAGCGCGAAAAGGAAATAGGGTGGATAGCCTTCCTAATTCTTTTAAACATTTCTTATATATCTGTAGATATATAGGCATGCAATTGATAATATAAAAGCATAAAATAAGTTTTGTAAAACCTTTGAACATAATTATTATCTAAGAAAAGATTGACTTGATGTCAATCTATAAAACGGTTTAAAGGCATCGGCTTGATAAAACAGTTTAGTATAAAGAAACATTCGTTTGAAACACAATTGTAGATAAGTTTGAAATTTAACATATAGAGTAAAATGTACAGTGTAATAAGGAGTTTTAAACAATAAAGTGTTTATGAAAAACATTTGAAGGAAACTGTTTGGTAAAACGGCTAATGAGTAGCCAATCATTTAAATGTTGCTTATTAATCACATGTGATTGATATAATAATTAGAATAATTCTACTTGTATCCCCCCCTCATAAAACATTTAAAAACAATTAAAAACGTTGATTAAGGGGTATGAACTCACCTGTAGCAAGTGGATCGGAAGGAAGTGTCGGATGAGTGCTTGGTGTCAAGTGAAGACTTAGACATGCACAAAGATCCTAATAACATATAAGGATATATGTATATGAACAATTAGTCTTTAAACAACTAATAAACAAAGTCAAGACACTCTAAGGCATGACAAACACTTTTTATAAATGTTATAAGTGCTAAGGAGTGCATCTAAGTGTTGTAGGGAAAGGCTAGTATGATTGGGGTTCAAGGAACACTCTTAAAATGAGTTTACTCCCTAAGGACCAACACCCCTTGAGTTTACGATCGTAAACTCTTGAGTTTACGGTCGTAAACTCCTAACTTTTTGACCATTTGTTGGTTTGAAGTCTTCTAAGCTATTCCAAGCATTCCTACTTCATGATTTAGCCTTAGGATGTGTTTTGTGGCATCAAAACACTCCTATATGGAGTTTACGGCCTAAGAACCATTTCTCCATGAGTTTACTACCTTAAACTCATGAGTTTACTACCTAAAACTCATACGTTTGGTCTTTGGCGGTTTTTCAAGTCCTTAGCTCAAACATGGCAATAGTCTAGGTTAGATTTAGACATAAGGAACAACCGTGGGACATTTATGGGACTTTTACACCACATTTGAGGTGTTTACGGTTTTGGGAGCTCCCCAAACCGTAAACACATAAAAATATATGTTTTTGGTGCTTTTTGTGTGATACACCTATCAATGATGGATCTAGACAAGTCCCTAAGGCATTTTGAAGCATTTAGACACCCTAAAGCACCCTAAGGCACCATATTTGTTGTTTACGGTTTTGGGAGCCTCCCAAAACCATGAACACCTTGTTCTTGGTGTTCTTGGGACTTTTCCTTGGTATAAACATGTATAGCAAGCTTAAAATGACTCTAGGATAGAAGTACTTACATAGAGGAAGCTTGAAATGAACTTTAAGTCCAAGAACACTTAGTATGTGTTCTTGGTGTTCTTGGTGTTTTTGGAAAGTAATCAAAACACAAAAATGGATGGATTAAAGGATGTACAATCACTAGATTAAGTGATATACTAACTTGAAAGGGCTAGAAACACTTACTAGATTGAAGATTTTGAATAAAAACTTGGATGATACTTGAGAGGATATTTTGGAGTTTACTCTTTTGACATTTGGGGAGTAAACACAAATGACTAACTTTGTGGGGAGTAAACTCATACATAGGTATGAGTTCACGGTTTTGGGTGATTTCTCAACCCAAAACATAAAAGTTTGGTCAGGAATTTCTAAGACGCGAGGCGTTTGCGGTTTTTTTAAAATTCAAAACCCGAGACGGCACTTTCTTTCACCCGTTCGTTTAAAAATAATATTAAAATAATCAAACGAACTGTATATTTCTTAAAACTAAGAAATAATGACATTGACTTATGATACGAAGTGGTTGACTTTTAGGGTTTGACCGAATGGAAATTTCGGGTTGTCACATATATATATATATATATATATATATATATATATATATATATATATATATATATATATACACATCCAAAATGAACAAAAGTAAAGACAAGACTGCTAAAATACTCTGCCTTCTCCAAAATATCGCAGGATACCTGTCTAACGAGGACTTGAGAATACAAGCAATTTTAGAAATATCAGCATAAAGCTGGTGAATTCATAAGCGGTTTGTTTCTGTAAAAGAACAAGTTACCTTTAGTTTTCTAAAAAAGTTGTTATCCAAGAAAATCTCATATTTTCTTATACGAAAAGTTTAGTTATCCATTTTTTACACAATCTGGTTAAGAGCAATTCAGTTATACTAGGAAAAACCCTTATTTTCCTTAAAAGTTTGTAGTTGGTTATCGATTCGGAATGAAGTGTACAAGTATCTACCATACTTGCAGTGTTAAGATAAGTATTCTGAAAGCCTGGTTATCCTTGAAAAGTACATTAGTTTTAACGCGTATATAAAACTAATTAGTAAGTAGAGAAGTTTTCATAATCTAAGTTGCGAGTTCCATTACCATGCAATAGTCTAGATAAGGCTCGTAACGGGGCCAGTATCGTGTTATGACTTTTGTCATCCGTAGACCTATCAGTCCGATTGTAGCTAGCAGCCAGGTGTGGGGTAGTCACTCCCGTATAGATTTATACACTCAAGTCACGTTCTCCCTCCAGGAGATTCAGGTTACGGGGGTAGTCCTACACTCTCGGAGTGTTACCAAGGACTTGTCTCTAATCTTATGATTAATAAAATTGGTCCTTCACTCTCGTATCTAGTGGGAGTGTTACCAAGGACATTAGAAAATCCTATTTATTAGCCCTTCACTCTCGTATCCAGGGGAGTGTTACCAAGGATGTTAGAAAATACTGTTTATTAGTCCTTCACTCTCGTATCCAGGGGAGTGTTACCAAGGACGTTAGAAAAGTTCAGTTTATTAGTCCTTCACTCTCGTATCCACGGGAGTATTACCAAGGACGTTAGAAATGTTTTGAGTTTAATGCTTTTAACAGTAATAATGTGGAAACATCAATTGTGAAATATAAAATATAGCATTTTATAATGAGTTTCACAAATAGTTTGAAAACTAACTCTGCAAATTAAACGGTTGGTTAATACGGTTTCCAGTGTTAAAAGAATACGGAACATGAAACATTTCAAATAAATTAATAAGTTTGAGTACAAGTTTTCCTTGTATTTTTGCTTGTATTCCCCCCCCCCCCCCTGAAAACATTGAAAAACATAGAAAAGGTGTAGGGGTATGAACTCACCAGTCGATAAATGTGTCGGTTAGGATGCTAAATGTCAGTTTAGGGCTTGAACACGCGCGAGGTTCCTATTTAACATAAGGAGATACATAATTGTATCTAATTAGACTTTGAACTAATAATTAAGTGAGATAATACACTCTGATGCACGAAAACACTTTATCTTAAGTGTTGGAGGTGATACGGGTTGCATCTAAGGAGTGTAGGCTCTAGATATGGAGTTTACTCTTCAGGTGTAAACCCTTAGGGGTGTTTACGGTCCAAAGACCATATCCCCATGAGTTTACAGTCATAAACTCATGGATAGTGTGTTTTTGGGTGTCCAATGCTCATATAATGCACAAGGGAAGGTTCTAGGGTTGATTCCATGGCTTAGGAAGTGATTGGGACTTGAAATGACCTTGGAAAAGGGGTTTACGGTTCTTGAAGGATACTTGGGGAGTTTACTACCGTAAACACATGATTTTACAGCCGTAAACACATGATTTTACGGCCGTAAACTCATGCTTGGTCCATTCTTCATGTGTTTTGTTGGTTATAGGTTCAGCATACAAAGTTCTAGACCTAATTCTAAGCCATACAAGGTGTTAAGGGCACTTAAACACCCTTTGGAGGTGTTTACGATTTTAAAAGACCTTCCCAAACTGTAAACTCAAGTGTGGCTCATTTTTTTATGGTTTGGTGCATCACGTGAAGGAATATAAGGTTCTAGGCACTCATGGAAGCTTTTGGAGTTGTTTAAGGGGCAATTTAACGCCTTAAAACGTGTTTATGGTCTATGAAGGAGTTTTTACGGTCCAATAATGTTCTTGGCCTGTAAACTCATGGTTACTACCCAAATAACATGATTTTGGTGTTCTAAGCTCGTACATGCAAGTCTTTAAGTCTTTGGTAAACACTAGAAAGGATTTGGAAGGGTTTTGGGGCTTCAAAACCCCTTTATGGGAGTTTACGGTTTGGGGAGGTGTTCCCAAACCGTAAACACAGGTTTTTGAGTGTTTTGGGTGATTTAAACATAGATTTGCATGCTTAACAAGTTAAACAACAAGTTAGGGTAGATTACTTACGATTTTGGGAGCTT
Organism: Lactuca saligna; assembly: GCF_052625555.1. Classification (NCBI taxonomy): domain Eukaryota; kingdom Viridiplantae; phylum Streptophyta; class Magnoliopsida; order Asterales; family Asteraceae; genus Lactuca; species Lactuca saligna. Next base: position 147,315,677 of record NC_136419.1, on the reverse strand, counting down.
GAAGAGGTGTTTTTGGATCAAAACTCGAGTTTTATAGAGAGAGACAGTAGAGAGAGAAAGTTATGAGGAGGTGGGAAAAAGCTCAAATGAAAGCCACTCATCCTTTATATAAGGCTTGAGTTTGAGGCTAAGTGGGAATCCACCTAATATCAACGTTAAACGGAGTTTATGGTCGTTCCCGATTAAATAGTCGTAACACGATTTGGACGTAAACTAAAAACTTTTTGAAGAATTATCGAGGGTGTTTTCACGTGTTTCTATTGTGTTTGGACACTCATGAAGTCATAATAAAAGTCTCAATTAATTAACCTAATCCAAAGTTAATAGAAAAATTGGTATACAAACCGTTTTATTCACGGGAACGGGTTATAGTGACAGAAAGTTTTCGGATTGTCACAGAACGCCAATTCGAGTTCTGAATCAACTTGATTCCTGGAGCTACCCCCGTAGACAAATCCCCTTATCGTCTAGCACCGACAGAAATGCAGGAATTATCCAGCCAGCTGAACGGACTACTCACTATGGGATTTATTAGACCAAGCTTCTCACCCTGGGGAGCATCGGTCTTGTTCGTGAAGAAGAAGGATGGGCCTTTCCGGATGTGCATAGATTATCGCAAACTAAACAAACTCACTATTAAGAATCGCTACCCTCTACCCATAATAGAAAAAACTCTTCGATCAACTCCAAGGAGCCAGCTAATTTTCTAAGATAGACCTGCGATCGGGGTATCATCAATTACGAGTCTAGGAGGGTGATGTTCCTAAGGCGGAATTCCAGACTCGATATGGTCACTACGAGTTTGTAGTGATGCCCTTTGGTCTAACCAACAAACCCTTCGTGTTCACAGATCTAATGAACCGGGTGTGTCTTCCCTTCTTAGACAAATTCGTGATAGTATTCATAGATGATATACTCGTCTATTCACGAAGCAGGGAATAACATAGTCAGCACTTGAGATAAGTTCTAGAGACATTACAGGCAGAGAGGCTATATGCAAAATTCTCAAAGTGGAAGTTTTGGATAAGGAAGGTAACTTTCCTTGGTTACGTGGACTGTGAAGAAAGCATACATGTGGACCCTTCCAAAATAAAGGCAATTAAGAATTTATCAGCACCGAGAATGCCCACAGAAATCCATCAATTCTTGGGTCTTGTTGGCTACTATCGCAGATTTATACAAAATTTCTCCAGAATTGCTAATCTTCTTACTGCCCTGACTCAGAAGGGTGTAACGTTTAGTTGGGGAGAAAAACAAGACGTTGTGTTCTAGATACTGAAGAGATCCTTGTGCAACGCACCTATCTTGTCTCTTCCACAATAGACAGAGGACTTCATTGTATACTTTGATGCATCCAATCAGGGGCTAGGTTGTGTGCTTATGGAGCGAGGGAAAGTTATTGTTTACGCCTCGAGACAGCTTAAGGCACATGAAGTCAACTACACAACTCACGATCTAGAGTTTGGAGTAGTGGTCTTTGCTTTAAAAATCTGGAGACATTACCTTTATGGTACCAAGTGCACTATCTTCACCGACCACAAAAGTCTCTAACAAATCTTTTATCAGAAGGAACTCAACATGAGACAATGACGATGAGTAGAGCTACTTAATGACTATGAATGAGAAATTTGTTATCATCCAAGCAAGGCAAATGTGGTAGTGGATGCCCGTAGCCAAAAGGAGTGCTCAAGTCACAGAGTGAAGGCACTAACCATGACGATCCATTCCCATCTGTCCACCCAAATCAAAGAAGCTCAGCTAGAGGCATTGAAACCCGAAAATTTTACATGTGAAACCCTAATAGGAATGGAGAAGAACTTTGAGATCAAGGGAGATGGATTTTGTTATTTCAGGAACCGAATCTGGACCCCAAATTTCGGTGGTTACAGGGAGGTTGTAATGAACGAAGCCCACAAAACTCGATAATCCGTTCACCCATGTTCAGATAAGATGTATCTGGATCTCAAAAACTCTATTGGTGGCCAAACATGAAAGCTTAAATTGCTACCTATGTGGGCAAGTGCCTAAGTTGCACAAAAAGGTAGAAATCAAAAGCCCTCAGGTTTACTTCAGCAACTAGAAATACCTGAGTGGAAGTAGGAACGAATTACGATAGACTCCATCATCAAATTGCCCAAGACCCCGAGTCGTCATGGCACTATTTGGGTAATCATTGACAGACTGAACAAGTCCGCCAACTTCTTGCCAATCAGAGAAATAGACAAAATGGAGAAGCTAACTAGAACTTACATCTGAGAGATAGTATGACTGCACAGTGTGCCCATATTTATTATCTCGGATAGAGATACTAGATTCACCTCACGATTCTGGCAGTCACTTTAGAAGGATCTTGGAACTAGGCTGGATATGATTACAGCCTATCATCCACAAACTGACGAGCAGAGTGAGAAAACCATTCAAACACTAGAAGACATGCTAAGAGTGTGTGTTATCAAGTTTGGTAAGTCATGCGATACCTATTTTCTACTAGTCGAGTTTTCATATAACAACAACTATCACACTAACATCAAGACTGCTCCATTCGAAGCTCTCTTTGGCCGTAACTGCAGATCCCCTTTGTGCTGGGTTGAAGTAGGTGACACGCAGTTGGCTAAGGGATGAGTCCCAGATAGCCCTCTCACTAGCCCTAAGATCATTCGAGAAACCACATAAAATATTGTCAAAATCCGAGAACAATTAAAAGCCTCGAGAGATAGACATAAGAGCTACGCATACAAGGGACAGAAACCCTTGGAATTCCAGGTTGGCGACCCCATTCTGTTGAAGGTCTAACCCTGGAAAGGCATGATATGCTTCGGAAAGCGTGGAAAGCTAAATCCATGATACATCGGGCCATTCAAGATCCTCGCTAGGATCGGCCCCGTAGCTTACAAACTCCATCTACCTCAAGAGCTTAGCAACATACATTCCGTCTTCAATGTGTCAAATCTTAATAAGTTTCTATTCGACGATACTCTTGTTATCCCACTTAATGAAATCGAGATAAATGAGAGTTTTTACTTTGTGGAAGAACCATTAGAAATCATGGATATGGATGTCAAATGAACAAAATAAACTGGCATACCGATAGTGAAGGTTCGCTGGAATGCCAAGTGGAGACCTGAGTTCACTTGGGAACGAGAAGATCAGATGCAACAAAAGTACTTGCATCTTTTTCCTAGTCCTTGATTGTACTCTATATAAAGAATTTCGAGATGAAATTCCCTCTAACAGGGGGGGGATAATGTGATAACCCGCTACTTTCCAAGTCAACAAAAGTCAAATACGATAAATAAAATTTGAGTTTTATTTATTTCGTTAGATTCTTGAAGGTTAGAAAAAAACTTAATTTAAATAAATAATGTATATAATAGTTTTTGGAATAAATAACACACAAAAAATAAGGTTTTTGGCGGAACCAAAAACCCTTTTCGGCTGAAAACCTTTGGACCGAGAACTGATTTCGGCCGAAGACCCATTCTCGGCCATGAACTCCCTTTCCGACCGAGAACTTAAGTGGTTCATAAGTTTTTCATCCGAAAACTTGATCATTTCTCACACATTTCACTCGAAAACACTCTCATTTTGCTGCCAATAATCATCCAAGAACATTCAAACAATCAAGTGAAAACCTTCAAATCTTCATATTTCACCAAGAACACTAAAATCACCAAGAACAGCTTTCATATCTTCAAGTGACCGAATACATCTGAGTCCAAGAACCTGTTTCCAACCAAAAACATGTGTTCGGCCGAGAAATTGTTTTTGATCAAGAATCTCTTTAGGACCGAAAACACTCTGCAACACTTGTGCAATTTACGGTAATTCCTCTCAACACAAAACAAGTGTTTCTAACAATTTAATTAACGGTTTCGCTAATTTAAATACAATTATGTGTTTAACTATTATTAGGATACAATTAATTTCTACGTACGTCAACTCGAGGGTCATCTTTCCAGTCTCGTTGTCCAGCATGTACACGTAAACAACTATGAGTTCATACCCCTACATTTTCACTGTTTTTAATGTTTTCAGGGGAAAACAAGTAAAACACAAGGAATTTTGTGTTTCTATACAAACGATTTCGAACAAAATACAAAATTTTGCAATTGATACAACCCGAGTAATCACTACATTTTATAAAAATATTCATATATTTTAACCCTTTTGTAACATGACGAGCATAAGGCTAGTATTATAACATACAGTCAAAATTGCAAAGTTTATAGTACAGTACATACCTTACATTTAAACTATAGTTAATATAGTTTAGGCACATTACATTACCATTAAAGAATTCAATACATGAATCGAGAACATACACACAAACTATAATAGGTACAATTTCGGATACAAGACATTGTTTTACCGTTTCAAGAACATTATACATAACAAACATATAAACTATGGTAGATATAGTTTATGGTATACAATACTATTTTCCGAATACAAGAGAACAATACTAAATAATTATTGAAGTATAATTATTTTACACTACAATGTTTTCCATACAGTTTCAAGTACAAGAGAACACTACAACACTACACGTAAACAACTCAATACAGGTTTGTGAGGCACTACTTCAATTGTATCCACTAGGGTACAGAACTAAATCCTATACAGTATAACCAGAGTCTCCTGTAGGGAGAGTGTGACATTTTCTATAGATCTATACGGGACTGACAATCCCACACTTGAACTGTTAGCTACAGAGCAATACTATTCACTACTACCGGTGGTATCCAGGGATTTCATACAAAGGTTTTCGTACAAACTAATACTATACACTACTACTGGTGGTATCCAAGGATTTCATACCAAACAATACTCTACAATACAACTGGTGGTATCTAGGCATACATACAAAGATTTTCATATACAATTATAGAATACAGTAACGAACATACATTTTGGTCTTAAGGTTTAAGAATACTATTCACAACTAAAGAAAATATTGGATTTTCTTGAGAAACATACAAACATTTTCGAAGATTAAAAGACAAGATTTCATTACAAAAAAAATTTATGAACTCACCAACTTAAATGTTGATACACTTTCAAAACCACTTGTACTCTCAGGGAACCAGTTGACAGGTACACCTGCAGGTTTTGAGAAGACGGAGCTTTTAGCGTCGCGTCTTTTATACTTTTGTTATACATTTTGATGTCATACAAACAATGTATCAAAACATATGTAAATACCTTATTTATTCAATGTAATGGTTGAGTTTACTTTGATTATTATGATGCAATTGTTGTAATACTGTACATGACGTCCTCCACCCCCGAACGTTTCCACCGTTCCATTTTTGGGGTGTGACAGATGTGTATTAGAACATTGTTGATAGTGAACTAAGTATATCAAATGTTACATGATATACAACTATAAAAACTAAGGGGCCGAAGCGCTATAAACTAAAAGTATACTTTTAAAATCTAAGTATTTTATAAGAAGTATATAAGTGTAACTACATACTAGAAATAGTATCACGAGAAGAATAGAATAAAAGTATTTAGATGTTGGACACTACGGTTAAACCTGGATAGTTATGTAATCATATATGGGATAAATATAGCCTGATCAACTATATTTATCTAAGATACGACCAGCATGTGTATGGGAGTGATAGTGGTGTGGCAACAGGTCTAAAACTTACCACACTCTATACAAAGGGAACAATAGAATCGAACATACAAACTAAAATATTATATGAGTGTTTTATAGCACTATGTTTTAGAGCCAAACACATTGTACAGTTTTCATTCCAAGTGTTGCTATTAATTTATTGGTGATTGTGTACTTGTATTAGTAGACTTCGACTGTAAATCGCTTAATAGAACACTATAACTTTCAGGATGAGATATATCTTGTTCAATATCACCTGACTCAAAACCACCATAGAGGACTTATCATCATTTTTCTCTTAAATTATTTTAGAGTAAGATGCCTCCGATGAAGTCCGACAGAAAGAACAACAATCCACCACCGCCGCCACCTCCTCAGTATGATCATGCTATTTTCCAAGCAACAGTAATAGCCGTTGTGGCAGCTGCCATGTTGTAGATCAATGCTAGTGGCACTAGCGGGGCAGGTAGTGGTGCCAACCCATCTAACCTCGGTGATAGTCATAGAAATCCAAAGGAGTGTTCATACAAGGACATCACCAACGCCAAATCTCGATCCTTCGATGGCACTGAAGGAGTCATTGCACTAACCTGTTGGTTCAATAAAACTCAATTAGTATTCGAAATCTGTGCTTGCCCTGAGTCCAACAAAGTGAAATTTGCAGCATGCACCTTCACCGATAGAGCACCAACATGGTGGAATAGCCAAGTCAAATCCCTGACTCTACCGATAGCTAATGCTATAAGTTGGGACAATGTGAAGGAACTGATGCTCTCCGAATACTACCCATGGGGCAAGATGCAAAAGTTGGAGCAGGAGCTCTGGAGTCTAAAGATGAAAGGATCTGATATCGCCGCTTACACTGCGAGGTTCAGTTATCTTGCTCTTTTATGTCCTGGGATGGTCACCCCCGAGAGCAAGAAAGTGGAGAGATTCATATAGGGATTAACTCCCCCGACGCAAGGAAATGTCCCAGCTGCCATTACACTCATGTTTGATAGTGCCAAACATCTGACACATACATTAATAGATCACAGAGATCGTCAAGATCTCGTGTCGTCCACTCCCGAACCCCCTAAGAGGGTGGTGGGAAGAAGAAGTTTTGGAACAAGCACAAGGGCCAATCTTGGCAAGAGCCCTCCAAGAAACAGCAAATAGTGGTAGTCCATGTTGTTACCATTCCTGCTGCTCTTCCCACTACACAAGCACCCACCAGCTGATATGTTGGAACCATCCCAAGGTGCGACAAATGCAACTTCCATCATCATGGACCTTTCCGTGATATGCAATGCACCAACTATAACAGGAAGGGGCATACAACCCGTTTTTGCAAGGCACCAGGCCAACCAACCAATCAGACTCCCGGAACAGGAGTAGGCCAAGCCTGCTATGGGTGTGGTGAAACTGAGCACTACAAGAGGCATTTCCCCAAGGCAATACATGTTTGATGGGCTGAAGTAGGTGACATGAAACTGGCTAAGGGACGAGTCCCTGATAGCCCTCTCACTGGCTCTAAGATCATTCGAGAAACCAAAGAAAAGATTGTTCGAATCCGAGAATGACTAAAAGCCTTGAGAGATAGACAAAAGAGCTACGCAGACAAGAGAAGGAAACCCTTGGAATTCAAGGATGGCGACCGCGTTCTGTTGAAGGTCTAACCCTAGAAAGGCATGATACGCTTTGGAAAGCGTGGAAAGCTAAATCCAAGATACATCGGGCCATTATAGATCCTCGCTAGGATCGGCCCCGTAGCTTACAAACTCCGTGTACCTTAAGAGCTTAGAGACATGCATTTCATCTTCCACATGTCAAATCCTAAGAAGTGTCTATCCGACGAGACTCTTGTGATCCCACTCGAGGAAATCAAGGTAAATGAGAATTTTAACTTCGTGGAAGAACCAGTTGAAATCATGGATCGAGAAGTCAAACAAACGAAACAAAGTCGCATACCGATAGTGAAGGTTTGTTGTAATGCCAAGCGGAGACCTGAATTCACTTGGGATCGAGAAGATCAAATGTAATAGAAGTACTCGTATCTTATTCCTAGTCCATGATTATACTCTATAGAAAGAATTTCGGGACAAAATTCCCTCTAACGGGGGGATAATGTAACAACCTGATACTTTCCAAGTTAACAAAAGTCAAATCTGATAAATAAAATTTGAGTTTTATCTATTTCGTTAAATTCTTGTAGGTTAGAAAATAACTTAAATTATATAAATTATGTATATTTCGTTTAAATCTTGAAGGTTAGAAAATCACTTGATCATTTATTATCCATTTCACTCGAAAACACTCTCATTTTGCTCCCAAGGATCATCCAAGAACATTCAAACATTCAATTCAAAACCTTCAAATGTTCATATTTCACCAAGAACACTAAGAGCACCAAGAACAGGCTTCATATCTTGAAGTGACTGAAAACACCCAGGTCCGAGAACCTATTTCCAACCGATAACCTGTGTTCGGCCGAGAACCCATTTTTGGCCAAGAACCTCTTTAGGACTGAAAACACTCTGCAACACTTGTGCAATTTTCGGTAATTCCTCATAACACAAAACAAGTGTTCCCTAACAGTTTAATTAATGGTTTCACTAATTTAAATACAATTGTGTGTTTAACTATTATTAGGATACTATTAATTTCCGCGTACATCAACTAGAGGGTCGTCTTTCCAGTCTCGTTGTCCAGCACGTACACGTAAACAACTGTGAGTTCATACCCCTACATTTTCACTGTTTTTAATGTTTTCAGGAGGGATACAAGTAAAACACATGGACTTTAGTGTTTTTATACAAATGATTTCGAACAGAATACAAACTTTTGCAATTGATACAACGCGAGTAATCACTACATTTTATAAAAATATTCATATATTTTAACCCTTTTGTAACATGTCGAGCATAAGGCTAGTATTATAGCATATAGTCAAAATTGCAAAGTTTTCAGTACAGTACATACCTTACATTTAAACAATACTTGATATAGTTTGGGAGCATTACATTACCATTACAGAATTCAATACATGAAACGAGAACATACACACAAACTATAATAGGTACAATTTGGGATACAAGACATTGTTTTACCATTTCAACAACATTATACAGAAACAAACATATAAACTATGGTAGATATAGTTTATGGTATACAATACTAATTTCCAAATATAAGAGTACAATACTAAATAATTATTTAAGTATAATTATTTTACACTACAAGGTTTTGCATACTGTTTCAAGTACAACAGAACACTACAACACTACACGTAAACCAGTTAATACAGGGTTGTGAGTCACTACTTCAATTGTATCCACTAGGGTATGGAACTAAATCCTATATAGTATAGCCAGAGTCTCCTAGAGGGAGAGCGTGAGATTTGTGTTTAAATCTTTACGGGACTGACAATCCCACACCTGAACTGTTAGCTACAACTAGGCTGGTAGACTTGGGGTGACAAATGTCATACCATTCTGACACCTAAAGAATGTCGTAGAGGTCACTAGGTCACATCAAACATGGTTATACCAATCTCACAATAGTATAAACTAACCATTCGTTTACGGGATTTCAATTCTTCAAATTGTTTTATTTTAACTAATAGAACTACTATGCAATACAACTGGAGGATTCCAGGGAATACACGCACTTGGTTTTATTTTAAGTAATAAAAATATTACACATTACTATTGGTGCTATCCAGGGATTTTATACAAAGGTTTTCATACAGAGCAATACTATTCACTACTACTGGTGGTATCCATGGATTTCATACAAAGGTTCTCGTATAGAACAATACTATCCACTACTACTGGTGGTATCCATGGATTTCATACAAAGGTTTCATACAAAACAATACTATACAATACAGCAGGTGGTTTCCAAGAATACATACAAAGATTTTCATATATAATTATAGAATACAGTAACGAACGTACATTTTGGTCTTAAGGTTTAAGACTACTATTCACTACTAAAGAAAATATTGGATTTTCTTGAGAAACATACAAACATTTTCAAAGATTCGAAGACAAGATTTCATTACAAAAACATTCTTATGAAGTCACCAACTTAAATGTTGATACACTTTCAAAACCACTTGTATTCTCTGGGAACCAGTAGACAGGTACACCCGTAGGTTTTGAGATGACGGAGCTTTTAGAGTCACATATTTTATACTTTTGTCATACATTTTGCTGTCATACAAACTATGTATCGAACATATGTAAATACCTTATTTATTCAATGTAATGGTTGTGTTTACTTCTATTACTATGATGCAATTGTAGTGATATTGTACATGACGTCCTCTACCCCGGAACGGTTCCGCCGTTCCGGTTTGTGGGTGTGACATATAGTCTTCAAACCAAGATGTATGAGTTGTTGACCATGAGTTGGTTGTATATTGATAGTGCGAAAACGCATCAGTAACTTGATGTTATAAAACATGCTATGGTGCATGATTTAACGAGTAGTTAGTACAAGCATATAAGTCGAAGTGTATATGTTCCTTTTATCTTTAGAGGATTAAAAGCAATATCTTGGGCCCCTCAATGATTTTGGTTTAACTTATGTGTCGGTCCCGGTCAGGACTCAATTGATGTGTTCAGTTAAGTTATATGTCAAACAAATCGGAAATCGGGAAACAAACTGTTGGACAATAAGTATGACTATGTTCCATGTATTTCTCCGCATGATATCTTGAAGAATAGAGGATCATATGATCCCTTATCTAAACGGCGTGTCAAAGTTCGACATCGACTTTTAAGAGCTACGATTTCTAATCGGTTTTTTTAAGTCGTACTTGGAGTTATACTCATTAGACTTATCCAAGTGGGAGACTGTTGGATTACGTGTCAAAGCCCATAACTATAATTGGTATGTACTTGACCCAAGAGTAGCATGGTCCATTTGGGTTGGATTCACCAGAACAATATGATAGGATGGATATTTGAGAAAGAGGTTATTTATGATTTACTAATATATTATAATTACAATATATAAATTAAGAAATCATATTATTTAATTGTTATTGATCAAGATTTAATTTGGAATTAATTTAGTGATCAAAAGAGACTAATTAAATTAATGGGGACTGATTATGTAAATTAGTGATACATATGGTTTGGGCTATTGATCCATGATGGGTTAAGTTTATGTGAGATTCCATGAAGAGTTAGTCCATATGAGATATGGATCATAAGCCTAAGTGTAGGAATTAGGGATACATATGACTCTTGGAATTCTAACACTATATATGTAACCCCTTATACCCTAAAATCAGATGCACAAGAAATATCGCAAGAGTATATCCGATTTTAGGGTGTTCCTAACCTCTCTTAAGTCCTCCAATTATTGGTGGTGTTTTGTGAAGCATTTAAGGCATCACACTTAAGGTGCTAACATCTTAAAGTCCAAGTAATACAAGGTACATAAAGATGTAATCATCTAACTAGGTTTCATGATTCATATATCAAGTTGTATGCTATATATAGGCTTCATGCTTTGGAAAAATGAAATTTGCATGTATAACTACAGAAAACTTAGATCCAAAGCATTAGGGTTGTATGTGCACCATAAGGATGTTATAGTTCTCTAAACCCATCAGTTGTTTGATCTTGGCACCAATGAATACTTTGTTTAACGTGATGTAAAAATCTTTGAGGAATATATCCTTATTTTGACATGAATTTAACACCAAGAGACACCACAAATACACCACCTGATGAACCCGTTTACTTTGATGAGATTCACGAGGATGATGTTGGTCCAGATCAGTCACCAAGTGATCCACCCATAGATACATCACCTATTAATTCGTCCACTGATTCACCTGGTCAGGAACCACCAAGCTCTTATACAATGTCGATTTTGGAACCCCCCCCCCCCCTCTTCTCCACTCTAACAACAGGAAAATATGGGTAGAGGTCAAATAATCAAGTATCTATCCATCCTTCTTAAAGAATTTGTTATGTCTACTCAAGGTAGTCCATCCCTGTCCTCTACACACCGGTCTCCACCAGCTTCCTCAGGTACGTTGTATCCTATAGCTCATTATATAAACTGTGATCAGTTTTCTCCTTGGTATAAAGCTTTTATTGCAGCAGTCACTTCGGGAACTGAACCGAGAACATTTAAAGAAGCCATGCAGGATATGAAATGGAAAGCCTCTATGCAAGATGAAATTCATGCTCTTGAAGAAAATGGTACTTGGACATTGCAACATCTTCCTCTTGGAAAACGTGTTATCAGCAGCCAGTGGGTATATAAAATTAAATATCACTCCAATGGTGACATACAAATATACAAATCACAGTTGGTTGTGTTCAGAAATCATCAACAAGAAGTAGGGATGAAAGTGGGTCCAAACCCGAACCAGACGGACCCGGACCCGGAAACCCGGAACCGGTTAGCGGGATTTTGTAGAACCGGAAACCGGACCGGTATATAGGAACCGGTTCCGGTTCAGTTCCGGGTATGGTTCCAGGTAAAGTGGGTCTAGAACCGGAAAACTCGGAAACATCAAAGTGTGTACGTTGGAACTGGATAAAGTGGGTTTAGAACTGGAAAAACTGGAATTTTTTGGTAATTACTTACTACTTAGTGGGTTGAACTTTGAAAATTTTCATATTGATATCCCGACTTTGGGGGATTGTAACTCATTGAATATGAAACCAAAATTAACAAAATTATAGTCTAAAATCATGTACAAACTTTAAAATAAACTCTAGAAAAAACCGCATTGAATGTTAAACCAAAATTAACATTGACTGTGAAACCAAAGTTAACATTTTCACATAATACAAAGACCAAAAACAAATAGCTGAAAGTTGAAAATTTTCAGTTTTGATATCCCGATTTCAGAGGACTATAAATCATTGAAGGTTAAACCAAAAATGACAAAATTATAGTCTAAAATTATCTACAACCTGTAATTACAAGTTGGAAAAACCTACATGTCAATCCGACTTCAAACGAATTAGATATGAATGTTTTAAAACTTTCACCGAATACAAAAAACAGAAAAATTAAAAACTTCCAGCTTTGATATATCGACTTTGGGGGATTGTAAGTCAATGAATATAAAACTAAAAATGGCAAATTTATACTCTAAAATCATGTACAAACTCTAAACTACATGTTAGAAAAAACCGTATGTCAATCGGAGTTGAAACGAATGAAATATGCATCTTTTAAACGTTTCACAAAAAAACAGTTTCCGACCCTAAAAGTAGTTCTGGTTCCAAAAACTGGTTCCGTTTTTTAGACCCGGTTTACCCAAACCCGATGGACCCAAACCCATATTACCCGGAACCCGGATAAAGCCAATTTTAAACCCGGAACCGGAACCGGTTCTATATATTCCGGTTCTAACGGTTCCGGTTCCGGTCCGATTCCGGTTCTGGTCCGGTTTTTCGGTTATAAATCTCATCCCTAACAAGAAGGCCTAGATTATAAAGAAACATTTGCACCTGTTGCAAACATGACTACGATACATGTGTTTCTTGCAATTACAACTTCAAAAAATTAGGCATTACATCCAGATGGATGTGCATAATGCATTCTTACATGGGGATCTACAAGAAGAAGTCTGTATGAAATTGTCTCCATGGTTCAAATGCTTGAATCTCAATTTGGTGCGTCATCTTCACAAGTCACTTTACGGTTTAAAGTTTCTCCAAGATGTTGGTTTGCTAAACTAGTGACAACACTTAAGAAATACGGATTTCATCAGTCTTATTCCGACTGCTCTCTTTTTACTCGCATGCGTGGAATGGTACAAGCTAATGTACTTGTTTATGTCGACGATCTTATCATCTCGGGTAATCATCACGAAGCTATCAAACACTTCAAGACATATTTAAGTAATTGTTTTAAAATGAAATATCTTGGTCCTTTGAAGTATTTTCTCAGTCTTGAGGTTGCTCGCAGTCCCACTGGTGTTTTCTTGTGTCAACGTAAATAAACTTTGGATAATATTGCTAAAATCGGTATTTTGGGCGCCAAACCAGCCGTTTCCCCAGTGAACAAAACCATAAGCTTGTTTTGGCTAAGGGTAAAGAGCTGACTGACCCATAGTTCTATCGACAACTTATGGGTCGTTTGATATATCTAGCTGTCATACGTCCAGATCTAGCATACTTTGTTCACATCATATCACAGTTCATACCGTCTCCACGGATCAAACATTGGGAAGCAGCTCAACATGTAATTAAATATTTGAAGGGAACTCTCGGACAAGGTATTCTCCTACGTGCTTGTAACATCCCGACTTCCAGGTATATGATTTATTTCTTGAAAGGAAAAATCCCCTTGGAACTCGTCGAGTTGATGGCCTCAACTCAACGTGTAGAAAGCTCTTGAGTCGTGGACTTTTCTGAACCAAATCGACGAGTTGGTAAGAAAGAACTCGACAAGTTGGCGACTGGATGAGAAACCCTAAATTTTAGGGTTTGCACCCTATATAATCCCCTTAAGTCTTTGAGGCTGATCTCTTATCAACCTCCTAAACACTAATATCGACCTTGTGAGCCCTAAATTTCATTTCTTCTCATATTGTGAGTCAGTGTGGTATTTTGGAGCAAAGAAGGAGAAGATTGTGTAAAAGAAGCAAGGATCTAGCAAGCAAAGCCGTTGGTTTCCAGTATGGCACTCTTGTGGATTGTTTTGAGTATTCAAGAGCCGATTTTTATCTTTATGTGTAGCTATATCTCAAGTTTTTGCCCTTTTCCTTCTTTATTCTTGGTTGTTGCATGCATAGGCTTCATAAAGGTTGCAACTTTATGAATCTCCAGGGCAAGATGGCCTCATAGTGGGTTAGATCTGGTTTTCTGTCAAGCTTTGATTCCATGCATGGATTTTAGGGCATATTTTCCCTTTTTGGCCCATTTTGGCTTCAATACATGCATGTCTATAAATCATCAGTCTTTGACTTTGAGGGAATTTTTGGTATTTCGGGGTTTTGATAAAAATGGTAACATATTGGTTGTAGGCATTCGAGTCAGAAGCTAAGATTTGAGAGTTGGTTCTTATCAGTTAGTGCTGCTTGTGAGGTGAGTTTCCTCATTGTACTTATGGGTCGAAGGCACCAAGGTCGGCCCTCTAGATTGTTATCCTGGTTATTGTATGTTACTATGTTGTTATGATCTGTTAGATAGGTATCCTGGTAGATAGAATGTTGATATGTTGTTATGATCTGTTAGATTGGTATCATGGTAGATAAGGATGATGCTATGCTTATTGACCTATATAATTTCAGCTGTCCTATTAATTGATTATGAGTTTATGAGTTATGTGTATGTCGACATGTGTGTGTGTGGTTGGGTTGAGGCGATCCTGCTTTGTGCTAAAGGCCAACAGACCCAGGGTGGTCCGGATAGGTTGTAGGCCTGCGAGGCGGTCCAGTAAGGGTGAAGGCCCGACGAGCGGCCCGGATAGGCTGTAGGTCTTGCGAGGCAATCCAGACATGCAGAAGGCTCGGGAGCGGTCCAGATAGGCTGAAGTCCCGTGAGGTGGTCCTGTCAGTTTGAAGGCTCATATGTACATGTTGTTGTTGGTTATGTTATGTCTTGGTATTTTGGGGAGGACAAACTAAGCACTAGGATTATAGTTTTTGGTTGTGTTTCAGGTACTTCAGATGATCGTGGAAATGTGAAAGCTTGATCGTGCACCTCCTCGTATTTCATGTTATGATTTCTGGAAAAAAAAAACTCTGATGTGAAACCTATTTTGAAAACAATATGTAATAAATGATTGGTTTTCGATTTATGTAAAAGTTTTAAATTTTCTAAATTGTATGGATGTTACAGTGTTGATAGTCCTCTCATCTTGACTGGTTGGTGTGATTCTGATTGGGCTGCTTGCCTTATTACTCGAAGATCTTTATCTGGATGGATTGTGTATCTAGGTCATTCTCCTATTTCTTGGAAAACGAAGAAGCAACATATTGTGTCTCGATCATCCGCTAAAGCGGAGTATCATTCTATGCCAATTGTTACGTGTGAATTGAAATAGTTAAAGGTCTTCTTGTTAGCTTGGGCATTCATCACAAGAAAAGTATTTATTTGTTTTGTGACAGTGAACCAACTCTTTACATTTCACATAATCCAGTTTTTCATGAACGAATGAAGCACATTGAAGTTGATTGTCATTTTGTTCGTGATGTTATAGTTAATGTCCTCATTAAACCTCTTATGTTCATACATCTAAAATACTGGTGAATATCTTGACAAAAGTTGCATTTGATCGCCTTGATAGCAAGTTAGGCATTTTTGATCCCCATGCTCCAACTTGAGAGGGGGGGGGGGGTGTTAGGAAACGATAAGATTAGTTGCCATTTAGGTTTATCTTTATTTAAAATCCATTATGTTTATCTTTTCCCTAGTTCGTTAGCCTCTGATGAGGATTTGTAATTGTATAAATACGTTGGGAAATCAATGAATAAACCAAGCAATTCATACTAACTTATCAGTTTGACATAACCAAATCCTAGATTCCAAACGCACCAAGATGTGTGTTATTTTACATAACTATGTTTCTTTAGATGAAGCGATGAGCTTTGTTGCCGAGCTACAGCAAAGAATCGGAAGCGATGGTGGACAATTTTATGGAGGGAGGCAAAACAGGTGATGGTCGATGGCAATGTAAGGGTAAAGGGACAATGTTCATCGTGGTAAGAAATGGGGAACATCTTGGCTGACAAAAGCGGTGGAGGAAGTAGTTGCAAAACGAAATCTAGGATGATTTTTTGGTGATTGAAAGCAAGTAGAGAGGGGGAATATGTGGATGATAAAATGGGAGTTGGTGGGGAACATCGACAAAAGTGTCTATGGGCGGTGGATTGTTTGAGGAGATAACACATATTGTTCCAGCAAGCAAAAGAAAAAAAATCCACCAATGGCAGCATGGAATTGTTCTTAAGGGAGCACTCATTTAATATATATATATATATATATATATATATATATATATATATATATATATATATATATATATATATATATATATATATATATATATATATGGCAAAATTGTCGATTCACTATAAAATTATATGGATGGATTAGAGTAGACGGTATGGGACATTTTTGCTCGCGTTATGGTGAGGTGGCGGCCATAACGTCATCTTAACGCAATGAACACCTCTCCCCTCAAACCCCCCCCCCCCCCCTCCCCTTCTTGTAAAGGGGGTTTTAGGGTATATCTAGTTGTAACGAAGACGAGATGAAACACTTACTTTGACTGGCTATTCCTTCATCCACCAATCAATTTTTTTCTTTCTTCTTCTCTCTCCTCTTAACATCATGTTATAATATGGAAACATCACCACCACTTCCTGTTATAACATGTTGAAATGTAATGCGACAATAATTGTCTTCCTAACAGCGTTGCCTATACCGAATACTTTTAAAAAAAACTGAAAAACTCAGCACTTTATCTAGAGGATGTTTGGGATAACTTTTAAAATAACTTTTTTGACATTTGGTTTCTTTCAAAAAGCTAAAAGTTTGAAAAGTTGTTTAGTAATTCCTTTTAGAATGACTTTTTGGCAAAAAGAAAAAGTTATGGTTTTAAAAGTCACAATTTGTGACTTATAGTGACTTTCGGCTTTTTACCATTTGTTCCTTCAAAAGCTAATCCAACACATTTTAAAACTTACTTTTGGAAAAAAAAAAAAAAACTATAAATCAAAAAGTTCTTTTGTTGAAAATGTCTTTTTAAGCTAAAAAGCAATCCCAAACACCTCTTAAACAAATTTCAAGATCATTTGCATTAACCTAAATAAATACCTTATTAGAATCAATGTTTTAAATAACGTAAAACGTGACTTTGCGGCAATGTCAAATATCAAGCTTTTATGAATCTTGGCGAGTCACGTCGGTTGTAAAGCATGATTTAAATCGACAATTTTTTTTATATAATTAATATTTTTATATGTATTTTCAATTATTATTCTATTTTATATACATATATAAATTTATACGACGATTTGGTAAAGTTTGGCAGCATAAACAGACTTTTGATCCATGGCACCGCATGCAAACATTTTAGAATATTTAATTAGAATAGTAAACGTAACTGTACCAAAATATTGTACTTAAAATAAAAAATATTAAGGGAGGAAAAACAGGATAAAAGGGAATTTGTCGTCCAACCAATAAAAAGCATAGCGATGGCGGTAGCGAAGCTGCTTCTCCCATCGTCTCTCAATCTCCCATCCAAATTGAAAATCACTAGAGAATCTCCCTCTCTCCATAATCAGCCATGGAGTTTAAAGAAGAAGAAGCGACGGCATCCACCTGGGATTTCCTCCTCGCTTCACGAGACTGCAACAATCGCCGTTCAAACCCCTCTGTTTGTGCTTGCAGACGCCGCCGTCGGCTATTCCAGTGCCAGCTATTACACCTCCTTGGGTCTATTCGTCATCTCCGTTCCAGGTCTTTGGTCCCTTATCAAACGCTCTGTTAAATCCAAGGTTCTCAATCGATTCATCTAAGCTTGCTGATTACCGATTACTCATCTGAAACAAACGATTGATTCCTAACAATGATTCATTCAGGTTGTGCAAAAGACATTCGTAGAGGAACTAAAGGAAGGAAAAAAGAAGGAACCTAACCAGATCGCCGGAGAAATTCTCTCCTTCTTCACTCGCAACAACTTCTCAGTGCTAGATAAAGGAGAGACAATCACGTAAGCCCATCACCAAACACCAGAATATAAATTCCTTCGATTTTTTGATGGTTTGCCCTTTGTTAGATCTTCAATTTCATGAAATTCTCAACAGGTTCGAAGGCACGATGGTTCCGAGCAGAGGGCAAGCGGCGCTGCTTACGTTTTGCACCTGTATCAGCCTCGGAAGTGTGGCTCTCGTGCTTACCATCACCGTTCCAGACGTCGGCAACAATTGGTTCGGCCTCATCGTTTTCAGCCCATTGGCGTAAGTCTCTATTTCCCCTCTTCATAGCTATCTTTCTTTTCTTTTCTTTTCGTGTACAGAAGAACTGAAATGGGGAATTGGAACAGTGGAGCGTATTACTGGAAGCGAGCATCGAGAAAGGAGCAGATTAAGGTGAAGATGATGGTGGCGGAAGACGGGACGCTGTCGGAGATTGTGGTTCAAGGGGACGATCAGCAAGTTGAGCAGATGAGGAAGGAGTTGCAGTTGAGTGAGAAAGGCATGGTTTACGTTAAAGGCATCTTTGAGAGATGATGAGATTCGTATTTTTGCTATGTTTTTGATACTAGGCTTTGTTCACCATCTCAAAACTGTAAAACATTACTTCTAAACACCGGCTTAATACAGAAGAGTATTATTTTTTTTATTTTCTTTTTGTTATAGTGTTTTATTGCAATATTATATTATATACTATACTACTATAGTAATTTCTTAGAGTTACGGGTGATTGTTTTAACATTTCGTTTTTGTGTTATTATTATTATTATTATTATTATTATTATTATTATTATTTTGAATACATAAATTGAAAGAGAACAAATGATGAAATTAGTGATTTTACGGATTCATATTAAGAAAAGTAATTGTTATCAACAAAACATTTAAAAAGGAGAACTGATTTCTACATTGCAAATTTTTGTCATCACAACAATTTGTTATGATCAGACTCTTTTTCCTACTTTACCAAACTTTACATCTTACCCCTTATCACTAAAAAAATATATACTTTTACCCTAGATTTTTTTGTTACGTATAAACTTAAAAAAAAAAATATCAAATATTCTACTTCACAATAACTCTTTCTATTTCACTGACTTCACTTTCATGGGTTCTGACCTGTTCATCTTCCTCGTCATGAACACAAGTTAGTTGCTCTCTGTAATATCATCTTCAATAAACAAATCTAGAACCTTTGGTTCTTCAAACTGTGTCCTTTTACTCTTTTCACCCAAATCATCACACCACTAGAGCATAATGTCAATGCATCACAAAGGACCAGCGTTCCAAAAGTTAGCATACATCCATAGGATTAAAATGGTGAAGATTCCTACCAATAATAGACCAGGAGCGTAACCTAGATAACGAACAAAAGAAAGGGGAAAACATGTTCAATGAAGTTTGAATGACCACTTTAGTGTTCATATATTTCAACTGGAAAACACAACGGAAAAAGTTATATAATTTAATCTATTGAGGGGTACATGGAAGGGGAAATAGTTGGGAACTATGTTCCTAGAGGTGGCCATGGACGGAAACAACCAAATTCTGTCACTAACCTCTAGAATGTGAAAAACAGATGGTGAAGAATCATGGATATGGTTTTTATCAATGCATCATACGATATGTGATAGGGCCAAGGATAAAAAAAAATCAAATAGTCAAAATTTTGTTCTAGGATACATGCAAAGCTTTTTAGATACTTCGATTTAAAGATAATTTGGCAAGGTTGTGACATGCATTTAATGATGAGTGTATTGTATGGATATAGAGATTTGGACATGAAAAAAGGGCAAAAGTGTGTTTCATCGGCTGCATTATAATATGACGCATATAACAACACAAAGTCCATCAAGAAAAACACAAAAATTTCCCATAATAATCTTCATTGATTTGTTTTCTGTAAGTCCCCAAAATTGTTTGTGTATCAATCAGATCCAATTGATGGTGCGGAATCCCAATCAATTGGATGATGTCAGATCAATATAGAAGAGAAGGAGAAGAAGAAGAAGAAGAATTAAGATGAATCTATGATGTATTAAATATGAATGAATTATGCTTGTTACAATAGATTCTCTCACACACACACTTCTTCTCTCTAACTTTCTCTCTCTACAAGTTACTCTCTTCTCCTCTAACCGTACACTCCCACATGCACTTCTCTATTTATATGGACCTCCAGCCATACACATGTGTACAGCCGCACACCTTGTGTACGGCCGTACACAGGGTGTGCGGCCGTACACATAAACCGCAAACACATACAACATTACATAAAAATATATTTTCCTAGAAAAGCAAAGTATAAACCATAATATTTATGACCCAACAATCTCCCCCTTGGTTTATAGCTTTCTTTTCTAAATGACCCAACAAGCTCCCCCTAAAAAATAGGTGGCTTTTCTTGTTAATCTTCATTGGGAACTTGGCTTCAGCATTAATCTTCAAATTCTTCACAGCTTCAAGATGAACATATGAATCTTCTATGAATGACTTCATCTTGAGTGGTTGGACATTTTCTTCAAGATTTGATTCTGGTTGCACATTGGGTGAGGAGGCTTAATAAAAGAATTCTTGAAAGATAGCACTTTCAGCTTGAGAATCTTTAGAGAGAACTATCAGAGAGAAATAATCTTTTGGATCACTTCAGCAGGTACAAAGATAGCAGCAGACTGATTGAGGAGGATTCAATGCAATCTGTCACATATTCTTCAATTTCAGCTTCACCATGCTTCTGGGGCTGACAGATTGAATGTCGAAAGAATAATCTTCATTTCTTGCTCCTTCGAATGCGAATTCTTCGATGCTCACTGATGAAGCATTGACTCAGAAATCTTCAACACAAACTTCATGAGTCTTATCTATACCTGAAATCTCTTTTCACGACAAAACAAAACTAAAAGAAAAATTAACACAAAAAATAAAAATAAAAATAGAAACAAAAATATTTTTGGATTTTCTGATTTTTTCTGAACAAGAAATAACACTATTTTTGGATTTTAATTTTCTGATTTTTGAATTATTTTTGATTCTTCCCCTAAAATTTGTGCATAGAGAAAAACTATGAACAAATTTAACAAAAATAAAATGATATCTAACTTTAAGAATGATTTGGGATCAAAGTTTTTAGACAACCATTATCCGCTTGTCGGTACCTTTCATATTCGCATCTTTGTCTGGTCGATTGTCGGTATTGTTGTCCACTTAAACACGAAAAATTGTGACAAAATTAGGACATACTATAAGTGACAAGACAATGTAATCCTAAGTTCCTAGATATTATATCTGATCCTAAGATTCTAGATACTATATCTTAAGGACCATTCGGCTGACGACGACCATAGATATTGTTGTCCACCTAAATTGAGCAGCGAGATCTATAGACAATCTTTGAGTGTTCAATTTTAATTGTACTGGAACATGTTTCCCACTTCCAGATATGCCCCAGTAATCAAAGACTTCCAGAGTACTCCTTACATCGGGTGAGCAGACCATCATTAGGAGAGAAGATAGATTCAGATTATTATCACTTATAGTTTTAGAAGGATTGAGAAGTAGAAGGTTGCATATGTTGTGTACCAGGTCGGACTGTTAATCACGCAAAGGAGACAACATATGGCTAACAGATAAGAAGAATTTCATAGATATAATATGCAGAGAAATAGATTTGCATATGTTGCAATCCAGGTCGGATCTCTTCCAATCACGCAGAGGAGGCAACATATGACTAACAGTAAGAAAGAAAGAAAATAATTTTCTACAGACCTAATTTATCGGAATTTACCAGTTGCCCCATCAATACCGGAATTAAGGACAGAATCCGCACATGGAGGAAAAGTTAAACCACGGTTCCAGATACGGGTTCATTTAATGTGACTAGTAGATTCCCATATATATCTCCCTGCTCAACCTATCCAAGCATCGTATTGTTAGGCTGAACGGAACTAACTAGGTCAAGATTTATCAAGTCATTTGATTTCCTAAGTTCAATTCTGCTTAGTCATGTCCATTTATAATCTTTCGTGCCTACCGACACATCAAACGAGAGAATAGACCCTTCAACTTTGGGTACATTATGCAGACTCGGGTTGCCTGTTATCACATTATCATATCACTTCCCAAAACATCTCCCTTAAGCACATTCCATAACCAACATATTATTTTTTTTAATTTTTTTTTAAATTTTCTAATTTTTGTTTTGTTTTTATTTCCCCCCCTAAATTTGTGCATAGGAGAGAAACAAAAGTAAATGCACAAATTTAAACTATCCTAAAACAAAAATTTGTCTTTAAAGCGAATCAGCTTAAGAAAAACTCAGGAGTATAGAGAAGAAAACTCAAACCGTAAGTCACCGATTGAATTTGCATCCAAAAGGTCTAAGAACAACACATGTAATCTCAGAACAGATCCGAAAATTCTTCATGCCATTAAGCACAAACCCCATGAGTGACCACTTGCTTTCTTCCCTTCCCGTAAGGACACATACTCTCAAATAATGTTCTGAGTGTTGTACAGTTGAGAGATGCCTCCTATCATGTGCCTGGAGCAACCACTATCAACAAACAGAAGTCTGATGATATGCCTCCATAGCTGCTCCAGCACAGAGCGGGATCAGTTGGTCTTTGGAACCCAGTCCATTTTGAAACTGGGTTGACCTTTGTCATCAGTGCAAGGAACTCTCTCCCAAGACATATCCTGTTTATCACAAACAGAAGATGAAGAAACGTTAGAAGCATTAGGAGTTTTGGGAGATTGAACCTTTGGTACCCATCTGTAGTTGGGTTTGACCCATTTTTTTTCGATTCGATGGGTGCCTCAGTACTTGCTTTTGAACGCGAAGCTGGCCATTGAGATGACTTTGATTTTGGCTTCACGGGAGCATCTCTTGGATTTGGCTTCTTGGCCGACTTTCCCTTCTTGACCTTGTGGGATTGATTTTTGGCCTTTTGCGCGTTCCAGTCATCATGGTCTGAACGTGACCTTGAGGGGTTTCTTTTGAAGTATCTCCCTCTTGGCGCGTTCTGCCAGCCTTGTGCGTAGTAAGGAACGTATGTGCGATTTGGACAATTTTTGGCAATGTGTCCAGGTGTTCCACAGTGAAAACATGTCTTTTTCTTCACTGTGGAGTTGTTTCTTCCTGCCCCTGGTGGCGTATCTTTGCCTTGTCTCTTGCTTTTCCCACATGCACAGTTGCAACAGGCACTCTGTTTAGCTTGAAATGGTGGCCTGTATTTACCAATAGTAGGTTGATCAGAAGCAGTTGAGTTTGAAGCAACAGATTCAGAGTTTAAGGAGTCATTAAGGAGTCATTGGTGTGTTCAATAATTTTCTCCTTGTTCTCATCCTCTACTACTTTACCTACACAAGAAGTAGAATCATTAGTATCGTTCATCTCAACATCCTCAGTTGGCCCTGATTGTTCAATCTTAACTAAAGCTGGAGCAGGGTTTTGGCCATACTGAGCAGGCATTTCTTCCTTATTGGTCTCAAGGGTTGGGTTATAATTGTGATTAAAAGGAGGTGGCACACTGTGATACCCTAGACACTTGGTTTGATTATCTTTAAAACTCAATTGATTTTCTACTAAGGACTCGACTGTCTTACTTGATGCAGTATAATTTTTGAAACTAACATCTGTTTTTCCACACTTTATTTTCAAAGCATCAAGTTCTTTAGTTAGAGCAGCAAGTTTTTTCTTAATGTGATCATAATTTTCACACTTGTTGCTGTAATCTTCTTGGAGTTTTCGGAAATCCTTGATTTTGGTTTCTAATTGATCTTTTAACGGTTTCTGTCTTCCTTCGTATTTGAGGTCCTCATTTTCTCTTTTTAATAAATCGATTTGATCTCGGAGAAATTTAATTGTAGCTTTACAAGATGGAGTACATGAAACTTCATTTACCGGAATTGATGTGGAACTCATTTTTTTTTTTATTTTTTTTTTATTTTATTTTATATTTTTTTAATTGCCCTTTGACTTAAAAACCGAGAAAGTCAACCTTAAAAGTCAAATTTAAAAAGCCAAACTCAAAAGTCAAACTCAAAAGTCAAACTTGAAAAAGTCAAACCGAAAATCCAAATTTGAAAAATTAAAAGTCAAACGAGAAAGTCAAAATTTAAAGTTAAAGGTCAACTTTTAAAAGTCAAAGTTAAAATTTTAACTAAAAAGTCAAAAATAAAAGTTAAAAGTTAAAAACTAAAATTTTTGGGTTGAAAAAGGATTTTAAAAAATAAAGAAAATTGATTTTTGGGTTGATTTTGTCAGAAATGCGAAATTAGGTTCGAAAAGCACGAGTTATATTTAAAATTTCGGAAGAATGAAACAAATATTCTCCTAGACGAGTTGGTTAAGGCGCGCTTGTTAATGACCGGGAGGTCCAAGTTTCGATTCCTGGCACCTCAACTTCATTTCCCTTTTTTTTAATGAAAGGGCTGTTGTGCGAGGTTGCTGCTTGCGAGGACGAAGCCGCGAAGCCGAGACCGCACACGTCCGAGCCGCACACACCAAGCCGTATACTCTGAGCTGCACACACCGAGCCGCACTCCTTCAACCAGTCGCACACCTTCAACAGATTCGCGAAAAAAACGACGTTTTTCACCCTTTTTTGCTCTAAAACTCGATTAAAAACTCGTTTTTATGAAAAATGCAAAGAAGTAACCCCCCTTATTTTTGCGACATCTATCCAAAAACGCTATTCTCTTTTCAAAATAAGATCAAATAAGCTCCAGATCTGACAAAAATGATTGATACAACCAACCTTTGATACCAATTGTAAGTCCCCAAAATTGCTTGTGTATCAATCAGATCCAATTGATGGTGCGAAATCCCAATCAATTGGATGATGTCAGATCAATATAGAAGAGAAGGAGAAGAAGAATTAAGATGAATCTATGATGTATTAAATATGAATGAATTATGCTCCTTACAATAAATTCTCTCACACACACACTTCTTCTCTCTAGCTTTCTCTCTCTACAAGTTGCTCTCTTCTCCTCTAACCGTACACTCCCACATGCACTTCTCTATTTATATGGACCTCCAACCATACACATGTGTACAGCCGCACACCCTGTGTACGGCCGTACACAGGGTGTGCGACCGTACACACAAACCGCAAACACATACAACATTACATAAAAATATATTTTCCTAGAAAAGCAAAGTATAAACCATAATATTTATGACCCAACATTTTCATCGTAGAACACATCAATGGTATTGTCAATGACATTATGTTGGGGATAATTTTATTTAATATTTTACAAATGTAACTTTATTTTACATTAAATGACAATATGTTGTTTTTTCATATGTAAGGAAACTTCAAAAGCCGGTTACCTCTTACGTAAGGTTCTTGAAAGGAGGATTCATAAATCCATAGTGTGGAGGGTATACCTAAGATTGGCTCTACCTTTTGTAAAACTAAGCAAGGGCTTAGGGCCCCCAATATTATAGGGCCTCCAATTTTAAAGCTTATTCTATTAATTATATAAGTATATATACATATTTCTTGGGTTACAAAAACAAGTTGGAGCTTGACCTAGTGGTAAAGACATTGGTTTATCAAATTAAGGGTCTTAGGTTCGAATCTCTATGCTTATGTTTCTTTTGTTTTATTTTGGAAGCTACTTATGGATGAAACTCAGCTAACTATCCTCTCGCATGTAAGCTCGACCATCCTTTTGCTTCATATTAACTCTACCTTTGAGTCCCACATCGGTTGGGAGATCAAAACTTCAACAACCTTCATGTTTATATAAGTGATTAGCTGAGATGCATCAACAAATAGTTTGAGATTTGGTTTAAGTTATAAAACCGAAGGGTCCCAATTTTTTGTTCACTTAGAGCCTCCAAATTGATTGAGCCGCCCTAAGTATACTAGTTGGACTCTAATGGTTATCTAGTGACTAACCACAAGAAATATAGTAAAGTTGACTTCCAAGGGAAAAAAGTACATGTGATACAAGAAAACTTACTCGCACACCATGTGGTCATCCGATAACGACTTCCAACAAAAAATATATAAACATTGTAATAAATTAGTCAATCATTATTTCACAATGGAGATGCATCAATATATATATATATATATATATATATATATATATATATATATATATATATATATATATATATATATATATATATATATATGGGGATAGGGAATATACATTACAGTCACACCTAAGCTTAGGTACTAAACCTCTAAAATATGTTGTTTTAACATGCTAAATATATCCAGTTTGGTTTCATTTGGTAAATATATCATTCTCCATAACATTTCTTTTTTTTCATTATCATTTTATCATCTCCGTTTTCTTTTCCTCAATTATCGTTTATTACTTCATCCAAGTTAGCATTACTAAACCCTAAACCTAAACCTAAACCCTAAATTTAAACCCTAAACACTAAAGCTAAACCCTAAACCCTAAACCCTAAACCTTAACCCTAAACTCTAAACGTAAACCTAAACCCTAAACCCTAAACCCTAAACTCTAAACCCTAAGCCCTATTGTGTTGATCTTGAATTTACATCTTGAATCCATTAACCGTAATCTTTATATAGTAAAACAATGTATTTTCAAGAGGTTTAGTACCTAAGCTTAAGTGGGGTTGTAATGTATATTCCCTTTTCCCTATATATATATATATATATATATATATATATATATATATATATATATATATATATATATATATATATATATATATATATATATATATATATATATATATATAAGCATTTAGCCTAAAATGCTGAATTTTAAGAAGTACAAACCATAATGCATCATGTACAACAATTTTATGCATTATAGGATAAGTTAATTTTATCGGATAAACAACTGAATTGGTCAAGGTCAAGAACCACCAATCCTCAATTTCAGCTAATTGAATTGGTCAAACCAATTCAATCGGGTACATCGATATTATATACCTAAATTATATTAATTGGCAACCCAGATTTCGCCATTCTCTTCCCCTATTCATCCCTATCTCGGTATCTCCCTTCCTGGTTCATCAACACAGCCACCCACTGGACCGCTCACCACCACCGGATAATTACCTTTGCATTAACGCACAACTCAGACCTCACATCAGTTAAAACCACCGAATTAGCACTCACAGTTTGTCTACTCTCTTCATCCATCTCTTACTCTCTTAATATTGCCTTCAATTACCACCGCTTCCACCTTTTACCACAATCACACCACTACACACAATGTGTGAATGTATGTTTGCTTGTGTTTACAGGTCCAGAATGTTGGTCCTTTATTCTTACCATTCATATCTAGGTAAGAAGAAATCAAATCTCAGCCAACAATGGTACCACCACACAAATCTCTCTCTCTCTCTCTCTCTCACTCTCTCTCTCTCTCTCTCTCACACACACACACACATAGTTAATGTAACATCCGGATTCCCAGGTATATTTTTATTCATTTATATTTTTGGGGTTTATGAGGGGACTCGGCGAGTTGGCGCCAAGACTTGCCGAGTAGGGACGCAAATGTTCATTTTATTTCATGACCGGACTTGGCGTGTGCATTCGTGGACTCAGCGAGTCCATGATGTTTAATGAAACCCTAATTTCTTGGGTTTGGGGCCTATTTAAAGGGCCTTATGGCCGTCATTTGTGCTCACCAGCCCCCAGAGCGAAACCCCTAGTGAACTTGAGCGTTTGGAGTGAGAGAAGGAGCCATTATCAACCTTGGAGGTGTTGTCTAGCAAGGGAAAGGAAGCTTTAGCCAAAAGGAAGCAAGAGGGTTAACTTCCTGAAGATCTGAGGTCCATAACATCACGTTTGAGGTACTATTTTCGAACCATTTTCTTTTGAGGTGATGTTCATGTTGATTTAGGGCTTATTGAGCCCTTTTGTGACTAGATCTAGTGCTCCCATGGTCCCCTAAGCGAGTTAGGTTCTGGATTTAAACCCATAGAGGTCCAGAGTGCCTCTTTGTCCAGGCTTTTTATGAGTTTATGGAGGTTTTGGTTTGGGATCATTGTGTGTGAGGTTAAAACACCATTTATGAGTCAATAGGTGTGATATGAGCGCCTAGATATAAACTTTACATGATAAATAAGCTTGGAAAGATTGGATATATGAGCTAGTGGAACAGATCTGACCTCAGAAGGTCGTTTGGGGTTATGCATGCCAATGCACTCACCGAGTACATTGGCAGACTCGGCGAGTTGAAGCGAGTTATTCCATGTTTTCGAAACAGGTGTTGGGTAACCGAGTTGGGTGAGTGACTCGGTGAGTCGGAAGGGGTTCAGAGGAATCAGGTCCTCGTAGGGACTCGGCGAGTCCACGCCAGACTCGTCGAGTTGGGTTGACTGTTGACTATTGACTAGAGTTGATCGATGTTGACTTGATAAAGTTAGTCAATCCTAGTTGGGAAAGTGTTAATTAGAGATATATTTGTGTATAGGAGGACTATAGCTCGGGAGATCGAGCACTAGTGATTTCAGGGATTTACGAGTTACCGAAATACGTAAGGTGAGTCTTCTCACTATACTTTACCTTGAGTAGGTAAATAGAGTTATGTGATACAATGTTTTATATATATTGTTTGTTGCACTGCATTCTTCTATGTGATTTATGCTGTGCATGCTTGCAGAGTTAGAACCTGAGGGTTCACAGAGTTTTGGGTGCACGGACCCACAGAGTTATAGCCTTGAGTGACTAATATGTGTTATATGTGGTATTTTGGGGAACTCATTAAGCTTTGTGCTTACAGTGTTTTGTGCTATGTGTTTCAGGTACTAGTGGGGATCGGGGGAAGGCGCCGACTTGATTAGTACACACACGGGATTTTTATGATATGAGATCTTGGGATTTTTATATGTTATAAATTGACTTTCAAACAATGATGTTTTTATGATTTACAAATGAATTATGTTTTTATAAATGCGAAAAATTGTTTTGGAAATTTACGGTGTTACAGTTAATCGACCTCCTGGTGTTTTTTTGTGTTTACTGTCTGTTATAGGTTACCGACAAACCCAAGTAGGTTCCAATCGTTGTGTCGACTTATTAATCTCCAATCGGATAAGACCTTGGAAGTAAGATTTTACTCTTTTGATAATGTTCAAACTTCAAAATTAAAGTTTTGTTTTTATATTTTTTAGTTGCTAAGGTAATTGGTTTAACAACTTTTCTATAGTTTTCTTATCTGCCTTGATACATTAATGGTGCACGCCAAGTGTTCGATGAAATACCTGTTGGGGGTAAGGCATCGACCGTCTTTATTTTTATGAGTCTTAAATTGACTTCAGTTTTTTATTAGTTTTAATTCATTTAATGGTCAATGATGTTGGTATTTCAACAACTATTCAACACTAGGAGGATGTGAGCCTCTGAAAAAGGTTGTTTTCTTCCATGATTAAGGCTTCATCATGATAAAAAAAAATAGTCTAATGTTCCAAATATGTTGTAAAAGCAAGGTAAATAGTTCCTAATCTCATGTTTTTTCATGAAAATGTATTGAATTGTAGGTACAAATTTATTGATTATTATTTAATAAATGCCTTTACTTATTCTCCAAAAATACACCTCCTAATTGAATTTCAGATGGTGGTGTCTAATGGCAAGAAACCATATCAATACGATTTCAATTTTTTTTTTTTTTTTTACTGTTGTAAGTGTTCTATACTTATTTCTTATAAGTGTTATACTCCATCTTCATTACATCTTCAATGGGCTTCTGTCAGTATTTTTTTTTAATTGTTCATTTCTAAGATATGTTGTGATTTTTCTTTGCAGGTGGTTTTGTCTAATTATAGTTGGTCACACTAGGGTGGATTCACTTTGATTTCTTAAAAATTCAACAATAACTTCTTTGGATAACATCCTTCTGAATTTCAAATTAAGGGTAAACATGTCATTTATGCTATTTCTTACAGTTTAATATTTTAAATAAAAATATTTATCTTTTATTTTTTTGGGTTTACTTACATTTATAATATTCTGAAGTTTGAATGAAAGGCAAACATGTTAATTTTAAAAAATAATAATAATAATAACAGTTGAGCATGTGTGTCTACCATGTGAGTATTTTGTGTGCCATATGTTATGTGTATGTGACGGGGTGTGTGTGTGTAAAAGTAAGATGACATAGTACACTAATCATGTGTGTCTATTATGTGATTGTTGTGTGTATGTGTGTCATATGTTCCAGTTATAACTATGTTTGAACTTTGGAGGCAGGTTACAGAAAATGTAACAATGGCAAGAAATTCGTGCACAGATCAAGTATTGTTCCTTAGAGTGGAACATGTTACAATGTTGTTGATTAGTATCCTTTAATGTGGGTTATGTTGCCTTTTGAATGTAGTATGTCATATCGTGATATGCCTGATTGGATTAGATTTTCAAAACATGTACTTTATAGGGTCTACCACTTATTTTCACAAGTGGACTATATATGTCAAGGTCATAATTCAAACATGAATTCATTCATATTTAGTTGGATTGAGTAATTAGGTCTGCATGATTGAATTTGTAGGAATGAAGAGCATAGGAGAAAAGTGAACAAGAAGAAACAAAATGAGGGGTATTTTGGTCCAACTTTTTGAATAAGTACCTTCAGTTGCACCTCTGTTTCTTGGGTGTTTGTTTTGTTTTATTTTTTTAATGTGACTTTGATTGCTTTGTATTGTTGTGAATGACATTCTAATAAAAACATAACTTTTTTAGCACAATGGAAAATTATTTATTTAAAATCATGATTATACTAGAAAAAAATAGTTCTAGAAACTAATAAAAAAATGTCATACTATTTTTCAAGCATCTTTTTACGTAGGTTGGTTTATCAAACAATAATAAAAAAAACATTATTTTTATAACATAATATATATATTTTTTATATTTTGCATTTGTACGGAATTAATTATTTAACACGTAGAAACTAAAATAGAGTTATGTTTTATACACTATATATAATTAAACGAGTAGTAATTCAACAAAAAATATATAATATATTTTCCTTCTATAGAAGGATAGAACTGAGATCCTAAATACAAAAGATACATAAGTCATATTTTAACAATACATTTCATATACATTACACATATACATATTATACATATACGTATTATGATTTAATCATCTAGGTAATTGGCATTCAAAAACTAAGAGTTGAAAAGCTGTAATACCTATTTAAGTATTTTAAGTTAAACCATTTGAAATTTTTTATGATTTTTTATTTGAATTTTTACACAAGAAATTTAGTAAAAAATATCTTAAATTGATTTTTTTTTTTCAATTCGTTACTACAAAACACGAGAAAATTGTTTCCTTTTACACTTGTTCATTTTTAGTTGTAGTATCAATTTAAAAAAAGACCAAGTTGTCATAAATTTGACAACGCAAGTCACTTTGTTACCATTATTCATTTTTAGTTTTGATTGAGTTTTGAAATGTTTCTAGAATTTAAAATATATAGAAAACATTATATAAAATATAAATAAGATAATACACAAGTAGCTCAAATGCTTCCAAATGTAGATATTCATCTACAAGAATCGATTTTCTCGCATGACTAATTTTATGTGACATTCTCCGGATGGTTATCAAGTGTCAATACAAAAGTATTAGTGAATTATGACAAGAAATTCGAAGACATTAAAATCTATACATCAAAAATGATGTATAAAGAAGTGTTGCACGACTAATAATTTATAATTAATCATGTGTCCGTATAAATTTGTGAACATTCATAACTCTTCATTTTTATTTTTATTTTTTACTGAGTTGGTATTTTCTAGCATGACTCTTATTGATAATTGTTTAGATACTGTAAACTGTTTGTGCAAAAAAAAAACTAATAGCCTCTAGAAACTAATCTTAACTCTTATTAGCACCCGTCGCTTAGAGCGGGTAAACAGCTAGTATATATATATATATATATATATATATATATATATATATATATATATATTCTTGAAGGTTAAAACTAGAAATGATTAAAAAGGAAAAAAAAACTTCAAAAACACTAATCAATTATGAAAGAAATATTATTGCTAAGAATCACTTTATACATATTAGTATAATACATTCTGCTAGAATACAATCTTGTCCTCCATATTTTATTCATTTTCCACTTTAATGACAACCTCTTAAAAACCTAAATTCATAAAGAAATACATAATCAACTTTAAAATATTGAAAATTTTAATGCATTCAAATAAAATAAAACAATAAACAGCTAGTATATATATATATATATATATATATATATATATATATATATATATATATATATATATATATAGATATATTCTTGAAGGTTAAAACTAGAAATGATTAAAAAGGAAAAAAAAAAAAACTTCAAAAACACTAATCAATTATGAAAGAATATTATTGCTAAGAATCACTTTATACATATTAGTAGAATACATTCTGCTAGAATACAATCTTGTTCTCCATATTTTATTCCTTTTCCACTTTAATGACAACCTCTTAAAAACCTAAATTCATAAAGAAATACATAATCAACTTTAAAATATTGAAAATTTTAATGCATTCAAATAAAATAAAACAATAAATTTTGATAGAATGTGATATATATTCAAATAGAATATAACTATAAATTCTACAAACCAAAATCAACAATCATCCCTAAACTTGCAATGTAATTTATTCTGAAAGAATGTAAAAAGTATTACAAATGAGTATATCATTCTAGAAAGGCACATGTGATTTCAAATTTGCAATGTTTCATTATGTAGGATGTCATTCTATAAGAATTAAGACTAATAACAAGTACCATTCAAACAAAAGTCAAAGCATAAAAGACTATCACTCGAATCATACAATGAACTTTTCTATACAACCATTTATCTACAAGTTATTCTAACAAATAGTACATATAGTTC